>NC_079326.1:20115603-20750769 GCF_029931775.1 Euleptes europaea
CATTTACTAGCAACCACGATAAAAGGCTTTGCTAAACAGCCCCTGTCAAATACTCCTGTTCTTCACACCATTTCGCATCCTTTTTATTTATTTTTATTTTTTAAAGACAAGAATGCAGTAGATAAAGCATGATGCCTGACAAACTCTCAGCAGATGAGAGATGGTTTCCAGCATGGGAATATCAATTTGTGGGCTGCCAAAGTGATAACAGATTGTTGCTTGAGAACTGAAAAACAAAACTACCAGGAAACAAACAGTAACCACAGTTAACCACAAAAAAATCAATAAAAATTAACAGAAAGGGGAAGGGGGAATCTAAGTTTCAGCTGTTGGCCTGGTTTATGGGTCACCCAACCATGGTTTATTTTAATTGTGGTTATTTTGTGAAACCAAAATCTGGCTTGTAGATTCAAATACAAAAGCTGGCTTCATCGCCATCGTTCTTTCTTCCATCTTTTTGGCAGAAACCTGACTGGTATCCTAGCCTACACTGCATTGTCCCTCATACACCAGCGTGGTGTAGTGGTTAAGAATGGAGGTTTGGAGCGGCGGAGTCTGATCTGGAAAAACGGATTTGATTCCCCGCTCCTCCGCATGAACGGCGGAGGCTAATCTGGTGAACTGGATTGGTTTCCCCACTCCTACACACGAAGCCAGCTGGGTGACCTTGGGCATGTCACTCTCTCTCAGCCCCACCTACCTCACAGGGTGTCTGTTGTGGGGAGGGGAAGGGAAGGTGATTGTAAGCTGGTTTGATTCTCCCTTAAGTGGCAGAGAAAGTAGGCATATAAAAACCAACTCTTCCTCTTCCTCTTCTAACAACAGGTTTTCTGGGCAGTGCCTGGCAGCTGGCAGGAGGCTTGTGAGAGGGGCAGTGTCCCAGGTGAAATATTAAACAGAAAAATATTTGTTTAATATCTATTTAAAGGAAGTTCATCTTTGTGACTTCTGTGCAGTCCCACATGGGAACTGCATATGTGTAGGCTAGCCATGGAGTTTGACTGAAAAGCTTCTAGAAGGATCGGCTCCATAGGTGCACTCCTCCTACCCTCCGTCAGCCTTAATGACTTATCCCGCCCAAAGGGACATGTGACGGATGGGCAGAGGAGCACTCTTCCCCCAGTGAGAGGTCTTGTTTCAAGCGTCACGTTGTTTTAGTGGTTACTTCTCTTGAGGTGATTGTTGCTTTAGACTTACTTCTCTTCTTGGATCATTGCTCCTCGTTCCGGTATGGCATTATTCAAGAAATGCCACAGCTGTGGCCTGAAGATGGAAGCCAACAATGAGCACCAGGACTGTCTCTTCTGCCTCGGTGTGGGCAATGTTATGGTGTCCTGCCATGCCTGTGGCCTCGTCATCCCCAAGGCCAGGCAGGAAAGGGCCACAAGGCTTAAAGCTTCTTTATAAAAGAAGTCCCTTCAGCTGGAACAACCTGAAAAGCAACCCAGGAGGCCTCGTCCCCCCCTTAGTTTCCTCAGTGCCCCTGCCTCTGCTGAAGCAACCTGAGGAGATTCATCTGGCAGTCAGCGTGCTTCTTCCAGCCCTGCCCCCAAAGGCTAAGAAGTCGAAACACACCAGCCCTGCAGCTAAGTCCTCCTTGAAGGACAAGCCTGTCACCTAGAAGTCGTCTGGGGCTGTTCCAACTAGTTCCGAGATTTTGGCACTGGGAGACTGTTAGCACTGTTCGACTTTGAAGTTACCTAATTCCCTAATTCCCATCCAGATGGTGAAATCTCTGGGACCTGAGGCTACCCCTTCTGACCCGAAGCCTTTGGATCTGATCATGAGGTTCTTCAATAGCCAGGACTTGGGTCCAATCCAACTCCCAATGGTTAAGGGGATCAAGGACTCAGCATTACTTTTCTGCCCAAGGTGGTGTCGAGGTTTCATCTTTCCCAAGATATTGTCCTTCCCACTTCCCCCCCCCCCCACATCCACAGTCTTACTTGGAAAGAAGTCTACACACACTAGATGTACGCAGGGCACTACTGTTTTATTTAGTCCGAACACAGCACTTTAGGTTAGATGACAACCTTTTTATTTGTTTTTGAGGCCCCAGGAAAGACTGCTTCCACAAGGACTTTGTCCATTTGGGTTGTGTCCATTATCTGTCTGGCATATGACTGTGCAGGTGTGGTTTGTGCATGTACACTCCACCAGGGCTCAAGCATCTTTGGCCACCTTCTCTTCCTGCCTCAACATCCAGGAGATCTGCAAGGCAGCTGTGTGGTCCACTCCATCGACCTTCATCTGGCAGTGGATGTAGACTCCAGAGCAGAGACATCTATGGGGAGAGCTGTACTGAATTAATTGTTCCATTAGACAGCGCATGCCCTCCTCCACAGTAAGTGAGCTTGCTATTCACCCATGTGGGACTGCACAGAAGCCACCACAATGAAAACAGTGTTGCACTTACCTATAACTGTTGTTCATCGAGTGGTCTTCTGTGCAGGCACACATCCCTCCCTCCTTCCCCGCTGTGGGCTGTCACTCCACTCACTGTGATCTCTCCGCGGTGGCGAATGGAGAACTGAGGGAAGAATGTTCTCCCACCCCTCTGTCACGTGTCCCTTTGGGCAGGAAAAGCCATTAAGGCTAGGATGCGGACAGAGGGGAGGGAGAGTGCTCCTACGGAGCTGATTCTTCCAAAAGCTTTTCAGTCGATTTCCATGGCTGGCCTGCCCATGCGCTATTCCCATGTGTGCCTGCACAGAAGACCACTTGATGAACAACAGTTATAGGTAAGTGCAATACCGTTTCCTTACTACGGAGTTCTTGCTGATTCCTAGAGCTACCAGGAAGCAACAAAATATACATAACCCAATGTGCAGAATCATTTAATTCAGAAAAATCTAGAGAAAAATCTAGAGCTTGAACAAAGTAGGGTAGATCTTGCTTTGTTGCATTAAAACTACACATTCTATCTGAATTTTTTTTAAAAAAATAAATCATGTAGTTAGCGTCTTTTAGTACAGTACAGATCTAAGCCATGAAGTGTGTAAGCAGGGTACGGAGGGCAAACTAGTCTGTTGCCCCTTATTCTTACTAATTTTATAATAACTTGAGATCACCTCCAGTTTGTATGTTGGATAACTAGAAACATCTGAGCATAGTTCTGGTAAACATTTAAACATTTAAAGGACTTACCACCAGACCGTTGGAGAAACAACAGATTAGCGGTGATACCGGACTGAGAAGGCTTTCATGGTAAGGGGGAAAGGGGAGAAAGGAAGGTGGAAGACGGAGAGTTGGCAAAAGTGAAAGCTGACAATGAAAGGAAAAAGGGATATCCAAAAAAACAAACTTTACCTTTTTAATGATATTTGATGGCATTGTTATTGCTATCATCACTATTGTGTTTGTTCCCAAACCCAATCCATCTCTAAGCTCCCACTGCTCATACACAACTGAGAATTTCAAGTAACCTTTGAGTGGAAAAGCTGATCTACAAAGCTTATCCAGTAGTGGTAGCATGTAGATGTTAGCTGCATTTTAATTAAATCACTCGTTTCCCCCCTTCTTCATTCCATTTGCTAATGCAAGTTGGCTTGCGCGTCATCATACTCAGACATTTTTGCCTTTGGGCAAGATTGAGAGAAGCATCTCCTTTGAATGAACACCTGTGAAACGGAATACAAAGTGAGAAGCAAGCGCCTAGCGTTTGACTCTAATTGGTGTAGAATCATCCTGCCGCAGCGCACAGATATTTCCCCTTTCTTTTTCCAAATACTTATGCCTCTGTGGGTTGCAGCAGCAGTTGGAAAGGGACCGCTGTAGCTTCACAACAGATGTAACGTGAGGCTTTTCTGTGAGTGGCCTCATCTGCTGTGTGTTCTAGCACTGATTTCCAAAATCAAGCATAGTTCATATCAAGTCAAGGTGTGACCTGTCACCTACTATTAAAATGTACTGTTGATTTGCCTATAAGTTGTTCCATGGAATATTATTAGAACATCTCTTCCTCTCTCTCTCTCTCTCTCTCTCCCTCTCTCTCCATTTATGCAGGGGGAATTTTGATGCTCACTCAAAGCTCTTTTTTTAAAAAAATGCGACCTTTAAAATCCCTATTCACTGTCCCGATGCAAAAGGAGAAATTCCCCCTCCCACTTGCCCGCTCCTTTGTTCCTTCCATTAGCAACCTCCATTTGCATGGCTGTGATTTTGCATGCTTCCTTGAGGGGATTCTTCGAGGCAGGGGCGGAGCAAACATAAAAGGTCGCGTTAAAGGGGCTCTGAAGAAATGCGAAGCAGGTATGCGCCGGCTTCGCAGACACTTCCTGAATGACGGTTCAGCGGAAAAACTAAAAAAAATACGCAGGGCACTTCAGCCTGGAACACACTGCTAATTACTAAGCATGAATGGCCTCTCTCTCTCAGATGTGAGTTCTGTCAGTAAGCAGGATTATTCAGACATGGTCAGGCATTTTCATCCTGAGTGAACCTTTGCTTGTGCTGCTGTAGAATTCCAGTTTCATGGAGACAATGCATGAAACAAACATTTGGTCATTTTTCCAAGAGAGAGAGAGAGTTGCTGAATGCCAAGGCTGCCCCTTTCAATCTGAACTGCATGCCAGAGACAAGCCCGCAGCCTGGGAGTTTGTGTTCCTCGTCCATTCCATGGTGGGCTGACCTCTGGGGCGGGCCACAGGAAGCTGCATGAGAGCTGACTGGCTAACAGCTACTGCTGGGCCCAATTGCCCCAAATCATCCTTGTTTCCCCCCCCCCCGCTTCCCCCAGGCACAAATGTCCCCCTCAGCCCGTGTATAATACTTTACATATTAGGGGATCAGTTCTATTGAACAAGGGGGTTGTTGAATGTTAAGCAAGCATGCAAAAGATCAGGCTGCTAGTCATTTTCAGAATTTTACCCCTGAGCTGAATGTGTGCAGATACAGCAACTCTACCCTAAATCTGAACTGTGTGACTAGCAAGAAACTGGAGTTACTGCTTGAAGTACATTCCTACTCCTGAGCATCAATCTAGCAAAAACCTTTCCAATATACTGATTAGGGCTACTTGAGGACAGCCCTAGCTGCAGAATTGGGGGAGAAACTGCAAATGCAGCCATGTTGTACCTGTACTTCATCCAGCTAAGAGTAGGCGTATCGTATCCATATGTTCCCTAGCCGATCTCACAGTAAGCTATAAACAGAATTCTACATTTCTTTGTGAATACTTAACCGTTACAAAGCCATCTTCTAGTTCTGCTAGCACTCCTTTATGATAGTAAAATTATGTACTATACACAGGGAAACTGAAAGGAAAATAATGATTTCTCTTTAAGGAACAGATGGCTTAGCAGCACCACTGGAGTCAATGGTGCGACTAGGGGCATCCACCAGTCATGCCAATGAATGACATCTCGTGTCAGCCATATATGGAAGGAGCCTGACCACCCAAGAGGAAACCAGCATGCCACCATGATATTATCATTGTCAAACATATATGTACACAAACATTACATGGAAGACAGAAACTTAAAAAAAAAAATATTAGATTTTTTGAGGGGGGTACAGAAGAAAAAAAAACGAGCCCCGTGGCGCAGAGTGGTAAGCTGCAGTACTGCAGTCAAAAGCTCTGCTCACAACCTGAGTTCGATCCCAACGGGAGTTGGTTTCAGGTAGTTGGCTGAAGGTTGACTCAGCCTTCTATCCTTCTGAGGTCGGTAAAATAAGTACCCAGCTTGCTGGGGGTAAAGGGAAGATGACTGGGGAAGGCACTGGCAAACCACCCCGTAAAACAAAGTCTGCCTAGTAAACATCAGGATGTGACATCACCCCATGGGTCAGCAATGACCCGGTGCTTGCACAGGGGACCTTTACCGTTTACCTACAGAAGAAAAAAAATATAGGAAGAGAAGGAAATATATATATATATATATACACACACACACACACACACACACACACACACATCATGTCTTGCCATTCTCTAGCGCGACCATGGCCCTCATCACTTCTTTAATTAACATCCTGTTTCTTTTCTTATGTAAGACACTCACTTTCCCCCCTGAAACTGCTAGTTATATTCAATTCCTTCTCATTAACTACTGTTGTAAATTTAACCTTTTAATTTCTAATTCTACTTCTACTGCTTCAAAATATACTTTATACCATTTGGTTTATCATACATATTGTGTTACTTTTGGTTTTTAAGTAATCAAAACTCTTTCATTATCTTTCACGGTCTAATTTGTATTATTACATATGGTCAGAAAATAAACATTAATCACAAAAATCTGTCGTAAAAGGGTTGCCATCTTTGTTTGTGTTCACCGATCATCTTGTATTGAAGTAGAGTTGAGTGTCTTGACATAGATGCGTATTCATGCATTTTTGTAATCCACCGGAAGACAGAAACTTAACTGAGCGTTTGAATTGTGTGAATTAGTTTAGTGCAGCGGTCAGTTTGCTCAAGTTCTGGTATCGTGGTTAAAAGTGGTGGACTCTAATCTGGAGAACCCGGTTTGAGTCCCATCGCCTACTTATGAACCCTTCTGAGTGACCTTGGGCTAGTCACAGTTCTCTCTGAACTCTCTCAGCCCCATCTACCTCACAAGGAAGGTGCTTGTTGCTCCTCCTCCGCCACCTCTTCTTGTTCATCTTGTTCTTCCTCCTCCTGCTTCTCTTCTTTCTTCTTTTTCTTTCTTCTTCTTCTTCTTCGCAGAAGAGATATGAAGGGTGGTTTTACTACCTTCACCAACCCCACTTGTGTGGGTATTACTCCTTACTGGTCCAGTGAACCCAGGCATCAACTTTCCTGGGGCCAGAAGGGACTGCTGGGAAGATGGGAAAGCAGGGAAGATAATGCAGCAGTAAATGCCTTCTGCTGGTGGGCTGTTAGATCCAACCCATTGGGGAAGTCGGGATATTGGCTAAGTGTTGGTTGTTGTGCCTCCATCATGGTGATGTAACACTGATACTCAGGCATAGGGATTTGGTATCCTATGGCACTCCAGGTGATTGTGTTGCTAATGTTGTTTCTGTTATGTGTGTGTGAGTGTGTGTGTGTGTAAGGTGCCGTCAAGTCGCAACCGACTTACGGCGACCCCTTTTGGGGTTTTCATGGCAAGAGACTAACAGAGGTGGTTTGCCAGTGCCTTCCTCTGCACAGCAACCCTAGTATTCCTTGATGGTCTCCCATCCAAATACTAACCAGGGCTGACCCTGCTTAGCTTCTGAGATCTGACGAGATCAGGCTAGCCTGGGCCATCCAGGTCAGGGCATGCAATGGGATTACCTACCTCAAAAATGTTAGTAATGTTATACAGAGTGATTTTTCAAGAGAATATAAGTAGTAGAACTGGTAGAATGTTTTTGATGCTCTGTTTCGTAACAAAATAATTGTTTAATTAATCATTTCCTGCTGTTTATTATTTGGGAAACAAGCTTCCAATGTTAATATCACTAAAACAGTTAATATTGTTCTTCGGGAGTTCTAAATGCGTTAATAAAGAATAGGCTCTAATTAATTTCTACCGTCTGTGATAATTATCAAATAAGACAGCCTCATAAAAGCATACAATTATATTGAAGGAAATGCATATTTGATAATTAATTAGTAAAACATCAACAGCAGTGTTGCAGCTGTTAGTAATTTTGTATAATAGAATTAAATCTGGTCAGCGTATCCATGGTATGCCTAAACGAATACCTTGGCAGCAGTGATCATTTTATATATTTATGTATAATGTATTAGCCGCAATGCATATTTGTGATAATTTATTTACATATGCCTGAGTATATTCTAGAGTTTGTAATTATACTCTAAAGTCAGATATATGTAGCTGTGGAGCTGGAATATCAAAAGATAAATGTAACTAGCACAAATACAAGTGTTATATGCTACCCAGTGCAGTGTTACTAAAGTGTTGTTTCTTTTTTTTTTACATAATAATGAAAATAAACAAGACTCTAAATGCTTGTGTTATACCCACTGGAATTGAAAGAGTGTTTTGGTGTGACGGTTGGGTTGCTCTTTTCCCATCTAGCCATATGGAAGTTTGCAGTCAGAACCCAGATTTGTTTGATTTGGGTTCTCTCCTCCCTTTGGCAAACTTGCCTCGCTGGGGTTCTGTCTTCTGTCTACCCGCCTGCTTGTAGAAGGCAGAAAAATGCTATTTGTTGACTGATTCTTGTTGCTTAGCAGTCCCCCGTTAGACACTGTATAACAGCTTAATTAAATTAATTTAATTTAATCAAAACATTTGTATGCCACATTTCCCCCCAAGGCAGTGAAGAACGAAAACAGTGTTTAAACAATGTTTAAAATACAGACAAAAATATACACAATATTTAATAATAGTAATAATCATAATAGTACATTTTATTTAAACCCTGCCCTCCCCTGGCCAAGCTGGGCTCAGGGACGCTTCCAACATCAATATTTGCTTAAATATAAAAGTAAAACCTTCTGACACACTTTAAAAACATTTTAAAACATTTTAACATGCTTTAATTTCCTAATAGTAACTGTGGTGCTCAGTTATCCCTATAGGGAAAGATGTTATTAAGGTGAGACTGGGTTGTTATGGTATCTCATCTCTCAGAGAGGGCAAAGGGCCACTATCAAGTAGGTCATATAAGGAGAGGAAAGGCTAAGGATAAAATCAGACAGAGCTCAATGAGGGGAGAAGGGGAAGGGCAATCACCTTTCATTCCTCTCCCCACAACAGACACCCTGTGAGGTAGATGGGGCTGAGAGAGTGTGACTAGCCCAAGGTCACCCATCTGGCTTCATGTTTAGGAGTGGGGAAACCAACCCAGTTCACCAGATTAGCCTCCGCCGCTCATGTGGAGGAGTGAGGAATCAAACCGGTTCTCCAGATCAGAGTCCACCACTCCAAACCACCACTCTTAACCACTACACCATGCTGGCTCTTCATTACATTACCTTAAATTACAAAACCTTACATTAAAGATGCAGATATCCCAGGAATATTAGTCAAAGCTGACACAAATCACATGATGCAGAGAAATGTAAAGTATCCCTTGACTGCCTTTGAGCTACTTATGGTGAAGGGAACATTTATCAGCCAAAGCTTCTCATTTGTTTCTGTATGCAGTAACATTTACACTTGTACAAGTTCCCCAGATGACACTCACAGAAGTCTAATGCTCAGGTGGTTTGATTTAAATAAAAGTGATGTTAAATAGATGATTTACATTGTGATTTAAGTCTCCGAGAAAAAGAGAGACCAATTTTAATTCAATTATTTAAATAAACATTGTGCAACTACTTTGTTTTCTGAGTAGGATGCATACTAATTAGTCACTTTAATAATTATACCACTTTGATTTGTTGCAAAATAATATTAGTCGCTTTAATAATTATACCACTTTGATTTGTTGCAAAATAAAGCCTGCTACAGAAGTGTAAACCTAAATCTTGTAATATATTCTTTTTGTATATATAACTTGCTTGCTTAGAGATAGGGTGGGCACTTGTGAAATTAATGGTTTTATTTTTTGCTATTCTGTGTTCCTGTAAGGAAACTAAGCAAAGTTGATGAATGCCCCCTATTTTCTTGTAGCAGAGATTGGAAGTTACTAAAATGGAGAAAAAGATGTAATCTAGCTAACGTTAAGCATATTGAACTCCCACGGATTTCTGTGGAAGAATAAACTGTGGTCTTAAAGTCAGCCTTGGAAGCTAGTGGGTTTTAAAGATTATAATCCTAAAGTCAGTCTGCATCTACCGTTGCCAACTTTTATGTGGGACCTGGAGGTCTCCTGGAATTATTAGTGATCTGCAGACTACAGAAGTCTGTTCCCCCGGACAAAATGGCAGCTTTGGAGGGCATACTCCATGGCTTCAAATCCCCAATGAGCTCCTTCCCCAAACATAGGACAAAACTTAAGCCCTGAACTCACAAACATGGTGTGTTACTGTAAACCTGGTGGTGTTGGGGCTGGAAATCGCTTGTTCTGAGGATGGAATATCTTGCCTGACAGTATTCTACCCTGTCCCTTCAGCCCATGGTCTAATCCTAGGGTTGCCAGGTCCTTCTTCGCCACCGGCAGGAGATTTTTGGGGCGGAGCTTGAGGAGGGTGGGGTTTGGGGAGGGGAGGGACTTCAATGCCGTAGAGTCCTATTGCCAAAGTGGCCATTTTCTCCAGGCAAACTGATCTCTATCGGCTGGAGATCAGTTGTAACAGCAGGAGATCTCCAGCTAGAACCTGGAGGTTGGTAACCTATCTGATCCCCAGTCCAGTGTAATGTTCTAGCAGCAAAACAGCAACATCAACCTGGTTTAAGTATAAACAGCTTCTTTTGAGTATTGGGAGTGAAAACATACCCCTCCCACACACACACACACACACACACACACTGCTTCCTATTATATCTGCACAGCCATGGCGCTGCGTAGGATAGGATAAATATACCTGTTACAGCTCTCGTAAACCGTATGTAAAGCCCAGTAAGGACACCCCTATCTCAGATGATAGGCCATGCCTCATGGAGCTATATCTTTCTGACCTCGTGTTAGATGCGTTTAGACTACACACACATACTTTTCAACAAAAAGGGGAACAAAATATTGTCGAAGGCTTTCACGGTCAGAGTTCGTTGGTTCTTGTAGGTTATCCGGGCTGTGTGACCGTGGTCTTGGTATTTTCCTTCGGTGTTACTCCTCTGAAGATGCCTGCCACAGCTGCTGGCGAAACGTCAGGAAAGAAAATACCAAGACCACGGTCACGCAGCCCGGATAACCTACAAGAACCAAAAAGGAAACACTTTGTATGGGGAGCCAAGGATGAGAACAAACATCGCAAGCTGCTTAACAGGCCATTGTTTGACTAACAGAGTTATACCCATCATGGGCAGGCAGCGATTGGGACAGCTATGCCTGTAATTTTGTTGCCCAGAAGCTTTGCAGAGCTACAGGAGCCTTGCTGCAACAAGACAGTTGGCAATCCTATCCATCGGAGTTGTATTCCTGATGCTGCTCAATAAATACATGGCTTAGTCACTGCCCTGTTTTAATGGGTTTTGGTATATATGGACCAATTGCTATCCACTGCTCATGGCAAACATCAAGCTGGCTTCAGCCTGAGATTCCCACTAGAAGGGGCGGAAAGGGTTGTTCACTTGTTTGCACAATTTTAACAGATGGTGTCATTCTCACTTGTCAGGCTTTTTAAAAGTCAATTTTTGTTTTAAATCAGATTATTGTTTTTACAATAGAAGGTTTTTTTATTAAAAAAAATGGGTAAATATTCAAAGTTGATTTTTACCCTTCTGATTAAGACAGCAACAACAAATGAAATCCATGGGAAAGTGGTAAGAGACTGGTCTGGGGAATAGCAGCTTGGTGTGCAGATGGGCCAGCACTGAAGAATGACAAGTAAGGATTGGTTCATAGGAAGATGAATTGCTCCCTTACTTACTGTTTGCACAGCATAGGTTTCCTCTGCTCATGAGGCCCCCTGTTTCTGACTTCCTTTCCCACCCTTGGAGACAGTAAGCATGTCTTTACACAGTATTGCCGTGTGTAGTATTGCCATTGCCCTAGTATGGCAGAGCTTCTGTGTTATGCAGGCACCTGCCTTTGGAAGGAGAGGAAGACAATGAACACTTTTGCCATGCTATCTGCACAAGCAGTAGGCTGTGTAATTGCAGGGAGAGGTTGGGTGGTGCCTTGGGTGGTGCCTGTATCTTGGTTTCCACTTACCTGTATCTTGGTTTCCACTTATCTGTTGTGGTCCCCTGCTACAGAGTAAGTTCTTCCCATGCTAGGTGTGACAGCTACAGGGTTAATCAGAGAGACCTGGTAACTGTCAGCCCATGCCAGCAAGCAGTGGTCGGAGTCTGGAAAGCTGACAGGGTTCTTTTTGGAGGGAGAGAGGAGATCTTTTTTAAAAAATATTTTTATTATTTTAATAACAAAAAACAAAACAAAAAAGAAAAAAAATACAAACCTCCAAAAAGAACCCTGTCAGCTTTCCAGACTCCATATACCGTATGGTATATACTCGCGTATAAGCCAAAAAAGGGCTGAAAAAGCCAAACTCGGCTTATATACGGGTCAATAGGGTAGGGGAGAGGGAGGGGGGAACTTACTGCCGCCGCTGGGCCCACGCCGCTTCCTGCTGCCAAGAGCGGCCTGGGGCGGCCTCCTGCAGCTGCAGGGAGGCTGCCCCGGCCCTCGCCCGGCCGCGCCGCCGCTGCTCGCGGCCGAGAGCGGCCTGGGGCGGCTGCCCCGGCCCTCGCCCGGCCGCGCCGCCGCTGCTCGTGGCCTGGGGCGGCCTGGGGCGGCCTTCTGCAGCTGCAGGGAGGCTGCCCCAGCCCTCGCCCGGTCGTGCCGCCGCCTCCGCCAGGCCCGCGCCGCTTGCTGCCGGGAGCCCAGGTAAGCCTGCGGGGGGGGGGGAGGGGTTATAAGCCGACCCTCGGCTTATACGTGGGTGCCTAATTTTTCCCCATTTTTGGGGAGAAATTAGGCACCTCGGCTTATACACGGGTCGGCTTATACACGGGTGTATACGGTACATGATAAAGCTTCGTTATATAATAGAATACAAATATTCAAGGTATCATAAAAACCCACCACCCACCTTAACATGTGTCCCATCACCATTGTGGTCAACATCCGGAGAAGTGTCTAAGTAGTTTAAATTAAGAACTGTGCCTGAAACCAACTAAGATTTTGAACCGCCTGTAACCATTTAAGCTTTGTGCCTCTCTGAAAGAATAACCAACAATCTGAAATCCTTTCTGTAAATAATAAACATATTTTTATTCACCTTTTAAATTCAGCCTCTAAGCCAGTGGTTCTCAACTTTTTTTGCTCTATTCCCCCCTTTCACCATTGTTCAGAATGTGATTTCCCCCTTCCCAAGATAACTAACTAAAAAAAAAAAAGCTACAGTTTTACAGATTGTACATAATCTACAGGACATCACACTTTGCTGAATAGTGGTCCCAATTCTCCCCTTGGAACCCTAAAATTCCTCCCTGGGGGGGAATTCCCCCCTTGTTGAGAACCCCTGCTCTAAGCCTTTCTAATTCTACTGGGGGGAAGGTAAGGGAAATGCTCCTCACAAAAGCAAGGGTAACTAACTGACTGTGGGGTATTTGGTCACATGAGAAGGCAAGAGTCATTAGAAAAGACAGTCATGCTAGGAAAAGTTGAGGGCATCAGGAAAAGAGGAAGACCCAACAAGAGATGGATTGACTCAATAAAGGAAGCCACCGCCCTCAATTTGCAAGACCTGAACAAGGCTGTCAAAGATAGGACATTTTGGAGGACATTGATTCATAGGGTCGCCATGAGTCGGAAGCGACTTGGCGGCACTTAACACACACACAGAAAGAGTATTTAATCCTCCTCTCAGCTACTGGTAACAGGGAGAATTTGTGAGGGTCCCTAAAGGTGGGGAAATAAGGACAGAAACTTCTTCCTTCCTTCCTTCCTTGCTCCCTCACACTAGGCACTTCTGGGCTGCATGAACAACATTCATCTTATTTGATCAGAACTCACCAGCTCCAGAGAGATGGGCCATCTACAGTGGAAGACTGCCTCAACAGTGGACAAAGGGAGTGCAAACAGAAAGGTTAGGATCCAAGCACTGATACTATGTGTGTGTGTGTTAAGTGCCGTCAAGTCGCTTCCGACTCATGGTGACCCTATGAATGAAAGTCCTCCAAAATGTCCTATCTTTGACAGCCTTGCTCAGATCTTGCAAATTGAAAACTGTGGTTTCCTTTATTGAATCAATCCATCTCTTGTTGGGTCTTCTTGTTGATCTCTTGTTGATATTATCCATCTCTTGTTGATATTATGCAGCCTTTTAAAAGAGAACACAGTTTCCACTTTAATTACTTTGAGTACAAGCTCTCTACTTGGGAAATGCATACAAATGATTATTCACAACTTAATGAAAAGAAGCTACCCCTTAGTTTATTGCCCTTGTATTATTTTTCTTTTCTCTGTTGTTCTACTGGAATAACCATTGTTGAAATAGCCAGTGATGTTTGGGCATTAAGAGCCTTCAGGCAGCTAGCTGTCAAATATTGACGTGTGCATTATAGTCTGAGCCCACTAATATTTTCAGTTTTATTTGTGGTAATGGGAAATAACTTCATTAATTCCAGGTAAATTCTAATCCAAGTAATGGGTAGCAGAATTTTCATCTGTGTCAGTCTTTGATACATGAATCAAGAATAGAAACAAACAAAAAAAGTAGTCACTACAAGAAAAGGAAGAGTGAGTGGGACAGGTGTTTTAATGTATAAATCATACAACGCGCAAACATTTTTGTTCTTGAGCCAGGAAGAGTTTATCCGAGAAACCAGCCAGCAGAGTTAAAATAATCTGTTGCCTGCCAAAGTAATTCAGGTGCTTGGTGTCTGAATTCCCTAAAGAAGAGAAACACAGAAGAAATGACATCTGTTCTCCGTCTTTCTATGGGTGAGAGGTCTGAATCCTGATCAGGGAAAACACCTATCTTATCCCTTGTTTGACTGACATCTACTGACTTGTCATATCAGTCCAGCTGTTGAGACCGTGCAAATTGTGCAGGTCAAACTGCATCACATATGCTGGCGTTACTGCTGGAGGAACAGAGCCATCTGAACAGGCACTGTACTGAGTGATTATTATGGTGGCTACTCAAGGATCCCCCCCCAAAGATATCTAAAGCTTTGGTTCAGAGTAGTAGTGGTTGTAACTGGGCTTCATAGGAGCCCTAGAGCAGGTCCCCCTCCAACCTTTTCTTTCTGAACTTTTCCCCCTCCACAGAGAAAGGTTTGCTAATTTTCCATAAAAAATATGTAAAGTCAAGGCTTTTGTAAATATTAAGTAGGTTAAGTACTGGAGCAATGATATGCATGGGCCATGTACCACTTATGGTCATTTTATCAATGTAAAGAGAGTTTGGGCATAAAAGATGGAAAATGAACACTTATTTATTGAAGAACAACTGGGTGATCCAGAGAAGTCAGCATGGATTTGTTCCCAGCAGGTTCTGCCAAACCAACCTCGTTTTCTTTTTTGATCAAGTGATGACCTTACTGGATCATGGAAATGCCATCAACGTTTACCTGGATTTCAGTAAAGCTTTTGACAGGGTCTCCCATGATGTTTTGATGGGTAAACTGGAGCATTACAGACTAAATAGACTCTAGTGTACTTAAGTGGATAGTAAACTGGTTGGAGAACCACACCCAAAGAGTAGTTGCCAGTGGCATTTCATCTGATTGGAGGGTGGTGTCCAGTGGGGTGGTACAAGGCTCATTTCTGTGCCTGGTACTTTTCAGTGTTTTTATAAATAATCTGGATGAGGGTGTGGAGAGACTACTCATTAAATTTGCAGATGACACCAAATTGGGAGGAGTAGCAAACACCCCAGACGATAGAGAATCCAGTGAGATCTAAACACACTGGGAAAGCGGACGACTGTGAACAAGATTAAATTCAACAAGTATAAGTGCAAAATTCTATATCTGGATAACAAAAATAGGAGGGATGCTTACTGGATCCAAAATGTTAGCCAAATTCTCTTTGTTAAGGGGAATTAGCGCGCAGATGGCAACTTCAATATTTATACAGCGAGATTCGACCAATGTATACCAGAGTCCATTTCAGTGACCTTCAGAATAATGACAGAGGCAGGGGATTTCCAATTAAGAGAGGTTATGTAGTTCAAGCATTCAATGTGGCAACACAAACATACACAGATAATATCAAAAGGGAGGAGTAGAGAGACGTCTGTCCATGTGGCAGTATAGACGAGGAGTAATACTGCACCTTTCCTGTAGAGGAGATGTCCTGAGTTCCATAGGCTAAGATACTGGCAGAGAGGGGCAAGGAGGAGGGGTTTCCAGGGACTCGGCCAGGGAGGCAGGAGGGGAGCGTGGTCAGGCTGCGCGAAACCCAAACCAACAGAGT
This sequence comes from Euleptes europaea, assembly GCF_029931775.1. Classification (NCBI taxonomy): domain Eukaryota; kingdom Metazoa; phylum Chordata; class Lepidosauria; order Squamata; family Sphaerodactylidae; genus Euleptes; species Euleptes europaea. Next base: position 20,131,495 of record NC_079326.1, read on the forward strand.
GACGGCTAGAGTGCCAAGGGAAGACCTAAGGTAATGTTATGGACTGTGGCGACCCCAGATATACTGTTCTCTGGGGGCGGGGTGATCATGGTTCCCGTGTGACAAATGGTGACAAAAAGACTAATGGTCGGCTGCCGGGGTGAGGTGATGGGCAATTTTGTAACACTATACTGTTTCCATGGATTCGTGCAACTCTGAGATGGCCGGGAATCTCTTGCAGATTGGATTAACGATCCTTTGCAATGACTCGCATCTCTGTCTCTGGGGCGAGTCACTTTGCATAGCTGGAGGGAAACGGCTCTCTGGTGCTATCTCGACTTCTTCCGATGGGATCATGTAGATGAAGCGGGAGGGGGGGTGTTGGTGGATGCTACGTGCGTGGCCGCTCTTGGCGAGATGGCTTCTGCTGGAACGCTGCATTCAGGAAATGGAGTCTCTCTGGTTCACTGGAGGGGTTGACCTGGCCTCGGTTCCTCGTCTGCCTGTCTCACGGGATGCATAGGATCCGTCATGTCAGTTTTACTGGCAGGCGCGCGAGCCTTCCCCGTAGTGTTTTGGGGCTGGCGCGCATTGGAGGTGGCAGCGGCATATGTCCATTTGGGGTTGCCATAACCAGCCTGGGAGGTATGGCAACACACTTCTAGTAGCAGTATGTGTTGACAAGATCTTGGGGTATGGGTGGACCGTAAGCTAAACATGAGCAGTCAGTGTGATTCAGTGATGCAAGCTTGAGAACCTCCCATGGGCTCTATTAGTTGCTGATTCAAGGACTGGTATATCAGAGTGATAAAGAAGAACTTTGAAACTGGTCAAATATTTGCAACAACAGAAGTTTTGGAGGCTGAGAGAAGGAAGAACAACAACGGGAAGAGTCTGTGGGTTGGAAACAATAGTTTTTAAGAGAAGTAAAGCTGTTTTAATTGCAAGGCTTTTTTGCCTGTGGTCTGTGTACTCATATATTTTGTTCCTTTATGGCAGGGATGGGGAACCTCAGGCCCGGGGGCCGCGAGGACATTTTTTATGGCCCTTGGCATCTCTGGGAACCCTGCCGCGGAGGCGGGGTGCAGGGCGGCCCTCCCTGAGGGTGTTCCTGGGGCCACGGCTTACAGGCGCGCTGTAGCACCCTTTGGACCTCCTCTCACCGACTGTCTGTTGTTGGTCGGCAAGAGGGGAGGGGGAGAGATGCTTCCCAAAGGCTGCCCCCTACAGCCGCGGCGTGCAGGAACACAGCGGCACATTGTAAGCCCCTCTCGCTGTCTGTTGGCTGTTGAGCAGCAGGGGGGGGGGAGAGGCCGGCAGCTCCTGGCGGCAAAGCTTGCATGCGGGAGCCGATCAGGCTTGGGAGGGGGGCTTTTATGGACTCTGGGGGAGATGGCATGGAGACTGGGGCCCGGTTGCTCGGAGCTCCCTGCGCCGTCGGGTGTGTGTGCATCGGCGGGGAAGGTGGGGAGGCTGGGGCCCGGTTGCGCGGGCCGGCATGCGCAGATGTGTGTGTGGGGGGGAGGCTTTTCTCTCTTCCTCTTTTTCTGTCACTTTCTTCTTTCTCTCCATCTCTTTCTCCCTCTTTTTCTGTCTCTTTCTTTGTCTCCCTCCGTCCTTTTCTTTCTTTCCCTCTGTCCTTTTCTTTCTTTCTTTCTCCCCCTCTCTCCATTTCTTTCTCCCTTTCTCTCTCTTTCTCCCTCTCTCCCTTTTCCTCTCTCTGTTTTCCTTCCTCCCTCCCTTGCCGATCGACTGCGGGTTGCGCCCCCCTGGCGCCTCGTTTGCTGGGGCCCACCACTGGCTGTCCTCCCGCCTGAAAGGGGGAGCGGGGGCACCCTGCAGGCCTTCTCTGTGTGGCCTCCCCTGGGGTTGCCAACCTCCAGGTGGTGGCTGGAGACCTGGCAACCCTAGCCTCTTCCCCCCCCCCACCGGGAGATCTACACCTGGTATGGCCCCCAAAAGTTGTTATAAATGTGCAAATGGCCCTTGGTAGGAAAAAGGTTCCCCACCCCTGCTTTATGGTTCCTGATCAAATTGGTTTTTTAAGAACAGTATAAATTTGCCAACATGCCAAGTTTGATAGGAGCATGACTTTGTTTGTAATTGGCAATGCCACTTTCAGCAGTTGGGCAAAAAACCCAACCTCATGATGGACTTTTCCTCTTCCTATGGCTTGGATGCCATCTGGCTTGGGTACATTTTATCAGAAGATGATTGCAATTAACATCTAGTTCAACTGTGTTATGTTCCATACCTAATTACAGTTTCGGCTCCATGAAAGCTAGTGGGTGCACAAGGCAATCATTCATTTATCTTTATTGGTGGAAGATTCTGTGGACAGCTTCCATTATGTCCAGATCTATTTCAGCGAAAGAAAGGATTGAGTAGGTAATAATTAATATTGTGCACTTGCATAGCTAAGGATTAAATGAGGAAAGCATGAAGTCACTCATTTGAGCTGCTAAGATTATTGTTATTGGCTTGAATTGGAATCAGGATATTTAGAATAAGAAGAATAAAAAGACAATCTCCTGTGGAAGTTACTGAGAGAAATTTATATAATTTCAGCAAGTTATATTTTGGAAGTTGAATGAAGTTAGAGTTTTAAATGTGTTTGTAACTTTTTTGATGAGATTGTCTGCAGTTTGAAGAGTCCAGTCCTAATCTGGAGTCCCAGATAATAGGCTCACAAATTTTGATGACTAGATTTGAGTCCAGTAGCACCCGAGAAACCCACAAGATTTTCGGGGCAGAAGCTTTCAAGAGTCAAAGCTCCCTTCACCCTGTCCTTTTTCTTGTAGCGTTGGGTGGGTGGCAGATGGTGGTCAATGCATGGTCCATTGGTGGGTTGGGGAGATGTCAGCTGTTCAGCAATAGACTGCACATTGTTATGTTGTGAAGTGGCTGTCTGTCCATCTTCCTCTTCCATCCATGTTTTGTTCTGAGGCTTGATGAAAGTACTCCTTCAGATCCAGAAGGCAAAAACCCAACAAAACCCAACAACAAAAACCTCCAAGTCAGCACAGAATTGTATCATCTGTGTGGATTTAGTGGGGAGAAGGATGATCCTTTGATTCTTGAAAGCTTATATCTGGAAGATCTTGTTGGTGTCCAAGATGCTACTGGGCTCTAATGTGACTCTTCTATTGCAGACTAACACTACCCTCTGAAACAAAATTCAGTGGGCCTCTCTTGCGGATAAATATGACTTTTATACTTTACGTTTGTGTGACGGGATTTTCGGATTTGGGTTCATGTTATTTATGGATTTCATCGTCTGCTCTATTCTCCAAGCCCTTGTCTCTTAAATCCCTTCTCTTAATTTTTCTTCTTTTATTTAGAGCGCTATGCCAAAGTAGCTGGAACGCCTTGGAGATACGAGTGTATAATTTGCATCTGTTTGTTTATTTCTCTCATCGACTGCCGTGCCAGAAGTTTACATTTGGCAAGAATTGCTTCAGTACTGAGACTGAGCAATCATGCTGGCAAATGCGGAGTTGTTTGCTCAGTGTACACTAAAAACAGCTCTTGTTGCTCCCTGGACAGCTTGGTGGCCTTTTGGAATCCTGACCTCTTAGCCTAAAGCTAGCTTCTGGCACTGCCAGGACAGCTTGATTGACTGACCTGGACTATATCTGGCTGGTCCAGGAACAGGACATAGGACCAGGAAGGCAGCTGTAATGGCTAAAGAACTCCTGAAAAAACAAAAAACGCTTGTGGCTAGGCTGAAAATGGTTGTCATAGAAGGGTCGTCTCTGTTGGATTAAGTGCTGGAGCCTAATTTGATTGACAGTGGGCTCTGTGCTCCTGTAGAATCAGCCCCTCCCTTCTGGTGACAGTTACTTGTAACCGACACTGCCAACTGTCATTCATTCAGATTCAGTCAGAAGTCTCTCTCAGTATCACTCTGTGTTCGCTCTCTGCTTCACACTCTATGAAGAAGTAACAACGTATCAGTTAATATGAGAAAAGTAGTAGAAACCTCTTAAGAAAATGTTGTTTATTTAAAGGACTTTATAACCATTTATTAAATACAGTTTTCTTCAATTTTAATACGTGTGCTGTTCATATTCCTCCACGTAGCTTTTGACTGTTTTAAACTCTGCTGCTTTATACAGGTGGTATATGCTGCACCAAATGAGTGGTGGGATATTGCCCACAAAAGGGATTGGATTAATTTCCATTCCCCACCCCCCCTACAGTCTAATGGGAAAAGCTGATCATTCCCTCTGCTTGTGTCCTTCGTGCCCAATACATATCCCACTGCACATCGGTTGTATTTGGCTATTCATTACCTTGCACTTTTCACCCTTACTGGATAACTTCTGTTCCAGTGTGGTATAGGGGATGTAGAAACCATGGAGCATATTGTCATCCGCTGCCCTTACTATGAAGAGATCCATGGCAAATTTATCCGGCCTTGGACTAACAGGCTGTCTGATAACTCGGAGGCAGAGAGGACAAGGAAGCTGCTCTTGGATGAAAATCCAGGGGTTACCATTGACACTGCTAAATTTTGTGCTGCCGCATCCAAAATTAGGCGCAAATCGTTGGGATTACCTGTCTTACTATCTAGGTACATAGTAGTGTCCTCTTAGGATTTTATACTTTTATATTTGGAATTTCTGGTTTAAATATCGATGGGGTTTCAGACAACTGTTGACTATTCTCTTCTTCTGTATGTGACTGGCTACGTGCCATATTAATAAATAACTGGCTGATAACTTCTGTTGCTTGTCAGGCTAACTACAGCTGGCCGCATTTACAGAGAGTGGTATTTTGATGAGTCGTCTGTGCCTGTATATTTTTGCATATGGAGTTACACCTCTTTGCAAGTGTGTTAACCTTCTCTTTGACTGGAGCTCTGCATTTCCTCCCACCCCTGTCCCATCAGCAAGGCAGATTCAGATTCTTAATGTTGTAATTGTCACAGTCTAGCACCTATCATATTGTTATGCTGTCTGCGTTTCTGGTGAGATGAACTTAAAAACGATTGCATTTGAACGGCACTTGCCTTCTGACAGGGATGCCTTTTTATCACTTCGAAATCACATTTGAAAAGTTGCAAATATTCCTTGAAGTGTAGTTAATAGCCATTACATTTTGTTGACAGCGCTGTTAAAGATAATATGAGCTTTCCATTATTCAGAGCTGGTTATCTACCATTTTACCAGTAATGCACACACACACATGCACACAAAGTGATAAATGAACATCTTCCCCAAATGGTATTTGAAAACATTTGATTTGCTTTGTTGATGACATAGTGGAAGAATGATGCAATGGGGAGATTACTTCTGCTGACTCTTAGTTCAAAACTGCTGAAAGATTTATGCACGGCTCCACATTATCAAAAGAACACTGGAGAAATCGACGCAGGTTCGGTTTTTGGAGGGTTCAGAGGTAGTCTTGACAATTGTGCGAGTTTTAGATGTGTTTATGGAATTGGTGCTCACTTTAAGTTGTTCAAGAGAGCCATTTGGGGTTGCAGTGGCAAGTCGTTTACAATTGAAATGTTATACAAATACCTATGTTTTGCAGTGAGAAAAAAAATTCTTAGAACAGTTTTGTTAATCTGGTACAAAGGGATAGCTCTCTGTATAAAATGTGCCTCCGGCTTTGTTAGCACAAGAGAGAACAGATGAATGGTTAACAATAATGGAGCTGTGTTACAGGAAACTGTGCATTGTGTTACGGGAAACTTGTGCATTGGAAGCAAAACTGATATTTTAGCTGGCGCATGAACCTGAAACTGCCTTCATCATTTTGTCCTTTTAAAGGGCCAGCAACCTGAAGTGGGGAGGGGCCGTGACTCAGTGGTAGAGCCTCTGCTTAGCATGCAGAAGGTCCTAGGTTCAATCCCCGGCATCTCCAGTTGAAGGTAAGTAAGTGATGGGAAAGACCTCTGCCTGAGACCCTGGAGAGCCGCTGCTGGTCTGAGCAGACAATACTGACTTTGATGGACCGAGGGTCTGATTCAGTATCAGGCAGCTCCATGTGTTCCATGCCACACATCAGGAAGAGCTATGACAACACAGTGCATTGACTGAACAATGCCCCCTCATGTTGGTAGCACAGTTTCTGTAGTCTGCCTAAAGACTTTGCGCTCTGCCCACTGGTCCAGATCACAAACCCCACTTCTGGATCGTCACAGACAAAGACCTCCCTGTGGTGTGAGGGCTACTTCATTGTGTTGCCGTTTTAGATCCACATTTCTGTGAAGAATGTTGCATCTGTTCCTGGCTAAGCAGGTAGTAATGCACAAGGGGCGTAGGCAGGCAGCCAAGAAAAAAGAGGGAATAAACTGACCACCACTGCATTCACTGGAGCTGGAGCCTCGGGGTCTTCCCTAGAAGCAGCAAGGGCCTGGAGAGCTGGAACCTGTTAGCAGGGAGTTGTCCAGGCTCAAAGTGAAGGATTATGTACTGAACTGGTAGCCTCACCCTTTCCTGTGTCCAGAATTAAGTCCTTGACTCTGCCAAGACCTAGAGAGTTACGGATTCATCTTGAGCGAGACTGGCATGTGGGAGGCCTTGGGCTGCCAGGCATACGTTCCTGCAGCTGGCCTAGGCTTTGGATCCTTGTGCAATTGGAAGAATCCATGGGAAAGTCTGGAAGCCCTAACATGGTTGTGATGGAAGACATGAACAAGGCTTTAAAATTCGCTAAACAAAAATATTTTGAACATGCAAATAAACCTGGGAAATTTTTGGCAACTCAACTGAAAGATAATTCTCAAAAAAGGATAATAACAAAAATACAAGCTGCAAGAGGACCACTATATTCAACTGGGGAAATACAAAAAGAATTTGAGTTATTCTACACCAAATTATATTGTAAAGACGACATTTCAAATAAAAAAATAGAAAACTTTTTGAAGCCAATAAAAATGAAGACCCTCTCAATTGCCCAACAGGAATCAATTGATGCTCCTATTACCAAGGATGAACTTCAAGAAGCGATCCTGAAGCAAAAAACTGACAAAACTCCAGGACCAGATGGTATTACTGCATTATTCTACCGAACATTTAAAGATACTGTTATGGACCCTTTTCTTACACTTTGTAATGCAATCTTGGATACTGGGAAATCCCCTAAAACCTGGTCGCATGCTTTTATATCATTGATTCACGAAGAGGGAAGAGACTCAGAGAAAGTCTCAAACTACAGACCCATCTCGCTATTGAATGTGGATTACAAAATATATGCCTCTATTTTATCAAACAGGCTTAAACAGTTCATTAAAGACCTAATACATGAGGATCAAGCAGGCTTTGTACCGGGAAGACTAATTAAGGACAATATTAGGATATTATTGGACTCCTTGGAATACTACGAGCAGAATAACCAACAAAAAGCGGCTTTTATTTTTATAGATGCAGAAAAAGCCTTTGACATGGTTTCTTGGAATTATATGAAAAAAACTTTGGAAAAATTGAATTTTGGAGAACGTTTTATGAGAGGCATAACTGTTATATACACAACACAACAAGCAAAAATCCTAGTGAATGAATCTATGTCAAAAAATTGCTCTATACAAAAAGGGACCAGACAAGGTTGTCCATTATCCCCATTGTTATTTATCTTAGTGTTGGAATCATTATGTTGCAAGATAAGAGATACAGAGGCCATCCGCGGTATTCGAATTAAAAAACATGAATTTAAAATGAGAGCATTCGCGGATGACCTCGTATTGATTTTGGAAAATCCAACACAATCTATGAGTAAATTAATGGAAGTTTTGGAGGCATTTGGTCAAGTTTCAGGGTTTAAGATCAATACAGAAAAAACAAAAACAATATTTATGAATATACCTGGACCTGAACAGACGGATTTTGTATAATATACAGGATGGGAAAAAACTAATAAGATTAAATACCTGGGAATTTGGATTTCCATCAAAAATAAAGACTTGATAACAAATAACTATCTAAAACTTTGGGAGACAATTAAGAAAGATATGATAATTTGGTCAAATAAAAAAACTTTCTTTTCTGGGCCACATATCAACTGTACAAATGAATATTTTATCAAGGATACTTTTTCTGTTCCAAAATTTACCTATCATTTCCCATCTTAAATATTTTGAAGTGTGGAAAAAGGACTTATTAAATTTCATCTGGCAAGGGAAGAAATCAAGGATCGCCTATAAACACTTAGAAGACTCAAAAGATAGAGGAGGTTTTTCACTTCCAAAATTTCAATTGTATGCTGAGGCGGCTGCTTTAGTATGGTTGAAGGATTGGATTAGTCTATCAAATGCTCGATTACTCGATTTGGAAGGTTTCAATAACATCAGTGGATGGCATGGCTATTTATGGTATGATAAAGTTAAGATACAAGCTTCATTTCGGAATCATAGAATTAAATCCTCTTTACTAAGGATATGGTTGAAATATAAACATCTTTTGGAACCAAAGACACCAATGTGGATATCATCTCAAGAACTGTTAATACTACGTCCACTTAGACCAGAACAATTTATTACATACCAAGACTTATTGAAATGGGACGGGAATAAATGCTACTTAAAGGATTACCAAGAGGTAAAAGATATTTTAAGTTGGTTTCAATATTATCAAATCAACTCAGTCTATTTACAAGATTTAAAAATAGGCTTTTCCAGAGATAAATCATTTTTTTCACAAATCATTACTGGATAACAACACCCAATTAATTTCCAGGATGTATAAATTATTATTGGAAATTTACTGTGAACAAGAAAGAATCAAGCCAACTATGATCAATTGGGCACAAACTTTGGGTTGTGAAATTACCTTGGATAAATGGGAAAGACTTTGGACTCGTGATTTAAAAGGTATTCACTCACAATCAATGAGAGAAAATATATACAAAATGATGTATAGGTGGTACCTGACTCCCAAAAAGATGGCGAAGATGTATAAGATGATGTCCCCAAAATGTTGGAAATGCAACACAGATGTTGGCTCCTTTTATCACATGTGGTGGACATGTGATAAAGCAAAAGATTTTTGGGATATGATTTATAACGAGATAAGATTGATTACTCAGAAAAATATTCCCAAAACACCAGAAATGATGCTTCTTAGTATGATTCCGATTGATATCTTGAAACATAGAACATAGAAACATAGAACATAAAGAAGCTGCTAGACTTCTTTATGCAGCCAAATGGAAATTGATGGACATTCCAGAGAGAAAAGACTGGATTATAAAAATGTTAGAACTGGTGGAAATGGCAAAACTAACGGCAATGACAAACCAAAAAGACAATGAACAATTTTTGAGAGAATGGGAGGCTTGGAGGAATTATTGTGAGAAAGAATTATCTTATGGGAAAATGCAAGGGTATTCTTTAATCTGATCCATAATGTACTATCTTAGCAAATAGATTGTAAAAGAAAAGATATATTACGGTAAAGTAAATGATGATTTAGAGATGAATAATATATTAGGATCAGACTTATACACGATAGATATTTGCAATTTATTTTGAGGTAGACGGAGGTGAGGGGGAAGTCAATTTGTATGGTAATTATCTTATATGTATAACAACTAAGGTACAATTTATACTCCTTATATTAACGTTTCTAAATGTTGTTAAACTGATGTTAAACTTTATAATTTATATATATATATATATATATATATATATATATATATATATATATATATATATATATATATATATATATATATATATATAGGAAAGTCTGGAAGCCCTCTACATCAGCCGGCCTCGGAACTGGGACTGTTGATTCTATAAACCTGCGTGACTTTCTTTTGACTGCTTATTTTATGCTCTTTATGGCACGTTGCCAAAGCCCAGGGTAGCGAACAACATAAACGAGAATTGCAACCAAAGCATCAAGTTTGTCATACAATCAACCCTAACAAACCAGCACCCACTTAATTTTTGGATAAAATAAGCACCCGGACAGGTAAACCAAAGGTCGCCTGAAGGAGCTGTGCCTTCAAGCCCTTTCTAAAAGCAAGTAAACAGGAGAGTTTATGGCAGGTCTTGTCTTGCTCGCAGAAAATACTGAATAGTGTCCTGTTTACTATCTTATGAACTGGAAAGAGGCAGGATTGGATGCTTCTGAATCTCTTTGCCCTTTATTTCCCTTGGAGTCTATTTGGAGCTATATTACATTTTGTTTGAATTCAGTGCAGAACTGCAGACATTGGTGTATATCAAATTTATTGTAAGACATAAGACTGCTAAATTGAACAGGCTCACAAAAGCAGCCACCATTTAGTTCATTGCTAAATATGTTTCAGTCAAGATTGTTGTTACCATGTTGATGTCGAAAAATAAGACCTTCAAAATAGGTGAATGTAATAGTTTACTGTGCCAGCATCTGTTGTCATAAGAAAGATGGGAGAGACAGATTTCTCTCTTGATGATCTGTTCTTCCTGCCCGAGGAAGAGTTTTATAGAAGCAAGTATGCTTTTTGACTAACTGAATTTGATTAACTGAAAGCAAGGCTTGCCTATTTTGGTGACTTAGGCATTTCTTCTTGCAATGATAAATGTAAATGTTCTGTGCCCATCATCAGGGCAACAAATCCCTTTAAGTATACAGAAAAGCATTAGTTTGTAATTTTTTAAATTAATGTTTTCATCAAAATTAATCTCACAAGCATTCAGCATGCACTTTGGCCTCCAGAAGGCATGTATCATCAAGGACATCTTAATGTGACACTGTTCAGAGCTGAATTGGCTGTATGAAAAAGTATCATTAAAGTAAAGTATTATCAAGGACAGTTGATAATCTCTGGTGATGCATGTTCAGATATACACAAGCTGAAATTATACCTGAAATGAGCTGTTCCAAGTTGGCTCGAGGACACCTGCTATGATGCAAAACACTCATGAAATCCCTGGAGTTCAGAAAAATTATCTCTCAGAATTTTGGGATAGTTTGGGAGTTTCGGCGAGGCATGGGAGTGAGGAGGGAAAGAGAGGAAGCTGGCCTGCTAACAGATGATGGTCAGGTAAACCTGGTTTCCACCCATGGATCTTTACATTTTAAAAAGGAAAGGGCCAATCTGACACATGAAGCTGCCTTATACTGAGTCTGTTTAGTGGGTCCAGGTCATAAGCTGTTATAACTCAATGAGGTACAACTCTCCAGATTCATCCCCCCCCAGCGCCCCTTTCATTGGGCGAAAACTCAGTCGCTTTATCCTCCTTTAATCCCTGTTTCAGCCAGGATTCAGACTGGATCAACTGCATGTCACCACCAGAATGAAAGATAAGATTCTCTAGTATTCTAGACCCTAAACACTCTATTTCTGTTTCTTAAGATATTTTCCTTCAAATTAAGACTTGCCCCCCTCCAAACTATAATGGAGATAGGAGCAACCATGGAAATCTCACTTAATAGAGTAATTCAAGCTTAGGCAAGTGTCTTCCCACTTTCATTGGTACCCTGATAAGTAGGAGCATTGTTCAGAAATAGAAAAATAACAATTTTATAAGCAGTCATTGGATACAAAAAATTGGAAAAAAGACTATCAGATAAAAACAAAGTAAATAATACACACATTTTCTCACAATCATTTCATAACTTAGCCCCTGGCCCTTGGTAAATTAGCAAGCAGGCAAGATAATCTTGCAGTTTCCAGATTTCTATTCATGGTTTGTTCATGCTTTTCTCTTTCCCTGCCATACGTGTTTGGCTTAACTCACCTTTCCCACCAAAAGAGTTTCCAAATCTTTTTCGTCTTCTCTTCAGAGATTCTGCACATAAAAGCCGTCCCGTGGGTACCTAGTAGAAAATTACAGGCCAGCTCCCTGTGCCCCAGGAAAGAGTCTTTGCTCTCCTTTCTCCAGCAGTATATGAATTGACATCCTGTCAATTCAGAAAACCGACAACTAGATAGAAAAGCTTGTTCTGCAAACTTGCGTACTTGTACCTGTTATTTTAGGTTAAATTCTGAGTGTTCAGAAGATGTAAAGCCATCATTAACCTTGCGAAGCTATCAATCTTTACACAGGTACTTGGACGAATTGACATTTCAAAACATCCAAAGGTTTTCTGCTGCGCCAATCGGCTGAAAATATGCGTTTTCAGGTGGGTATCTTCCCACACTTCCTGTTCTGCTACCAAGTGAAATGGCCACCAGGATTTATGGAGCCTTTGTGAGCTTAATTGTGTGAGCCACAGTATATAACACCCAGCGCCTTTCGCTAAACCCATCTCTGTTTAATTGGAAGTATTCACTTCAGTTGAAATAAGATGCTAGCGGGAATTTGCCTTCTGCTAATACGTGGGATAGCCCTGGAAGCACAACGCAGTACAGTGCCGGCTCGTTCGGGAACGCTTGTTCATTTCGCTGAATGTACAAAACGGTCCGCCCTTTCCCTGTGCGCTGAAATGCTGTAACGCAGCAAACAGAAGAGAAATGGGTGCCTGCTCACCGTATAGAACTGCCAGTTAACATTCTGCCCACCACAGTAGTTGCTGTGCTTGTGCTGTTGGTGATTTACTGACACAAATTTATGTCTGAGCCTGAAGTCTCAGCTCCCTAGGTCCCCCCATACACACACGCTTCTTTCTCAGATTCTTTTTGCCCTTTACACAAAAGAGGTCTAATTGAAAGAGCACACCAGAATGAGAGAGAGAGAGAGAGAGAGACCGTTCAGCAATAATTCTTGATTTCCTGCTCCGTTAGCTTTTTCTTCTTCTTGCTTTCTGTTTTTGAGTTAGGACAGAAACCTGATGCTGCTGGGAATGTCCCATGTCAGCAAACATTCCCTTAATGTTTGGAAATGGACCAGCATACAGTGGAAGACTATCTAGGTCTACCTAAAAGGAAGAAAAGGGCAAGAGTCCAGTAGCATCTTAAAGACTAACAAATATATTTTCTGGTAGGGTATGAGCTTTCGTGAGCCACAGCTCACTCCTTCAGATACTTCTTCGGAAAGCTCATACCCTACCAGAAAATATTTTTGTTAGTCTTTAAGGTGCTGCTGGACTCTTGCCCTTTTCTGCTACTGCAGACAGACTAACACGGCGACCCACTGTGAATTATCTAAAAGGAAGAGGTAGACATCTAAAAAAGAAATGAGTTCCAGAAACGTTAAATATTGCTACTGTGAACAGCAGCTTGTGGCTTGGATCCACCAGGAATTTGCACACATGGAAGGGATTTCTGGCTATTGAAGAGGAGTCCCCTACCTCTTCTCTCCTGCCGCGTCCCAAAATACTCCCTCAAATGCAGCTCCTGGGGAAAAGGACTAGTCAGAGATCATTGGAAGGAGGAATCAGTAAAAACCGCCATCCCCCGTGTGAAGAGCCCTCTTGGGATCCAAACCAGGTTTTCTATTTGTGAGTTAGAAAAAAATGTGGCACACATTGTGGCTTTGACAGGTCTATAGCGAACACAAACTAAGAACATCTGTTAAGCCTGCTATCAATTTTTAAAGTGTTAAGTATTTTTTCCTCTTGGTTTACACTTTTCAGTAGTGTCACCAATCCTACTGTCTTCAGTGTGTTTCTGTATCTGGGGTTTTCCTGTGTTTTTTTGTGATCAGGCCATTATATATCCAGTTTTTCCTTTCATGACAAATTCTGAAGTAAAATCCTTCCACAGGGTACCCATGTGTTTGGGTTCCATCGAGTTTATTTTAATCACAAACAGCCAAATCCCATGTTTCATTACACAAGTCTAGTTAATATAGTTAAAATATCTTGATGACCTCCAGAAGCAGTAACATTTGACCCGCTGCAGTCATGCTTTTTTTTTAAAAAAGGTTTATTTTTATGATTAAGGGGATACAGAAGGGAAAAGAATCTAAACATAGTTACACTCGATCATAAATGTTACTTCTACAAGGCCGTATCCATAAGGCTTGAGGGGAAAAGAGATCTTGGGGGTGATTTACCCCCGACTTATTATCACTTGATGACTCGGAGTTGAAAGTGTAAATTGGCTCCATTGATAAGCACTAGAAAAAGATGTAACTGGCGTTTGTGCTCAGATCTAACCGAGCCAAATATATATCAGAAAAATACCTTATTGGCATTTTTAAAAATGTAATCAGGTCTCCCAAATATATATGGGATTTTTTGGGATACTGAATAATGGGTCATGAAGAATCCCAGATGGTTCTTGTAGGTTATCCGGGTTGTGTAACCGTGGTCTTGGAATTTTCTTTCCTGACGTTTCGCCAGCAACTGTGGCAGGCATCTTCAGAGGAGTAACACTGAAGGACAGTGTCTCTCAGTGTCAAGGGTGTACACTGAGAGGGTGTACACCCTTGACACTGAGAGACACTGTCCTTCAGTGTTACTACTCTGAAGATGCCTGCCACAGTTGCTGGCGAAACGTCAGGAAAGAAAATTCCAAGACCACGGTTACACAGCCCGGATAACCTACAAGAACCAATGAACTCTGACCGTGAAAGCCTTCGACAATATAATCCCAGAAATATTCAGGATTAACCAGGAATATTAGGAATTGTTTCTGTGTCTTCTCTGTGTTATTTTCCCTCATCCAGAGTGTTAACTTCGCTAGATACTATCTCCCCTGACCTTGTTGAAAAGAGGAATTAGAACTAGGTGTCACCTACATACTGAGAACACCAAGACCCATCATGATTCTATATGAACTGCCAGCAGTTTCATATAGATTCTGAACAATTTGGGGTACTGTATAGAGCCCCACAGGATACCATATTATGCAAGTATTCCAATTTGCTTTTTCTATTTGTGTTCTTGCTGTTTATTTTTTACAAGAGTTTGTATCAGTGTCAATTGTTAAGACATTTACAGGTGTTAGTTCTTTTTTACAGGTGTTTGCCTGCGTGGTGTAGTGGTTAAGAGGGGTGATTTGGAGCGGTGGACTCTAATCTGGTGAACTGGGTTGGTTTCCCCACTCCTACACATGAAGCCAGCTGGGTGACCTTGGGGTAGTCACATTTCTCTTAGAGCTCTCTCAGCCCCACCTACCTCACAGGGTGTCTGTGTGGGGAGAGTAAGGGAAGGTGATCGTAAGCCAGTTTGATTCTTCCTTAAGTGGTAGAGAAGGTCGGTATATAAAAACCAACTCTTCTTCTTTTAAAACAATCATGGAACTTATGGAAAGCCCAACTCCCCTTTAACTATCAGGCTTAATTACTACATTGTTCGATGTACTTTTTGTCTCATACACTGATGGCAGTCAATTTATTTGTATTCTTTTCCCAAAGAATCCATTCTAAAGAATCAGCTAATCCAGAATTTAGAACCAATATAATTAAACAGAATTTAATTCTACCTAATTGTATTTAGACATATTCCCAATATAGGACAATATTGCATATATCATGTTTCTCTGCATATAACCATAAATATGAGTTTGTTTGATCTGACAAAGAAACTGGACCACAGGTCATCGCTTCTCGGCCTTTTGGCTAAGATCAAGTGTGTGTGGACCACAGGTCCTATTAGATATTTAGGTTCTATATTAGTAAGGCCCTGACCTGGATGGCCCAGGCTAGCCTGATCTCGTCAGATCTCAGAAGCTAAGCAGGGTCAGCCCTGGTTAGTATTTGGATGGGAGACCACCAAGGAATACCAGGGTTGCTGTGCAGAGGAAGGCACTGGCAAACCACCTCTGTTAGTCTCTTGCCATGAAAACCCCAAAAAGGGGTCGCCATAAGTCGGCACTTTACACACACACACGTATTGGTAAGAGGTATGAAAACACAACTAAGAACAATTGTTCCCGATAATTATAGAAAAATGCAGGAAGATTTTTCAGTATGGCAATTTAAATGCCTCTTTAATGGCAAAGATTAATATTATAAAATGAATTTATTAATGAAGTTTAATTTTCTGTTGTTAAATGAACACTGATAAAACATTAACTGGGAGACAGCAATTGCCCTCTAGATTCATGTGGAATAACAAAAAAAAATTATGTGTGAGCAATAAAATAATTTATATCACTGGGACAGTGGATACCCAATTCTGTTGTAAAATTATCATGTAAATAGGTTGATGTGACTACCAGACTGGACAAAAGAAAATTATAAGAGTTATCCTTTTCTTTGTGAACATGTATGTTGCTCATTAGCATTATGAGATTTAATTTGGATAAAGAAGTCAGAGGCACATGTGAGAATGACACTTCATAGTAAGCACTGTATTCATAAGAAAAATATAGCACTTAATATACTACTACTGGCATCAGTGTTTATTGATAAGACATTTCATTTAGATGAGCATCTTGGAAACTTTATAATGTGAATAATACATAAACTAGATTGCTGTAAAGTCTCTTCAAAGAAGTCCCGTTAAATGATAAAATAGTTTACATGCACAACTAGATATAATGGGGCTGGATACTGGAAGCATTGCTGGTGGCAGTATGAAAAGAAGCATGGTCAGGCAGCTGCATTTTTTTAGCCATTTTTCTCTTTGTTGGAATTCTTTTTTGTCATGCCCTTTGGTCAGGGGAATTCAGCATGACTTCTGCAAAGGGAAGTCCTGCCTCATCAACCTTTTGGATTTTTCTGAGAGGGCTAACAAGCTTGTAGCTGAAGGTGATCTTGTAGACTTGGATTTCTGAAAAGCTTTTGATTTTCTCTCCGAAGATTCCTGGCAAGTTCTCTTATGGATTAAAAATTGGTTACGCTACAGGAAGCAAGGAGTACGAATAAATGTACAGTTTGCAATGGAGAGAAATAAGCAGTGGGATCCCAGAAGGATGGATATCTGGAACTGGGGGCAACCAGTGTATTGTCTAAGTCTGTGAATGCTATCAAAGTATTCTGAAAGGTGAAGCCAAAGCAGACTCTGAAGAACTCTTGAGTGAGTGAGTAACAGTGAGACAAATGAAGTTCACTGTAGGCAAGTGTAAGTTAATGCACATTGGAGCAATAAAAATCCTAATTATAAATATATGATGGTGGGATCTGTACTGCTGATGACAAGGAGGGAAAGTATTCTGGGGTTGTGGTGGATGGCTCGATAAAAATATTGACTCAGTATATGGTAGCAGAAGGCAAACTCCATGCTAGAGTAGAAAAGAGCAAGAGTCCAGTAGCACCTTAAAGACTAACAAAAATATTTTCTGGCAGGGTATGAGCTTTCGTGAGCCACAGCTCACTTCTTCAATGTATCTGAAGAAGTGAGCTGTGGCTCATGAAAGCTCATACCCTGCCAGAAAATATTTTTGTTAGTCTTTAAGGTGCTACTGGACTCTTGCTCTTTTCTACTACTGCAGACAGACTAACATGGCTACCCACTGTGAATTATCTCCATGCTAGAGGTTATTAGGAAAGAGATTTATAATAAAACGGACAATATTGTAAAGCTCTTGTATAGAGCTAAGGTGCAACTTCATTTGGGATACTGTGCACAAAAAAGATGTTTCGTTGGCTGTAAAAGTATATGGTTCGGGGGGCGGAGACTTTTCCTTTGAGAAAAGGTTGAAGAATCTGGGTTTTTCAGTTTAGAGAAATGATTACTAAGGGGTGATGAGACAGAGTTTTGTAAAATTATACATAGCATGGAGCAAATGGATAGAGATAACTCTTTCTTCCTATCTCAGGAGATTCAGGCAGACTAAAGGAATTACTTCAATTAGTAAAGAAATACAGGGGGGACGGGGACATGTTTGTACCATCTCAGTAACTGTTTTGTAATGCAACATAGTTTGTTGTTTTCCTTTTATTTTCTTAGATTTATATTCTTTTGCCCTGACCTGGATGGGCCAGGCTAGCCTGATCTCGTCAGATCTCAGAAGCTAAGCAGGGTCAGCCCTGGTTGGTATTTGGATGGGAGACCACCAAGGAATACCAGAGTTGCTGTGCAGAGGAAGGCACTGGCAAACCACCTCTGTTAGTCTCTTGCCATGAAAACCCCAAAAGGGGTCACCATAAGTCGGCTGCGACTTGACTGTACTTTACACACACATATTCTCCTACTATGATAGCTATTTCCATGTATGTGCTCTAGCTTAATGTCTAGTAATATAGCTTCTTTCCGGTTTAAAAAAGCAGACTGTGTCTGAAATCCCAGCCGCACACTGAAGACTGCTCTTACACGCTAAGGGCATGCACACACAGAGGCAGCTAAAATAATTAGAAGCTCTGCCCATTGTACCTGCTCAGAGGTAGCCTTACCAAGGTACCCCAAGGCACTGGTTACTCAATAGGCTGGGTTTCATATCTTGGGGTGTTGGCGCAAAGAGGAAACATGTTTTGCATGCAGGCAAACACGCAACATGCCTGTGAGAACCCACAGACGCAGGTTGGGATTGTGACAGTACTTCTCTCGGTTATTACCATTCTTATTTCTACTTCTACTGTATTTAAAAATACAGGGTGTCTGAAGGCACAAATCTTTTAGAATGAGGAAGGGAGATGTGTTGGAATGCACATCTAAGTGTAGACGTCTTTTGGCATAATATCATTTAGATGAGATGTGTATTTCAGTGTACATTCACTGAAATGGACATTAGGACTGTCGATTCGGTTCCATCCGAACTGAAAAACAGCCAAATTTGCCCCAATTCGGCGGTTTCTAGTTCGGATAGAACTGAAGTCAGAAAAGGTGGGAAAACGACAAACCGAACTCGGCGAATTCGGGTGGACGCCGGATAAATTCGGCACCCCCAAATCAGCATTCTCCCACAGCCAATAAGTGGCCAAGCTGGGTCTTCTTCTGGTCAATCAGTCGCGGATAAGTGTGTGAGCCCAGCCTCTGCGCTGCCCGGGGAGAGAGAGAGTGTCTGTCTGTGTGTGAGAGAGATCCCCGTGTGGCTCAAAAAAGGCACGAAAAAGCAGAAGTCGGACAAGAAGTCTCCCAAGGCTTCCGGAGAGAATTCTAAGCGCCATATACATACACAATTGATATTTTTTATATATACTTGTTTAAATTCCTCAGTAAATGCATGAACAATTTTCCTCCCTGCATGGTATTAATATATGCAGTATTTAAAAGTGCTCTTCCCAAGAGTCAATACGCTGCCCTCTATATTTGGTGCACTTTATTCGTGGCTTGAATGTCAATTAGTGCCAATGTGAACATCAAGGGTATGTTCTGTACACAGTTCTCATAAATCTGTCAATATCCCTCATCAGAGTTGCATAAGTGCATTAGAGAACACTAATGACTGTGTTCTGTCATCCTTAACTTTAGGTCGTTACCTAGCTTTAAGTAGCAAAGAGTGGGATGCCTCTGAAGGCCAGGCTGTTTTTTGGAATAGCTTGCTTTCATCCACTGAGGCTCTCTCTCATGACTTGCATCTGTCAAGATCCATGTTGTTCCCTTTCTTTTTCTTTTTAAAAGTAAATCACAAAAGGTGTAGAATCATAGAATCATAGAGTTGGAAGGGACCACCAGGGTCATCTGGTCCAACCCCCTGCACAATGCAGGAAATTCCAAAGTCCCCCCCAACCCCCCAGTGACCCATACTCCATGCCCAGAAGATGGCCGAGGTGCCTTCCCTCTCATGATCTGCCTAAGGTCATAAAATCAGCATTGCTAACAGATGGCCATCTAGCCTCTGCTTAAAAACCTCCAGGGAAGGAGCTCTTACCACCTCCCGAGGAGGCCTGTTCCACCGAGGAACTGCTCTAACTGTTAGAAATTTTTTCCTAATGTCTAGATGGAAACTCTTTTGATTTAATTTCAATCCATTGGTTCTGATCCGATCTTCTGGAGCAACAGAAAACAACTTGGCACCCTCCCTTATATGACAGCCCTTCAAGTACTTGAAGATGGTTATCATATCCCCTCTCAGTCTTCTCCTCTTCAGGCTAAGCATACCTAGCTCCTTCAACCTTTCCTCATAGGACAGTGTCTCAACACTGTGGCTGCTTATGTTATGTGGGACTCTGGTGAAGCCCTCCAATATAGAGGCAGTACTCCATGTATTCTGTGCTCCTTGATGTTTAGGCGAACACTGACTTTATTAGAGTTGTTAGAAGTGAAGGCCAAAAATGTGTGGCTGTCTGGTCCTCCCCAAATCATGGCAAATTTCAAATTCAGTTCTCAACACAAATCCATAACAACCTTTGTAAAGTTATAGGTATAAAAGTATCTGGAAAAGTATAGTTCATTGTTTTTGTGTGCTGCTTCGTACCTAAATATCAAAGCTATGTTAACCAGTGTGTAAATTTTGTTTTTATCTTACGTATGTTGCACTCAAGATCTTTGGTCAGATGAGCTTGAAATAAAAGGTAAGGGAAGGATGTTAACCAGTGAATCCCACAAAGAGTTGTTTCATAGGTGGTATTGCTCACACTTATTTTCTCTTGATGTTCTGAAGAGTATCAGAAGAAAGGAAACTTCTGCATTCAAGGCTTTCTAGAAAGGTCAGATCCGATTGTAGATATTTCTGTCCAACATTTGGAATGAAGTAGGAAACGTTCTTCACTATGGGTATTGATGTATGTGGAAATAAGAGCGTATCATTCTTATTAAAGCAGGTTCTGAGTGTTTTAGAATGTGTGCGAATGGGACATGGTATAAAACGTAAACTTTATACCCAAGTTAACAGAACGTAGCTGGCAAGTTAACCATATGCCCAGATAATAGGGCTTCCGCACCTTTAATAGTTGAGCAAAATATTTAGAAAAAGAACAGTTGTATAGAAGAAAGCATTTTTGCTGGAGCAGAAAAGACCTGAAATTTCTCTCCCACACAACTGGCATAAGCATACGTTTTCCATTGTGTCTGTGGACTAATATAATTACAAAGAACACAAACAAAGTCCTACTGGAATCATTGGGAGTTCTGTGCAGGTAACTGCAACATTCTTATAGAAAGTGGTGCTTCAGGCTTTCTAAATTTTAAAGTAGTTAAAAGGATGGGCAAAGGACAATGCCAGTTTGATAATGAATCCTGGCTAGAGAATTAGGTGAAAAATAAAATAATTGATATGAGTCAACATGGTTTAATTGAAAATACTTTCCCTAAACAATCCTGTTTGTGACAAGATTAACAGGCTGGTTGATAAAGGCATTTGTAATGTAATATTATATTTTTCAATTAAAGATGCATTGTATAGAACAATTAGGTTCACGTTGTATGGATTAAAATTATCATTTGTACAGCTGTGAAAAAGAGATACCAGAAAACATCGCTGCGAATGGCAGACCTTGTCAGGTTAATTCCTTAGTTCAACATCCATTATATCATTTACAATTGTAATGACACTGTAAATTGTTTGCTGAGAAAGTTTGCAGCTGACACTAAGATGGGTTCTGAGAAACAGGGGGCGTGCTGAGCAATCCCAAATGGCTGGTAAATGAGCACACTCAGGAATATCAAATCCCGTTAAGAAGAAAAATTAGCTGGGTCCAAAACGCAGCCCATGTTGATGGGAAGGGAAGACTGTCCTGGGCTTTGGCTCTGACCTGCCCACTCTGCGTGATGCTGAACAGGTCCCATATTACAAGAGAAGCAAGCAGATTGACCCTTCTCGTCAGGACTGCCTGACACTCCCACCCGCGCCCGGAAGAACAAGGAGCCGTGCTGCCCCTCCACACTCCCAGCCTCAGGCCACAAGTGTGGCCCTAGATAA
This sequence comes from Euleptes europaea, assembly GCF_029931775.1. Taxonomy (NCBI): domain Eukaryota; kingdom Metazoa; phylum Chordata; class Lepidosauria; order Squamata; family Sphaerodactylidae; genus Euleptes; species Euleptes europaea. Next base: position 20,152,984 of record NC_079326.1, read on the forward strand.
GTCTGGGGCCATTGCCTGGCAACAATGAAAGTAGTCCCGACCAGTAGGAATGAGGGCGAAGGGAAGCTGCCGATGGATTTGCCCGCGCTGTCCTTTTTAAAATCGGTGTTAACTGCTTTTTGGGCAAAATAAAAGGGTTGTTTCAGGTTTAAAATTTGGATTACACTGGTATTTAGAAAGTTTATTGACAAGTGCAGTCTCTGTTCAGTGACATGAGGAGTATAAAACTCTAAACTTACCAGCTTGCTTTCTCTGCTTCATGTCACATGTGACACTTAAGGTGACATACATAGGTCTTTGTACAGTTCTTGACGTACAGTGTTTAATTTTACGCTTACTGTACACCCTGCATGAATTGTTGCTCAATTTATCATCCAGAGTTTCAATAGCTGGGCCATGCAGGGGTCGGCATAGATTTTTCCTCAGCTCCCACAGTAGGTGTGTGTTTTATTTCAAGTGGAAACCTAAAATCCCTTCTTGCCTTGTGGCGTTTCCATCTTATATCTCATTGTTACTGAGCTCAAAAGCAATTTCCCTTTTGTTTCTGTGGAACCAATGCTAATGTTTAATTTTCCTCCTGAAGCACTCTTTTAAGGCAGTCATGTTCTAGCGGGGAACACCTGGGCATGGGTCGCTTCAGGATCCATTCGGGTTGCTCCTTAAATCATTTGGTGGAGCTCACCAGAGAGAGACATGTGAGTCTTTCTCAATTTGGACTTTGTGTATTCCCCTCTACAGAAGTATTACTTTGGTCAGGCCTGATTAATGATTAGGTAAGATTTGGTTCTATATGGCAGGTAAATGCATTACATACACGAGGAAGCCGGGAAGAGGAAAAGCCCAGTAGAATTACTTGTGCTGAAGTGGGTTTTTTCCCCAACCCCTTTCCAACTATGCTCTCTTTTTCCTATTACACAGGCTGGATCAAGGGGATTGGGAGTCAATTTACAAATACCGTTAGTCAGGTGATGAACACAACATTGTTAAATTGATGTTGTACATGTTTTAAAACAGGCACCACAAATGAAACATCCGAAACAAGCCCAGCTCTTGTTTGAGGTACTTTACCAGTTCAGTTGCAAGACACTTAAAAGTTCAATTCTGTACAGAATTACCGGCAATCGAAGCAAAAGGAGTTCAGACAGATTAAGTATGCATGGGATTACACAGTGAGCAGTGTGAATGTCATGTGTGACTCAAGGAAGATTGGTAGTTGTAAGAAAAAAAATTGATGGTCTTTTCAAAATAGTTAAACTTTTGACACAGAAACTTTGGTCTTCATTCACTGGCCCTTTCTTAGAAGAATGAGCCATATGGGGAAGGTTAAGGTCATTTATGCATGGGAGTTTTACCTGAGGTTTGTTGCTGGCTAGACCCACACTGTCCAGTTGGGAATCTCTGCACCAAGCTCTCTCCAAGATCAAATCAAGTCCCGCCTTTTTAAATGCTGCTTTGTAATTGGCTTACTTCGCAGTGCTCACTGTGAGAGAAGATTCATAACAAGGGCTCCCTTTCTACTCTCCCTCTCCCATTCCCCTCTGTGGAGAGGGGTGCAATGAGTGCAGGCAGTATTCCTGCCGCCTTCCCAATGTGCCAACGTCCCCTATCATGTGCATATTTCATCCTACTGGCAGACTCTGCCCCCAAAACAACAGTATCTGATTCTTTTAGAGCATAGACCATAAAAAAAATCACCCTCATATCCAGACAAATCTATTATCTAAATCTAATCTAAATTATGTTTATCAAACCTTTTCCTTATGCCTGATATACCTCAAAAGGGGCCAAATTCTATACAAAATTTCCTTATTAATCTACCAGCTAGTTAATCTTACTCTTAATGAAATATTAAGGAACAGAGAGGAAATCAAACAAGGGTGAGGTGCTTAGAAACAGACAAAAAGTAAGCTGTTTCAGCATGTAGAGCACAAATCACAGCAAATGGTCATGGGAATAGAATCATAGAGTTGGAAGGGACCACCAGGGTCATCTAGTCCAACCCCTGGCACAATGCAGGAAATTCACAGCTGCCTCCCCCCACACCCCCAGTGACCCCTACTCCATGCCCAAAAGATTGCCAAGATGCCCTCCCTTTCATGATCTGCCTAAGGTCATAGAATCAGCATTGCTTATTCAGGAATTTCATACTGACCTCACAGCTCAGGTTCGCTGTGGCAAACAAGGAGAACTAACCGAGCCTTTTGACTGGCCAAGGGAGTTAGACAAGGTTGCCTCCTTGCTCCTCTCTTGTTTAATCTATACCTGAATGATATGGCAACCAATTTCTCAGAGTTTTGCCACCCCCCCAAAGCTTGCAAGCCATTCCACCCCGATTCTACTCTATGCTGACGATGCAGTTCTCCTGTCCCGCACAAGAATTGGTTTGAAAAGATTTTTGCAAACTTTTTCTGAGTACTGCTCTAGGGAAGGTCTTAAAATAAACCATCATAAATCTAAGATCATGATCTTCACTAAGAGGAGAAAAATGCCTCTTTTTCGCTGGGTATTAGATGGCTTTGAGGTTGACCAAGTCAAGGAGTTTGTTTACCTTGGCATTCTGTTTTCCCATAACCTAAATTGGAATGCCCATCAAAAAGCAGTGTCCAACAAAATTAATCCTGGGGTTGGTGCTATTGTCAATTTTTTTCACACCAAAGGTCACAAATATATTCCCGGGGCTATTCAGGTTTTTAACCTGAAAATTACCCCAATTATCCTCTTTGGTGTTGCCATCTGGATTACAGTCATCAATGAATCTATAGATCGTCCACTGCTTCAGTTCTTACGAAAACTAAATGCCCCTCGATGTGTTGCTGGCGTTACTCTTCGTTCCGAGTTTGGCCAAATGTCACTTGAAGCTAGGGCGTGGTTGGCCGCCTTTAAACTCCACCTTAAACTGTGCTTTAGCACTGAGGGGTTCCTAGCTTCTCTGAAGCATGACCCTTTCAAATCCTCATGGCAAAAAATCTTAGATGAGAAACTGGTGTTGCTGGGCTTCTCGCAGGATATGTTATCAGATCTTGGGAAAACTGAAGCTTTTGCCAAAATTAAAAAGCGCATTAAAGAGCTCGATTATAACAGCACTACTTTTCATGCTCGTCGCGTCTGTTCATCCCAGTTCTTCGGAATACCCCCTCCACGTGGTCTGCCTGCCTATACATATTATCTGACAACTCCTCGTCTCTGTAGAGCTTTTTGCTTGGCTAGATTGAATGCTAACCCTTCTATGGTAATGCAGGGCAGAATTCTGAATATACCATACTCAGACAGGATCTGCCCTTGCTCGTCTGGCTCTATTGACACATTAGCCCATGCCCTTTTGGAATGCCGCTTTTACGAGGAACTTTGATCGCACTATATTTCCCCCCTTTTAATATACAAATCCAATGCCTCTGTGACTGACATAATGCCTTTTTTACTAAGCGACAGGGACCCCAAGGCTACATTGTCAGTGGCAAGATTTGTTTCAGTCCTTATATCCCTCCAACACTAGATATATGCTGCTCAAGATCAATTGATCAAGGAGCTTCTAAGGGCTAAAAGGAAGGATAAAAGGAGAATCAGCATTGCTGACAGATGGCCATCTAGCCTCTGCTTAAAAACCTCCAGGGAAGGAGAGCTTACCATCTCCCAAGGAAGCCTGTTCCACTGAGGAACTGCTCTAACTGTTCGAAATTAGGGGAATTATGTAGCACTGAACTTTGACACTAATCCTGGGGTGGAAAGCATTTCACCACATCATTTGATACTGAGTGCAGTATTTTTTTAGTACGTGTTCATAGAACTAAATCCTGCTTTCCACACTCTTCCTATGTAATGTAAATTCCCTATAAATCTTGGGACCTCGAGTATAAATCTCCTAGAAAGTGGGAAATGATACAACTTATTGAATCTGTTTTCCTGCCACACTATGATTTGATTTTCCCTCTGCACTAATCAAGCTGATAACAGTATGGACTGTACCTCTGCTTCCTTCTTTACAACACCCCTCCCACCTTCTGACAGGCCTACAAAGACGAAGGGAGCTTTGACTCTCGAAAGCTTATACCTTGAAAATCTTGTTGGTCTCTAAGGTACTTCTGGGCTCGAATCTAATCGTTCTACACCATGCTTGTTAATAGTGCCTTCTGTTTTGTGTCCCTAGGTATGGAATCATCTAAGTCAGCGATTCCCAACTTTTGGGGGCCACCACCCCCTTGGTTCCACAAACTCAACCTTAGCACCCCCTACCCTATCCAACAACACAGTTGAAGGGGCCCATCTCTAGCACCCCCTGCTTCCCCCTTGCCTCTTAGTGCCCCCCTAGGTAATTCCACCCCCCCAGAGGGTGGTACTGCCCACTTTAAGAACCACTGATCTAAGTAGTTGAGAGGCGTCTTCATAATGGTATTTTACTGGATAGTTATGATTTTACTGTTTTTGATTTGTTGCAGACTACCTTGGGTGTTTTATATGGAGAGGTGAGGTATAAATATTTCAAATAAAAAAGAGACTGACTGAACAGCAAGCAATTTGCTTTATATTTCCATTTTATTCAGCTGCTGTTCTTTTCATAATGCACACAAACATTATCCCAGATAATACATATTCAACAATTATTAAGCTAACGGATGGCTGTAGGTTATAGTTTCTTCCTTCATATTGTTAGACAAGCTAATGGAACTTCATAAACAAGTTCATAACACAGTTTCCATGGAGTCATCTGAAATTGATTATCCATTAACTACTGTTTTCCCTTTAAAGCCATCCAGCAAATTGGAAATAGAACTGACTTTTTATTTTGAGTCAACAGCATCTGTCCGTGATGATAAAAGCCCTGCAACTCGGAGCTTTGTACCGAGTGTCAGACTGTCAAGCTAGAACGCGATCATATGGAGAGAGGCTGGAATTGTGCCAACACTACTTATGCTAGACGTCAACTACAAATATTCAGCCAAAGTGTACGGGGTTGATCTTGAGGAATAGTAATAGCAGCTGCCTAAAGTAATTCTCCAGACTGGCAGTAATGAAATCATGATTTGCTGCTATTATGTCTGGTAGTCACTGTCTACGCCAAGAATTAATCTATGCTTTTCAAGGGGAATATCATTTGAGCCCCACACAAGAGCTTCGTAATGTGTTTTTACTTTCTATAAATGACCCTTCTTTGGCATCTGCAGGGGAGAAGGAGAGGTTTTTTTTAAAAAAGAGCTAATGAATGCATTTACAAACTGGCAAGAAGAGCTCCTTATTCATTTTCTCCAGAGTTCTTTCAAAATTTTACACACCGTGATGCAGCTTAGGCAGTACTTGCTTAAAAGGAATTAATGTCACGAGTCTCAAAATATTGTTTCATTTTGCTACCTCTTTGTAAATTAGTGCATATCGAGTCCCGTTGTACATCTTATTCCACTGTAAAAAAAAAAAACAATTATTCGGTGACACTGAATGACCTTTGAAAAAGCACACTGACGGCAGTTCAGCTAAAATTTCACACTAAAGCCATTGTTATAATTGCCACCATTAATAAGCAACCACACCCTTGTTAGGCAGTCCTTATTAAACATGGAATGCAAAGGTTGGTATTTAGCACCACTGCCATTTTATCTACTAAAATGCGATCATTATCCAAAATAGCCCATTTTCCCCATGTACAATAAGCCTTGCATGTCAAAGTGTGTGAGCAAATGTCACTGTGCCCTTGCGACTGTAATTATTGTATAATTTTTTACTCTGCAGGCATGAGAACCAATTCAGCTTACACTACATAAAACAAGTTGTAACTACTATTACTTGCTGGTCACTGAATTAGATAAGCAATGTGAGCTGACACTGTAGTCCTTTTCCTGTCAAATAAAAGCTGACAAATTAAAATAAAGATGGCTTTATTGGATTGCTTTAGCTTAGTAACTGCCCTTTCATTTCTTTGTGACTCAGGGCTTCTGATGATAGTTTTTATGCAGTCTGTGATATTTTCTAATTATGTTGCCACAGCTGACTTTTTTAAAGGGTTCGATACCTTTCCTTTAAATATTCCATTCTTAGTCACTGAAAATGGCATTTTATCACCTTCCTCCTTGTTATTTTACTGAACACAGTGATGGTGAATTATTCTTCTCATACTGTTGCGACTTAATCAATCTCTGATCAGACTCCAAGCCTTCTTTTACAAGGCACTCCGTTTAATAGGCTTGTAAATCCTCTCTCATTCACCTTTTCACCTGAGCGGATCTTTAGCTACTTTAATTTACTGACCAAGATTGGCAAGTGGAGGGACTGCAAGAACGCGAACCATGCCTGAATCAGCAACGTCAAACCCTTGTGAAACGGCAAGTGCTTCCTCTGTCTTAGTTTACTAGCAGTGCAGTCCTAAGGAGAGTTACTCTAGTCTCAAGTCAATGGGCCGCATAGGATAGCACTGTAAGAACTATAAAATCTGTAACAAAATAAATATTATATAATGTACACAATAAGTTTGTTAAGAACACTAGGCCTGGAATGCAGGCTGCATATAATACCACCAGTATGAACTGTTAACAAAGATATCCAACACTGGCTGTTTCTGCACCATCAACATAATTATTATTATCGTGTTTCCTCTCCTAGGCTCGGCTGTGATTTTTGGCATTTTATAAATCTTTGGAGAGTTGTGTTTTCTCCGTTAACTGTGTAGCCCGCACTTTTTTTGAAAAGAAACAATGTCAAGCTTGGGAGCGTTGTGTCATTCGTGATGTCACGAATGACACTACATTCCTACACCCCCTCCCTTTTTTGTTTGTTGCACATGCGCTCTAACGTTGGTGCGTTGGTTTGGTGTGATTGGCTGCCAAAATGGGCGGGCTTCTTTCTATTTTGATTTGTATGTGACTCTGGTGTTGCTTAGGCATTTACTGGATTTACTGCATTGTGCACATGCTAAATCAGATAGAAACAACAACAAAAACTCCCTCCCCCCAAATACTAAACAGGAAATTCTGGGTTGGCAAGGAAAGATGGTGGATAACTGACTACATGTTTACTTTTGGCTCTACGTACAGCAACCTGGGTTGGGGTAAATTTGGCTTTTGGCGCACTAATGGAAGAAATTGTTTGTTAAAGTGCCGACTGAAAAATGCTCTGAGTTACAATTGTCTTAGGGAAAAGTGTAGTAGTGATCCGGCGCAATTACTTATGGATTATTAGACTAATGCACCAATGTCCCTTTGCTAGTCCAAACTGAAAATAATTTTTTTAAAAATGATGGGACGAGGCTAAAAGGGGGAAGAGAGGAGGGAAAATGGGAGAGGTGTTAGAGAAGACATAAATTGTCTTGAACTTGTTGAACTTGTCCGCAGCATGATAGAAGACGTCCTAAAAAGGTAAGGTAAAGCTCCCCTGTGCAAGCACTGGGTCATTCCTGACCCATGGGGTGACATCACATCCCGACTTTTTCTAGGCAGACTTTGTTTACGGGGTGGTTTGCCAGTGCCTTCCCCAGTCATCTTCCCTTTACTCTCAGCAAGCTGGCACTCATTTGACCAACCTCAGAAGGATGGAAGGCTGAGTCAACCTTGAGCTGGCTACCTGATCCCGACTTTTTTCGGGATCGAACTCAGGTCGTGAGCAGAGCTTGTACTGCAGTACTGCAGCTTAACACTCAGTGCCATGAGGCTCCTAGAAACTGATTGTTTTCATCGCTGTATAAGTTGTTTCTGATACAATGTTGTAAAGTTCACTTGAAAACGTTTTGGAGACAAAATGGGGGAAATGGTGCGGACAGACGAACATAAGATGGTTCATTAAATGTCTCACAAATGTTTCATCGTTTAGTGTGGAAACACCCGTAGTTGATAATACACTCATTATAAACGACCAATACAAGACCATACACGTTTCGGCCTATAGTGCCTTCTTTAGTGGTCATAAATACAAAACACGATTATTAAAACACACATCCAGAAATTCACCTTACAAGGTACTTTGAAATTAAAAAACCTTATTTCTTGTGTGGCTGGATGTAAACTAATAACACAAACCATGGGTCTTGGAACATAGAAACTTGCTCATACAAGCATCTAGATGAAAAAATATATCCATGAGCTGGTATGCAATTATATATTTTGTCACTGTTTGATGTTAAACACATCCAGAAACATTGATAATTGTTCCAACTGCCTGGAGCAGTTTATCAACCACCTGAAAAACTTACAATTCCATAGATCCACTAGAGTGTTATCAAGATCACCAGGTATCACAGCAGGAAACTCCCTGAGGGCATCATGGCCCATCAGCCTATGAAGGTGGACCCACTGTGGAGGTTATAGGAAGATATCAGTGTAAACCTAACCAGACAGTAATCTGTCCGCAATTATTAGAAATCTTCCCTCTATTGAATCATTTAAGTGTAATATGGTATAGGAACAGGAGACAGTGTGGTGTAGTGGTTAAGGTGTCAGACTAGGACCTGGGAAATCCAAGTTCAAGTCCCCTCTTGTGCCATGGAAGCTTGCTGGGTGACCTTTGGCCAATCACAGACTCTCAGCCTTGACCCTGGATAGTATTTGGATGGGTGACCTCCAAGGGATACCAGGGTTGTGGTGCGGAGGCAGGCAATGGCAAACTACCTCTGAATGTCTCTTGCCTTGAAAACCCTACGGGGTCGCCATAAGCCAGCTGTGACTTGACAGCAAAAAATGGTACAGGAAACCAAATCAAAGTGATAACCTACACTAGGTGCGGACCAAGCGTTAACATGGTTATCATGGCCACCATGAAGTGCTGAGCTGCACCGTTAAAGAGGACCTCTTTCAATGGATCTTTGCATGCAGAGGGAGCCTAAGGATCCTCCCAGGTTTATTGGTTTAATTGCAAACCTTGATTTGTCTCCTTGTCTGAACTCTGCTGTATCATTTGATATTGTAAAAAAATCTTTAATTAACACAATTAACGGGCAGTGTTAAAGCTGTTACTCCACAGTGTTGTATCTTTTGAACTGCTATGGTTAGTGAATGTATTAACATAGAAGTGACAAGAAAATAGGGAATACCTAGCTAACTAAGAGCATGCAAACAGTATATACGGCCATATCCCCTTCTGGATGATATTTCTCCTGTTCAGATACCTTGGTGAAGGATCCTTGAACTGCGATCCTTCACCAAGGTATCTGAACAGGAGAAATATCATCCAGAAGGGGATACGGCCGTATATACTGTTTGCATGCTCTTAGTTAGCTAGGTATTTCTTGTCACTTCTATGTTAATACAACCTGTGTTTGCTATAAAACATATTTGTGTGCTGTTATTTTGATTGAGTATCTCTCAGTACAGCACCGGGTGATTGTTATTATGGTTAGTGAATGGGCTGGGATTTGTGAACATACCCTTTGCCTCTTTTGTGCTATGTGGCTAGGAGTTGCATTAGCAGTTGGGATGGAGAAAGGAATTCTTCTTCTGTCAGCTGCTGGCCTGTGGCTTCTGCTCAGTAGAGAAGAGACCAAAGAGTTTAAGGTTACAGAGACAGTCTCTTACTGGAAGCAGTCCATTCTTTAGCAGTTTGAATTCCAGAGGGTTTTACTTAGTGTTTAGTTTTATGTCCTAGAAATGAATCTCACGTGAGCATTTACTGTTTCTTACTGCCACTGAATGTTCCCCTCTGTGGATTTTTTTTCACATAAAGGAATCATTTGTTGATTTTCAAGCATCTCTTGTGGTCATGGATATTGCTATTCTTCTTTGCTCCTGTTCAGTGCTTCTGTTCTGTTACATTATCTCCAGATGAAAAATCTCCGACCTTTATATTTATTTAGTGTCTTGCGAGAGGAGACTATGTTCTGAACACTTAAATTTGGCACTTGCAACCTTTTTTCCTAGATGGAGAATGCTGTTGCTCATTGGGATATCTCCTTCATACATTTTTTAGAATGTGCAGCAATCAAAGCAAAAGAATTGATGGAGTCAAGAATTCTGAGCTCTGAGATAATGCCCAGAAATGGATAAATCTATATTATCCTTAAGAAAAGCTCTCTCGGGCAGGAAAATCCTTTACCACTTTTCTTTCCTGGTGATGCTAGGGATTAAGTTTGAGGCCTTTTGCATACAAAGGATGTCTTCTGCACTAAGCTATGGGACTAAATTCGCCTGTATACGCATGTTTACAACAAGTAACTGGATTATGTCACATTTGTGGTTTGAAGCCTTTTCCCATTAGCTTAGTTATATGTGGTTGGATGGAGGTACTGTTTATGTGGGGAAGGGGGGAATACCACCTGAAAGAAACTGAGGGGAGGGATGAATGGTCATCTCAGTCAGTCCTGAGTCAGGATTTATCAAAGTGAGTTGATCATCCCTGTAGGGGGAAAGTAAAGAAACTTTGGGGCAGGGTAGATTAAAAAAAAATGATTTAAACATTGTGAAATACATCTCTGTCTCCCTTTAAAGAAGCTTGATTTAAACATTTCTATCTAAGTATAATGCAAACTATCGATTTAAAGGCTACACTGAGAAGAGTGGACCCTATGCCTTGCTTTTCTTGTGCAAATGCTCACACAAGATTTCTGGTGATTCCACCTCCCACTGCTGCCCGCTCCACAAGGGTTCACCGATTCCCAGGAACAGTGTTTTGGGTAGCATAGCGTGTCGCAGAGGGAAGGAGAAATAAGAACATTCCATTCTGGTTTTTTTTTTAAAATAAATTCTAAGCATGGTAGGACTCAGGTTTACTGCTGCTTTTTGAAGCAGTAGTTTATATTTGAGCACGGGCTGCACATTCTAGTTACATGACTTGTGCCAAGTGTCAGACCGGGCCTCTGAGAGATGGAGGAACTAAGGGGACAATATTCTAGGGGCCTGGTCCCTCCTGGGGCCTCTACTGCTGGGCAAATAATGTCATTTGTTTTCTTCTGATTTTTGGTCTTTGTCTGGGTAATGTGCAGGGGAAGGCATATTTGACAGGCCACTGGTAGCTTTTGGCAGCCCTGGTGTCCAGAGGAGGAATTGATGGAGCAGATACATTATGGAGTATCTGCTCCCCTGGTGGTTCATCCATTCCTCACTAGACCTGCTTGTTTTCCACCTTCCCCAGCACAAAGTCATGCGTAAATCTTTATCGAATAAGCATCCCCGACTTTAACTTTGGTGCAAGCTACTGCCATCAAGTGGGCCGCCAGGCTTTTGGGCAAATCTGCTTGTGATACATAGGATGCAGCCAGATTTGTTAAAACTGATCCTTTATGCACATATTAAAGTTTTTCTATGTAAAATTTATGGCTCAGCCTCATACATATGACACATACTGGATCATGTTTTATATTTATTGTTAAAATGATTAAAATTTACACTGCCACCCAAACATTGTGAATACTGAATTTGAACATTTTATTACTGTTTCAGGGAGCTACGGTCTTCTACCAAGCAACTATTAGGAATATGTACAATTTTGGTTTTGTTTCATTTCTTTTTCTTCTTAAAGCACTTGACTTGGTTTTGTTAAGCCTGTTATAAAAGTTTAGTTCAATATCAATATCAAAACCCTTATTGACATAAAATAAATAAATACATTTTAGGATAAAAGGAGGTTTTAAAACTTGAATAAGACTCTTCCTTAGACTCATACACGAGGTTTAAAGTAGTTTAAAAATTAGCTCCAGGAAGTTGGCAACTCCTGCAGTAACCTGAGAGTGACTATCACTTAGAAGAAATCTGACTAGCTCCTTATCGGTGCCGCCAAGGCAATCTTTCAGAAGGGGTTCGATGATCTGTTCTCGAAAGGATGAGCCGTGCTCACAATGTAGCAAAACGTGGGCCACTGTTTCGGCTTGGCCAGTGGCATAAGAGCATAGCCTTTTAACATAGGGTACATTGGCATATCTGCCCCTGGTCCAGGCCGTGGGAAGGATATTTAGGTGGGCTTGCATAAAAAGGCGCCTGAGGGACGGGAAGGTCAGAGTGTAGAAGTAACCGGGTAGGGAGCTTGGGGTCATATGAATACCATAGGGTAGTGGTGAGCAGGAACTTGTGGCTCTAGCAAGAAGGGTTTGTTCCCCAGTGTCTGTGATCCTTCGTTTTAAGATTCTATAGGCTTGCGCCTCGTTTAAGGGGAGTAACGCCTCAAAGAAAATCCCTATGGATTTAATTTTATCAGTGATGGGCCTGCTCCAGAGAGAGACAGAGCGGTCGGAAAGCATATGCCATGTCAGACTCGACGGGGTGGCTCTATAGTGGAGCCTCAACCAGAACTTAAAAATAAGCAGCCAGACCCTGGTTTCTAAAAGAACTAGTCCTGTCTCTAAACAAAGAATGGAGTACGGGACACAATTGGGAATTCCTAGTAATCGACGTAAAAAGGAAGACGGCTGATTCTAGCTTCTGATTGAGGGTAGCCCCCCAAATGGGGGTTCCATAGAGTAGCAGGGGAAGCAGATTCACTTTATAGATTTTGAGAGTGGCAGGCATTTGTTGGCCACCCCTGGAGTAGAAAAATTTTGCGACAGCATCGGACCAAAGTCTCATGGCATTGATTGCCAAGCTGGCCTGGTTATTCCAATTCAAGTTGCTCTGAAAGTGAACACCTAGGTATTTGAACACCCTAAACTGCTCAATGCTGTTTCCTTTCAGCGTCCAGGACCACGTCTTGCAAGACTTTGAGAACACTAAAATTTTGGATTTATCAAAGTTAATAAGTAAGGAGTTTTCATCGCAGAATTCAGCAAAAGCCTGGAGAAGGCGGTTCAAACCTACTCTCGTGCTGGATAAAAGTGCTGCATCATCAGCATAGAGGGGCAGGGAGACAGCCTGGGCGTTTAAAATGGGTGGGTGACCGTCCACCATCTCCAAATAAGAGGGCAGGTCAGCAAGATATAAATTAAAAAGGTGGGGCGCCAAAACCCTGCTTGATTCCCTTGTTTGAATTTATATGGGGAGTAAGTTGGCCGGATCTATTGTACCGGGAGTCGGAAAAAATTTGCCGGCGGGCAGACGGAAGGTTGCTGCTGAGCTCTGCTCAGTAAGTGTTTCTTTTTTCTGTTAGTTCAACTCATTTGTGCATTCTAATCTCCCTAATTGCGAGTTCCTATGAGAGAGAATTGAATTTATGACTGTAGCTGTGTACATTATCAGCTCGGTTATCTCTTGTTTTCCAAAGAGACGCTGATTAGTCAGACGCCGAGACCATAAAACTCCTTTTTTCGCCAGCTCCCTCTCCCTGAGTCCAACTGAACCCAACTTCTTGATACAAGATTGGAAATCATGAAGAATCCGAAGAAGAGCAAGAAAAGAAGACGTAATTCTAATAAGGACCAAAGTCTCCGGTAAAGAAAATGAAGCAATTAAAGGTGGACGACCTAATTTGTAATGAGGTGACTGCCTCTCCCTCGTCACAATTGATTGACTTAACAGAAGATCATATTCTAGTCCCACAGCAAGTTCCCTCCATTAGAGTATCATCACTACTGGAGGAACTCTATTTGGGGATGGGAAAGGTGACAAGGGAGGCAGGTCCTGCTCTCTCAACCCCCCAAAGAAATTCCCTGAATGAAGATAGCTGCCTGCCACTCCTAGAAGAAACATCTAAAGGAACTAAGGACGTTGAGCTTGATACTAAAGCTGAACTCATAGAGATGCTGGGTAACCAGTCTCTCCTAACTGCTGAAACAGTGGTGGAGATATTTAAACAGCTAACACAGTTCATCACTGGACATTTTAAGGAAAATGATCTCTGAGATTAGAGAAGAATGGCAGCTAACTAATGGAGCAAACAAGGAAGGGGAACTACCCGCAGTACATTGCCCATCCCCCGCGGCCTGCTGAATAGAGGTCAACCAAAGGGTGGAGGGAAGCAAGGCCTGACGAAGCAGGAGTCGAGAAATATACCCAAGGGCTCAACCCCGGAATTTCCCAGTCGTAACCCACAATGGAACGGTGATCTCCTGCTTAACACTAAACAAGTGGCCCTTGATATAAGGAAAATCCTGATGAATTTTGACAGGTGGTCCAATAAGAGGGAAATTGGTCGCTCGCTTAGTCATCTGCTGTGTATAGACAAAGAGCAAATAGATCTGACTCAAATAGAGAAGCTCCCAGATCTGCCCTCCAGCAACAGATTAGTGCTCTTTTTTACGCAGCCAACCATTCCTCTGATGTTATTGAGGATGCAGGGTTTCCTGGCAATTTTCCAAATTCGTCCCATAAGGGTTTTTAAGGAGACAGGGAGAAGAGCCTTAATTCCCACAAAGAAGAAACCGGGAACAGAGCAGGCAGCGGATCTGAAAAATGAAAAGCAAACCTTAGAAGGAGGAGAAGCCAGGAAATTGCAAATAAGATCATTGACTGTTCACTGATACTGGAAGGAATGTCCCAACTGACTTCTGAGTTAGCTGGCTTGGCGGCTCCTCTTTCGACGTTTGTGTCAAATACTCCAATGAACCAACTCGAGGACAAACTTAAGAGAGCTAAGAAAAGGGGGCGCAACTCACCAACCAAAAACGCTAATAGCCCAGTCAACCCAGAACAAACTAATGTCCCATTAATTTCCCTCAATTCACCTGCTGAGAATAGTACCTCGGAACACACTGGACCTAGGAAGAGGCCCCGGACTACATCTGACATTTCATCATCTGGCCTCCCTTCCCCAACGGCAATAGCCACTGGAAGCACCCCTCTCCACTCTCAGTCTGTTTGGTTCCTCCACTCTCCTGGAGCACCTGAGGAATCCCATCATGCTGACTGACTCCCTCCGAACTCAGAGGCCCTACCTTAAATTCTCTCTCCTGGAACATAGCTGTCTGGAAACGCCTCAAGGACCGCGACCTGTTTGACTTTCTTTCTACTTTTGATCTGATCCTTCTGCAAGAGACTTGGTCACCCGAGGGAGCTTTATTAAACGGATTCCTTTCTTACCCAGTCCCTGCCTTTAAATCTAAAACCATGGGGCGATTTCGAGCTGGCCTTTGCACTCTTGTCTCGCAGAAACTGGGTTTGTCCCCGGTAGTACTGGACCCCGACCCCCCGCTAGTCCAGGCCATTCTCCTGCCTCTGCCATCGTGCCAATTAATTGTGATTAATGCCTATATACCTTCCAACAATGATGACACTATTTCCGCCAACCATTGGCTGAGGCTTACCCACTTCACAGCGAACCTGGAACAACAGTGCCCTTCTGCCCTCCTTATGATTGCGGTCGACTTCAATGCTAGAATCGAAAGGGATGACTACGCTCTCTGCCTCTTGGCAGAATTAAATCTGGATGACATATTGTCTGACACCTTCTTTTTTGTAAGATCCTTCAAAGACCTCTCCATAAACAAAGCAGCACTACATAAGATAGAGCTTTGTCTTCCGACAAACAGATTTATTCTCAGTGGATCACTCCCCAGCGACTGTCCAGGGGGACTAAATTTACATTTAGTTCATCCCATGGTCACAGTGTGATCGACTATGTAATTGTCTCTCCTGCTTTGAAAGAGCTGGTAGCTCACTTTGAGGTTATAGCCAGATCCGAAAGTGATCACTTACCGCTACTCACCAAGTTAGCTCTCCATCGCCCCTCTTGTTTACCTGCTGACAAAGCAACCGAGTGTTATCAACCTCTCAGATGGTCCACTTCCGTTAGTAAGAGAGTTGCCAGATCGCGCTCTGAGGGAGCACTGGCCCAGGCCATAATGAAGATCACTAGTGCCAGTCCTCCTGCAGATGCTCCCAAAGATTTTTCTACCGTCACATGCCTTCTTCATCGGATCTGCCTGAACTCAGTGCCCTCGAGGAAGTCTACCTACCTCACCTCTTCTACATCTCGGTTTGACGAAGAATGCAGAAACCACAAAGCCCATCTCCGCTCAATCTATAGAAGATTTCAACTTCTAAATTCGCCCGACTTGCTTGTGGACTACTACCTGCAGAGGAGAGAATACCAACTCCTAGTGCTGACCAAGAAACGGGACCTACAACACAAACAATGGGACAAATTAGTGGAGGCGATCCAAACTAAAGATCCGAGGAAGTTTTGGTGTATGGTCTGTGGCACGCGGTGAGACCAAATAATGCCCCAGCCCCAAATTTCAATTCCAACTTGGACAAGCCATTTCAAAGCCGTATTATATGACCCAAACAGACCGGACCCTCCCCCAGTTGACCTGACCTCACTAGGACTTCCTATGTGGCCTCCGGTCGAAACCGAGGAAGTTAGACTCCTGATAGCCAAGCTAAAACCTAGGAAGGCCCCGGGTCCCGACGGCCTCCCTGGGGAACTATTCTCTGCATTCCCTAAGATATGGGCCCCAGTTCTGGCTGCTCTTTTTACTAAAATTGACAAATGCGGCCAATTACCAGCGACATGGACCACGGCCATTGTGACCCCAATTTTTAAAAAAGGGGCTTCAATGAATTCTGCAAACTATCGGCCCATCAGCTTGCTCTCAGTGGCGGGCAAGTTATATGCTAGCCATTTGCTGTCCAAGCTGCTCATCTGGTCTCCTTCCCAGATAGGCCAGGAGCAAATAGGCTTCTCCAAGGGAAAATCTACGCTTGACCACTGTGCGGTTCTTTCTCACTTGGCTAACAAGTATAGCGGTGGCAAAGGGGGGGGGGTACTGTACGCAGGCTTCTTAGACCTAAGAAGTGCATTTGATTCAGTTCCCAGAGAGCGCCTCTGGTGCAAGTTGGCCGGTATGGGAATGGATCCTCACTTACTCACTTTGATTCGACAACTGTACTCCTCCAACAGCTGCCAAATTCAGTACAATAGAAGTTTAGCTGTCCAACATAACCATTTGTTTATGTGTGTTTGTGTGGCTGTTTTTGTGCTACTGTAATCTTCAAAATGTCTTGGCCAGCGTCTTGTGCTTGGAGTTACTGCCAGCTTCATCTTGGAGCTATCGAGTTCAGCTTCTAACAGCTGCCTCAGGAGATTCAACCTGTCACTTTCTCAAAGAAATTCTCAATGAAATTGGAGAGAGTGGACTGGGAGACGTTTTTCTCCCTCTCCCGTAATACTAGAACACGGGGTCATCTGCTGAAGCTGGAGGGTGAGAGATTCAAAACAGATAAAAGGAAGTATTTTTTCACATAACGCATAGTTAAACTCCCTGCCCCAGGATGTGGTGATGGCTGCAAGCTTGGAGGGCTTTAAGAGGGGAGTGGACATATTCATGGAGGAAAAGGGTATTCATGGCTATTAGTTAGAATGGATACTAGTCATGCTGCATACCTATTCTCTCTAGTATCAGAGCATGACTATTATATTGGGTGCGGTGGAACACAGGCAGGATGGTGCTGCTGCAGTCGTCTTGTTTGTGGCTTCCTAGAGGCACCTGGTTGGCAACTGTGTGAACAGACTGCTGGACTTGATGGGCCTTGGTCTGATCCAGCAGGGCCCATATGTCCCTTGTTTATCCTGAAGAGTACTGCTTACCCAGTATCCCACAGGTATGTGCAGTTGATAAAGAAGTCAACGTTCTCAGCCTCTCATTGCATGCTCAGTCTCTAAAAAAACTTTAGGAAGTTTATTCGTGTTGGCATTCTGTATTGCCAGTGTCAGTACTATAAGCTATACAACTGTAGAGGCATTCATAGTAGTGTAGTATTCAGACTGAACAAGTGAATTGGGGTAGGGATGGTTATGATGCCATGGGTAAGAGTATATTGAAAGGCACGTTCAAACAAGCAACATAAATACATTTTCTATAGTGGTTAAAGCTATACACACAAGCGGGAAGCACATGGTTAAGATGCTCCCCCCCCCCCAAACATAGCCCCTCAGTTCTAAAATTCATCACCTATCATCTACCATTCTAAATCTTCTTTTAGGAAATTCCTGAGATAAATGTATGTTTTAGATTATGATCCTGGGTAGACTCTATTTCATTGCAAACAATAATATTTTCTTATAGCAGCTAGCATGCATGCTTATTCAGGGAATATATGAATTAGAAACCAGAATTAGGAATGAAAATTAAAGCAATGATTATGTTGGCCATTTTTCTTGATGATTAAAATCACTATGACTTAAATCACAGTTTGGGGAAATGTATGGCAGTACTGTAAAAGGAATAGAATTGCCATGAGGTAAAAAGCCATTGCTTGCTTATAAATGTTTATTTTAAATGCATATGAATTTTCACTGCTTGTTCATAGGGAAATGAATCCCAACTGGCAGCTGCATGGTGTTCTCATAGCTGTGAAACTTATGTACATGTGGGAAAGTCCATAAGTTTGTTTTCCTCACCTGCCAGGTTTTAAAAGCCTGGGTGGGGCCAGACACATTCGTGGGAATGGGGAGGAGTGAGGAAGATCTTGCTTGCAGCAAGCTAGCAGCATCTGAATTACATCTGGATTAAGTTTGCCATCATCTCTTTGAAGTAAAAGTCTGGAAGGGGCCAGAGATGCAAGCTGAAGGGCAAGAGACAAAGGGCTGTTGGTCCTTGACTCTCAGCCTTGAGACCCTGTGTTAGGCAGCCCAATACCTTTGCTTTGTTTGTTTAATTTTATTATTTGTTTAAAGTGATGCATTTTATTTTGGCATTGTTCTGTGAGCCATTTTGTGTCCCTTTGGGGAGAAAAGTACCATGTGTGTGTATTAAGTGCCGTCAAGTCGCTTCCGACTCATGGCGACCCTATGAATGAAAGTCCTCCAAAATGTCCTAACTTTGACAGCCTTGCTCAGATCTTGCAAATTGAAGGCTGTGGCTTCCTTTATTGAGTCAATCCACCTCTTGTTGGGTCTTCCTCTTTTCCTGCTGCCCTCAACTTTTCCTAGCATGACTGTCTTTTCCAGTGACTCTTGTCGTCTCATGACGTGACCAAAATACGATAGCCTCAGTTTAGTCATTTTAGCTTCTAGGGTCAGTTCAGGCTTGATTTGATCTATAACCCACTGATTTGTTTTTTTGGCAGTCCACAGAATCCGTAACACTCTCCTCCAACACCACATTTCAAAGGAAACTATTTTCTTCCTATCAGCTTTCTTCACTGTCCAGCTTTCACACCCATACATAGTAATAGGGAATACTATGGCATGAATTAATCTAGTCTTGGTGGCCAGTGACACATCCTTACACTTCAAAATCTTTTCTAGCTCCTTCATGGCTGCCCTTCCCAGTCTCAATCTCCTTCTAAATTCTTGGCTGCAGTCTCCCTTTTGGTTGATGGAGGAGCCAAGGAATAGAAAGCCTTGAACAATTTCAATTTCCTCATTGTCAACCTTAAAGTTGTGTAATTCTCCTGTAGTCATTACTTTTGTTTTCTTGATGTTCAGCTGTAGTCCTGCTTTGGCACTTTACCTTTACCATACAATGCCATAAATTAATTAGTTAACTGCATACGTACATGCATACATACATACACCCCCCCAGCTGACTCAAACCAGTAGAATAAGAAAGACACAAATTATTTCGCTGCATGTTTTGTTTTGATTTTAGTGATGATACAAGGTATTTTGCTGACATATTTGATTACAGACATATTGCTATGAACATGCTGTCCTGTTATAATTTAAAAAGTCTGGCTTGGTCACCAACCAGGGATGTTGCTTAATGATCAATCATGGTGAGCTAGAAAGGCAAGCAGTGGCAACATAGTAGTCTGGGGGTTGAGACTAATCTTCTACCAAGAATGGTGAGGTGATGGTAGTGGTAGATGGATAGTTATGGATTTGTGCAAAGAATTATTTAAGTTTTGGAGCTGCCTGTTAAAAAGCAGCCTTGGAGAGCTGCATAGCATGTTGTAGCTTTGGAGAGATGGATGCTGTTAAGTAAATGGATAACGCAAGGATTGCAAAATTATAAAACAGGGCAAACAACAAATTGTCTAAGGAAAGGTATATTGTGAACAATGCAGAAAGTGCAATTACAGAGGTGGAAAACAATGCCATAAAAGCCAGATGAACCCTACAATTAGTTGAAGTAGGCTACAATCTGATTCTGTGATAAAGACCCTCTCCAGAATTGTTCCAATTTTTTACTGTTCTAGATCCCTTTAAAAAGGATCGTTTCTGTTTTCCATATTCTGCAGAGCAATAAAAATGTGGGAGGCTTCCTGACCTCCAAAGCAGGCCATTCCACAAGGTGGGGGCCACCACTGAGCATGTGCATGAACAGGAAGTTGGCAGTTTTACCTGTTTACAAGGTGGCACTCCCAGAAGGCTTTGCTTGGATGAGCAAAGCAGTTGCAGTGCAGCATAGCAGGAGAGGAGGTCCTGCAGGTACGGGGGTCCAAGGCTTTGTAGGTGATTACTAATACCTTGAATTGAATCTGGTAACTGTTTGGTAACCACCTGAATGACTGCAGAATGGCTATGGCATGCATGCTCTGCTTGGCACTCAATAGGCTGTAGTGTTCTATACCAACAAGAGTTTCTCAGTAGACTTTAAGGGCATACTCACGTACAGTGTATTACAGTAGTCTAGCTTTGAGGTACCCATAGCATGGATCCTTCTCTCATAATACTAGAATGTGGGGTCATCATTAAAAACAGATAAAAGGGATCATTTCTTCACACAACACATCATTAAATTGTGGAACTCCTTGCCCAGGATGTGGTGATGGTTGCCAACTTGGAAGGCTTTAAGAGGACATATTCATGGATGATAGGGCTATTTATGGCTACTAGTCAAAATGAATACTAGTCATGATGCGTACCTATGCTCTGTAGTGTCAGAGGAGAATGCCTATTATCTTGGGTGCTCTGGAACAAAGGCAGGACAATGCTGCTGCAGTCATCTGGTTTGTGGGCTTCCTAGAGGCACCTGGTTGGCCACTGTGTGAACAGACTGCTAGACTTGATGGACCTTGGTCTGATCCAGCATGGCCTTTCTTATGTTCTCTAGTGATGTGTTTTTTAAGTAGTGAATAGATGGCTGCCTGGTTTAGTGACCAAGGAAAGGAAATCTGAGACAGTGATTGCATTATGATGAACACCAGGAACCCAGTGATGTGTTCTTATCATGATTTAAGCAGCCAGGATGGGCAAGGATCTAGAGTAGAAGTGGTGGTCTTTAAAGATCCCAAGATGCTGTTAATATCCATCATGGTGACTGGATCAAAATTATCCATAAATGGACCATATGGTGTACCGTACATTTCTAGTGCCTTAGGTATATTACAACCAGAATCCAAATCAGAATGTATTTGAGAGACTTAGGAGGGAAAAAAAAACACTTTGCAAAAGCTTTTATGCCTAACCACCAGTTCATTAGATTTTAAAGGTTCAGATTTTGAATTCAACAAGTGCTGAAATACCTTAAACAACTGAGTTGGGTGTGAACTTGCTAATATAATGGTAGCAGACAAGTAGAATTTTTTGCTGCTTTCACTGCCACATCATAGATCCTCCATTGAGCTCTGTTGTACACTCTGTCAGATTCAGCTGAAGTTTTCTGCCAGCATCTTTCAGCCTTCTTCAAGTCACTCAGCTTCATAGTAAACAAAGGCGGTGACTTCAAAGCGGGTGATGTCACGGGGGCAACCATGGTGACATCTTCCATGAGCTTCTTTTCCCATGCTCCCATGGCAGCCTCAACAATGCTGTTGATTGGGATCTTAAAATTCCCCACAACATTCTGGAAACCAGGCAGATACATAAGTATGTGTAGATGGACCATTTTAACTGATCCCTTCCCTCCGCGGAGCAACATTCACCCATGTCTTGAGGAGATAGTGGTCAGACCACAACACAGGCTTAACCTCCAGGCCCAAACCAGACCTCTCTCCAAAGATTCAGTGTGAAAACTTAAGTCTAAGGTGTGTTCTTTGTTATCCATAGGGCCCATTTCCTATCTAAAGTGATTAGGCTGGAAAAAGTCCAGGAAGCTATCTCTTTGTGGCTAACATAATGAAAATATCAGTTTACTGTGGCTTTGGGATGGAAGCATTTCATTTGGTTTTTAATAAATCTAAGCACACTGTTGTTCCCTCTCTGCGGCTGTTTCTTGAAATTGATCCTGGGTTTATGGAGAAAAAGTGCTCTAAATGTCCTTTAAAAGGATCTAATTAATTGCTAATTGCTAAGCACACTATTCAGTGGGAAAGATCTTAGATTTTTACTCTGTTTAAGCTCCCATCAGTGAACATTCAGTAGAGCAATGAGGCATTGTAGGTAAGTTTGCTGCGGTGTCTAACAAAATGTCAAAAGGCACCAAGAATTCATAGGAATAAATTCTGCACCTTTGTTTTACTTGGTTTTTCTCCAAGATGGCCATATCTGGTTGGTTTCAGATGTTTGCTGTCCAAATTCTATTGCCCTGTTTACTGGATGTCTCATCCTCTTGATTATATTGACTTATGCTGTACAAGCTGCCTTGAGACTCAGTGAGAAAAGCTGACTATAAATAATGTAAATAAGTTGCTTTTTAATAATAAAAAAAAGAAAGTAAATAAATAACAATTTGTGCCAGGGCTTTCATTTTACTACATTGACATGAACAGTTGAAAATATATCACTGTGGGCCTTGATATCTCTAGTAGGTAAGTCAGGAACAGTGGGATTTACAATTCCTATGGCTTTGCTATGCATGCTCAGGTTTTTAGGTTCTTTTGTGTTCCTGATAACATCACTTGGAATGGGTGACATGTAAAACAATTTAATTCCAAGAATCCCAACTTTTTCCAGATGAAATATTTTTGCCCCAACTTTGGTAATCATGGCTTTAGATTTATTTCGAAGTAAACGAAGACATTCAAAAGAAAGCTAAAATACAATAAATAGAAATCTTACAATATTCTGTAGAAACACTGGCAAAGGACTCTTTTAATAAAAATAAACCTTAACACAAACTGTTTGAAACTTGAATTATTCACAGCTAGTAGTGAGTGTTTAACCCAATTTTTAAAACTTCCACCATTTTCCTAGAATAATAAATGTTCTTAAAAGATGGATTGTCATTCTTCTCTTTTTTGCTGTAAGCTTTCAGTAATGGAAGATCATGAGTAAATCGTTCAACACAATCTGAGGAAAAATGAAAGGTTTCTGGCTATTATTGTCAACGATATAGGTGAATCTATTATTTCAATCATATTTACATCTAGTTAAGTTATTGAGATTCTGCCGGGAACATTTTTATATATCAAAGTAGAAATGTCAAGAATGAACATCTGATGTATCATGTTTTATTCTTCCAGCCAAGTTTCCTAATGCATTACAATCTTGCTCTATACCAGTATTATTTTATAGTCTGCCCCATCTTCCCACATAGTCAGATGACTGCTGTGAATGCAGTGTTTATGGTGCAGAAGCCTGTGGTTTTCTCTGAAAAGTTAATCTAGATTCTGAATTTTAATAGTGGCACGTTTCTGACCGTTAGTAGGCTTCCCCAGAGGGACTGGGAATAGCCGGGAGGTCACAGTTCTCAGTCTGCATGCCGTTGACTTTGGACCCTTCACTCCCACACATACACTCTAGCAATGTAAAGTACCATGGGACCTGGATTTCCCATGATGGCTAGATTGCATACCTTCTGTCACTTCCCAGTTATATACCAAGGATCACTGCCTGAGGACCCTACCCTTACACATTTTCTGAAACTCTTGTCTACCTCCTGCATGCTGTGCTCTGCTCTACCATCTCCCCTCCTGATTTAAAAACCAGAAAGGGTTTTCTTTTTTTGGCTGCGTTTCCATATGCAAAATGCCATGCATGGCAACTTAGAGTTCATGCCACACATATTTTCACATACGTGTTCTGAAAGAGGCAAGGTGTATTCATTCCCTGCTCAGACATTTAAGTTATAGAGACCTAGGGAAGCAAGTGAAGAATAATTCAACTCTAGCAATTCACACTACATTTTTAACAGGCCAAACTGTGGCTGACAATCAGTGGAAAACAAGCACCATCTCTGGTGAATAAATAGGAACAGTTGGAACATATGGGGTTGCCCTGGTTCAAGAGAGATGGGATCCCTGCAGTTTTCATGCTGTGTATTGGGCTTACCTGGCCCATTCCTTCTGCCTCAGGTAATACAAAAGGACTGCCTAGGAGGCCCTACTTATGGTGCAAATGCTGCAGAAGGAGCTAGAACCTAGAGGCTCTGTCATGTTGCGGATGGATCTTTTTTAACACCAAAAAAGGGGGGAAAGAACTCAACCAGAAGAGTACAAGGAGCCTCAAAGGTTGAGCTGGAATTTATAACATCTGTAACAAAATAATTATATATAGTATACACAATAAGTTTGTTAAGAACACTGGAATGCAGACTGTCATCAACTGTGTGGTTTTACATGTAGACTGCATTCCAGGCCCAGTGTTTCACAAGCAGACTTTTATTGACTAGCCACTAGGCTGGATCCTCTCCCACACAAGATTCCACCCACACCAGTCTGCCCTTCCCCAGGCTAAACTGTACAAGGTCTGCTCATCCCCAGAGACAGGCCTAACAAATGAGCACTCTCTTCTCTCCCAGAGATAGAACTAAACCGCTCTGCCGCACTACCAGCAGAGCTACCCTTCACTCTGTCTGCTCTTTGTCCTGAGCCAGACTTGAGCTGTTGCAGCTCTCTTTCTGAGGCAGAACTCAACTCTCCCTTCTCCTCTGTTCCCTCCAACATCTCCTCCCCTTCTCTTTTTTTAATAATTTTTATTAATTTTTATAACATAAAAAACATAATATCAAAACATCACAAATTATAAATCATATAAACAAATAACTAAAATCATATAAACAAATAACTAAAAACAAAAATACAAAAATACAGGGAATACAAATAACGAGCACTTAGACTGCTGTTTTTCATCTTCTTATATAATATGATTAAATAAACAGTGCCCGAACACCCACCACCCACCTTGTGAAAATATCCCACCACCCCTGGACTTCTGGAGAAGTGTTCTGACAGTACTTAAAAAAATCTCAAACTATCATTATCTATACAACATTTTTCTATCATTCATTAACTATACTTGTAAAATTCATTTTTGCCAGTTGATCCCCAAAAGCGATGGCCTTTGACCAAGTTTTTTTAAACTCTTCCATATCTTCTCTTCTCGAAAATGTTCGGATGTTGGAGCATCACTCCTACAGGCTCATCTGAGTGGCTGATTTTCCCTTCAGGGGCAAGACAGCCTCCTGACCATCACAGATGGCTAGGGTTGCCAGCTCCGGGTTGGGAAACACCTGTAGATTTTTGGGGCGGAACATGAGGAGGGAGGGGTTTGCAGAAGAGAGGGGCTTCAATGCCATAGAGTCCAGTTGTCAAAACGGCCATTTTCTCCAGGTGAACTGATCTCTATCGGCTGGAGGTCAGTTGTAATAGTGGGATATCTCCACCTAGTACCTGGAGGCTGGCAACCCTACAGATGGCATTTGTGAGTGTGGCTCTCTGTGAGCCACTCAAAATAGATAAAAGGAAGTATTTTTTCACACAACGCATAGTTAAATTGTGGAACTCCCTGCCCCAAAATGTGGGGATGGCTGCCAACTTGGAAGGTTTTAAGAGGGGAGTGGACATGTTCATGGAGGAAAGGGGGTATTCATGGTTACTAGTTAAAATGGATACTAGTCATGATGCATACCTATTTTCTCCAGGATCAGATGAGCATGCCTATTATCCTTAGGTGCTGTGGAACACAGGCAGGATGGGGCTGCTTCAGTCGTCTTGTTTGGGGGCTTCCTAGAGGCACCTGGTTGGCCCCTGTGTGAACAGACTGCTGGACTTGATGGGCCCTGGTCTGATCCAGCAGGGCTTTTCTTATGTTCTTAATGAGTGCCACTGGCCTAATCAATCACCTAAGCGTCGAAAGTGTGTTGTGTTAATAATACAGAAACAGTGATCAACTGTGTCCAAGCTGAATGAAGTCCTATCTCATTTATTAGGAAAATAAATAGTATAATTTTAAGGGTTTTTTTAAATCCTTTTAATTTCTGACTGTAGGGAAGATTCTGATTTTATAATTTTAAGAATATAATTTTGAACTTCTGTGGTAGTCATACTTATGATTGCAAGTTGCATGCCGCTGCTAAATAACTATGTAATGACAGGACTGCTTTGCAATGGATTTTTAGCAAATCATTATATTAGTAAATACTTTCCCAAATTATCGCGGAATATCGGAAAGTTTCTAACATGCAAAAAAGATGGTTAACAATGAGGTTCTTGATCTATGTTCACTGAATTCCATTTCGAACAAATCGCTCTGCCTTTGTCTTTTGTCTTACAGGCCGGTTCTCTGTATTGTGTGGCTTGTGCGCTTCTCTTTTTATAAGCAGGTTTGCAAAGTAGACTAAAAAAGAAAGACATTACCTCTTCTTTGAATTTGCTAGGAATAAACATAAAAGCTATTCTTAGATTAGATTCCCATGTTTGAAATTCACAATATTGATGCATATTTTTTTTATTTTATGCTATTCCAGATGCCATTACTTTTTTTTTGCCCTTTATATGAATATATGCATTCATTCCAAAGAACCACTCATCTAGTTCTGCATGCTTAAGGGTTGTTTATGCTTTTGTTTCTCAAATGGCAGAATTCTGTGCCACACTTTTGAAACTGAGGGAAATTTCAAACAGTTTGTGGTATGGGGTTTTTGGGGGGTGGGGAAGTGGGGAATGTCTGCCATTCCAATAAAAAATCTTTAAAAAATAAACTTCATCATCTACCAGAGGATACCTAACCCCATGGGTTAGCCTAAATAACTCTTTTTGATGATATTTCTCTTTATTAGGAGGGAAGTGCTTAACTCTTACTTACCATTTTTCATTCCAGATTGTGCCCCTGTGGTTTCTTCCCTCCCAATGGGATTTGAAAATGTGTCGTTTTTAGGGAAAACAATGTGCTTGAAACCTAAACAGGGAAAAGCAGTGGGTGAATCGTTTTGAGTAGTTATTTATTTAAATAATTTTATACCACTGTTCCTCTAAAGTGGTTAAGGTGGGCCATAGAGAAATCATATCACATCTCAAGGCGGAATGATGCCTGTAACCCCCAAAACAACAAAAACCAAAACTGGGAATAAACAACAACCGCAGCTAAGAGCGCGGTCCTAAGAAAACTAACATCCTTTAGGATTGCATTGTAAAACTGAAATAATTAGCCAACCCCCTGGCAGCCAATTACAACTAATTAAAATCAAACTCAGAACAGCCACTTAAAATCAAATTAAAACCAAGAACCAAAAGGGTTCTTTAAGTTAGACTTAACCCACCTGTGCCTCCTTTTACTCCCTGTCCCTTCAGTCTAACTAGTTTCCTTTGTTCTTTTTCTAACTTCTTGCTTCTATCATTCATTACTGCTTTTATCTCATTTGCTTTCTATATCCTGCTATGTGCTGTAACCAGCCTCCTAGCTGCTTTCCCTCCCTCAGTAACATACAGCCCCTTTCTGACATGAATCTCTGGTTTCTTCAGAACCTTTTCTTGCCTTAGGCCTTTTATTCAGGGATGTTTCCCCACGTCACCCCCCGTCGACTGCTTTGGGGTTTCCTGTTGACTATGCATGCCTTTCCCTCCCATAAGAGGTCACCTCTCTGTCGCCACGCGTTTTGCCTGAATTTTCCAGATTCTGGCTAAAATGGCATCTGGAAAACACGGGGCAAAACCCGCGGGGAAAGCGAGGTGACCTCTGAAGGGCAAAAAAGGCATGCATAATCAAAAGGAAACCCTGAAGTAGTCGGAGGGGTGACTGTGGGGAAACGTCATTGCATAAAAGGCCTAAGTTTCCTTCCCCCTTTGAGGGAATGGGAACATGAGAGAGGAAGCTTATTTCCCATATGCTTTCTCCCAGTTCCTGAAAACTAAGTTTTAAACTTCTCTGGGAACTCCAGAAATTACTGGCAGAAATTACTGGCAGAAAATAGTGAAGACTTGAAATGACTACTGATGAAGGTTTAAAAAAGAAAGTGCCAAAGCAGGATTGCAGTTGAACATCAAGATGACAAAAGTAATGACTACTGGAGAATAACACAACTTTAAGGTTGACAATGAGGAAATTGAAATTGTTAAAGATTTTCTATTCCTTGATTCCATCATCAACCAAAAGGGAAAAGAAATCAGAAAGAGATTGAGACTGGAAGAGCAGCCATGAAGGATTCATAAAAGATTCTTAAGTGTAAGGATGTATCACTGGCGACCAAGACCAAGATAATTCATACTATAGTATTCCCCATTACTATGTGTGGGTGTGAAAGTTGGACAATGAAGAAAACTGACAGGAAGTTGATTCATTTGAAATGTTGTGTTGGAGGAGAGTTTTATGGATACCATGGACCACCAAACAGAAAAATTAGTGTCCTCTAGATCAAATCAAGCCTGACCTGTCCCTAGAAGCTAAAATGACTAAACTTAGGCTATTGTATTTTAGTCATGTTATGAGAAGACAAGAGTCACTGGAAAATACACTAATGCTAGGAAAAGTTGAAGGCAGCAGGGAAAAAGGAAGGCCCAACATGAGATGGATTGGCTCAATCAAGGAAGCCATGGCTCTTGCAAGACTTGAGCAAGGCTGTTAACAATAGGATGTTTTAGAGGTTGTTAATTCATATGGTTGCCATAAGTTGGAAGCTACTTGATGGTGCATAACATATGTAGCTCCATACATGGCATTCCCATTGCACAGATTGTGTGACCCTCAGAAAATCCATTATCAGAAGCTTCACCAATGCACTTATGATGTGGGAAGGTGCAATTAGTGGGAAGGTGCAATTTGCCACTGCCTTGGGAACTTGTACTGCTCCTTGCTAGAAGACATGAGAAAAATCTGCTTTGAATGACAAGAGGAACAAAAAAAAGCACAAGCTAATTGTGCTTCTGTTCCTTTCAGGTTAGTGCAATGGTCGAATCTGCTCTCAGTGAGAACTTTCCAAACACTTTTTTGTTGTCTTTGAATTGAGTTGAACGTCTGCTTCTCAATCTAAGCTTTTCAGAGCGGAGCAACTAAGAAGTGATGGTTTAAGCTACGGTTTGGTTAAATGGTAGAGCAAAAAAAAACTTCTTAAGAGATGTTCTGCATTGGCTTGGACAAGCTGTGAAACCCCCCTACTCCTTAAAAGAATGTTGGCCTGGCATCTGTCAAGTTGCCTTAGCTGTAGCAGTGCTGGGGACGCAGGGAATTGGTTCCATTCCAATCCTACAGTTTGTTGTTATTCTGCAGCCATTTTAGTGGGAGAAAGGGATTTTGTTCTTGTAATTTGCCATATTGCTTGAACATATTGGTATGCATGAATTAAAAACACAAGTATGGTTCCCTGATCTTGGCAACCTTTTGAGTGCAATCCGCTGAGCATTGTTCCTACTCAAGGCTCGGCACTGTTCTTGATCACTCTCCTTACTTGGCAGAACTACAGTTGTTTCTGGGCTATAGATAAAAGATGTCAGACTATCACCTTGAGGTCAGCATGAGGGAGATGTTACCCATTTCCTCCTTTACCCTGCTCTTGCTGAATTCAGTACAGTGCGATAAAAGTACATGATTACATACGTACTAGAACCATATTGGAATTGTAAGTCTTAGCTTCAGTACTCTCACTGCCAACTTCTCTGATGAGCTGGACTGGTCTGCATGCTCAGCATACCAGGAATTTACCATTTCAGGCTGCACAGGGAAACAAGAAATTAATGTTTGAATGGATCTCTATGTGAAGCACTCCATGGCCATTGGGAAAAAAAATCTGTATAGTGGAATTTTCTAATCAGGGTTCTCCCTGACTTTGTAGTGGTATACATATAGACGGCTTTTTGAGAAAGGGAGGATTTAAATGTGTAATAACATCATCTGTTTTCTAAATTAGAGGAATCCTACTACGTGTTTGTTCTGAATGTGTAAATAAATTCAGTGCTTCCTCCGTAGAAGAGATTTGAGGGCTGCATTGGGGATTGACTGTACATTCAGTTCCACTAGTTTTGCTTAAAATGTGTTTGGAAAGTGTAATCTCTTGGAAGTCCAGTCTAAAATCATATTTGTCCTTTGTAATGGCCCAGGTTAGCCTGATTAGAATATATGCATGTGTGTTCAGTATTTTTTCCATGATATTAGGTTGGATCCAGTCCTTGGACTTGGATTCAATATATTCTTCTGTGAAGGCCATCTTTGGATCTAATCTCAATCCAATTTATGTAAGATGGTTGTAACTTTGAGTAAGAATTTTCAGTTCCATTTGCAAACAAAAATATGATCTGTCTCTAATTGAGGGTCCAACTGGATGAGACACTTGGAGATCTATGAATAAATCTGCAGCATGGTGTTTATTATTAAATAATGATAGGTGGGCTAATTCAGATTGGATCTGTAGACGGGGTTTAACCTTTTCTTTCTGCTGCTTTCTGAAACCCAAACAATCCCCTGGAGCTTATATTTACTCATTGGGGGAAGCCTGTACATTTGCCTCAATGGGGCGAATTGTAGCTTGGATCCTAACCCTTTCTTCCATTTCTGAGGTGCTGTCCTTTATTATGGATGTGGTGCTCCATTTCATAGTGCAGTGTGAGTCATTTTCTACTCATTTCTAGACACTGGTCTTGGAGAAGCAGAGGAACATGGGGACAGTGCTCCTGAAATGGAAGCAAGCCTGTACACCTGGAGGTCATCTCTAATAGTGTTCAATCACCAACTAGTTTGGCTCACATCATGTGTCATGATCTCTGGAGGTGAACGTTTGATGGGCTGTTCAGTCCATGTTTGAACAACTTGAACATGACTACCATAGAAGGGCCCCCACTGCACATTCCCAAAAATGCATTGTGTGTGTGGGTTAAGTGCCGTCAAGTCGCCTCCGACTCATGGCGACCCTATGAATGAAAGTCCTCCAAAATATCCTATCTTTGACAGCCTTGCTCAGATCTTGCAAATTGAAGGCTGTGGCTTCCTTTATTGAGTCAATCCTTCTCTGGTTGGGTCTTCCTCTTTTCCTGCTGCCCTCAACTTTTCCTAGCATGACTGTCTTTTCCAGTGACTCTTGTCGTCTCATGACGTGACCAAAATACGATAGCCTCAGTTTAGTCATTTTAGCTTCTAGGGTCAGTTCAGGCTTGATTTGATCTATAACCCACTGATTTGTTTTTTGGGCAGTCAACGGAATCCGTAACACTCTCCTCCAACACCACATTTCAAAGGAATCTATTTTCTTCCTATCAGCTTTCTTCACTGTCCAACTTTCACACCCATGCATAGTAATAGGGAATACGATGGCATGAATTAATCTAGTCTTAGTGGCCAGTGACACATCCTTACACTTCAAAGTCTTTTCTAGCTCCTTCATGGCTGCCCTTCCCAGTCTCAATCTCCTTCTGATTTCTTGGCTGCAGTCTCCCTTTTGGTTGATGGAGGAGCCAAGGAATAGAAAGCCTTGAACAATTTCAAGACTTTAAATGTAATAGCTGCATTAATCTCCCACCTACATGTCCTGATACCAATTGTTTAAAGAAAAGACTAAGTTAACGCCTAGTTGCTTAAGACTGACATGAAGGAGAAATAATACCCATTGGTTGTGGGCCTGGTATGAATATCCCCCTGGCTGATATTTAACAGTAAAAGTATTGAAGATCCAATCATGGATTTTCATAGTTGTGTTGTCCTTTGGTGTCATGTGTAGCTGCAGTTCTTGTTTCTGATAAGAATACAAGAAAAAAGGCACCTTTGATTTAACATGCTTTTAGTTATTTTGATGGTGATTCAGTTATTTTATATTTTTATTATATTTATTGTTCCTATTTACAAATTGTTTTCTTAATCAGTTTTAAATTATTTTTACATTTAGACTATTGCTTTATATTTTTCTTTTACATTCATTCTATACTTCAAAAATATTTCTGTGTAAGTTGATATTACATTTTCATGTTCCTTTAGGCCTTTTTAGCTTTCAAATGAGCTTTAAAACATATTTGCCATTTGCTTGTTTCTAATTGAAGATGCTGAGAAGTATATATGATAATGAGAAAAAAGCTGATTAATGTGTAAAATCCTCTAAGATAGTATAATTGCATTTTCTGTATACTGAAGTATTAAAAGCAATCCCTTTCTGATGATGTTAGGATAATTAGAGGTACCTTTTATAACTTGTGTGTATGCAGTTTCAATTTCACACCTTTGAACTTCCCTGGTATTAAAAGTAGCTTTACCTCAACTTCTCTAACTTCTAGGAAATGTATTTTTCCCCTAAGGGGGCATATCATTCAAATAATATAGCAGAGCCCAGATTTCTAGCAACTCACCAAACTACACCTCCCAGGATTCTTTGGGAAATACTATGACAAACCGTAGTTTAGATGTACAGCTCTCCCATTTGCACAGATTATTATTTATTTATGCATATTGTTTCCTATTATGATTAATATTGTTTTCCTGTTATGAGCACTGCCCTGACCTGGATGGCCCAGGCTAGCCTGATCTCGTCAGATCTCAGAAGTTAAGCAGGGTCAGCCCTGGTTAGTATTTGGATGGGAGACCACCAAGGAATACCAGGGTTGCTGTGCAGAGGAAGGCACTGGCAAACCACTTCTGTTAGTCTCTTGCCATGAAAACCCCAAAAAGGGGCCGCTGTAAGTCGGCTGCGACGTGACGGCACTTTATACACACACACATTATGAGCACTGTTTTCCTATTAAAGCTATATCTCTAGATTTCAGTAATTCTCTGACTCAGTTCTTAAATCCATCTTAAATCAAACCTGGAGTTCTCCCACCAGGCAGGACTTCCCTTTGCAGAAGCCATGCTGATTTCCCCTCAGCAGGCTTTGTTCCTCTGTGTTCTTTATACTTCTGTCTTTGATTACAGTTTTTATTAATATGCCCGGGACAGATGTTAGGCTGACTGGCCTTTAATTTCCTGGTTCCCCATGGACTTCTTTTTAAAATGGAATGGAGATTCCAACCCGGGTCTCCCATATGTTATTCTAACCACTATACCATGCTGGCTTTGCACAGAGCCTGCAAGACTGTCTTATTTCAAAGAGCTTTTTCTGGAGAGCAATGAAGCTGTTGGAAGATGTTTTTACTGTGATTCTATTGCTTGTGTAAGTCTTTGGGAAAAGGTGGATATAACGTATATACTCGAGTATAAGCCAAGTTTTTCAGCCATGATTTTTGGCTTAAAAAACTCACCTCGGCTTATACTCGGTTCAATACGGTAATTCGCCTGCCGGGCCCTCTCCCAGTGCGCTCCCGCCGGCCAGCTGATGGGCAGGCTGTCCCGCCTTCTCCCCCCACCCCACCCGATCGCGCCTTCTGCGTGGCGGCGGTGGCGGCTTCTTCCCCACCCCACCCCACCTGATCGTGCCTTTTGCGGTGGCGGCAGTTTCTTCACCCCCACCCCACCCCGCCTTCTGCTGGGCGGCGGCGGTTTCTAAAAAGGAATTACATCATGATTGCCACAACTGTTTCTCTAATTAATTAAATAAAATAACTTGTTCCAATCGTTTGCTATAATCAATTATTGTACCTTTATTCTTGTTTGAATTGTTCCTGTCTTGGTGGATCAAGCTCGTTGCTCGTAGTTACGTGTTGGGAGCATTGTGGTTGCCTGTCTCCTCAGTGATCGGTTAGTTCCATTACGATAAATGAGACTGAAAGTGAGGTGTCTGAACATGAACTCGTTTTGTAGCTTCATGTGATAATACTGTGGGCATGGTTCACTTAAATAATTCATCCCTTCTCTCTCTCTATTTTTAGGTCATTGGGGTCGATGCATAGGTGACTGTGGTTCAAGTGGTGTTCAGAGTCGTGTAGTTTGGTGTGTCCATTCAGAAGGCTGGACGACCCACCATTCAAACTGTGAACAAAGCGATAGGCCTGATAGCCAGCGGAGCTGCTTTAAAATATGTGACTGGCACCTTGAACTCTTTGAGTGGGAAGTTTCAGAATGGCACATGTGTGTTCTTGTTCCATTTGCTCATGGTGAAGTCAAGCCACGGACTTCAGAGTGCGTAACTGCGCAGCATGGATTACAGCACAGAAGTGTACAGTGCATACAAAAATTGAACAGAACCGTTGTTGCAAGTGAGATCTGTGAACATTTCATCCCCCAGCCCCCTATGGAACAAGCTTGCCTAATTCCTTGTCCCCGGGATTGTGTGGTATCGCAATTCTCCTCCTGGTCGGTGTGTAGGAGACAGTGTGGAAAGCATTTACAGCATAGAACCCGTTCTGTTATTGCTCCTCCACTTTATGGTGGAGCTAAATGTCCGAATCTCACTGAATCAAGGACTTGCAATGGTTTTATCTCTTGTTCTCACGGGGAAGAGGAATATACCTACAGTCTTAAAGTTGGATCTTGGAGTAAATGCCGACTGCCTCACCTTAAAGAAATGAATATGATTGGGAGAACTATGTTG
The DNA here is from genome assembly GCF_029931775.1 of Euleptes europaea. NCBI lineage: Eukaryota > Metazoa > Chordata > Lepidosauria > Squamata > Sphaerodactylidae > Euleptes > Euleptes europaea. The sequence goes on from NC_079326.1 coordinate 20,187,176, forward strand.
GACTTCAGTTCGGATTCTACGGAACGAAGCACTTTCAAACTTCAAGTGGTTGAGAACGTGCAAAACTTCCACAGGTTTAAACTCCACCTCAGTTCTAAGTCTTTGGATATAGAGATTGGTTATCAAACAAGGCAGGTGAGGTGTACAAGACGTGATGGGAAAAATGTTATGCTGAGGTAAGACCCTTTTATTCATATTAAACTACCACTGAAAGTCTGTTAACATCATGGTGGGGCAGCAACTCACACATATTCAGGGACCAGTGCTGGATTTACGTATAAGCTAAACAAGCTATAGCTTAGGGCCCCACTCTCTTGGAGGCCCCCAAAAAATTTAAAGGAAAAAAACCTGGATGTACATTTCCAAAATATAAGATAAAAAGCAAATAAAATAAAACCTACATACAGCAACAGTGTTTTGTGTTGTGTAGGCTCCTATGATGTAAGTAATGCCCCCCCTGCTAGCCTGCTCCCTAAAATATCACTGGTTTACTCATTTCTATATATAGGATGCCTACATTCTTCATAAATTACCATATAGCATATATTCAACACAAAAAACAGCGACAATTTGTTGTTGACAAAGGACAGCTGGACATATAAAGGGCCCCATTACCTTCCATAGCTTAGGGCCTCATCAAACCTAAATCTGGCCCTGTCAGGGACTGTTACTCCAGGAAGGGAGTCTCCTGTTAAGATGGGGAAATTAGCTGGAGGCAGAGTGAGTGTGGGTGGGGGTCAACCAGGATCAATAATACCAAGATTGTCCCAGGTGAGAACTCTTAAAAATGAAGAAGCCGTTATCGGGACAGAAATGAGTTTTATTACAAAATAAAATAAAATGAACTTGAAACCGTAAAACATACATACTTAAAGCGTACAAGAGTTAACTATAGGAAAAGGGGAAGAGGGTGGGTAGCATTTAGGGAAGGGTGATAATTACTAGTCCTGAACGTCTGCGGAAGCAGCACATGAAGGAAGAAAACGGCCAGTGTTTTTGGAAGCAGAGAGAGGACCCACACTCAAGTGGGGGTGTGAGGCACGGATCCAAGACACACACATACCAAGGTCAAAGGACCGGGTTTTATACTCTAAAATGGGTCCTGAGGTGATGTGAGGTGTTATGGCAGGGATGCCAGAGATCAAAAATAATTGCTTTTCTTGGGCTTTGGACCAAAGTTAGGAAAGCTTTCAAGATTCGTAAATGCAAATGCCCGGACCATTTGGATGCAGATTTGGTGGGAAATGGTCTTTTCGGAGCACTGATTAAAGCACCCTGAGGTGACCCAAAGGGCTCTAACTAGCCCTTTCTTTGTGAAGCCAGGGCACATCTTTTGGCCAGGAGAAAAAGTCAGCTGTCAAATCTTTCCTGTCCAGGTTTGAAAACAACGAGATAGATCCCAAAACTCTGAGGGGCATCCATTTGGGGGGGATAGTTCCCTGCTCTGACGCCACCCTTAGAGGCCCCATGAAGACCTTTAACAGGAGAAGGGGTCCAACTGCTAATAGGACATACTAAAATCGGGAATAACTTTTTGGTTAGGTCCACTGTATGGGAATAATTTGTAAATCACAGAGCTGGTCCAAACCAGCTTTCATTATAGAACTTACGTTGTTCTTAGTAGGCCACTTTCTTTACTGGTCAACAGCTACCAGTATCTTTGCCCCTGAAGTTTTGCATAGCATGTCTTGGAAAGTGTTGTAGAGATGTTAAGCTATTATTGCCACCACACACACCACACACACCAGTACAAATAATTAAATCCAGGGGTAAAATTGTTTGATCTGTAGTGAAGAAAGGTAAAAAAAAAAAAAAAAACTGAAATGTTTAACTTGCTTAACTCTGATCACCAAATGCCAGAAAGACAAAATGCCTCCCACTGGCTTTTAGAGATGAACATGCTCAGGTGATAGGCACAGGATAAGGGAGTGTAATGATCATTGAGCAGGTATGATGATCTCTCTTGCTACCAGCAATTGTCATGAAATCCTGGAGGGGGAAAAACGTACAAAAGAAGGATATATTCATCAAAGAACAGGTACAGACATTTTATTAAAATGTAATTATGTCCCTCTGTGGATTGGATGTCAACTTCTGGCAGCAGGGTGAAACTGGTGGAGTGGTTCTTCCCTGCTTCCTGTCTCCTGCAGAAGTCTCCTGAGCCTCCTAAAATTCTGCTCCTGGGGAATTCAAGGGACATCCAGGAACAATGTAGAGGGCACTGTGAGAGCGGATATTAGTGGAAATCTCTGGTTCCTTCTCTGCCAGCGCAGTGGCAACCTGGGCTCCGCCTCTGCTTATATCCATCATTACTGACACCCATAGAAGCTTTGGGTTAACACGGTAGTGGAATGTAACACTTTTTTCCCCCCGTCAGAAAGTCCTTTACGCTTTGTGTACAGTTTATGCTAAATATTGGTTTCCTTTTAGTGTGTTCAGAACGGATGCCTGTATTTTCAACCGAAAGAATATAACATCAGGGACCTGAAGGAATTCTGCAGGGCCCCCAAGGCAGAGCTATTCCGCCAGGCTTATGGTTGAGGACGGCCGCAGGCAAGATTAAGTGAGATCAGAGCTGGCCTCCCTACTCCCCACCCTCTCATTTTAGTGTACTGATCTGTTTTGAGGGTGGATAGCCGAACCGGTTACGAGTTCTTGTTTATGGCTGGCATCATCTACTGCAGTGAACACTTATATATGGCGACCCTCTTTAAAATTAATTGGAGCTGTTTTTTTTTGTGGTTTTATATTTTATTGTTATAGGGTAACATTTAAAATGTTGTAACCCCCACCCTGAGCCTGGCCTGGCTGGGCTAGAAGTATGAAAATAGATAAATAAGTGGAGCCTAGTGGATCGGGCTGCTAGTGGGTTCATCTCGTCCAGCATGCTGTTTCATACAGAGGCCGATGAGTTGCCTTACAAGCCCAAACAAACTGGGCATATGGGCCGGGCCCTCCATCACTGCTTCCTCCCAGCACACGGTTTGCTGCCTCGTGCTACGAAGGCTCCCTTCAGCCACCATGGATTTTAACATTCCTTTTTACGTTTACTGAAAATATCTACTTTCCCATCTTCAAGAATTAAATGTAAAATATCTTATCACTTACGTCTGGCTTTAGATTAGGAAAAAATATTCAGTTACTTTAGATGTTTTTGAAGAAATTTGGGTTCAGGAGGTTCTCCGGATCCGGCACATTTCATCTTCTGACATCTGTTCAACGTCAGACTTAATTTAAACTCACAAGGAAAAGGCAAGGGGTCCCCACTGCATGCAGGGTGCATAGTTTTTAATTAATGTTGCTGAAAACTTTGCACAATTACTGAGGTACAAATATGCTCTTTACTCTTGTTTATGACCTTTGTGTATACATATTGGTTAGGCAAAAAGTATTTCATTGGTCTAGGCAGTTCAGGTTATCATGGAGGATCCTGAGGTTTGTCTCACATGATGTGGTCTTAAATAATATAACCTGCTTCTAATCATGTTTGCTGCAGTTCTAGTTTGCTTGTAATTCAACAGGAATTTCTGCATTTAAATTCAGTTTACAAAGTTACAGTATGGTTTATAGACAGTTAGGGAATGGGGACTGCTTCATGGATCGGCTTCTTCCAGTATGTCTCACGAACACCTATAGGATAGTACACTATTAGTAATGATACTTACGAAATCTCCCTTTTTCTCCCCTTTCCATCAGTTTTCAAACAGGGTGTGCATGTTTGATCGTTTGCATTTATACATCACTTTGAAATATTCAAAACAGATTTCATATGCTATCTCAATAATGCTAGAAATATATTTTGTTGGGTAAGCAGTATCAAATCAAATCAAATGACCTTTATTGGCATATTCTCAGAAACATAGCATAGACGGTACACAATAATTCTCATTCCATACATTTCCCATATAGATATGATTTAAGCTTTGATCCTAGACTTGACAACTTCCGTCAAAAATTCCGCCACCTTTAAAGTGACTTCAGGGATAGAGTCGTTCATTAAAAACCGGCATATGGCAGTTTCGTGGCTAGATTTCATTTTATCCATCAAGGGTAAAATTGTTTTCTTACGAGGGCCATCATGCAGAAGACAATTTATAATTATATGCTGAAGTGTATCATGTTGACTCCCAGGAATGAACCATCTAAGCGGTTTACAAATTCAAGCTCAATCTTGATATGCTTCTCACACTCCATTTGTCAAGCAACTTTGGACTCTGAAGATTTCTGTGGGTAAGCAGTAAATGCTTTACCACCTGAGTTTCCTTTAAAGCAACAATACAAGTTTACGTTACCTGCAGTAATGTATGCCAGTTCTAGAAACATGTTTAGTTAAGTGTGTGTGTGTTGAGGAATATGCTCTTCTACGTGGTTTCCCGCACTAAGGTATATATCTTTGTTTCCTTCTTGCTGTTAAAATGAACAGGCTTTTCTGCAGCTGCATGGCTCTTTTACTGCCCCCCCCCTTGAGGATCACTGAACTGTTGTAGGAGCAGCATGAAGCACTGAAGTAAAGGATAGCTTCGCTTGCTCCCACAACTTACTTGCTGTATGGAGCCTGAATTAAAAAGCATGTACTTAATGTATCCTAATGACAAAATTGTTAAAGATAATGTATTATTTCACTTCTCCCCTAAACAGCCTTTGCTGTCAAGGTTACATTTCCTTGCGATAAGAGACTTGTGACATCTTTTAAAACATCTGCTTTAGAAATATATGCACAGAGCATAGTGGAAGCAAATCCTTAAAGCAGGCAGCAAGACCACTAATCCTGCATGATTTCCAGAGAACAATGTATGTGTACATGTCCAACTTTTAAGCAGCTACTGAAAACTTCTGCCTTTTAATACTGAGTACAGAAAAAGAGTGCTGTTGTACCTGCTCCTCCACATCCTTTGCCCCTTAAACATCCTCACTTTTAACTACTAATTATGAAATATCAACTGATCATCTTTGAATGTTTGCAATTAACAAGTGAAACCACCCAGCAACAATTATATTATTCTTTGTAGAAAATGTTCCCATGTTTCTAAATAGCCTAGTTGCAGGATCGTGTTTCATTTAGCACATACCAACACATATATCAATGAAATTAGTTTGAGGTTTACAAAGCAGAAATAACCCTTTAGTACCTTTGTAATTTTATGCTACATTTAATGTTATTAACCTTCCATTATGTGTAATTAAATGCTGTGATCGTCTTATAAAAATGTAACATAATATGAGATCATGAAGAAAAGACTTACTGTGCTTGTCTTTCATTTATAAAAATCTACATTCAGATTTTATTATGTTAAGAATAAACTTATTTCTGGAGGTTGTAATCTATGCATGGCATTTCCATATATTTTTCACATGTGTTGAGATTTCTAAGCACTGGCTTTATCATAAATGCGTTACCAGCCCTCGAGTTGTGGGGCAGAATCACCAGGGTTCTTTTCGTGTACCCACACTCTTCTGTTGCAATATTGTGATCTTATATTGCATTGCAAACAAGTAGAAATTCATGGTTCTTTCCCCCTTGCTTGCTTTCTGTTAGCCAAGAAGAGACCGAATTAAGGCCTGACAAAAAAAGTAACTTGCCAATTTGGCTAGATAGAAAGGTTGTGGACTTCAGGTTTTTATGTTAACCAAATACTTTCTTATCACAGCCTTTGTGTGCAAGAGGCCACCCCTTTGACCTTTCAGTCCTGTGTTATGCCTAAAGACTGTGAAACATCAGATTGGTCTTCATGGAGCTCTTGCTCAAAGACTTGTCACTCAGGGGATCTGTCACCAGGATTCCGGAGCAGAACTCGGAATATAACGCATATTGCCGTAGGAGCTGGGAAAGAATGTCCTGAAGCAGAAGAAAGAGAGACTTGCAACATTGGAGGAGGAGGGCGTCTTCATCCATGCCCAAGGTATGTTTCGTGTCTCCCTGTTTTCCTTCGTGATCCTGAAATGGTTTATATTGCTCTGGACCCACTTACTCGGCTGGTGAACCATGTTGGGTAAAAACGTGTATTGATGCATATTTGAGAGAGGGGTATGTGTGTATTTTAATATTCATCTGATTATTTTGACTCTTTTTGAAAAAAGAAAAGAAAAAAAAGCTTCAAATGCCAAGGTGGCAGCGTAAGGTACCCTGGAATTTTCCAGAGCTTCATTAAAGAACAAACATCGAAAACTGTAAAAAGAGCTCTTGAGGCACAGGTTTACATTACTATAACAAGACTGGAGATTAAACACAATTTTGCCATCAAGTCACAGCTGACTTATGGCAACCCCATAGGGTTTTCAAGGCAAGAGACATTCAGAGGTTGCCTGCCTCCGTGGTGCAACCCTGGTATTCCTTGGAGGTCTCCCATCCAAATACTAGCCAGGGCTGACCCTGCTTAGCTTCTGAGATCTGACGAGATCAGGCTAGCCTGGGGCTATCCAGGCCAGGGTTAACTCATTTACATGCAAGTAAATTGGTGGGGTTGGGGGTTCAGGATACAATCTGTCCTCCTACACCATCGATTATTTGATGCAAAATTTCCATCCATGAGGTAGGAGCCCCAGTAGTTTAGCTGAAGTGTGGCTCAAATGATGACAGTTCTGACTAAAAGGGAGAGTTTTTTTTTTAAAAAATTGAGGACTTTAAAAAACAAACAAATAGAAAAGTCAACAAGGTAAAGCATAGCAACAAGCAAACGAAACCAAGAGCTGGAACCAAAACAATTCATAACAGCACCCCCCCCCAATAAAAGCATCAGACCCCAGTAGAGAAACATACTAAATAAACATTAAAATAATAAATAAAAGTCAATTAAAAAGGTAAAGGTAAAGGTCCCCTGTGCAAGCACTGGGTCGTTCCTGACCCATGGGGTGACGTCATATCCCGACGTTTACTAGGCAGACTTTGTTTACGGGGTGGTTTGCCATTGCCCTCCCCAGTCATCTTCCCTTTAACCCCAGCAAGCTGGGAACTCATTTTACCGACCTCGGAAGGATGGAAGGCTGAGTCAACCTTGAGCCGGCTACCTGAAACCAACTTCCGTTAGGATCGAACTCAGGGCATGAGCAGAGCTTGGACTGCAGTACTGCAGCCTACCACTCTGCGCCACGGGGCTCTTAAAAGTCAACCAACAATAAACCCAAATAAAATTTCAGGGTAAACTCATTAAAAGCTTTCCAGAGCAATGCAGATTTCAGCAGCTTCCAGAAGGCCTGGAATGAAGGGCTTGAGATACAGATCTCTGTTATTGACATCACCAGAATACCCTGCCACATATGCCCACCAGTATAGCCTCCTGTGATGACACCCCACTTCCAGACCTAGAAACCGGGGACTTAAATTTCACACCTACCCACTTCTTCTCCCCTCTACGTACTTCTGTTTTTATAATTGAGGCTTTTGCGACCACTTACTCTTCTAGTCCTCAATGAGGGCAATGCCTGGACTCAGGAGGCCACTCAGCATTCACTTGGCCTATTATGAAGGGGTTATAGGCTTGAAAGAACCACACGGTAGACTTGATGAAAGCAACTAAGAAACAGATTTATTTCAGTGCTATGCATAGACTGGTTGTTTTTTTGTTTTCCTTTTCTCTGGCCCTTTCAGTATTATAAACCAGATGTAAACCCTAGTTTGAAACCCTGGTTTGGAATCAAAGAACCAAATGTCTGCACTCAGAGGTCACAGCTTTAATCAAGCTAAGCTTTTATCAAACCACAGTTTGCAAGTCACAATTTTATTGTGAACATGCTTAGAAAGCAGCTCAGCGGCTGATGGCCTTGGGAATGGACTATGTCCGCTTCTCTGATCACTCTCCTAAGAATTCATTAGTTCAGTGTTGATAATGTTATATTCTGGTGGTTGTCAGTGGTTGGTGTATCCAAGTATCTTTTTAGTGGAAGAGATGGAACGATTGCATGGACGTGTGAACTGGTGCTGTTTATTAAAATGCTAGCAGAATGTTACTTCCGGCTCCTGACTGTCCCACAAGAAGGGATGTCATACTTGCGTAATCTTTCTGAAGAAAAAAAAGTATGCAGGTCAGGAGTGAGGTGTTTATGGTCCAATCATGTTACTTCAAAATCAGCAAGCTGCCCATCATCTCTGTGCATCTAGCTATCAATAGGAGAGAGGGCACTTTTAAAAAAGCTTTGCTTGATTAGATCTTACCCCCAAAAATCTTGTATGCTGATTTTTGCTTTTCCATCCCAATTTATGTCAATCAGTCAGACAAAAGGATCCGATTGTCTGGCTGATTTTATTCTCTGTGCTCAATGAGTTGTTTCAGTTGACAGTCATGTGATTGAAATACCCTGCCTGATGTTTAATGAGAGGGAAAGGAGATTTGTATCCATAACATCTTCCTGCTATTTTTATGAATCACAGGAACTATATCTGTGAGTCTTAAGCAGCGGGTCTAAAGCTGAGGTTTTGTTTACTGTCTCTTCTGAGGTGCGTCTACCTATAGCCACACATGATGTTTCATGTGCAGTGTGTTCAGGATGCCGTCACCAAAATATTTTCAAGGGGAAGTGTTTTTCTTACAGCTAGTAATCTTTTTCAAATATATTTTTCTTCCAGTTGAATACAAAAGAAAAGATCGATACTGATTTGAAATACTGGATTGTGATATTTACACTGCATCCCTACTTAGGTCCAAGTGATGAGGGATGTCCTGTCAAAGCAGGGCCTTACTTAATGGTTTGTTAAGGGTGCCGCTCTCAGCTAACGTTCTGGGTTTTGAAAGTTTTGTTCTCTTGCGAAGTTTGCTTTGGCGGGTGGTAACTCGAGAGGTCCTGTAGCCGATGTCCTGGAAGTGCTGTTTTCCTACAGAATTTGGCACTGTCAGGGGTGCCTGCCATAGTTCCTTGGAACCAGGCCACCAGTCTGAAGAGACGTTCTGAGGGCCAGCCTTTTCCCTAGGAAGCGGCTTCAGCCAATAGAGGGTAGGAGGACCCACCCCAGAAGAAATCAGCTTCAATCCAAAGAGGTGGTCTGGGGAGCAACTTCCCCCAACAGCCTACATTCCTAAATGATGCAATACCCCATTGAAAACAATCAGATTTGAAGAAACAGTCCACAGTGTAGTAAGGCTATTGAATATTTTTAACTCCTAAATATCCATATAAGGGTAGTGGTGTCCTATGTGAAGTTCCTAGCATTTTCCTTTTCCATTTTCCTCTTGTCTGTGGTGACTGTTGAGGATCAAAGGAAAGCTGAGTACTTGGTGTGTACTCTATTTCTTTAATGTCATGAGCTTTTCTCAGTGAAATATCCCAGAGTTCATTATCATGTTGTAAAGTGAGTATTCCATTGAAACAAATATGGAGCTCTCTTCACTGAGAGCTCTGAGCGATGCATCACAGGAAAGTCTTTGCTTTTCTTTATCAAGCTTTCAACTCAGATAGATGTAAGTTTGTTCTATAATTTTTAATTAATACTGCAGATAGGTTTGAAGGGAGCTCTACATCTCGCACACATACTTGACTGACTGTCATTCAGCAGCCCTGAATATTTTCAAAGGGCTTCTAGTTTTCAAATCTAGTTACTTTGCTTATTCGCCTAAACACTAATCTAAATCAACACACTTCTGCTTAAAGAATTAATGACTAAAGAAGAGTAGATACCTGTCCTTAAGTATTTGGTATTGTAAATTGATTTCCATTTAGCCCCAGGAAATTTGACAGCTTAATGTGATTGGAAGCAAAACACAGTACATTTACCTTGTTGCTGTTTAGCTTACTCCTCCAGAAGGGAGATTGTCTTTATGAAAAACAGTGATATACCGTGTTATTGAAATGTTTTTTAAAAAGTTATAGCTACAAAAGAAAGTTCCATCTATTATAATATGTGTGTTGTGGGAGGACAGTTTCATATTTATTATGTTAAAAGAATGTCATGTAGAGAATCTGTTCCTTTATGTCGTCTCGTCCCCCTCCGTGCTGGTTATTCTCAAGTACACACAAGTTGTTATGCAATTTAAGTGGCAGTTCATTTGAAAGCCCTGCAGATTAGAAAGAAATAAGTAGTTCTACAAATATTTCCCATATATTACAACATTTTTAAAGTTTTTGTAACTAGACATTGCTTTATCATCATTTTGAATTAAAGTTTGTATGTACATTAAACACTACTTAAGCCATTGTTTTAATACTGGTAATTAAAGTGGAAACAAAATTATAGACTTTAGTTTTGGCAAATGACTTTGAGCCTGTTAACATTAAAAAAAAGCTTAATAGTGCATATGAAATTGGAAACTGGAAATATTTATCAGTTGCTCTTACTGCTTAGCCAGTAGGGCAATTACTTGTAGCATTATCAGGTGCCTTTTGGTAGAAACCAACCTCAGGGCTAGTTGTGTGGGTCTACTTTCATACCATTCAAAGCCTCTAGTCTTGAGTGGTTTGAGTGTGGTCATGATCAAGGGTCATGGAACATCAGCAATATCCAAATTCCAGTTTGGTGATGGACAGGCGAGGCTGTGCCTCTCCTAAGAGCGACCATTGAGAGCTGATGGCATGTCGGGGGGAAAGGTGAGAAAACTGTCAAAAAAGGAACAGTCTGGCTCTGAACTAACAAGTCATAATGTAATAGCATGGGGTCTCTATTCTGATAAGCAATACCTATTCTGATAAGCAATAGTCTCAATACCTAGACAAACTCGTGAACTTTGTATGTATTTTATTATTCATTTTCTAAACACATGGAAGCATTATATGGGACATCTCTGTCTTGTGTGTCTGTATTTTATCCCCATCTCTGCATTGCAATCAGTGTAGTAGAGTCCTCTTCATCCTGGGGCATCTGTGAAACCAAGGAACTTCCATCAGGATCTACTGTATAGTTATCACAGATGCATAGTCAAAGTCAAGAACTTGAATTTGTGTTGTGGGTATCATCATGGGAACAATAGCACTTGATGGCAGAGCTGGTAGTGGACACGGATATAGTCTGTTTAGTCCCCCCCAATGACTTTCAAGTTATGTTGTAAAAATTTTTAGAAATTGTGTAGCTTTTCATTAACCCTACAATGAATACATTTATTTATAGCAAAAGCCAGAATAAACAACCAGATGCAACCTGTGAGAGACTAGGATCTCTCTTGTTTAAAAGTATCACAATTTAAAACAGTTAAAACCAATAATTTACCAGATAAAAATTAGCCAGTCCCACTGTTAACCTTACCCGTATGGATCTTAATTGCAGCAGCACAAAATTTGGCAACTTGAGAGAGACAAAAAAAGTCCCCATCCCAAAGAAGAAGTTTCATTACCTCTTCCTCTGACTCCATTAAATTAATAAGTGGATGGATCAGCTTCCGCCGAATACCCTCGCATTAACCCTACAAAGAAGCTTTAAATATTGTGAATTTCACCCCATTAGCTGTTTGATGTTTGCATTGCGATTGAAGAGTTAGCAAGATTTAATCAGTTCAAACTCACTATAACAAATTTCTGAAATAAGACGGACCATCCAAAAAGCCTTGGAAGAATTGCCTTGTGTTTCTTGTTTTCCTCAAGATATTCATGGAAGACATCAGAATGGAAAGAATGTGATGTTTCTCTTCTGCTAGAGCAGCAGGACCCTCAGCACCAGAAGCGCACAGCCCTTTGTGGAGGTGGGATACAAGTTCGGGAAGTCTACTGTGCCCAAAGCACATGGGATGAAATGCACAAATCAAAGGAAGGTATGTTAGAAGTAATATGGATTGTCAATATATAATTGGTGTGAAATATAAATGGAAGTTTGTTTGCACTGCAATAGAATAATGTAGGTAGGATGCTAGAACAGATATTGGCATGCTGGGCTTCACAGCCATCACAATATACAGGTTAATTTTAATCTGATTTTTTCTTGTTACCATCTACACTGTAGATTCTTCAAGAATTCCAGTAGATTTTTTCCCCTCTCGTGCTGGTGGGGTTACTTGTGTTGAAAGGCTTTTGCATTCATGTTACTGTGAAAGGGCAAAGCATTGCAAATTGAAATGAATGGGGAACCTTGGCACTCAGATGAGTTCTATGTATGTATTTAACATGTAAAGAAGACATCAGGAATGTCCAAGACTTTTTTTTAAACAGAGAATATTGGAAATTGAAGTGTCACAGATCAATCTAGAATAGAGAAAAGGGGTTTAAAATTATTATTTGTGTTTTTAGTCTAGGGGCTTTGTTTTGTTTTTTTGGCTAGGTCTAGGAATTGAATCATTTTCTAGATTCAGAAGAAAAGCAAGTGGATAGACAGATACCTGATGAATAATTTATCTTTGTCTATTTTCTTTACTATACCCTCTGCTCCTGCAAAATATGGCTTTGTACAGAGATGTAAGATAGCAAGAGCACAGCATCTCAGCTGAAGATGTGCTTGTTTACAAAGGCAAAGGCAAAGCAAGTCTATCTTTGGGCAGATTGTCTATCCTGTCATTCTGCCTGAATACTCAGACTGCTGAAGGCTGATTATTCAGTCAATATGAGGGATTTTCTTGCTTCCTGTTTCAAAAAAATTGGATTTGCCTCCCCCTAACCCCTCCCGATAACATAAGTTATTCACAGGAGAGGGGTACATTAAGTAACCATGTGGTCGAAACATGTTAAAACAGGTTTGCCTTGGCCCAAATTATACAGGGTATTTGGAAATTTCTAATTGTATTTTGAATCACTTTAAATTTCTTTTCACGCTAGCAGTGAGTGTATGGGCAGAGCGTTTTGGAACTGAGGTGTTGCAGGGAGAGGATAAACTCTTTTTTTCTATGCCATTTTCCCAGTAATACATCATCCACTGAAAGCTCCTGTTTGCTCTGTTAATTAAACTATATTATGTCAAAAGCACATATGGAAGGAGCTTCCTCCCTCCCTCCATTCCTCCCTCCCTCCCTCCCTCTCCAGGTCCAGCTTGGCAGGAAAAAAAGGTGAATAAAAACATTTATTTAATAAACTAAATAATTATCCAATGTTTCGTCTAATTAGGCCACTAATGCAAACCCATTCAGAGGTAATGTATCCATGTTAAGGGCAAGTCTACATAGCAGGAACATCAGATAGTGACATGGAAGATTTCCATGCATCATCTTATCGGTGTTGTGAGTCGTGCGTTACAGTTCCAGTATGGGGAAATTGCTATGCAGAGTGTGTTTAGAATCCTAGAATCCTAGAGTTGGAAAGGTCCATACAGGCCAACTAGTCCAACTCTATGGTCAATTCAGGATCAGTCTAAAGCATCCCTGCCAAGTGCTCATCCAACGGCTGCTTGAAGCCTGCCAGTGAGGGGGAGCTCACTACCTCCTTAGGAAGCCAATTCCACTGCTGAACAGCTCTTACTGTAGTCAATCCACCCCCTCATCCAGATCATAGGAATAAATATTGAAAAGTACCAAGCCCTGTGGCACTCCACAGAACACCTCCCTCCGTTCATATGAAATGCTATTGACAACTACTCTTTGAGTGCGGTTCTCCAGCCAGCTCCCTATCCACCTAACTATCGTGGAGTCTAGTCCACAATCCTCCAGTTTACCCATCAGAGCAACATGGGGAACCCTGTCAAAAGCTTTACTGAAATCCAGGTAAACAACATTGGCAGTGTTCCCTCAATCCAGTAAGCTTGTCATTAGATCAAAGAAGATAACGAGGTTGGTCTGGCAGGACCTACTGGGGAAAAATCCGTGCTGACTTCCCCGGGGCCCCATGTTGCCCTTCAGATGCTCACAGACTGATCCCTTTAAAATCTGCTCTGGTATCTTCCCTGGGAGAGAAGTCAGACTGACTGGCCTGTAGTTTCCTGGGTTATTCCTCCTCCCTTTTTTGAAAATTGGGATAACATTTGTGTGAAGGCAGAAGAACCGTTTTGTTCTTGACATCAGTTCATTCTCCGTTTTGTGTGTTAAGTTTTGCTTTTGCAGTTCCCAGAGGCCCCTAGCCAACTTTCTCAGCTAACAGGCTACACCTGCAGCTTGTTACCTTAGCAAATGGCACCTTCAAGGACGGAGGTACATACCAGCTTAATTAAGTGATTCAACACATCTATGGGAAGATGGGAGGGGGGATGAGAACATACTTTCTCCTGGGAACACTATCCTGGCCTAAACCAGTTTGAACCATCTAGAGACTTCTCCCTAGTAACAACTTTGATTAGGAGTCATGGGTCATCTGACCTGAGTCCATTTTACAATAAATTAGGCTATGTCTCATGGTAGAGACTTCCACTTCTAATTCTACTTTCCATTGCGATGTCTCAATGCAAGCAACCAGAATTACAGCCTGAACAGCAGCCTTATAGCTATTAAGATCTGCAGCTATGTAACAGCTTAGTAAGTATATTTGGCTGGCTAAGATTTATTATTTCCTTTGCCAGTGTGCCTTAAGACTTTGTAACTGTGTTTTAATCTACTTTGAATCTTTTAATTTTCAATAAAGCCTTTAGCTTTTTAAAGGCGGTTTGAGTTTACTGACCTGGCTTGGTTTCTCTACAAACAAGACTGGAGCTCAGCAGGGGCTCAGTCTTGACAATTTGCCCTCTCCAGTCTTGTGGCACAGTCTCCTGTCCTCCAAGAGGTCTGGAAGATGATGGACAAAGGCTCTGCAAGCTCTCTAGAAAGTTATTTGAGCACTCTTGGGTGCATACCATCTGGCCCTGGGGGATTTGTACTTATCCAATGCAGCCAGGGGCCTCTCAACAACCTCTCTGTACATGTCAACCAGTAGCCCAGATGCTGTGCCTTGACCGTTGCCATCTCTAGAGCTCTCGATTTAAGAGACCCCATGTGTCACTTGTCCCTTTCTCTTCCAGCAGTCTTGCCCATGGAATGACTCTTATCATGCCTCTGAGTTCATTAAAGCCTGCCCTACTAAAATCTAACATACACTTGTGCCTACGACCTTCCTTGGTCTCCCACCGCAAAATGGAATTCTAGGAGAACCTGGGCACTTTTTCCTAAGGTCCCCCCCACCTTCACCCCATCTACCAACTTTTGCCTGTTGATTAATATTACGTCAAGTATGGCCGAGCTCCTGGTAGCTTCTTCCATCTGAAAAAGAAAGTTGTCAGGCAGGTCAGCAATTTGCCTGACTGTGGACGCTTAGTAGAGTTGGTCTCCCAACTCCCAGGGAAGTTGAAGTCACCCATAACAACAAGGTCATGTTGCTTAGATACATTGTCAAGCTGCTCAAGGAGGGCAGCATCCACCACCTCACACTGATCAGGAGATCTGTAGCAGACCCAACCCAATATTGTTTGTCCTTCCCTTATCCTCACCCAGATACTTTCCACTGGGCTGTCACCCACCTCCTCCAGTATTTCCAGGCAAGCAAACCATCTCCTCACATACAGCACCACTTCACCTCCTCTTCAACCCTTTTGTTTTTTCTTGAACAACTCATATCTACCCACTACTACATTCCAGGCATGGGAGTACCTTCCTCCACCTGTAGATTAGTCTTTGGTTGTAGTAGAGGCTGAATTAGATGACTAACAGTCTTGGGGTTTAATGAAAACAAAATTATATAGGAAGTGGAAAAATAATGGGCATGAGTTGTATAATAAGGGCCTCTGAGGTTGAGGAGAAGCTTCAAATTAGAAGTTTCTCTTTTAGTTGTCATCTAGTAATTCTAGTGCTGTTTCAACAAATATGATAGCCTTCCATTAAATAGCTAACATTAGTGTCTAAAAAATTGCTTAACATGATTCTAAATTGTGACCCGAAGGATTCTACTCTTCCTCTTTCCCTTTCACTACCAAGTTCCATCCAGGCTGTGCTGCTAACACTCCAACTGCCACAGCTTTGCTCCAAGGGATCAAGGGAATTTGGAATAAAAAAACAGCAACATCTCAGACAGAAATGAAAACAAAGGTGGAATTTCCTTCTAGGAGCTTAGCGTACACTTGTTTAGGAAATTATTAGAAGCAAAAAGTGATGAATTAGAAATTTAGGTTATAAAGTCTTTGTCAAACTGTCTGATTGTCGTCCCCCCCCCCCCCCCGGACTGGGATCTGGAGCAGCTGCACCCTCCTGGGTTCCTTTCTTTAGCTGCTTTTGGCGTGAGTCTCAGAACAGAACAGAAACATTTATTGCGGCATTGCGCCAATAAAAATTAAGAACATAACAGCAATATTACAGCGGATACATTGATATTGTTTAAAAGTTGTGTCTTGTTAATTTAAAAGAATATATATAAATTAAAATGTTTCATGATTTGGATAAGAAATAATAAACGTGGTGTAGTTGTTAAGAGCGGTGGATTGGAGCGGTGGAGTCTGATCTGGAGAACCGGGTTTGATTCCCCACTCCTCCACATGAGCGGAGGAGGCTAATCTGGTGAACTGGATTTGTTTCCCCACTCCTCCACATGAAGCCAGCTGGGTGACCTTGGGCAAGGCACACTCTCTCAGCCCCACCTACCTCACAGGGTATCTGTTGTGGGGAGGGGAAGGGAAGGTGATTGTAAGCCGGTTTGATTCTTCCTTAAGTGGTAGAGAAAGTCGGCATATAAAAACCAACTCTTCTTCTTCTTCTTCTCACTTCTGCCCCAAAAACCTCCCGCCGGAGGAGAGGGGGGACCTGGCAACTCTACTGCAGAGCTGTCAGGGCTTCGTCGAACGGCCATTTCCTCCAGGACCTTCCTTCCCTTTTTCTTGCCTGCCCCCACCCTCTCACAGGCTGGCCCTCCCAGCCCAATTGGGTGTGTGGAGGCTATGGCTTTCTGCCTCACCGGCATGGGCAGCCCAGCCGATCCCAGGTGGGGCAAGGCAGGGATATTCTGACACTTCCCTGATGCTGCTAGTGCGGCGGTTTGGCCTGATTGGGGCCTGGGCTGACAGGGCCTGTCGGGGGCCACTCTTGGGCCTGCAGCGGTGGATTCCAGCCTCTGCAGTAAGTGCAGAGGCTGCAGTCCCACCCCCTTGTACCCCAACTATTGAGGAAGCCGGCGCAAAGTGGCTGGTTGTCTTGGCTGATCGCAGTAAGAGCAAGGGCAGGGCAACTGCTCTCAGACATAAATATCCTACATGACTAGGGTTGCCAACCTCCAGGTACTAGCTGGAGATCTCCTGCTATTACAACTGATCTCCAGCTGATAGAGATCAGTTCACCTGGAGAAAATGGCCGCTTTGACCATTGGACTGCATGGCATTGAAGTCCCTCCCCTCCCCAAACCCCGCCTTCCTCAGGCTCTGCCCCAAAAACCTCCCGCCGGTGGCGAAGAGGGACCTGGCAACTCTGTACACTGACATATATTAGTTGCATGAACGCTTAGCTGAAATAAGACAAAGCTGTAAGGGAGCCAGCGGTGATATGAAATTAAATACTTGCACCTGATTCTTATTTGTATTGTAGTATTTGCTGCTATCTCAAGAGGCTGGTACACAGATTGCGTTCCCCGGGGATAGTATATTCCTTTGGATGGTTTTAATATTTGTGTGATTTGGTTGCCTATGAACAATATACAGAATCGGTTCTTGTAGGTTATCCGGGCTGTGTGACCGTGGTCTTGGTATTTCCCTTCGGTGTTACTCCTCTGAAGATGCCTGCCACAGCTGCTGGCGAAACGCCAGGAAAGAAAATATCAAGACCACGGGCACACAGCCCGGATAACCTACAAGAACGGATGAACTCTGACCGTGAAAGCCTTCGACAATATACGGAATGTTTTTAGGGTTTTGTTTCCAGGTGCAATACTTACGGAGAGAACAATTTGTGTGTGTTCTGCACTACAGGAACAAGCCAACCAAAGTTAAGCGCTTTGAAGTTTAGGGGGATAGATTGGAACATGTGCTTCATTTTCACATTAAAATGAAATTGGAATGAAAAGTGCTTACATTATGGATGGCTGACACCTTATGTTCTTGTCTGTATCCAAACAACAAGAATGATTCCCTGACTAGAACTGTAATGTGAGTAAGTAACCTAAAATCAGTATATTTCACCATATTCAGACCCAGGACCACCTTTAGTATCACATAGGGCCCGCTTGTAATTGTTAACCATATATTCAATGTGGTTCTCCTTTTATCTGTGTCTTATTTTCTTCAGTTGCTCATACTTTATTTCTTCTCTTCAACAAAGAACATGGTAGTAATCCCAGTGGTGTGAACCACAGTTGGCTAGGATTTGACCCAATTAAAATTTGTCTCTTAAACTAAAAGATCAATGCATTAAGCAGTCTTACCTTTAGCTGCATATCCTGGCACTTACGAGCCATTCTTCTGTGTGGTGGATCCTGTGTTTGAATCATAGAACCACGTAGGTAAGTTGATCCCACAATGCTGATTCTTTAGCAAAGGCCTGGGTAGTTGGCCTTGCCTATGTGGAGATATTATTCAGATGCAAGTCTCATGAAGCTGCCTTATACTGAATCAGACTATCAGTCCATGAAGGTCAGAATTATCTACTCAGACTGGCAGTGGCTCTTCAGGGTGTCACACATCCCCTACCACCTGATTGTCTTTTAAACTGGAGATGCCAGGGAATGAACCTGGGACCATCTGTATGCCAAACTGATGCTCTACCACTGAAACCCAGCCCCATGTAAACAGCTAGAGATATGTCTGAAGGTTACAACAAGATATATAAAGTTGGCCATTCTGTGAATAAGATTCTGATCCTGCACGTTTTCTGAGAGAAGAGTGAACTGAACTGTCACAGGATAAAATACAAAGCTGCTAATCTAGCAAATTGATTTCTTTTTTCCAAAACAGAAATGGTGAGTAAAGAATAAATATTTCTTCCAAGTGACTTAATTTACTTGATAAAGAACACCTTAGGAAATAAATATATTATCACCTGGAGGTGTTAAATTTACATGGTTGGGATGTTTGGCTATTGATCTGTAGGTTCACCACCAAACTTTTCTGAGTAGAATTGATAAGACTAAAGCCACATAATGGGATTATAAATATGTAACATGAGGCTTCTTTTAGAGGAGACCCTTTGAAACAAGACATAAAAGGGTAGCACTCAACTCTTTCGAGTGTAAACTACCATGCTTTAAATTTGTAATTCAAAAATGTAAGAGCTGAAATCCATGAAAGGATGAAGAATCTTGCTAGTCACAGAAGTAGAACATTTTCAGTTTTTAAATGTCTTCGTACTTAATATGGAAGTTCAGACAGTTCAAAATCTTAATAGTAACAGTTTGTAGGGTAAATAGCTATCTTCCTTTTGAAGCATATTCTGATTTTTGTCCCACAGATATCCTGGGCATCACATCAAAAAAGACATCACGGGGATATTGAGAGAAGGGGTGCGTTGTGGTTAATGGTATGCGGTGGTGGCAATGACGGCTACTCATCTCTGGTGGCAAAAGTTGATAGGAGGGGCAGTGGGAAGGGCTAAGAATTATGGGCATGCCGGCCTGATGGAATATCGACCTGGAAGCGCATGCATGACCAAACACCCATCGTTATCGCGAATGAGAAATCACTTTCGCGATAAGACAGGATTTGGAAATCATGCGAATAAACCGCGCCGAAAGTTGATCAGATGTGCGGATCGGAAACTAATAATTTGATCAATTTAAAAATTAAGAAAGACCCTGCCTTTTGTTTACTGGGTATTCCCAAGAAGAATTTAGATAAAGGTGACAGAGTCATATGCCAATACAGTTTTGCTGCAGCTAGAATTATAATTGCTAAGAACTGAAAGCAATAAAATAAACCTTCAATTAAAGATTGGAGAGAAAAGTTATGGATGTATATGCGGATGGCCAAACTTACAGATTCTTTAAGTGGTAAAGATATGGATGAATTAAAAATATATATAATCAAAGGCCGCTGCATATTGGGATAAATTGGCAAAAACGGATTTTATAGGTATAGTTAATGAATTATAGAATAATGTGTTTTTAATAATTGATTATAATAATAGATTTTTAAATACTGTTATAACACCCCTCCGGAAGTCCAAGGGTGGAGGGCACAGGGGTGGGTGGTGGAGGTTTGGGCACTATATATTAGAATACACATAATGTATCTGTACTGGATGCAATAGTGCTTTTGTGTGCTGTTATATTTTTTATGTTTTTTATTTTATTGTTATTTTTTTCTTTTTTGTTTGTATTGTAGTATGTCTTTATTGTTGTTTATTTTTTGTTTAATTATAAAAAAGCAATAGAAATTATATATATATATGTGTGTGTGTGTGTGTGTGTGTGTGTGTGTATATATATATATATATATATATATATATATATATATATATATATATATATATATATATATATATATATATATATATATATATATATAAAGGAAACAGTGTGCGGGCGGCCCCGAAAAAATCACTGCATTAGGGGGGGAATTGAAAGACAAATCGGCCATGCGTAAACGGCCATAGTCTTTCAATTTGTTGTGTATGTAACTCAGAGATGCAGAAAATTCTCTGACTAATTGCAGGCCCCGTCACAGTTCCTCCACAACATATACTATACAAAGCTCTCCTTCCAGGCTTCTCTGCCAAGTCTGTAATGAGCTCCTGACTATTCTGGTATGTTCGTTGGGGCTGGCAAGCACATTATACTAGTCAAAGGATGATAGCCAAAAATGGCCTTCCTTTGACGAACTATTCATGCCATAGTTGTAACCTCTGGAATGACTTACAGGGTGGATATTTGCCTTAGTGAGGATGATGACAAACATAACATTTGAAATTTGATGGAAAGAATTTGAATATATTCTTTTTAAAAAAAGTTTTTTATTAACTTTAATTACTATGAACTGTTGCCATCATGAACTTTTCTTCTGTCTGTCTTTTTTACCAGATAAAGATTTTAGGTGGATCTTAACGAACAATTGTTCCACTCCTATATCAATCAATCAATTGTATTAGTTTTAGTCACAGACGTTAATGATATTCAGATTAAAACCATGCACAATATATAACCCACAACACCCAGAATTACATGAATAAAGTTTTTAAAACCTTACAGTCACGTATATGCATATTATTGCTGATTTAAACACTATAGTTCTCCTAAAATATTAGTTCTATGGCAACTTCGGAGCCTAATGTTCAAAAAAATTCTTCCTTAACTGACAGCCCATTCCTGAGAATGGGGCCGAAAGTTGTTAGGAGGCGGCATGACCTCGCTGCCGGCGTAAATGTGTGTAATCACGCATTTACATGCATTCACTCCGGTGGCGAGGCCAGTCCCGGTGGCGGCCGAGCACCGTCGGACCGTGCCTCCCCTCTCTGCCAGAGTGGCCTCTCCGTGGCGCCAGCAATGGCATGGAGAGGCCACGCAGGCGCAGGGGGCCGCTCCGGGGGTGGGCCGGGGGGAAGAGCCGCCGGTTAGGCGGCTCCCTATCCCCTTTCAGCCACTTCCACCGGCACCGGGAATGGCAGTGCTTGACCTGCTTTTTAGCAGGTGGAGCCTCGCTATTCCCTATGGGGCAAAAGGTCCCGGTTAAACAAAAAAAAAGCCTTGAAACGGCTTTTATTTGTTTAACGGCATACGGGGAGTGGCTTAAGAAGAGGCGCCGCTGCTCCTCTTCCCCGCCGTCCCCGTACGCCTCAGCTCAGGAATGGGCTGTGAGACGCTAACATGATAAAAAAAAGCCGCGCTAAGTGTCTGCACTCCTATATCTATAACCATCCTGCTATCCATGCTCCCACTAACCATCCTCCTATCCACTTTGGTTTGGTGGCATCGTGATATATATAGGGACCCTGTATTGCAAGGTGTGTCTTTTCAGGCTGATGATTGAAATTTCTTTCATAACATATAATATGTTGTGTGTGTGTGTGTGTGTGTGTGTGTGTGTGTATATATATATATAAATAAAAGGAAACAATGTGTGGGTGGCCCCGAAAAAATCACTGCATTGGGGGGGGATCGAAAGACAAATCGGCCATGCGTAAACGGCCATAGTCTTTCAATTTGTTGTGTATGTAACTCAGAGATGCAGAAAATTCTCTGACTAATTGCAGGCCCCGTCACAGTTCCTCCACAACATATACTATACAAAGCTCTCCTTCCAGGCACACAACATATTATAATGAACACAGTTATCTTTCTGGCATTTGATTGCATCTTTTAATACAGTACAGTAATGTTAAATTCAGCAAATGCCACGCAATAGTTTGGCCACAGCTTCTTCACAGTAGGTCAGGATGTGCACTTCGATTGTGCTTAAGATTTTACTGCTATTTTCATTAGACATTGTTGATGATGTTACAGCAACAGCATGAAGCAAGATGTTCTTGACTACCACCCTGTGGGGAGTGTAAATGTGTCCACTAGCTCTCAAAACTATAAAGATTTCTCCAAACAGCAAATGGCATACAGTTGCTCCTGTTTCTGGCCATTCATCCCATTGCTAGTAACAATGGCTTGCGCCTTACCACTCCACTAAGCAAAGTTTCCTCCAGCCTAAGGTAGGGTACCGCCCAGTGTTGTTGGGACAGGATCTGCTGAACCTGGCCCTGCTACATCTTGGGCATGACACTCTTACTCCTTTGCCAGCCTCTCTATGGCATCTTAACTCAGCCATGCTGAGAATCTTCTGTTCTTCACAAATAGTAGCTGGGATGCAGTGCTTTTAACCACAGGAGCCTCTTGTTCTCCAGCTGATGTTCATGTATGCTCCCAATTCCTGGAGCATAAGAATAATAGCTGAAAGTGGGAAGAGTTGGTTTTTATACCCCTCTTTTCTCTACCTTTAAGCAGCCTTAAAATGGCTTACAATCGCCTTCCCTTCCTCTCCTTACAACAAACACCTTGTGAAGTAGGTGGGGCTGAGAGAGTTTGGAGAGAACTATGACTAGCCCAAGGTCACCCAGCAGGCTTCATGAATAGGATTGGGAAAACAAATCTGGTTCACCAGATTAGAGTCTGCCACTCATATGGAGGAGTGGGGAATCAAACCCAGTTCTCCAGATTACAGTCCGCCATCCTTAACCACTATACCATGCTGGAACCATACTAGATCATGCTTACCCTTCTTACACAAACCATATGTTTAAATGTCATAGCACAAGGATATCTCTGTGATATTCTCAAAAGTTATTTTGAATGTACCTTCTCTTTGGTCCCATTGGGTTTGGATCATTAAAATGAAAATACTTGGTCAACAGTCCAAAGATGCACTCTTTTTTCTATCTATTCTTTATTAAAGTTGAATACTAATGAAGAGAAACATGATTTGCTCATTTGTTCCTATTATTTTAGTCTTATGCCAGAATTTCATATTGTAAATCAAGTTCCATTGAATTTCTGGACTAATTTACAGTGGCGCTGAAAGAAGAGCTTAATAATGTAGTTCACAAGCTGGTTAAATGAGCATACTTACTGTTAAAGGCCATCAGGTTAAGTGGTTTGCATTTTGAGCTTCACTAATAGCAGGATGCTGGATACGGAGTGCCCAAAAGAGCTAGAGAAGGCACCAACTTTCCTGTCAGCAGAACAGTCCAGATATGGAGCCTCTCCTGCTGCCTACCTCTCCCAATTAGAGATCTTTAGACATAGGAAAGCATTCACCCTTGCCAGATGCCAAGCCCTTCCCTCAGCGGTTGTGGATGGGAGATACAGAAAGGTTCCCCTGGAAGATAGGTATGTCCCTGTGCTTTAAAGGAAATTGAAAAAAACAGAGCATGTTCTACTGCACTGTCCATTATATCATGAGGTTCATTCTATCTCCCCCTGGCTTAGTCGGCACTCCAGCCATTCAGGTCAGGAGCATACTAAAATTTGCTTATAGACGAAAATCCACAGGCTACAGTAGGAACAGCTATGTTTTGTGCAGCGGCCAGTAGAATCCGTCAGACGCTGCTACAGACCGGTGTGTCAGTAATTTTGATGGGTAGTTTATATAATTTATATAGTTTGCAAAGAGTCCAAACAACTTTTTTACTATTTGTATTAACCTGTGGGTAGAGCGTAACACTAAGGGTTTTAATGGTAAATTGTGAAGAGCTGTGCTGGTCTATGACTGTTTTTAATAAAGATTGATTGATTTATATTATATGTAATAGACACTTTTACTACCTGGAACTCAGGAAACAATTCATTTTGCAGGATTGTGCCAGATATTTGGCACATATTGACTTCTCTTCTGGTGGATATCAAGATGCATTTCCCAGAGAGTTTAATATTGACTAAAGAGAGCCCAAGTCCAATAGTAGTTTTGAAGGACAATATATCTTGAAATTCTTGTTTTGTTGCATACATTCAAAATTGCCGTTGATGTTTGGAAAGGCCTCTCTCTTTCATTTTGCTGTAAGCGTTCCATACTTCTGTCTTACTTTCCAAATCTTTAGATAATGTGAACTTAGACCCTTTGGAAAGTATAGTTTACTTTCAAAGAGAATAAAAAACTAGCTCTGATAGGGATAATTTTCAAAGAGAATTAAAAAATTAGCAATAAAGATGCATTGGTTTGCATGTGACCTTCATTTGGTTAATGTTGTTGCCTTAGTCAGTATTAGAGTTTGAAGTAATAAATAGTCAAAGCTTTCTGACCCAGAATGGCAGTTCACTTAATTTTCCTTAATAGCTGCTTTATGTAAGTAATATCCGGTGTTTATATATTGCTGGATTCTACCCTTTGTTATCAAGCATTCAAGTGGAAAAGAACAACATGGTATTTTCTAATCTTAATTTATCATCTGCTTTTGTTAAGAATGTAAGAGGATTGTAACTAAGTCACAATCCTAGCATCGGGAGCTGGAGCAGACATATTTAATGACATATTTAATGAGTGGGCTGACTGTAACAGCTATACAAATGCACATTCTGAAAGAGCCTGTCAGTTTGCACTTAATGGCACGATGATTTTTTTTAAGCATGTATGAGCCATAATAGTGTTAACAAACAGCTGGCATTTGATATACAGGACCTCAGGCTGGGAGATAAAGCTGGGGGCTTTAGGAAGGGAAGAGCCCTGGGCCTCAGTGTATATCTGCATGCTGTAGTTTCCCTGTGTGCTGTTCATACAAGCAACAGTCCCTGGAATTTACCTGGGGCTGCTTTTTCAGCTGCAGGGCTGGAGAGCAAACAAAGGAGAAGGATTTCCCCTTCAGCTGTGCAGCACGGTGGGCCAGGGCAACCAAACTTGACCGGGTTTGGGCAACCAGTCAGGTGCCAGGCCTGCTGAGGGAGGGGTGGAGCTTCTAGGCACAAGCCTGGTCAGCTCTGCTTCCCAGTGGTGGCTCCTAGTTCTCGGCCGCAATTGAGCAGTGGCGGCAGGGCAAGCGGTGGGGGCATGCAAAGTGTCCAAGATGAGTGGTGGCAGCAGTTAGAGGGCAGCAGGAGCTGAGATCATGCTGCTTCCGCTCTTACTCTCTCTGGGCACATGGGGGAGCGGGGCTGGAACAGGGCTCAGATCACACCACTGGTAATGACCACAGCTCATCCTTCCTTTTCTTGGGAAGTGGAGCAGGAGAGGAGGAGCTGAAATCACACACTCCTGCTGGCCTTTTTTCTATGGTTCCTCCTTTCTCCCACCCCTTGTTACTTTCCCATCTTCCATTCCCCCCCTTTTTTTTGTTCCTTGGCCTTTGTTCTCCAGTCCTCCTTTTTTTGGGGGGGGGGGGCTGTTGGAGCTGCAGGCGCGGGGGGGCACTAGAAAATAATCGAGAGTAGGACGGCTTTACTGCAACAGCAGCACATCATAAAGGGTTGTGGCAAGGGTTGCCAGGTCCCACCTCGGCTCTGGCGGGAGGTTTGGGGGCGGAGCTGAGGCTGTGCCAATGCAATTGCGTCACTTCTGGTTTACACCTGGAAGCGCTGCATCGCAGCGAGCCTTTTATCAGTCAAACTGGGAGTTTGAGTGGTAAAAGGTTTGTTACGATGTGGCGCTTCTGGGTATAAACAGGAAATGATGCGATCGTATTGGCGTGGCCGCGCGCACACGCAATCCCCACTTCCAAACCAGACGCTGGATTGGCAGGCAATGCAACCCTGGATTGGCAGGCAACCCTAGTTGTGGCAAAGGGGGGGCTTCTACCTCATGGCAGCGACAGACCGTTGGGGTGGGCTCATTTCACTGGGGGATGTATATGGGGGCAGGGCTGTTCTGAAGGATCTCTATGGGGACAGGGCTGGGGAGTCCTCATTGCAAAGCAGGTGACACTTTTGTGCACCTCCTTCCTTGCTGGGCTTTCTTAGCAGATATACTACTGTTAATAATAATTAAAAAGGAAAGAAACATGAAAGGTAGTCTAACTGACTGATTCAGACACCTCTGGGAAGGGTGCGATGCCCCTCCCAAAAGGCTGTGCACCCTTCTGCCCTAGTCAGCCAGCCAATTGTCTCATGTCCTGCCACGCAGAGTCAGAAAAGCCAGTGAGGGGTGGCACGAGTTTGCTCTCCCCTTGGCTGGCAGCTGGTGCTTGTACGGGGCTTGGGATCTCTAGATCGGCGCACACCCACAACTGAGAGAAATTCGGCTGTTTTTCGGTTCAGGCCAAACCGAATCAGCAGCCCTATCTGGGGTAACGGTTTTTTAGGCACAACAGATGGGACTTTCCTCACTAGTTTCAGTTTGCTAGCGTATTGTGGATATGCCTGGCTGTCCTGGGACTCCAGCCAAGGGACTTGCAGGTGCACTCCTTTCGCGAAGGCATGGCCACAGAGGTGGTGGGGCTCCGGCTCTCAGCCACTTGCATTCGAGCCGTTGAGTACTGGAGGCCCTCTGCCTTTAAGACATCCATCCATTCTACCCCTCAGCCTCTTACTAACTCCCTTTCTTTTCATGCTAGCAGGGCAGCACAGGGTCTGGATCATGAGCCAGAGCATTGTTCACTGGGCCGGGATCTACATGGCTTCTTCCAGATGGGAGACATCTCTGGGACTAAAGTACTGGCTCTCAGTCACATGGATTGGGCTCCAAGGAATGTGCTGGGAGGTGCTCGTGCCTGCTGTCATGCGACAGGTTGTCATGCGGGAGGGTGGGGCGAGCAGATGCTCTGGTCATCCAGCTAGGAGAAAATAATCTCACTTGTAGGAAAGGGGTGGGCCTGTGGTGGGCCATGGGATTTCCTCCATGGGATGCAGCTCTTCTGGCCCAAGTTATTGGACTGTCATAGCTTGCACAAGGCAATTTCACTGGGTAAATTCGATGTGGTGAGATGGATGTTGAACAAGGCAGCTGGCCGGGTCACGGAGGCAGCTAGGGGCTCCATCATTTGACACCTGGAATTTCCTTCAGGCAAGTGGCCCTCTTTTAGGTGGATGGCGTGTATCTTTCCAAATGGGGCCAGGACATGTGGCTTCATAGCATCCGTGATGGCCTCTTTTCTTGGGTGCAGCATAGGAGGGCTGGTGGGAGAGGGGCTGTTGCCTTCTCTTGTGGCAGTTTGGGCATTGGACCAGATCCAGTTTTGGGGAGGCTGAGCTTGCGTGCCTGCCTCTCTGGGTCCGGGGACCCCCGTAACGGGGTCTTGAAGGTGGGGCTGTCCGCATTACGCCTAGCTTGGAGCTGGCACCCAGCTCTATTCCTCAGGTGGCAAGGGAACCACACAGTGGATTACACCCATGTGGGACCCCTGGACTTGCCATCTCATGATTGCGCCCCCAGCAGGTTGGCTGGGGGGAAGGTTGGTCATCAGCCAACAGGCAAGTTGCCCAATGCTGGATCCATGCCCTATGCTACTCTGGTGCTCCTACGATTGTACACAATAAAAGCTGTGTCCTTTCCTCCTCCCAATCAGTGTGGTCTGTTGTTTATTCTTCCATTCCCCCTCCCTCCCTCCCTCCCTCCCTCCCTTCTTTGTCTGCAATCTAATCTCACGTTTCTTAGCAAATTCTTGGGATAGATAATGGTTCTGCAGTCCCTAATTTTTTAAAGAAACTTCAAACCAGTAAGATGATATAGTTGCCCACCTAATTCCTGTTTTTCAATAAGAACATTTCCCCCACTGTCATAAGTTTTCAATGCAGTATTAAACCCTTTTGAGCCCATTTGATGGGCTTAGAAGCGTGTAACTCTGTTTAGGATTACACTGTTAATCAGTTCCATTTCGTTCTTTTCTCATTCTAATTTTCTTTCTGAAATATTTCCACAGATAGGTGACCACCTAGTTTTTTTTATTCAGAGAATTAATGCTATTTATTATGTTATGTTGCTGGGGTACTCCAAAAATAAATGGATTGCTGCCAACAGGCACTGCAAAACGGTGTCAAAACAAGCAACACGGTTAATATCATGTTCTTATAGTTGAGACTAAATCCGTTTGGGATGACAAAATGCAATGAGCCCGATTTGCTTGTTTGTTTGTCAGTGAATTACCAAAATGATAAATTATTTTGCGGTGCCTAATGCTGAAGGGCATATTAAGAAATGCATGAGGCTCTTTGAAACGGAATAGCTTGATGGTTAAAATGGGCTAATATTTATCTTGCTCTTTCTACCGTTTGACTTTAAGAACCTGTAGAAAAAGGTCTATTTACTTTAGAAGGAAGGTGAATTGGATTTCTGCCAACTTGGTGCAGTCCCTAAATGAATATGTCAAATGCAATATTGTTTCTGAAAAAATAATAATTCAGGAAGCAGTCTTTTCATCTAAGTAGAACTTTTCATTAGTTTTGAATTAAATTTGAGTAATTACCATTTGATTATAGAGTCGTATTCTGCAAATGCCTCGGGAAGAAATTTATGAGCTTGGACCATGCATTTATAAACTCCTCTCGCTTCTTGTCATTCCTACATTTCAAAGTATATCTTGTGAATGAGAAAGGCCTTTGTGTTAATATTTACTGGAATTCTCAGCCCATGTACATTTAAAATCAAAACATTACAGATCTTACCCATCTTAGCATATCCTAATATTATACTAAGATACCCATTTAAAACTGTAATATAGATACAGCATCCCTTAAAATTGTTTGATATTTATCGGGGGGAAATTACTGTTGCCAGTACTGAAAGCTTATTGCAATTATACCATATATATGGTCACATCTTTATGAATCGGCTCTTTATTTGGGAGGAGAGCTCTTTAGATGTGAATTATAGATACAAGTTGTGTTCAGCCCTAAATGTATGACATAGAAATTCAGAATTTTCCATACCCTTCCAGTGTCTTTTTGTATCTTGTTGCATATGATGAATATTTCAAATAATTAGGTTATCCTTCCATGACTATTTCCATAAATATTTCTAGTAATTTGGAGTCAAAAAAAGGTATATTGGATGTGATTGGAACTCCCATTTTCTCCCCTTTGATTTTTTTTTTTATGATCAGCTGTGGAATGCAACCATATTAGATCAGGACTGTTGTCCGGGGACAGGTCAACTCTCTATTTTGTTCTACATACCATCAGCTGTTTTCCCCAGTCTTCCTTGTCAGGGCAAAGAGCAACTTTACATGGTAGCTGTGGGACTGCAGGTTACACTAACAGCGCATTCCTGAAGGGGGAGGGATGCTCTTAGGAGCTGGCATGACCCCCTATGCTGGCATCCATTCCACTTGCGCCATGCATACTGGCACCGACACCAGCATAGTGCCACTTACAATGGCTCCCCCAGACTGTGGGGCTTGGGTGCCAGTGGGGCTCCCGCAAGTCCCCATGCCAGCATCCTGGGAGGCGTTCCTGGGATGTTCCAAGGGGTGGAGCTGCTGTTAGGCAGCTTCCCAACCCTTTTTATCCCAGGAACGCCTCCCAGGATGGTGGCGGTCCTGCACCACCTTTTTATGTGGCGCAAGCCCTCTTTCCTCTATGGGGGGTGGAATGCCTTTTTTCCTGGTTTTATTGAGGAAGAAAGGCTTGTCCCCCCTCTGTGACAGTCAGGAAGCCTCTGAGGAGGCTTCTCACCTGTGCCGTCCCGGCTGCCATGGGTCGCCCCCTGCTTCAGGAATGCACTGCCAGAAAGGAACGCGAAGAGAAGGAAGCTTCCCCAAGATTGCAATCCTAATTTGATTTTATCTTCCTGAAGCTGATTCAGTCATGGATCTCTTACATCCTGTGTGTTTGGCATGTGGACTACCATGGGTGCTTCTGCAGGGAATAGCTTACTAGTTGTGATAGCCTTGGCAGTCATTCATTGAGGCCCAAGCATACCTGCATATGTCAACGGCTTCTGTTCTTGTTTTCATGTCTACTCTTATGCTCTGTGTTTAAAATTTTTCATTCACTCTGTGCAACATCAAATTCCCCAAAGTCCAGACATAACAAGGAAGAAAAATAAAATATCCATTTGCCTAGGGTTGCCAGGCTGCGCGGGAGTGTTGGAGGAGGGGACGAGAAAAATTAAAATTAAAATAGGTAAGGCCTAATCTACAAGAAGTTCTTATCAAAGTGTTCATAGCAATTCCTAGTTATTTCTAGAGCGACCTGGAAGTGATAAAGGGTAGCTCTTAGAATCACTGGAATCTCTATAGTAAAACTGGGAGTTCTTACCATAGAATTTCCAGCAGTTCATAGGGATACCCTTTGTCACTTCCCTATGGCAGGCAATGGTACCTGGGGGCGGGAGATCCCCTGTCCTCACTGGGGGCTCGGCAGCCCTACTTTTGTCTACCAAAAGGCATTGGAGTTGTCCTCAGAATGGTGGTTGAATGTTGGGTAGGGGGTGTTCCTCAGCTACAACTACAACAAGTGGTGGTGATGCTTATCAGGTTATCTGTGTTGTTTTTCTTTCTCAGTTCTTAGCTGGTTTGTAAAGAAAGCAGCCATAGTGAATCATAAGGCCCTACCTGCAAATGATGATAACTGGAGTTTGAATAGGCTTCTGAAGACCCAACAAGAGATGGACTGATGCAATAAAGGAAGCCACAGCCATCAGTTTGCAAGATCTGAGCAAGGCTGTCAAAGATAGGACATTTTGGAGCACATTGATTCATAAGGTCGCCATGAGTCGGAAGCGACTTGACGGCACTTAACACACACACAGGCTTCTTTTCTAACAGGTGGCCAGTGCTAGTAAGAGTTAATTGCAATATGATTATTTGCAGTACAATAAGTTTCTAGTCTTTCTAGCCTTTTACCTTTTTAGTGTACGAAGTAAAGGCTTCTTATTTTTAATAGCGGTTTTTCATATCACAGTACACTCTGATCCTGATAAAATAATTTTAAAAAAATGAATTCCATTAATTTATATTGATCATTATCAAATGTTTTGCTTCATTGTAGGAGAGAAACCACTCCACTGGTAGCAAGAGTTCTAAAATGTTTTTGATAGCTGCTTTGAAAATAAACCAGTAGTACCTACTAAGACTCTGTATTCTTTCAAGCTGTAATCCGTCTATTTATGTTTTCCCCCCTTTAAGTGACTAGACCTGTTGAAAACAAGCTCTGCCTTGCTCCTGCTCCTCCATCTTCTCAACTTTGCAATATTCCATGTCCTCCTGAGTGTCTGGTTTCTTCCTGGTTGGCATGGGGCCCTTGCATCCATGAAAACTGCCAAGATACACAAGGAAAAAAAGGTGCATGCTGTATTATTTCTTAACCATTTTTGCTGTGGGTTTGTTTGCTTCCTATATTTAGAGGTAGCAATTTACTACCCTTGCTCAAAATGTAATCCTCTCAACGGCAGTCTGTTGGTTTTTAATTGTAATAATACAAGACATTCTGTCAGTCCCATAGTTACCTGGATGGCTGGTTTTGGTCTGGATGACTGGGGTCTCCAGCCTTGTGGGTACATTTGGAATTTTGAGAACAGGTAGTGTTCACCACAAAAAAATGTCTGTCGTGGGACCAAACACAAAATGGCTGCCATAGCGGGCTGGGTCTAATCACAAAATATTGTAAGGTTCCACAAAATGGTAGGAGGTCCCAAGCCAAGTATCTTCCTATCATGGAGGCAGCTGTTTTGAAATGTATGTTCCCTGCAGACACAAAGGGGATGCCTTCTGAGCTCTTCTGAAGCATGTCCTGCTTCAGTGAGGTGGAGGGAAGACAAGATAGGCTCTTTGCTTTGAGGAGGTTATGCTTTGGGGAAAGGGCAAGTGGTCATCAAGAGACACATCAGTGGGCTCCATGTTGGGGATCACTATCTTAGTCAACGGCACAAAAACTCAACATGTTTATTAGTCCATTACCAACAAGTCTACGTGAATTTCTAGGTCTGAAACAAATCTGTTGCTTTATTATTTATTAAATAGAGTTTTCCAGCCTTGGGACAAAATGGAGTGGGGCCAGTGATTCCTTTCTGCTAAATGAGGAATCTTCCACCAGAAAAAAGGAATCCTTCCAATAGTAGCTTCCTTATTTAAAAGAAAGCAAATTTGCAATATATTTTGCAAATTGTGCAATATCTTCTGTTTTTTATTAATTTGTTCTGGGGGTAAAACTTAATCATTTTTTTTCTTTTTCCTTCTTAGGTTTCAAAATGAGGGAAAGACGTGTTATTGTGGAACCAGTGGGTACTTCTGGTGGTTGTCCACACTTGATAGAATCCGTTCCTTGTGAAAATCCAGCATGTTACCAGTGGATTATTTTAGAAGGAGTGTGTTTACCTTATAATGGAATATGTGGTCTCGGGACTCGTATGCTGCATGCTGAATGCAAGAACTACATGGGTACGTAGCATAAATGATGTTCGTTTCATTTAACTGCACGTTGCATAAATATTGAAAGGATTTTATAGTAATTGTCCTGTCGAAATTCATGATTGCAGTCTCTCGCATTTTACAATGGGATAACATTTCCCCAAAGATTGTTTATTGTGCATTTCAATTGTTGTCGTTAAGTGAGGTGTCATCTTAAGCAAAGAATACTTATTACCATCAGTCACTGCTGGTAATGTTTCATTGCAGCCTTTTAAAGGATTCCTCTTGAAGCCTAACTGCCTTGCGGTAAAGATGGAGTTGGAACATAGAGGAAACTTTAACTGGCTTCATTTCATTGTAAGTGTGATAGTCACAATTTTGAGAGTGAATCAGTGCATTCCTGACCTTTAAGGGTGAAAGCCCTTAGGAGGCCAGGAAGGTGCTGCGCCGGCGTTCAGCCCCACCGCGCTGGCTCCCAGGCTACTTACAGTAGCGTTAGTGTCCCCAGCGCCGGCATGGAGGCCCTGTTGCTGCCGCACCACCCTGGAATGCCAGCAGGGCCTTCCAACGGCGTCCCACCGGCATAAATGCCTGTGCCGGTGTTCTGGGGGGTGTTCCAGCATCCCAGGAGGTGTTCCTGGGGCGTTCCGGGGAGAGGAGCTGCCTTTAGGCAGCCTCCTGTCCCCGTTCTCCCCGGGTACACTGGCAGCGAGAAGAGCGAGGCTGTGCCTGCTTTTTAACAGGCACAGCCTGACTTTTCTCTACGAGGCGAAAGCCCCATTAAAAATTTAAAAAGCCTTTAAAAGCCTTTCTTTTTTAGTTTTTAGTGCTTCGGAAATGGGTTAGGAGGCGCTGCAGTGGCGCCTCCTCCCACCATCCCTAAATGCTGAAATCTCAGGAATGCTCTGAAAATCTTATAGAGCAAAGAGGACTCTACACTGTGATCCAGAGCTGACAGTTGTCAGACAGTTACATTTGTACAGTTACATTTGATAAAATTATTCCTTTTATTATAGGATATTACTAATAAGTTTCTTATCAAGCGTTGTTGTGGTGTATATTCAAAATTATAGACATCAAAATCAACTTAATTCTTTGTATAATACAACCTGATATAAATTGTACAATAATTTTAGAACTTGTTGGAATAATATCGTACCTGAAACAGTAGGCGGTCTTCAAAGGGATGGTGTTGAAATCACTGCAGAATGTTTGCAGGGCAGACACAAGTGGGGAGTAGTAAAATAAGTGCTGTTATTATGTGGCATATCATGTTTCAAAGTACAGTTTTGATTATTGGTTTGAATGACTTTGCAATGTGATCCAACATGAAGTGAAGCCAGAACTATTTAGATTTAAGCAAGTTAAGTGTAATAGATTTTACGGTTAGGCGTATATGAACTGTTGTAAGTCGAAAGAAAACGTTCCTTATTGAAAACCTATCTTCTCTTGAAAACTAGATCAGGGTTGCCTACCACCAGCCTGCTTTGTGCCAGGATAATTTTTTTTTTAAAGGTTGCTACATCACCTTCGGGTTAAACCTGGAAGTGATGTAGGCTAGCTCTGGGAATCGCAGGAAATTCAGTGGTAAAACTCATTTCCCTGCTGGTAGGGGGACTTTTGGACTGGACAAGATAGTGGCAGATCTGAGGGGGGAGTCCAAGAAAGGAGGAAAGAGAGAAGTGGGGGAGATCATACTCTGTGTGATCTTGTTGTCTGTGTGTTGGTGTGGCCATGCAGGTAAGGCCTGGAGGAGAAACCAAATCGGCCTGTATGACTAAACCCTAGAACTTATATACTTAATTTCCTTCTGTTGTGGGGGGTTCTGTGAGAGTTTCAGGTACCTAATTAAATTACTTTGTTTGCTAGTTCAAGGCTTCAAATAAAATTGCTTCTGCCATGAGGGCAGAGCAGGCTCTGGCCTGAGAAAGTTCTGATGTTATGGTCAACTCAGGCACAATGCCTGGGTCTTTGCTACAGATATGCTATATATGTGGGTAAATTTCATTAAACCTTTGTTACTGTTTGCTTCCTTTGTCACAAGTACCGGCCATTCTTTGGTGGCCAGAAGTCAGCTAAGTCATAAATTCTGCTCTCAGGTTTAATCTTTCAGCAAGGGCCACTTAGTTGCTTCACCTTGTGCTACCTAGATTTTAATAGGCTTTTTATTTCCTTGTCAGACTTTTAAGTCTGCTTTTCTATGGACTTCCCTGCAGTCCTAGGGTGCCTTAAAGCAATAG
Source organism: Euleptes europaea (assembly GCF_029931775.1). Classification (NCBI taxonomy): domain Eukaryota; kingdom Metazoa; phylum Chordata; class Lepidosauria; order Squamata; family Sphaerodactylidae; genus Euleptes; species Euleptes europaea. Next base: position 20,221,809 of record NC_079326.1, read on the forward strand.
GTCAAGGGTGTCGAACTCATTTGTTACGAGGGACGGATATGACATAAATGTCATTTTGTCGGGCCGAGCCATGCAAACCATAAAATGTAATGCCAGGTATCGGAGATACAAACTTTATAGAAGACACAGGCAAAGCCGGTTAATGATATTATTATTTTTTACTTTATTTTTTTTATTTGAAATACAAACATGCTTAACATAATACTCTTACAGTATTTTCTTTTATTTAACAGTCTTTGATCATTAACACCTCGGAACTGGAGTGGCTGCCTCGGCCGGTAAGCCTGCAGCGGGCTTACCGGCCCAGATCAGGAGTGGCGGATGACTGCCTTGGCTGCCTTGTGGGCTGGATGAGATCCCTCAAAGGGCCAGATCCGTCCCCGAGCCTTAGAACGTAAGAAAGGCCCTGCTGGATCCGACCAAGGGCCATCAAGTCCAGCAGTCTGTTCACGCAGGGGCCAACCAGGTGCCTCCTGGAAGCCCACAAGCAAGACAACTGCAGCAGCACCATCCAACATGGATGTTTGACGCCCCTGCGTTAGGTGGTTTAGAGGGTCTGGGCTACACAACAAAGACCAAACTTTGTTGTTTTGAAGATGGATGGGATTCTAGTAGAAAGATAAAGCTTCCCCAAAGATGATGTGCGGGTAGGGTCCCAGGGAGGTTGCCACCCGTTCCCCTCTGTGCTCACCAATGCGTCTGGGCAGAGCCTCCTCGGCCTCAGACCAGTCGGTGGGAGATTCTGAGCTCTCTTCTCCCTCTGTGGCGTCCAGGGTGCCCGTCTGGCTGGGCTTGAGGCAGCCAAGTTCTGTCCTCACTGCCCTCAGCTTCCACCCTTATAAGCTGCCAGGCCCTTCCTGGCCACTCCTGACCATCCCAGACTCCTCCCTCAAAGGCCATATAGGGGCCTGTTGTTGTGGCTTTTTTGGCTCCACCCCTCTCCATGTCTAAGACATGTGGGCGTGCGAGCCTAAGTTACCCCACCCAGGCCTGCCCGCTGATCAGCTGTTTGGCAGTGATCAATGGGCTGGGGCAGTTTGAGCCCGGATTTCTCTTCCCCGCTTGGTTCCACCCTCCGGAGGGAGGTCCCTGTCTGTTGGGAAACCTGCAGGGTGCGGACTGGGACGTTGCTTGACTCCAGCCTGCTTCGCCAACGGCAGGCCTTGCTGTCCCCAAAATGAGAGGGAATTCCCAGGATGGCCCAATGGAGGCTGTGGTGGGGGATGGGGAAGACCTGGGGCATAGCGGCGACCTGGGACAGATGAATCCTGAGGTCCAAATTCAGCATTGCATATCCTTCTAACCGTCTTTTAAAACATTCTGTATTGTTTGTTTCTTTCAGCACCTTCTGATGTTCCCAAATTCAAGCAGTAGCTTGTTTAGTTAGGCCAGTTGCTGGAGGTTAGCTGATCTGATACATTCCAGTGTATTTACTCAGTTCGTACACCTTTTTCTTAGCACTGGGCCCAAGGGCTACTTTGAATGAGTACAAAAGCTGTTTCTGTTTAATTTAGTATGAAGGTCACATGCAGCTTTTCTTTTCAGAATACCAATAAATGGGGCCTTGCTCCGTTTTCTAGTTGCTGTTTATTTTTCACTGGAAAGCTGTGATTTATCGGTGATGGGCGAACCCTCCTCTGTTATGTCATAAATTGTGACCGTGTACTTAAACATTCGAAAGGGAGTTTGCTTGTTATACAACACTAAACATTGTTCTAAGTTGTTACTGCAATATGTTGTGCAAGTATTTTCTCCCCTGCTCTGTCTATAGGGTTGCCAGGTCCCTCTTCGCCACCGGCGGGAGGTTTTTGGGGGCAGAGCCTGAGGAGGACGGGGTTTGGGGAGGGACTTCAGTGCCATAGAGTCCAACTGCCAAAGCTGCCATTTTCTCCAGGGGAACTGACCTCTATCGGCTGGAGATCGGTTGTAATAGCAGGAGATCTTCAGCTAGTACCTGAAGGTTGGCAACCCTCTCTGTCTACCAACCCATCTGACAAAAAAGAAAAGAACTTGCAAAAAGGTGGTTTTCATGTGTGTGTGTCTATATGTGTGAAGCTGTATGGCTCGCCATCATAATATTCTGGCTGTGCCCTTTCTGTATGCCTGAAGGTGAGTGTGTTCATGTACATTGAATATTCCAGTTTTAACGACAAATATCTTGTGCTTTTTTGAAATGCTGTCTGGCCCTCGGGTTTTGTTCGATAAGTTCTGAGCATGAGCCATAATGATAGACGCTGCTGACCTCACAGGAGGAAAAGCACTACGTTCACTCAGAATGAATGCTGATTTTAATTGACTTGTCACCTGTCCGCGATTGCCTAGGCATAAGCCAGTCAATTGTGAGATCCCACAAGTAACAACTATTTAGTCAGCCACCATGCCTCATTTGGCCAGTTGCACAAATGCAAAACCATACGAAACACTGTGAGCTTAAACAAATCAATGCAATCATGTGGGGTGCTTGACTCAAACAAAAGCAGACGTTGCCAACAACGTGAGTTCAATTTTTTAATGCCATATTTGTGAAAATTGCATTGTCACTATGATGAATGCAAATATATGCCCTTCATGCCTGAGACAGTGTTCATGCTGTATCAGTTTTGGAGCACCAAAGGTCTTCTGAGATACAGCCCTTTAACTGCAACGAGGTCAGTAGGTGTTATTTCTATTTTAATCACTGTGCAAGGCTGCATGAGTATTTGCTTTTTCTGTTCGGGTGTACCTGTGAAGAATTTTATTGTGGTCTGATAATTGGCTTCATTCGAAGCAGAAAGCTTAGAAAGGCAGGTTGATTTTCTCAACATGATATTCTATGGTGGAGCAATCAAACTTTATAAAGACAGACTGACAGACGAGTCAACATTTCTCTGACATGCCTGTCCTCAAAGCAGTAATTTCATTGCGAATTGCTGAGCTCAGGGTCTAATTTGTGTTTTAAATAACGAAAGATGTTGGCATTTTGCCCCCTTCATTCTACCATTTTCAAGGAGACATTCATGATTCTTTTCTTTTTTTAATACTTAAGAAATCCTGAAAGTGTGGTGGTAGCGGTCTGTGTGTGATTGAAGCCATTCTTCTCAAGCTCCAAGAGTTACATGGAAGTCCCTCTCGGATTCCAGCTGTGTGTTCAGACATTTTCCTTATGGCAGGGGTGATGGGACATTTATTTCTCCTGTTCCACCAAATTTGGAAAGATTTTGCAATACATACTCAATTTAACTGGCAGGTTAAAAATAAACGAGGTGTTAATTTAGATATGCTCGGGCAGGAATATGGTTTGAAGGCTTTACTGTTTTAAAATATCAACAAGAATGTAACAAGGTTATCACGGACCAGTTTGCATGAACTGATGTATTTTTAAAATCCTAATATGTAACTTTATGCACATATCCCAGACAGGATGCATTCCCGTTGGCTACATCAATTTGTGAACAATATTTTTTTAAATGAAAACAAGTATTTATTTTAAACAGTCATCACAATCTATAAATGACTTATAAATTGTATTTTATTCAGATAGGGTCTATTTAAATACTTGAATTAAAGCCTTTACCTCCAAAAAAAAAAAAAAAAAAAAAAAAGAATATCACAGACCAGTTATTAATACCCACCCCCTGCAGTCTGCAAAATGATTTTCTCCCTCTGATGCCTGTAGGATTAGATAAGGATTGTAGAATTGAGCATCCTAATTGCATAGCAGTAAGGTTGTTGGCTCTGTGTTTGGTACACAATGACCAATCAGTGCACATGTAAAATAATAAGAATGTAATGCTTTCTGCTCATTCAAAGCCACGTAATGATAATTACCTTGGGCAGCTGTAAACCTTTCAGGTAGACATAATACTTGCTGTTACCCTTGCTGTTTTTCATAGAACACCACAATATTCCAGAGCGAGTTCTTGTTAATTCTTGTGGTGTCAAGAGTCCGATATTTCCCTCAAATGCCTGCGAATTCATCATAGCAGTCTGTGTCAATTAAATCAACAAAGAAGAGAGGCATTGGACAGTACAGTGTTAGAAAACAACTCCCATGTTCCTTGATGAATGTAGCACTTCATGAATGACAAAGTTCAAGAAATGACAAGTACGGGAGCTCTTGTTGCCTCTTTTGAGTTCTGTCTCTCTTTGCAAGCTTCACAGCTACAGTTTATAGAAGATTATTCTGATTCCAGCACAGACAATGAGTCTAGGTATGTGTTCTGGCTGGGATACTGAAAGCATCCCAGGGTACATGAGGATGAAGGAAGAGAGTGTCTGCCAGCCCAGAGGAGTAAGTAAAATCCTTGCTATAGAGGAAAAAATAACCTCAACAGCCCATGGAACTCCTTTTCCCGAGGAGCTAGTGGTCTTCTTATATTTGTCACCTGATTTGCAGCAAATATATATATTTACTTATCTAAAACATTTTTATGCTGCCTTTTCACTTGACCAGGATCCACAATGCAGTGAACATTTAAGCAGTTAAAAACAGTTAAATTATAAAATAATTCAATAAAAATCACATAAGCAAACAACATTAGAAGGAGGGCCAGTAACTGCTATTGGGATTATGCAAGATGAAACAAAAAAGTCTTCACTTCCTGGGTAAGACACGGATAGAGGGAAACAGACAAATCTCCCTGGGGAGGGAGTTTCAAAGTTTTGGTGTCATGCCCGAGAAGGCCCTTTCTTGGGTCACCATCTGTCTAGCTTCAGATGGTGGAGGCAATAAAGCAGGTCCTCCAAAGATGACCGGAGTGTACGAGTATTCATATGGGAAAAGGTGGTCCTTAAGGTATGTTGGTCCCAGGCCGTACAAGGCTTTAAAGGTCAATACCAACACCTTGAATTGAGTCCAGAAGCAAATTGGAAGCCAGTGTAGATGGAACAAGACTGGAATGAAATGGTTCCTATAACCCACTCCAGTCAACACCCTGGCTGCAGCATCCTGTAACAATTGTAGCTTCTAGAAAGTCTTCAGGGGCAGCCCTATGTAGAGAGCACTGCAGTCACCTAATCAAGATGTTACCAGGGCATGCACCACATTGGCAAGATCTCTTCTGCAAACCAAAAAAAAAGGGGGGGGGAAGGATGCCATGTAACAGGTGACACCTTTATTGTCTTGTAAAGACCCTTTACAAAACAATAAACCTGTCAGCTGTTACACAACAACTTTTTTTTCCTTTTCTGGTTTGCTAGCACTTTGCTAGGTTAGCTCTATTTTTCTTTCACTTTAAGATCTCTTCTGCCCAGAAAGGGCTGCAGCAGGCTCACCAGCCATAGCTGCTGAAAGGCATCCCTTGCCACTGCTTGCATTCAACAGGAGGCCCGGGTCCAGGAGCACCCAAAGCTATGAACCTGCTCCTTTGGGGGGAATGCAACCCCATCCAGAACAGGGATGGTTCCTATATGCCCCATTTCCTAGGCCAGAGCCTCTCTCCACCAGTAGTGCCTCCGCTTTGTCAGGATTAAGTTTTAGCTTGTTAGCCTGTTAAGGTTTCCACTGCCTCCTTGGGATCTTCTGGTAGCACGAGATAGAGCTGAGTGTCATCTGCATATTGTGGCAACTGAGCCTAAATCTCTGGAAGACCTCTCCCAGTGGCTTTACATAGATGTTGAAAAGCATGGGAGACAAGATGGAACCTTGGGGAACCCTGGAGTCCAAAGGGAGAGCAGCAGCCCCCCAGCACCACACGGTGGAACCTACCCTCAAAATAAGACCACAGGACAGTGCCTCCAGTCCCATAAGGTGATCCAGAATGATAGCATGATTGATGGTATTAAAAGTCACCGAGAGATCAAGGAGAATTAACAGGGTCGTACTCCCCTGTCCATCTCTCAGGACTTGTCATCCACCAAGACGAGCAAGGCCATTTCAGTCCCATAACCGGGCCTGAAAACAGAGTGGAATGGATCTAAACCAGTGATGGCGAACCTTTTAGAGACCGAGTGCCCAAACTGCAACCCAAAACCCACTTATTCATCGTAAAGTGCCAACACGGCAATTTAACCTGAAAACTGAGGTTTTAGTTTAGAAAAAACAACTCATACATTAACATCTTATGCTCACAAGCATAAAATGATCCAAACAAAGTAAGGAAAGCAATCCCAAGTGCTTTCATTGATTTAAAATTATTTGGCAGAGAATTCCACACTTTAAGGATTTCATTTTCAGAACTAACTGTACTATCCTTTGTCATCCATAAAATTAAATCATTGCAATGACTGACAAACACCATTTTCCCCATCTGCATTCTCAAAACTCTGCAGGGGGACTTATTGTTGAGTTCTGCATCTGAGTGGCAAGTCCAAGGCTAAACCTCCCATACACAAATGGACAATACCCCCCCCCAATGCAGTTTTGAGAATCTGGATGGGGGAAATGTGCATCTCAGTGGCAAGTCCAAGGCAAAACCTCTCTTTCACAAATAGACAACAAAACCCCCCATGCAGTTTTGAGAATCTGGATGGGGGAAATGTGAATCTCAGTGGCAAGTCCAAGGCAAAACCTCTCTTTCACAAATAGACAACAACCCCCCCCCCCACTGCAGTTTTGAGAATCTGGATGGGGGAAATGTGAATCTTAGTGGCAAGTCCAAGGCAAAACCTCTTTTTCACAAATAGACAACAACAACAACAACAACCCCCCCATTGCAGTTTTGAGAATCTGGATGGGGGAAATGTGAATCTCAGTGGCAAGTCCAAGGCAAAACCTCTTTTTCACCAATAGACAACAATAACCCCCCCCCCATGCAGTTTTGAGAATCTGGATGGGGGAAATGTGCATCTCAGTGGCAAGTCCAAGGCAAAACCCCTCTTTCACAAATAGACAACAAAACCCCCCATGCAGTTTTGAGAATCTGGATGGGGGAAATGTGCATCTCAGTGGCAAGTCCATGGCAAAACTTCTCTTTCACAAATAGACAACAACCCCCCCACCCCATTGTAGTTTTGAGAATCTGGATGGGGGAAATGTGAATCTTAGTGGCAAGTCCAAGGCAAAACCTCTTTTTCACAAATAGACAACAACAACAACCCCCCCCCACTGCAGTTTTGAGAATCTGGATGGGGGAAATGTGAATCTTAGTGGCAAGTCCAAGGCAAAACCTCTCTTTCACAAATAGACAACAACAACAACCCCCCCCCATTGCAGTTTTGAGAATCTGGATGGGGGAAATGTGAATCTCAGTGGCAAGTCCAAGGCAAAACCTCTTTTTCACAAATAGACAACAATAACCCCCCCCCCAATGCAGTTTTGAGAATCTGGATGGGGGAAATGTGCATCTCAGTGGCAAGTCCAAGGCAAAACCCCTCTTTCACAAATAGACAACAAAACCCCCCATGCAGTTTTGAGAATCTGGATGGGGAAAATGTGAATCTCAGTGGCAAGTCCATGGCAAAACTTCTCTTTCACAAATAGACAACAACCCCCCCCCCCATTGCAGTTTTGAGAATCTGGATGGGGGAAATGTGAATCTCAGTGGCAAATCCATGGCAAAACTTCTCTTTCACAAATAGACAACAACAACAACCCCCCCCCCCATTGCAGTTTTGAGAATCTGGATGGGGGAAATGTGAATCTCAGTGGCAAGTCCAAGGCAAAACCTCTTTTTCACAAATAGACAACAAAACCCCCCATGCAGTTTTGAGAATCTGGATGGGGGAAATGTGAATCTCAGTGGCAAGTCCATGGCAAAACTTCTCTTTCACAAATAGACAACAACCCCCCCCCCATTGCAGTTTTGAGAATCTGGATGGGGGAAATGTGAATCTCAGTGGCAAGTCCATGGCAAAACTTCTCTTTCACAAATAGACAACAACCCCCCCCCCCATTGCAGTTTTGAGAATCTGGATGGGGGAAATGTGAATCTTAGTGGCAAGTCCAAGGCAAAACCTCTTTTTCACAAATAGACAACAACAACAACAACCCCCCCCCCACTGCAGTTTTGAGAATCTGGATGGGGGAAATGTGAATCTTAGTGGCAAGTCCAAGGCAAAACCTCTCTTTCACAAATAGACAACAACAACAACCCCCCCCATTGCAGTTTTGAGAATCTGGATGGGGGAAATGTGAATCTCAGTGGCATGTCCAAGGCAAAACCTCTTTTTCACAAATAGACAACAATAACCCCCCCCCCCATGCAGTTTTGAGAATCTGGATGGGGGAAATGTGAATCTCAGTGGCAAATCCATGGCAAAACTTCTCTTTCACAAATAGACAACAACCCCCCCCCCATTGCAGTTTTGAGAATCTGGATGGGGGAAATGTGAATCTTAGTGGCAAGTCCATGGCAAAACTTCTCTTTCACAAATAGACAACAACAACAACCCCCCCCATTGCAGTTTTGAGAATCTGGATGGGGGAAATGTGAATCTCAGTGGCATGTCCAAGGCAAAACCTCTTTTTCACAAATAGACAACAATAACCCCCCCCCCCCATGCAGTTTTGAGAATCTGGATGGGGGAAATGTGAATCTCAGTGGCAAATCCATGGCAAAACTTCTCTTTCACAAATAGACAACAACCCCCCCCCCATTGCAGTTTTGAGAATCTGGATGGGGGAAATGTGAATCTTAGTGGCACGTCCATGGCAAAACTTCTCTTTCACAAATAGACAACAACCCCCCCCACTGCAGTTTTGAGAATCTGGATGGGGGAAATGTGAATCTCAGTGGCAAGTCCATGGCAAAACTTCTCTTTCACAAATAGACAACAACCCCCCCCCCATTGCAGTTTTGAGAATCTGGATGGGGGAAATGTGAATCTCAGTGGCAAGTCCATGGCAAAACTTCTCTTTCACAAATAGACAACAACCCCCCCCCCCCATTGCAGTTTTGAGAATCTGGATGGGGGAAATGTGAATCTCAGTGGCAAGTCCATGGCAAAACTTCTCTTTCACAAATAGACAACAACCCCCCCACCCCATTGCAGTTTTGAGAATCTGGATGGGGGAAATGTGAATCTCAGTGGCAAGTCCATGGCAAAACTTCTCTTTCACAAATAGACAACAACCCCCCCCCCCCACTGCAGTTTTGAGAATCTGGATGGGGGAAATGTGAATCTTAGTGGCAAGTCCATGGCAAAACTTCTCTTTCACAAATAGACAACAACCCCCCCCCCCCATTGCAGTTTTGAGAATCTGGATGGGGGAAATGTGAATCTTAGTGGCAAGTCCATGGCAAAACTTCTCTTTCACAAATAGACAACAACCCCCCCCCCCACTGCAGTTTTGAGAATCTGGATGGGGGAAATGTGAATCTTAGTGGCAAGTCCATGGCAAAACTTCTCTTTCACAAATAGACAACAACCCCCCCCCCCCACTGCAGTTTTGAGAATCTGGATGGGGGAAATGTGAATCTCAGTGGCAAGTCCATGGCAAAACTTCTCTTTCACAAATAGACAACAACCCCCCCCCCACTGCAGTTTTGAGAATCTGGATGGGGGAAATGTGAATCTCAGTGGCAAGTCCATGGCAAAACTTCTCTTTCACAAATAGACAACAACCCCCCCCCCACTGCAGTTTTGAGAATCTGGATGGGGGAAATGTGAATCTCAGTGGCAAGTCCATGGCAAAACTTCTCTTTCACAAATAGACAACAACCCCCCCCCCACTGCAGTTTTGAGAATCTGGATGGGGGAAATGTGAATCTCAGTGGCAAGTCCATGGCAAAACTTCTCTTTCACAAATAGACAACAACCCCCCCCCCCCATTGCAGTTTTGAGAATCTGGATGGGGGAAATGTGAATCTCAGTGGCAAGTCCAAGGCAAAAGAGCCGCCCGCTGCCAGCCTCCCGCCAGCCTCCCGCCGCCCCGCTCCGCCTCAGCAGCAGCGCCGCCGCCCCACCCAGGCTCATGCTCGGCCCCGAGGGCTGCCCTGCCGGCCGCCCCGCTACGCCCGCCGAGTCGCCCCCGCCCCTCGACAAAGTTGGCTGCGGCGCGGCGGAAATGTGCGCCGAAGCCGCGAGGAGGGGCGGAGGAGGGGGACGGGCAGCCAAGGGGGCGGAGGAGGGGGCGGGGACGACTCAGCAAGCATAGCGGTGCGGCCATCAGGGCAGCCCTCGGGGCCGAGCATGAGCGGGCGGCGGCGGGTCTGGAGCGGCGCCTGGGTGGGGCGGCGGCGCTGCTGCTGCTGCTAAGGCGGAGCGGGGAAACGAAGGCAGATGGCATCGAGGCCACGAGGAGGGGGCGGGGGACGGGCGGGGGACGGGCGGGGGACGGGCGGGGGGGCGGCGGCGGCTCCACACGTGCCCATAGAAAGGGCTTGGCGTGCCGCTTGTGGCACGCGTGCCATAGGTTCGCCAACACGGATCTAAACAATCTACTTCATTCAGGAATCTCTGAAGTTGGCCAGCCAGCACTTGTTCAGTCATCTTGCTCAAGAATGGTACATTTGAGATTTGAGATTGAATGATAGTGATTCAACAATCCAGAGTTGTTTTCTTTAGGAGTGGATGCACCACTGCCTGTTTCAAGGCAGTCGCAACCATCCCATCTCTCAGGGAGAAATTTGCTGTCTCCCAGATACACTCAACCAGCTCCCATCCAGCAGATTTAAGCACACTGGAGGGCAAGGGCCATACAAACGGGGTAGGTCTCAAGCTTTCAGGAATCCTGTCTGCATCCTCAGACTGTACAAGCTGAAAGGTATGCCACGTGACTAGACAAATGGCACCCTGGGACGATCCAGTCCTGTTACTGCTAATGTAGAGTCCAAGTTGGAACGGATGTAAGAGATTTTATCCATAAGGTACTTAGCAAAAGGACTGCTGCAGAGTACCTTCTCCTGTTGGCCAGAACACAATAGGCTCCTCATCACCTGGAAGAGTTCCTCAGGTCTACACTGTGCAAATGCAATGGAGGTGGGAAAGTATTGTTCCATCACCACCACCACACAGTAGGCTCTTGGCCGTGCCTTGTTGGATTAATCCAAAGTCTTTCTCTGTTGTTGTTCTAGCCGTCTTCCCTGACTTTTCATCGTACAGAGTACCTCAGTAAACCAAAGGGCTGCCTGGGCTCTTTGACCTGAGGGAGGACACCTAGGTGCAATTATGTCCATTGCCTGGGTCATTTCCCCATTCCAGAGGTCAACCAGGGTATTGACAGGAGCGCTGACCATATCAGAAGGAAAATCTCCCATATCCCATCTGAAAACCTATTGGATGCATCAGGCTATGGGGGTAGATCATCTTAATTGACCCCCCACCCCGTGGAGTAGTGGAAGTATGTGAATGTTTTCAATTAAAAGTTTTATTTGGGCTGACATTAATGATAGTGGAACTGAAGGAATTTTTTCATCCCTTATAATTGATGTTGATGTTAATTGGCCCTTAGAACCACAGACCCTTGAATAAGGATGTGAATGACACATTCTCAGTTCTGTCTTATGAATGTCCTTTGCCACTTTTATCCTAGTTTCCTATTGGTGTCTTAAAGACTAGAGGGTGAAAGTTGGATGGGAAATGTTCAGTATCTGAAAGATAAAGTAATTTGGAAATAGGCCTTTGAGACAGAGTGCTCTAAAACTTCTTGAGAACTCTGGTAAACCCACTCAAGACCTATGGTGTACAAGGTACTCTGTCCATCATATACAACTATATGGAACTGCCTTACACCAAGTAATATAGTTCAGCACTATCTACAGTTGCTCTCCTAGGTTTCAGGCAAAGGTCTTGAACAGCTGTACTACCTGAAATCCTTTCACTCAAGGTTGAACATGGGACCTCTGTATGTGAAACATGTACTCTAACGTGGAGCCATGTCCCATCCCTTCCTTGTGAGCTGCCACCCTTTACCGTTTTTGAAATCCTTCTTTGTAAAAACCAAAATGATACTTAATATTTACAATTATAGAAGTTTCAGAGAAACAGTTCTTATAATCCTGGTGGCTAAGCTTGCGGAATCCACGAAATCTTTCACTAATATTTTCCTGAATGCCAAATGTGCTTGCATAGCTAACATCAAGTGTTCTTTGTTTCCCTATTCCTGGGAAATAATACCAGAGCATTATTTAACTTATTTCAAATTATATTCTCAAACTGTGTGGTTTAATTTGCGGCGCCTTTTCAATTTTCCTTACATTCATCTTAAGCCCTTCTTTTGCAAGGTCAAGTTCAGTTAAGAATCCTATTACAGCTATATTAAATAGTTCCATATCTGAGTACACAATGGCTGAACTGTAATGAAGGGTTATTTCAGGGATATGTGTTGAGACTCTAATGTTACTTTGAAATGTACCTTTCCTTTAAAGGTACATGTAAGGATAGTAACCAGCTTGCTGGGGGTAAAGGGAAGATGACTGGGGAAGACACTGGCAAACCACCCCATAAACAAAGTCTGCCTAGTAAATGTCGGGATGTGACTTCACCCCATGGGTCAGGCATGACCTGGTGCTTGCATTTACCTTTTTTTTTTTTTAAGGACAGTCTTGCAGGAGAACTAGAGAAAGTGTTTGCGTATAGATATCCAGCAAATTGGACCTGAGTAACCTAATTTAGAAGCTCACTCATCAGACAAAATAAATGTACATGTTAGGCAAATTAAATAAGAATTTATTAAATGGAGCTAGATAGGAGAATTCTTCTCTTTTTATTATTATTATTCTTGAAATTATGTTAACTCAGGATGAATGTAGGCATGAAAGGTGTGTGTGTTAACTGCTGTCAAGTCGCTTCCGACTCATGGCGACCCTATGAATGAAAGTCCTCCAAAATGCCTTATCTTTGACAGCCTTGCTCAGATCTTGCAAATTGAAGGCTGTGGCTTCCTTTATTGAGTCAATCCATCTCTTTGGATTGTCTCATCATAGGGTTTTCAAGGTAAAGGTTGGTCAGAAGTGGTTTACCAGTGCCACCTTCTGCGCAGTACTAACCAGGGTTATCCGTAGTGGCACTGCTGTTGTCTACGAAAGATCCTCTGTGTCACCTTCCACTACTGCTGCTGCCCAGTAGCTAACCTCCAGGGATTCCTCTTCCCCCATCTCCATTGGAACTGCCTATTCTCTTCTGCGATTGTGGCCATTGATCCCTTAAGGGGGTGGATTCATCTTTGTCTGGTGTCTCAGCTGTTACCATTCTGTCTTGAGTGGCTCTGCTAGGAGTTTAGTCTCTTGATAGAGTCTAGACCCCTTATAGTATTGCTCTCAGCTTCCCTGACACACACAAACCCCCTCACCACGTTAAGGTGTGCATCCAGGAGGGGTACCCATGAAAGGTACCCATGGGTTTTCAGTGTGGGAAGAGCTTTCGCTATCATATATGGACAGTGCAACATATTTTCTCATCCTGTCTTGAACATATTCACATCTAGATGTATAGTCAATTCTGTTTAAAATATGTATTGTTGGACTAGTAAAAATTTCCATAAAAGAAGTATCCTTTCCACCTAAATGCAGTTTTGTGGCATCTATGACACAGCACTAAACTCACACAGCACTAAATTTGATTCTTTTTCATGTGAAAGAGTCAAGACTGTCTGTCTGGAAACAAGCTGGGAATCACATGGACATGGGCAGTCTGAGAACCCAGTCCTTGCTTGACCAATGAGTTACTCAAACCAGAGCCAGGTCAGCAGTTATATAGGATCAGGGTGAACTCTATCGGCCAAATAAAACAGAAGTCCGGTGGCACCTGCATTCCAGTTTTCCCAGTGTGGAGCATTGTTTATCCGGGGGGGGGGGCAGAAAAGAGGAGAGAGCCATTTGCAAATTATATGTTCATTCTTGGCATTGTGAGATTTATACCTGTGTTACCCATTGGGAAGAGCTAAAGTGCTATTAGCGTCATGTATGAAAACTGCCTGGTATTTCCTTGTCTTGTATTCATCTATCTGCACTATCTTACTTACTTTCCCTTTTATACCATCAGAGTAGCCTAGCCAGGTACTGTCTATTTTACACTGACCTGAAACTGTTTCAAGAATCTCAGGATGACTTAAAAAAACTGGAGGTTTTAACCTAGATAAGGCTCCTAAGAGTTGGTATACAAAATAAGTGTATTACTGTCAAGCTGCCTTTAAGTTTACAGTACAGGTGAAGTATCCCTTATCCAAAATGCTTGGGACCAGAAATGTTTTGATTTTTGGATTTCTTTGGATAAGGGATACTAAACCTGTACAAGAAAGCTGATAGGAAGAAAGTAGATGCCTTTGAAGTGTGATATTGGAGGAGAGTTGCAGATACCGTGGACAGCCAAAAAAACAAATCAGTGGGTTATAGATCAAATCAAGCCTGAACTGACCCTAGAAGCAAAAATGACTAAACTGAAGCTATCGTATTTTGGTCACATTATGAGAAGACAAGAGTCACTGGAAAAGTTAGTCATGCTAAAAAAAGTTGAGGGTAGCAGGAAAAGAGGAAGACCCAACAAGAGTTGGATTGACTCAGTAAAGGAAGCCACAGCCCTCAGTTTGCAAGATCTGAGCAAGGCTGTCAAAGATAGGACATTTTGGAGGACATTGATTCATAGGGTCGCCATGAGTTGGAAGCAACTTGACGACACTTCACACACACACACACACACACACACACACACACACACACACACACACACACACACAAGATAAATACAATTTGAGATTAGAGAGACCTCTCTCAGAGTAACCCCACAGCTAGCAAAGCAGTTCTAGGGGTTTGTGCTTAGGCTCTGCGTTTCTGCGATGTGCAGGTGGCCGTGCGCCTGCCTGACCACCTGCCAGTCTGCCTGTGGCTCCGCTTCTCCTCTTCCACACTCGCCAGCGCCCCTGGCCGCCTCTCCCCTTCCACGGTGAGCAGAGTGATGCGGCTGGGCTAAGCGGGAACTGGCTGGGCTCACTGTCCTCGCCGCGTTCTGAATACGGCAGCGGCTGCTGTCAGGAAGGAAGGAAGGAAGGAAGGAAGGAAGGAAGGAAGGAAGGAAGGAAGGAAGGAAGGAAGATGAGGCACAGTGAGTAATGCGCATGGGCGTGCTTGTGTGGGGGAACCTTCGACGCTCAAAAGGTTTTCGGATTTTGAAGTATTTTGGATGTTGGATTTCTGGACGAGGGATACTCAACCTGTACTTCTCTAAGGGATGCAGGCGATCTTGAATTCTCGCTTGCCCCAGGTCTCTGCCCTCAGCCAGCAATCCTGACACCTGTTAGCTCAGAATCTCAATACTTATGATAAAAAGAAAGCCCTGCGTTGTTCTGGCTTCCACATATACTGTTGCCTCATTTTTTCCCCTCTTGACAGAGCTTCTTTGTGTTTCGGTGAATAGTATATCAGGCAGCATTGAGATATGGTGAGGGGCGGAGATCCTGAAGTATCCTCCATTGCTATTTCAATTGCTTGAGCAGCGTGACAGCAGCACAGTATGTTCAGTCCTGTCACTGATTCCAGTAAGCCGTCTCTTTGCCTGGGCTTCAGCAAATTAACAAACTAAATAAATCACATTGACTGTTCACATGAACACATGAAGCTGCCTTATACTGAATCAGGCACTAGGTCCATCAAAGCCAGTATTGTCTACGCAGACCGGCAGCGGCTTTCCGGCAGAGTTCTTTCACATCACCTACTTGCCTAGTCCCTTTAACTGGAGATGCCGGGGATTGAACCTGGGACCTTCTGCATGCCTTGCAGGGTTTCAGGCTGGGGTTGTTCACATCACCTACTTGCCTAGTCCCTTTAACTGGAGATGCTGGGGATTTAACCTGGGACCTTCTGCATGCCAAGCAGATGCTCTGCCACTGAGCCACAGCCCCTCCCCTCTTTTCCCATAGATTGGTTGTCACCATCAAGAGGAAGCAAAGGTATCGCGCAATCCTAAGCAGAGTTACTCCCTTTTATATCCATAACTCCAACGGACTTAGCAGGGTATAACTCTGCGGCGGCATTGTGAGTCTGTTGATTAACCTGATAATATTCCACTTCCTTTGTTTTCACCCACAACTACCTCTCCTTTCTTTCTCACCTACTGGCCTTCTCTTACTTATCCCTGAACTGTGTTTGTTTCTCTGGAACATTGTAGCCAGTAAGCAAACTGAAAACATCTGATTTGTGAGCCAATGTGCACGTTCCTGTTTCACATCCAAAAGACTATTGTTTACGTATTTCTTTATTTCAGTTTCAATAGTGCTCCATTCTGGAATGCATTAGGCACAGTTCATGGCAACATTTGGTCTCTTTTTGTACTTTGATCCGGTGTGACCCAATGCCCTCGGCTGCACCGCAGGGGCAATGACAGTATTCCTCACTATATCCTGCTGGAGAAAAGTTCAAGCTAAACCACCGAGAATGCATTCACACAGCTGTTCAGGAACCAAAAAGATAATTCCAAATGGAAGATTAATTTAAATGGTCCTGGCAGCATCTTCTCTGATGTTCATTTAGAAACTTTGGATAAAATTAATCTTGGAACATTAAGATTGTCAAGAGTTCAAAAAGTCCAGTGGTTAAATATCAGCTATCTCAATTGTTTGTATTTTCCCCATCGGTGTCAGGCAGCTTTAAAACACTCATGGTCTTAAACAAACTGAAGGGACCCAAGTGTGCTTTTAAAGACATATTACAAATAAACTGGCTTCAAAAAGTGCACTTATTTGTAATTCACTTCTGCTTTATCATGTGTTTTTAAGATGAAAGCAAGATTTATATTGTACAGCAAGCAAGAATATAGTAAGTTTAATGCATTTCACACTTTCTTTAAAAAAAAAAGCAAGCTCTCTGTTTCTTTAAAATGAATTTGATAGCGGCATTGTCCATAAGCTGATTATATTAGATATTAAACAAAATCAGGGTCCTTCCTCGTCAGCATTCTGCTTTGTTGCAATTCCCTTGCAGTCCATTTCTAATTTGCTTTTTTGATATTGTGCTACCTAGCAAGAAATAAAATTAAGAACGAAGAAGATTACTTGGGGATAATAAACAGCCACAATAAAAATCTAAATGACTAATCAGACAAAAGAAGTCCTGTGGCATAAATCAGAAGAAAACTGCAAGACTGAGCAAAGTCGATGAGGCTACTGAAGGACTTTACATTATATACGAATCTGACTTTCTGAGCGGTACCACGGAGATATAAAAGATCTTTGTCCATGGCACTCATAGATCTGTAATTGTGGGAACCGGGGCATGAGGGCTTAGGCCTCTTAGATGTCTTGTGGATATTGTTTCTAGCCCTGGCACACTGTAATTAGCATCTGAATAATTAGCATGTGAGCAGGTGAAGCACTTCTGGCGTTGTGGTGGATCTAACCATCCTCCAGGTATCCTTTCTCCAGCCTAAGGGATCTTCTTCCAACTTCCTTCAACGGAAGAGCCACTTAATTTGGAAGAACGCTGCTTAGATTGGGGGAAGGCTTCAAACTTGAGCCAAAAGGAAAGATGAGGTATAAATAAATAAGCAACAGACCAACAAGCATTGCTCAGTGGAGTGGTAGGATGGGTAAGATTTGCTGCGACATCATTGCTTCCTCAAGTGCTTCTTTGTTCTACTCCCACCCACCTTGATGAGCAGCCCCCACCCTGCTGTTGTATCAGGCTTCGTTGGGCTGGGCGAGGAGGGAATGGGGAGGGTGAGAAGGTTGTATGGTGCATGGGCTGCTTGCTTAAAGCTGTTTGGTCTTGCCACAGTGAAGGCATGCTTGGCGAGAGCGCGAAGCACCACTGCCAGTTGTCACCTTCTCTGAGTGCATCCTCCACATCTACTATTGTTTTATGAGCTGGCTTCAAAAAGGAAACGAGAAGCCCACATACCACCTTTTCTTCCCTCCCTCCATGCTCCCTCTCTGCACAGGCAACCAAAGCCTAGCCTGGCAGCGGGGAAGGGAGCTGATGGAAGAAATGCGTGGCGAAGTGTGTTGAAAGTGACAATATTTCATTCCCTTAGCTGCTAATGATTTGGCTGCAACCTATACTGTAGCTGTGGACATTAACAGGATGAGCCCTGCTGGGCTGCTTCTAGGTGACTTTCTCCCACCTGGCTTTGTTCTGCTTCCTTGGATGGAGCTCTGAGAGGGCACTGAGTTGGCATTGCCCCCCCCCCATTTGCTCCCAAACAATGGGAGAAATAGTCTTGCCAATGGGAGAAACAATGTGACCCCCCCTTCTCATCGCAGACGACAGCTGGGTGCAGGGAAGCAACCACTTCCAGATACCAAGCAACCTCGTGGCTGCTGCTTCCGCCACTTTTTTACTGGTATGCAGTAGCAGCACATACTGGTCTACTTTCACCGCTGGTCAAGGCCTTTACATAAGAGGCACAGAAGGCTTCTCTGTGAATAGTTAGTCTGTATTGTACAGTATTGTATTCTATTGTATCTGTGTATCTCATCTGCTCTTCTCTGGCCTACTTTACCCATTTTGGAGTGATTTCATTTGGAGCTCGTCACAGTTGGCTGAGATTTTATAATTCCAACAATTTGGGGTCTCTTGCAAACTACACTAAAATACAGCAGCTCAGCCAATGATCCAAACAAAGTAAAAAGTATGTGGCTATAGGGCACAAACAATATCATCTGAATATTTGTTGGAACACATTAACACCAAGGATAGATATATAACTGGTTACACAGAAATCAAGTCCTCCTTTGTACGGTAAACCTTCTTTGAGATAAATTTCTCACATAGATGAATTCTTGACAAGTAATTAAAAGTCCTTTTTTCGTTCAGTAATCTTTTTTCTTCTCTGTACTGTAATTCTTAAAGATAAATCCTTGGTAATGACCAGTAAACTTTGTTATCTTTTGATAAGCTGCCAACTCTCCTCCTGTTTAAAAAAAAAATCTTCATCAGAATGTTTCTATGCAACAAAAGATGAAATAACAATTCAATCAGTAACTATCATACAATATATATTAACAATAAAGAAAATATCAAACTGAATTGTCCATAGTAAAATGCCTCAATGCATAACCAACATTCAAATAATTTAATCATAAAAGCCCTACCATTCTGAATACTGTAAATCAACACCACTCATAGTACATACAAATCAGCTGCATCCTTCTAACATTACAGATAAGTCAATTACCTCTTAAAGAAACAGTTGGTCTTAAAGTCAATACCTCAAACAAATGCACTCAGATAATATTTTTCATTTAAACCATTTGGAACTAATGATTACAAGGTATATATCCAATATAAAGAGGGAACATGGAGGTTGAAAACCAGAGAAGAATTTTATATTAAAGATTGGTTTATGTATTACAAATTAAGGGATATATTTAATAAGGATAGTAGAAGGGGATTTAATCAAAATAAATCCAAATTTGAAATTATACTAACCAAGGGGAATAAAGGAATGATAGGAAGGATTTATAAATTATTGATTGAAATGAATTTAGAACAGGAAAGAATTAAACCAGTCATGGTGAAATGGGTGAGGGAACTAGGTTATAACATAGATTTGGAAGTATGGGAAAACTTGTGGAAAAAGGAATTTAAATTTACTATTACTAATGAAATAAGAGAAAATTTATATAAAATGTTCTACAGATGGTATATAACCCCAGTATTACTAAGTAAAATGAAAAAAAGAGGAGGACGGTCTTTGTTGGAAGTGCGGTATTGATATAGGTACATTTATGCATGTTTGGTGGTTTTGCAAAAAAATTAAGAGATTTTGGAGATTGATTTAAAGGAAACTAATAATTTGATTAATTCAAAGATAATAAAAAGATCCTGCCTTTTGTTTATTGGGTATTCCTAAAATGAACTTAGAAAAAGGTGATAGAGTCATATGTCAATATAGTTTTGCTGCAGCAAGAATTATAATTGCGAAGAACTGGAAGCAGACAAATAAACCTTCAATCAAAGAATGGAGAGAAAAGTTATGGATATATATGCGGATGGCCAAACTTACAGATTCTTTACACGGTAAAGATATGGATGAATTTAAAAAAATATGGTCTAAGGCTGCATATTGGGATAAAGTGGCAAAAACGGATTTTATAGGTATTGTTAAGGAATTATAGACTAAAGTGTTGTTAATAAGTGAATATAATAATATATTTTTTTAAAATACTGTTATAACACCACTTTGGAAGTCCTAGGGTGGAGGGCACACAGGTGGATGGTGGAGGTTTGGGTGCTATATATTTTATAAAGGATAGTTTATTATGTATTAGCAATGGATGTAATAGTGCTCTTTATGTGATTTTGTATTTTATATATATATGTATTTGTATTTTTTTGTATTGTATTGTATTATGAATTTATTTTTGTTTTATTCTTTTGTTTACTTATAAAAAGCAATAATTTTTTTTAAAAAAAATTAAAACCAACAAGGTATATATTTAATAAGCTTCCCATTGTCGTAGATACTTAGTAACATCCATTTGATTATAGGGATGTTTAACCAAGAATTTTTACATCTAAATGATAAACACAGGTTTCAGCTAACCGATTTTCAGACTGTGTTTCAACTGATATAGTTTATATTTTGATCTGTACATGCATTTTATTATATACTGGTATGACTTTTCATCCAGTACATGTATGTGTAGCAAAACGTCACTGTACAATTAAGAATTTTTTGTTTTTTACTACTGGTCACACATTTTAAAGCTAAGGGACATGGACTAACTGACTTCAGTTTTTTTGTGATAGAAAACTTGATTAAACATCCCTATAATCAAGTGCTCAAGAATTCATCTATGTAAGAAATTTATCTCAAAGAAGGTTCACAGAACAAAGGAGGACTTTTGATTTCTGTGAAACCAGTTATATATATATTATTGGTGTTAATGTGTTCCAATAAATTATTCAGATTATATTGTTTGTGCCCAACAGCCACATACTTTGTACTTTGTTCCTTGCAAACTGAAATTTCCTCAGTCCTCAACTACTAATTTATGGATGTTAAAGCTCACCAGTCCCAACGCAGATCCTTGCAAACTCTGTTGTGAAAACCACAAGTGTATCCCTACCCTCTTCTTCCTGTTTTTCAACCTGAATCCATAACTTTGAATTAGAAGGAACTGTGATATTTTAAAACTAGATAAACTTATATAACAAAAAGGATATTGCTTGTGAGAAGTGTTGGCAGTTCTACTCTGCTCTTGCAGTGGTGCGGTTGTTCTACCCAAAGGAAGCTATGCTGATCTCTCTGGGCAAGGATTCCATGTAACCTGTTTACATGACAATCCTTTCTGATCCGTAGAATCCAGTGTAAATGAGCAATGGCTTATATGAAAGGAGCGCTTGTATGTTTCTGCCCTGCCTGCCGAATATAAGATCAAGCATAAGAATGTATTACCATTGCAATAATAACTTAAGCAAAGGGAGTAGAATGCTTAACACTTGCTGTGATTATATATCTGATGTCAACAGAGAAAGACTCTGCTGTGATAGATACGGGTCTGAGGAAACAACAGGAACGAACATTTATGAAAATCAACGTCTTGCTGTGTGAAAAATGAACCCTTATTATCTTTTTAACTGAGTGTTACTTGGAGCTGATTAAACTGTTTCTTTTCTTCTTATAATACCAACATTTTAAAAGGCAGATTTAGGAGCCTTCAAAGTGCCTTGTGGATGCAGACAGCATACACAAAGACATATATTTTGTTATTTCGTAGTTGTTATTTTGAAGTTAAATGCTAGTTTCACAAAGATTACATTGATTAACTGCTAAAGTTACTTTCAGTGTCTCCAGCATAATATAGTTCAGCTTTGCCAGAGGTTAAGGCTGCTTCCATATAATGCTACCCATCAGTTAAAACCATCAATAAAGGTTGTTCTTTGGATGCTCCTGTCTTTGGATGTTCAGTGGGTGAGGACCAGAAAGAAGGCTTTTTCTGTGGTACGGTCTCAACTGTGGAGTTTCCTTTCTGTCCAGCTTTTGCATAAACACAGACATTGTTTAGGCACTAGGTGAAGCCCTATTCTTCACAGTTTTTAACATCACATAGGGGTTTGCTTCTTTTGCTGTCTTGGTTCTTATTGCTACATTCTTATATTTGTTTTCAGATGGATATATTACTATGACTGTCTACTATTTTTTTTAAAGTTCTTTTAACAGCTATTGTTTGGAATAGTTAGACTTTTATAAATCAATACTTTTGTTTCAGCTCATACATTTTTAGAAGCAGTGGCTACATGGTTGATCCTGTTCCGTGGCTGTTGTTGTTTGTGAGATAAAGTTTATTATATGTCTGTAGCTATAAATGTAAGGATACGTCATTGACCACCAAGATCAAGTTAATTCATGCCATCGTATTCCCTGTTACTATGTACGGATGTGAAAGCTGGACATTGAAGAAAGCTGATAAGAAGAAAGTAGATTCTTTTGAAATGTGGTGTTGGAGGAGAGCGTTACGAATACCGTGGACAGCCCCCCAAAAAACACACAAATCAGTGGGTTATAGATCAAATCAAGCCTGAACTGACCCTAGAAGCTAAAATGACTAAACTGAGGCTATCATATTTTGGTCACATTATGAGAAGACAAGAGTCACTGGAGAAGACAATCATGATAGGAAAAGTTGAAGGCAGCAGAAAAAGAGGAAGACCCAACAAGAGATGGATGGACTCAATAAAGGAAGGCACAGCCCTCAGTTTGTGAGATCTGAGCAAGGCTGTCAAAGATAGGACATTTTGGAGAACATTGATTCATGAGTTGGAAGCGACTTGACGGCACTTAACACACCCACCCACACACACAGCTATAAAATTCAGGCTGGGTTTTTTTTGGGGGAGGGGGTAGTAAACTTTTCTTTCTGCAGTCCTCATACTGATAATTGTTTCATGAATGCACAGAGTTTCACATTGGCATTGTGTAAGCCATGTTTTCATATCTCATGAAGCACCTTCTAAGCACTTACAAAGATCCAAACATAATGTCCAGAGAAACACCTTCCCATGAAGAGAAGACCTGGTGGTAAGAGAGATCCACTTTATTTTCCTGGCAAACTTGACCCAATCCAAGTGGCTACTGAGATATACCTAGATCTCAGGTATAGGAAGAAGTCATGTTTTCACTGCATACAAGCATATGACATTAGCTTTATTGATTACAACAGATGGACCATTGGTGAAGCATAGGGCACGGATGCAGGTATCAGGCAGCCACCTTGTTGGCTGATGAATGAATCAATGCATTGGGTGGCCAATGAACGATCCCCAACTCGAATGTTGGGGGGGGCAAACTGGAGTGGTGAATCAGTGGTTCCACTAGGACACAGACCTCTGAGTGGTACCTTTGCCGCCTCGGAGTGGAGCCACATGACCACCCCTGAGCTGGGCATCTGCAGAAGGGCTTGACCCCAAGACCCCTTATGGGACTCCCCAAACAGGGGAAGGCAGGCACGCAGCCACATCTTCCCCATAAATGGATCTGGCCCAATGCCCAAACCACCAAAGAGCAGGACAAAAAATGCCCAACTCCCACCAATGTTCCTACTGCTGCAACCAACAAAGAAGAAATTCCTGAACTCCATGAAGCCATAGGTCCTGACGGCAGTAGGACAAGTGAATGACTTCTGGCCTATACAGTGCAGTTTGCCAGAAAGAAATGTCTGGGTGACAGATCACCAAACCATCAATTGCTTCTTCTACAAAATGGCTCACAGCCTTGCACACTTCTTTCCTGGCAAAGTCAACCCTTGCGGAGGAACTGGTATTCCATCAAACCTGTCTTTCCAACAGCTGAGACCATATCAGCTGGATGCTAGGCAGCCTCCCATGCAGCTTTTGAAGGTCGACAGTGATGGTAAATAAGAGATCAATTCCCTTCGTTCTTGCCAAGTTGAATCACCAGGGCATATGGTAGGCCGTAACATGCGACATTGTCCATCACTGTGGGCAAGAAGGAATCCCAGAGCATGCCCAATGTCTGATCCACCTAGTATGCAGCCAAGGATCAAGGCCCAAGGAAACACCCCAACTGGAGGAAGTTGCTTAGCAACAAGCCCAATGGACTATACTGTGACCGACAATCCACACCGATCTCAAGGAACCTGAGGGGGAAGAAGCAGAAAGAACATGACAGAACGTGGGCAAACAGAACCTGTCCTTGGAGCTCTACAGGCAGATGGAGGACTTGTATGCAGAAGATCTTCATCAACCGATGGTGCTGATGTCATCGGGTGACAAACTGCTCCCGGCCATGGAGGTAGCTGCATTGATCCTAAATGAACGGGCCCCAAAATCCTTTGGCTGTAACACTGTGGCTGTTAGGTTGGACCTTAAGACCACCACAAACTGGAACTTTGTGAGGAAGGACCCATCGTGGTGCACCAGGATGGGACCTGACCCATGGGGGTGTACTCGCAGGTAAGCTTTCGTTGCTGACGTTGCTGACCATGGGCAGCCAACCAAAGACATATTGATGTGCCACAGTCCAACTGGTCAGTTTTGAATTTCCTAATGACCAGTCGGAGAGCTGAAGCGCTGAAAGAAATGTCACGAACCTCCAAAGCCCTCCTCGATTGGTCATGGCCACAAGGTGGGATGAATGCGCTGCAATGAAATGCATGAAAAAAGGCAAGCACAAAGGCAGCCCTGAATAATGTAGCTTCGAATTTGGAGTGACAGATTGCAGGAAGCTGCCTAAGTAGTGCCCTGAGGGTTGAGAAAGGTATTGGCTGCCGCAGGTCAGGCTGTTGGGAAGAATGCCACCCCCGGCCCTGGATTGCCCTCTGCACCGTAAAAGAATGGCAAGGGTAAGGGTAGGCATATGCCTTACTGTAGAAGGAAATGGCTGAAAGGTGAAGCTCCTGGTCCTGGTCCCGATTCAATAGCCATCCCAGTAGTGGAAATGCTTTTTTTTTTTAAGTAGTGGAAGTCTGTGGCATAGAGAAAACTCAGTTGTATCCAACAATTATTTCTGCTTGCTTTAGGCAAAGTGCTAGCACTAGAATATTGGTCTAACAGTGTATTTGTGCATCTGGACAGTTGGGAGTGTGTTAATTCTATAATAATGAATAAGCAGCATTACTAAGTGCTCATGGTTACATGAGAAATGTCTTGTGTGGTGCTGCTGGTTTTACAACAATCCTTGTGGTAAAGGAACACCACTGATTTGGACATGGGCTCCACTGACATTTTGTTGGAGGTACACCTGTTAGTCTCAGTGCTTCCATGCAAAAAAAACAGATTGTGGTGATCCTGCCTTGGTGAGGCCACCCAGGGGAGAGGGGTGTGGTTCAGAGATCATAAAGGCTAGACTGGATGGCCAGGTTTACCTGCTGGGGGAAGGGGCTGTAGCCAGGCCAGCAAAGAAAAGGGCTGTGATGGCAGGCACCCACATGTCTAGCTGGACAGGCAAAGCTGAATGGCCTGGCCACCATGAGGAGCTGCCATGGAGGTCAGGCTGGGCTGGTGGGTTATCCATGGGTCAGAACTGCTAGGCGCTGTAGTAAGACCATGGGCTCCTGAGCCTCAGG
Source organism: Euleptes europaea (assembly GCF_029931775.1). Lineage (NCBI taxonomy): Eukaryota > Metazoa > Chordata > Lepidosauria > Squamata > Sphaerodactylidae > Euleptes > Euleptes europaea. The sequence continues at coordinate 20,247,127 of NC_079326.1, forward strand.
GAGGCTTTGGATGGGGCTGTGTTCTGGCTCACTGAGGACTCAACTGGGTTGTGGCATTAAGGTGAAGGAGCTGGTATGAGAGAAAGGAACAGAGAAGATAGGGTCTGGGCCACCTGTGGGAGGAAGGGAATTTCAGGAATAAAGGGGGAGAAATGGCAGAGTTTGGGGGAGGGCAGCATAGAGGAGGAAATGGAGAAGGAGAGATGGTAGAGAAGGTAGAGGAGATAGGAGGAAGGAAATGATAAACTAGAAGAGGAAGTACTGGCAGATTCCCAGAGGAAGATAAGTCAAGGTACATGAGGATCTGTCTTTATGTGAGACGTTTTCCATCCAGCCAGATGATTTTAATGATGCTTAAGACTCCTGCTGTATGACAGAAACTTAAAATAAACAACTCTAAGCACATATAAACGGCTGTTGTAGTTATTGCCAGAATGGATCCCCAGCAAGATGTCCAATTACCCGCCAATGGACAGCACACAGTTTATGGGGGGGGGGAGGATGCTTCTCTATCAGTCACTGGGTTACCACCTGGGAAGGTTTTCAGTCAGAACATAGAATATTTTTGGTTTGTGTGATAAGCTGGGCCTTTCATCACATGTATAGAGTCTTCCTTTCTGGTAGAGTTTGGGGAAACACTTCTACCTCCGTGGAGACTTCAGAGGAATGAATATTAGAAGTACAGTGCATTTGGCTGTAGGATTCACTTCTTTAACTTTCAAGTATTTCAGGCTGATTTGATGCAAGTATAAATTGTTTGCCATCCTACAGTTTTTGTCACACGCATACGAGAGAGGGTGTTTGGAAACAACCGCTGCAATTCTAATGTAGTAGTCAACTACTAAAAATAAAAACCTAGGCATATATTTAGCCTGTAGCTTCACCTGACCCTGACTTGTCTTCATTCTCTCTCTTTTATGCCCTCTCATGCTGTGAGGTGGTTTTTGCAGCCAATAAATCTCATAGAAGTTAAGACTTTCTGCTGTCTGAAATAAAGGGATTTCAGGATGCTGTTAGCTTTATATTCTGGGCAAAGCAGGCACCGTTGCAATTCCAAAACAAAGTGAAAGGAAGCACAGTCAACAAGGTGACACCCTGTTAAGATCTGATGGTGCGATCTGCCAGTAGTTGAAAGAAAGGCCTTAGATCACTGGTAGCTAGGGACCCTCAGCAGTCAGGTACTAATTGTGATGTATTTAGCTAGTTAACTATATGACTTTGTTTTCTTTGCACTTGTACCTTGATTCTCTGGAGACTTAAAGAGACCTACAGGTGTGTTCTGCTTGCTGCAAATTGTCATTGACACAAGCTGACTTTTTTTCAGAGGTTTTGTGAGTTTTTTACTGATTAATATAGGATCAGAAGTTTTTTGAAGTACTATGGCAGGCCTTTGGAAGTGGGAAAATAGAAATTGATACTTAGAAATTATTTTGCTATAAATAAGCTTGATTTTATTTTCATTTTGTAATGTGTACATGTAGTATAGAAATTTACGGTATATATCTGACTATGCCAAATTTCTCTTTATAACTTATGGGGATTTTTTTTTTTTTTAGATGCCCCCAAGTTTGTCAATATATGTTGTAATTCAAGCCAGTGTTTATAATTGAGGTACGATTTAATACTTTCATAATTCTTAACATCACTGATTATTGTATATAATTCAGCCCACCTCACTTCTCTTCATGCTTTGCCACTAACAGCATACAACTCATAGAAACTTTGAAAAAAAAGCTGTAATGCCTAGACCTCTGTAGCATTATATGTTACAACAATCTGTTGCCACAATCTACTTTTCTCTGAATTCCCAGCCTTTTTTTTTAAGTCAGTCTCTAGCTCTTTTCGTTGCAGAGCTTAAGTAGTATCTTCACAACAAAATGGCTAGAGACCGTCTCTTTAAAAAAATGAAAGCTGAGAGTTCAGAGGAACTATAATAGATCATTATAACATTATAATGCTATAGCGCAATAGCACATACCAATACATAAGCCCCTGAAAAGCTTTGATGGTACAAGGAGGAAAAAATGGTGACTGATGGAGGAAAAACCTCTGTGTAGATGCCTTGGTGTCAGCATGAATGCATCTGTGGCAGAGATGAGAGAGACAGAGCATTCTCACTATGTGGATGCAGCCTAACTCCAAAATTAAAGTTGTCTCAATGCTTTCCTAAAGTGAAATTTGACGGCTGGTTTGAATATTCCTGCTTGGCTGAAAGCTATGACGAATTTTCAGGAAATCAAAAGAGGTTTGATATACTTGTGAAATACTTGTGGTGGGAGGAGGGAGTGACATTTTTTTCTCTTTCTCTGTATCATGGTTGTCTGTCACCTTTAGAATCACAAGTGACAATCCCGTGTGGTCACGTGCAGGTAACTTGAATTGATTTCTCCACCGTTAGATTTATGGCAGTGTAACTCAGCATATGAATCAGAACAGAATAATAATATTGCTTTCAGTAATCTGAACTGTTAGCAATATTTAATACAAGTCTGTCTTTCGGTAACTTTAAATCGGTGCTATCAAATTTTACCTTAGTGAATATGGCAAACAATTATTTTTTCCTCTTTTAAATGATTGCCGTAGCTGCTTCCTCCCTTCTATGTGAACACTTCTCAGCTTTTTAAAAATATGACTCTCTAGAAGTTTTTTTAAAAAAGTATATTCCACAATTTTTAGATTCCAATGTAAAATTAAAACAACATAAAACCAGGGCTGCATTTGGGGGGGGGGGGCAGAGCTACCTGGCACAGAGGTGCCTGTTCCTCTGTGCAGTTCTGCCACTCTCTCTGCATGCCACAGGGGCAGTGGCTGCCCTCCTCGCCCCCCCCCAGTTACGGCCCAGCATAAAACCACAAAATGCCTAATTATTTATTTAGATATTTATGCCCCACTTTCCTCCCCACTGGGGATCCTAAGTGGCTTGCAACATTTTTCTTCCCACCTCTGTTTTTGGCATGTGTTGTATGCTGTCAAGTCACTTCCATCTTATGGCGACCCTATGGATTAATTAACGGCAAAGGCCCTATCATTAACAGGCTTGCCCAAGTCTTGCAAACTAAAGGCCATGGCTTCCTTTATCTCATGCTGGGCCTTCCTGTTTTCATGCTGCCTTCAACTTTTCCTGGTATTATGGTATTTTCCAGGGACACTTGTCTTCTTATAATGTGACCAAAGTACAATAGCCTCAGTTTAGTAATTTCAGCTTCTAGGGAGAGTTCAGGCTTGATTTGATATAGAACCCACTTGTCTTTTTGGCAGTCCACTGTATCGTAGAACTCTCCTCCCCTTATTTCAAATGAATAAATTTTCTTCCTGTCAGCTTTCTTCATTGCCCAACTTTCACAAATAGTAAAGGGGAATACCATAGTATGAATTATCTTGGTCTCCTCATCTTGATCTTGGTCTGACACAGTCTTTCATTTAAGGATCTTTTCTTGTTCTTTCATGACTGCCCTTCCCAGGCTCAGACTCCTTCTAATATCTGGGTTGCAGTCTCCCTTTTGGTTGATGACTAAGCCAGTGAATAGGAAATCTTTAACAATTTCAGTTCCTTCATTGTCAACTAGAAGTTGAGTAATTACTCAGTAGTCATTACTTTTGCCTTCATGAAGTTCAGCTGTAATCCTGCTTTGTCACTTTCTCCTTAAATCTTCATCAGTAGTCATTTCAAGCCTTCTGGTTTTTTTAATCCTCACAATAGTCCCGTGGTGACCATTGGTCTGAGAGTGAGCCAAAGGTCTTCCATTGCAGAGTGGCATTCAAAGCAGGGTCTCCCAGATCCTAGTCTGATATTTGAACCAGGACACCACACTGTCTCTCTATATTTATAATGTGATTGGGATGGTATAAATAGGCTACAGTTGAGTAGCCATGTAACAATTAAAAACTTGCTATTCAGATGCCAGGCAGTAACTCTTGGCCTGCTCATTTGTTCAGCTACTTTCGTCCCAATGTACATGTAAAATGTTGTGAAATGTTCTTGCTGCTCTTCCATGCAGTAGGGTGTAATATCTGTATTATTCCAACTGAAAAGGAATCAACCACTGTGTTTCAGATGGCACCAGGGATAAGTAGTGCCGGTACAGAGACATTCAGGGCAATTGGGCTGACTTGCATGACTAACAAACAAATCTCTAAAGATGCTGAAAAAGACACCACCCTGTTTATTGGAAGCTTCTTACGCTTGGTGTGTTTCAGGTGAAATGTAACTCTTCATTTGAGGCGATGGCAATTTCTTGTTTTCTGGATGAGAAGTTTTCTCCTTGAAAGAGTGCTGGCTGACACGGGCTTAATCACAAAGCCCGAGTAAGAGCCACATTTCCTGTCAATTTGTACGTGGAGTCATCCTGTCATTACATTCATTATGTGAGCTCTGATTGTCTGAGGGAGATCAATGATACCAATCAACAACAAAAAAACTCCCCCCCCCCAAAGCAAGCAGATAGGGTTGAATTCAGCCAGGTCCCCCTTCGACCCAGTCACACCCAGTCTTCTTCCTTATTACAGGCCCGGCCACACATGGTATTTGATGGTACATGGCCCTTTTGGGTGGTCCTTCTTTCTTTTTTTACCTGCAGAAAAGCTGGCTGGATCTCACTCAGAGTGAGCAACTGTGAGGAAGACACAGTGTAGCACTGGAAATGTTCTCTTGTTCACAATTGTCCTTGCCTTAATATACAGCTGCTGTTCTTTAGCAGTGAAGAGAACAAGCCATGAGATCCCCAGCTGAACTCTCGTCTCTGCCATTCACTCAACTGGGGGCCTTGGGCGAGCCAATCGCTCTCAGGCTTTGTGCTTCCTCCCCCATCTACTATGTGGGGGAAAATAATAGTGGCCTGTCTTACAGGGGTATTGTAAGGATCACAAGATAATGGGTTGGATCCAATGGAAGGGATGTCCCATCAGCAGAATGGGACTTCCTCACTTTCCCCATCTTGCCTACTGCAGCCCCTATGGCTGCCCTAAATATCGAAGAGTGAAGAACTCCAACTGAATTCAGTATAAATATTCAAACACCAGTCTTGTTTCTGCTTATTCTATTACTTGATTTCTCTCTCTCTCTCTCTCTCTCTCTCTCTCTCTCTCTCTCTCTCTCTCTCTCTCTCTCTCTCTCAAGTAATCAAGTATATATATATATATATATATATATATATATATATATATATATTTCTACCCTCTACTTTCAGTATCAAATAATTTTAAAGTCAATTTCCATAAACAAATAAATAATAAACAGCGTCACAAAGTCAATTAATAATCTCAGAATTCATCTGACAATAAAGTCTCATTTATCAAATCTGTCTTGTGCATCCTTATCATACCATTCCTCCAAACAACTTAAGGAGGAGTACAACATTCTCCCTTCCTCATTTTAACTTCAAAACAATCCTGTGAGGTATATTAGGGTGAGCGAGAATGATCTTTTCCTCATGCTCGAGTTACTCCAGATTTTCTTGGGAGCCAATCCACAAGCATTGGAATCAGTTTGGTCAGGGTTCTTCTGCATGCTTGCCCTTCCTGTGGATGTTTGCAGCTGTGCAGTCAGTTTATTTTCTTCCGCACGGGGCTTAAATAATGAGGATTTTCAAGGGAGGGTGCTGTCATTGGTTTAAGCCGATAGTTTAAGCCGGTTCTCTGAATTCCCAGCTTTCATTAAAATACAAGCAAGTCACTAGCTTCTTAACTCACTGAGATAAAGTTTACTTTAACACTGCATTCATCATGCTATTTAAGTGAAAATGTTTAGTGGAATTCACATGTCGAACAGCCTAGTGTTTTGTAATGGGCGCTACCAATCCTATTTCAGACAGCTGGAGACAATCATCCATGTTCAAACGTGTTTTTTGCCCTTTGAGTTGCCAAATGAAGACGATTCCCACTTTAATGATTCTTTATCATCCCAAAGTAGAAAAACCTAAACTTACAACAATAGATTTTCTGCCTCCTCAAAATGGATTATGGATACAGTTTTCCATGTGTTACTTCAGTGCCAATCTTAGAATAGGAATGTCTATAAATGCTAATAGCAATTCTTCCTTCTCTCAGAGAAACAGCTTGTGGCACATGGGAACACACTTCAGACTCTTTTAAAATATATTTATTTTTCTGGATGTGGTTAATTCTGTCTTTAGTTAAGGCTTATGAAAAAAAGGAAACTATAGGTTAAAAGGCATGCTACTTCACATAACTGAACCCACACAAGGAGGTTAGCCTGCTGTAATGCTAGTTCAGCCAATTGTCAGCAGTAAAAAAGTACTAACACATAGTGCAGATATCAAATATAATTAGAACATTAGATAACAGGACATATATAACACATTACACTGCAACATATCCTATATCATTCATACATAATCACAAAGTAAGTCCGAAGTTCAAATGCTCCTGAGTTTTGGCGTGCAAAGTAAGGTTTTCCTGGGAGCAAAATTAGAGTGAGTCTTTCATAAGTTGCAGTGACTGTGCTGTAGAAACATAATTCCCACATGTCTTCCAATAATAGACCTATGGTCCCTTCAACCAAACCAGGCAGGGATCCGGATATAGCCCTGTTTTGATTGTGTCTTCGTCAGGATTCAACATAGACTGCTACGTAGCCTGTTAATATGTTGATAGGAATGCAAGAGTTTGGTTGAAGGGTTCAGGGACCATAGGTCTATTATTGGAAGACATGTGGGAATTATGTTTCTACAGCACAGTCACTGCAACTTATGAAAGACTCACTCTACTTTTCCTCCGAGGAAAACCTTACTTCGCATGCCAAAACTCAGGAGCATTTGAACTTTGGACTTACTTTGTGATTGTGTATCCATGATGTATGATATGTCTCAGTCTAATGTGTTATATGTCCTGTTCTCTAATGTTCTAATTATATTTGAAATCTGCACTATGTGTTAGTACTTTTTTACTGCTGTCAATTGGTTGGACTTCACATAACTGAGCTGTACTTAAAGGCCTTGACTTCAATCCAAATGTCTGGCCATATGGAACATTCAACAGCGCATGTGTACCCCTCAGATTAGGTAATCCACCATGGAACTGCCTGTTTTTGAGGGAAGGAGGGAGGGGGCAGAGCTGTGTCAAGTTCTCAGCTCCCTTCTTTAATTGGTTATAGGCACTATCCTCAGTGTTCTGGTTTCAGTTGTTTATGTACAGGTGTGGTATTGGGTTCAAGAGCGGACTAGCACATACAGACTGTTTATATGTGCCATCTGTCATCTAGCGAAAGGAAGCTTCATAGCTGGATCAGGTCAATTATATTTATGGAAATTGCCATGTGCAGTTTTCTTGGTCAATACAGCTTTGACAGTAGGTTTGCAAATACATGTTTTTGGAAAATATGTTTGTAGCACAGTAATATAGGGGACGGAGAGAGTTTGCAAGAAAGAATCATCAGGCAAGAGATCCCTTCCCCCTGCCTGCTAGTTCTTCCCCATTATCCCTTCCCCCAAGTCTCTTGCCGAGGCTGGTTTTATTTGCTCTTTCAGCCAGTGGGGAAAGGGGGAGACAGCCAGGTGAAGAATTTTGGGGAAAGATTAAACACCCCATTTTGCCCTCTAGGAGCCCCGTGGCGCAGAGTAATAAGCTGCAGTACTGTGGTCCAAGCTCTGCTCACAACCTGAGTTCGATCCCACTGGAAGTTGGTTTCAGGTAGCCGGCTCAAAGTTGACTCAGCCTTCCATCCTTCCGAGGTTGGTAAAATGAGTACCCAGCTCGCTGGGGGTAAAGGGAAGATGATTGGGGAAGGCAATGGCAAACCGCCCCGTAAACAAAGTCTGCCTAGTAAACGTTGGGATGTGACGTCACCCCATGGGTCAGGAATGACCCGGTGCTTGCACAGGGGACCTTTACCTTTTTTTTTTTAAACACACATCACAGTTCTAGTCAGGGAATCATTCTTGTTGCCTGGATACACATAAGAAAATAAGGTGTCAGCCATCCAAAATGTAAGCACTTTTCATTCCAATTATTATAGTTATATTAAATAGTTCTATATCTGAGTACACAATGGCTGAACTGTAATGAAGGGTTATTTCAGGGATATGTGTTGAGATTCTAATGTTACTTTGAAAATGTACCTTTCCTTTACCTTTATTTTTTTTTTTTTTTGCCCTCTGGTTTTTTCACTCCAACCCCCTCAATAAGCTTTAGTGGGCAAACATGGGATTGGGAACTTCCATTAGCCTTGTAATGGCTGTTTCCATTCTGACTGGTAGGAGGTCCTTGTGGAGATCTATTGCTGGTCGGTGTTCTGAGCCCCATTCCTTGAGATTTTTTAAAATTAGAATTGCCAGGGGCAACTTGAACTTGAACTTTGCATGCAAAGCATGCGTTCTGCATGCTGTGTGGCCCTATCTTCAATAAAGTATATTAATAACTTTCAGCTTGCATTTTGCAAGATATATGCGTATTCTTCGCTGTCATGCCCAAGGCTAATTCAAATACGTGAAGGAGGGACCCCTTACAGCTCAACATTCCTTCCTATTCTGGCCTCTTAATAGAGGGCACTGTGTCATCTTCACTGATCTCAAAGCAGGTTTCTGGTCGTGGAGGGAAACTTTGCCTAAAACCGTTAATCCCCCCTCCCTGCTTGAGAGGATGCTTGAATCTCAGTCCCAAGCAGCTGGTACCTTCCACTACTATAATGAGGCAAACTATTATGAGGATTCAGCTGTCTCGAGCAAAAATACCTTAGCAATTTTGAAATGTACTTCATGTTCCTTGTTTCACTTTAATCTCTTGTTCTCAGTTTTTTGTCAAGTCATCTTAGAGTACATTTGGTCAGATTCTGCCCCATAACTGATTCGTAATAAATCAGGAGGGGGGGCACCTATTTAACACTACGCTCTTTCCCTTCCCCGCTCCAAATTAAGAATGACTAGAAGTTTTGAGATTCCGGAAGCCCTAATGATACAATTGGGGGTACCCTAGAGCCTAGAGGTCTCCATGGCCACCACCAGACATCAGTGGCAACCTTCTCACTGTCCTCCACTTCATACCATACTGGAAATGGAGAAAGGCTCATCAGTATCTGAGGGGATGTAGGACAGTTCTGCATTTGTGTACTGCATAAGAGGGTGCTGGGCTTCTGGGAAAGTGACAGCAAGTTCCCATCTGTGCCTAGAATGGTGCAGCAAACACAAAAGCCTCCACTTCAGTAACATCAGCTGGGAGAAATGGTGGTAGTGGGGCTTTTTGCCCCTTTTCTTGGGCTCCACATCTCCTTCCTAGGAGCAGAAAGCTCCCTTCTGCCATCGTTTCTGTTGGTGAAAACTGGGTGAGTGGGAAATCGGAAGCACCTTCTCCTCTCTCACCGCACCTTCTTTCAGCACTGAGTGAATGAGTGCTTTTTAAGGTGAGTTCCCCCGTTATACATCTGACTGTGAGTGTTGTCAGACACCTGTGACCTAACACACATAGGGCATATTGTGTAGTTTGGCCTTTAACACGCCTCAGGGAAGGCCTTTCTTCCTTCTGACCTATTGAGACACACTTTGTTTAAACATTGTTGACGGCTTTCACGGTCAGAGTTAATTGGTTCTTGTAGGCTATCCGGGCTGTGTGACCGTGGTCTTGGTCTTTTCTTTCCTGACGTTTCGCCCGCAGCTGTGGCATGCATCTTCAGAGGAGTAACACTGAAGGACGGTGTCTCTCAGTGTCAAGTGTGTAGGAAGAGTAAAATATAGTCAGAAGGGGGTTGGGTTTGAGCTGAGTCATTGTCCTGCAAAGTATTAAAGGTAATGTGCTAATCATTGTCCTGTAAGTATCAAGATAATGTTCTAATGAGGGTGTGGTATGTTAATGTGGAACCATTGTATCCTGAAGTGATCTGTTAACATGTGGAATCCATTTGTTTAAACACTTTCATCCCACCTTTCCCCTCTTACAAGGTTGCCCCAAAGGGCTTATGTTAATGTTCAATAAAACATAGAGGCACCTTAAAATATCATAAATTCAGTAAAAAGTACTCTTATATACATTTTCTTCAGCTGCCACTAATCAGCTTAGTTAAAAGCTCTAGGGTTGCCAGCTCTGGGTTGGAAAATACCTAGAGATTTTGGGGGTGGAGCCTGGGGAGGGTGGGGTTTGGGAAGGGGAGAGACTTCAGCAGGGTATAAAGCCATAGAGTACACCCAAGGCAGCAACCATTTTCTCCAGGGGAACTGAACTTTGTTGTCTGGAAATCAACTGTAATAGCTGGAGATCTCCATGTCCCACCTGGAGGTTGTCAACCTTCCTAGTCAGTCGTGATCAAACTGCCTTACATGTTTTCCTAAAGGCCTCTGGAAGTCATAGTCTTGACCTCCAGACAAAATCAGACCATCGTATTAACAATGGTTGTCTGCAACTGAAATGCAGCTTTTCTCTCCACCCAGAAGATAAAACTCCAAGAAGGTTTTGACTGAAAGCATAGCTGGTACATAGGTTCAATGCGGTCGACAGGATGGGACATTCAGTGACCGACGCAGTAGGAATTAGGGTCGTAGAGCCAACAGGAATTCTAAAAAACAACTGAAGCTAAGCGTAAGGATTAACGTGACACATAAAATGAATGCAACATTCTGTAGTAGGATGGGGAGGGACTGTGACTCAGTGGCAGAGGATCTGCTTGGCATGCAGAAGGTCCCAGGTTCAATCCCTGACATCTCCAGTTAAAGGGATTAGGCAAGTAGGTGATGTGAAAGTCCTCTTCCTGAGACCCTGGAGAGCCGTTGCCGTTCTGAGTAGACAATACTGACTTTGATGGACCGAGGGTCTGATTCAGTATAAGACAGCTTCATGGTTTTTGTTTTGTTTTTTTGGATTGATGTCAGCTCATGTATTTGATCAAAGAACCGCAACTGGGTGGAAAAGAATCAGGGCCAACAGGGTCGAGAAACTGTCCACCCCGGGCGGAGCAAATGCAAGCAGCTTTATAGACTTTCACATTCCATTAACAATAAAGATACAATTCTGAACATGCAATCCCCGTCATCATTATCTAATTAGCTTCTATTGCGCAGGCGCGTGCAGCTGATACATGTGTTCATACACTTCAGTTCATTAATCTGTCACCTGGATTCATTTCCAATCTGAGCATTTCATCCAGTCTGCCAAATGTGCCTCTCCCCAGATATCTGAATAATAATTAAATGTTCTGATGTGAATCAGTACAGCCCAAAGGGCACAGTAGCAAAAAATCATATTCCACAAATCCTTTTGTTTGTTCTGTTTACTAAGATTGTGAAACAATGGGCGAAAACGCATAGTCGCTTTAGCCTCCTTTATTCCCTGTTTCAGCCAGGATTCAGCCAGGATCGAATGCAGTTCTGCAAAAACGCATGTGTTCGATCCTGGCTGAATCCCGGCTGAAACGGGGAATAAAGGAGGCTAAAGCGACCATGTGTTTTCGCCCTATGGCTGGAGTTTGCCCCATTAATTTTGACAGTGTTCTAGAAATAACACTAATAAATGTTAATATTGTCATTAAAGCTCACTGTTAGGTACGGCTCATATTTTTCTTCAGTCATATTTCAGAATTCATATTAATCTATTATAGCAACATCAACAATAACATGTAGTACTAACAACTACTAAAATTAGTTTGGTGTGTTTTGTAAGACACTTTCTTGATGGAGTATTTTTAAAATGTTTTTAAATGCTCTGATATACAATTGTAATTTTACCATCAGTTATATTTGTTTTTAATCAAAATGTAATCTCATGCTTACAATTAAGAATTGTTTCAAATTTTCATGCAGAGCTGGAGCTGAAGAATGACAATGGCAGGTAATTTAAATAATTTAGGATTTTGTTATTTTCATTCTGTCTATGAGATCTCTAATTATGTAAAACTAGATATTTCTTTTGTTTAATTGACTTAAGCAGCAAGGTAGGATTAACAACTTTTCAAAGACAGAGCAGTGTGGTTGATATTTTTAGACAGCCTGTAAATGGCTACTTAAAGCATTTGTGAAGCAGCGTACACATATAGGAGACATTACTGGATAAACCAAGTCATTTATGTAGTTTTCAGATTCCATTTTTTCCCTCTTAAAAGAATAATTCCCCCCACAATAAAGTTTTTAATGCATTTTTATCGTCATACTTCTCAACCCTTGTGCATTTTTTAAAACTGTCCTGAGGTTTGGGAATTGGTCCCATAAATATAGATTTGCAAAATCCTTTCTTTGAAACTCTGGTCTCTGATTTTACCAGCCGGTTTGATCCAGAGCCTGATAGGTTACATACTTGGAAGATAATTGCCAATAATGATAACAGCAACAAAGTAGAGTACTTTAAAATAGGAATCTTATCGTGCTATAAAAGGCTGGCAGATGTATTATGGTATACATTTTTGTAAGCTAGAGCCCACTTCATCAGATGCATGTATCTGAGTACATATATGCATTCATGGCTATAAAATGTAAATAGTGGGGCCAAAATGATACCACGGAATTTAAGAAATGCAGTCCATGGCATATTTTTTTCAAAACTCATTTTATGATATAAGTTTGGAATTATAATTTTCAACAGCAATAAGCATTTGAAAAGGTGGTATATAGATTACATGTTGGGGCACTTGCATGTACATTAAGTACATGATGATGATCTATCAACTTAATGCTTTTTAGTAGTTTAAAAGATTACAGATGGAACAAAGAATATGACCTAGCAAAAAATTAAAGCAAGTTAATTTGTCTTGGTCTTAATGGAAAAGCTCAGAACAGTATGGTCAGAGCCAGTGAAGAAAAGAAGTTAGAATGTTGAAGTCCCACTTCACCACGAAGGTCTCCGAGTGATCTTGGGGCTGTGATTCTTTTTCAACCCGGTCTACTTTACAAGGTTGTTGTGAGGACAAGATGGATGTGGGAGCCATGTACGTTGCCCTGAGCGCCTTGGAGAAGAGTCGTATAATGATGGATAGAAGATTGAATTTCAAATTCAATACCAAAATTTGCTGCTAGGTAGATGAGCCTGGGGAATCGTCAACCTCATATACTTGCTCATGGCAGTCTAAATAAACAGTTCTGCTTTCATGGCAGATCAGCAAGCAGGGCTTCCATTTTGTTTGGAGAACAAGATTCCAAACTAGGACTAAATCTGTTGGGAATCTTGTGTTTGCAGGGCAAGGCACAAACCATGCTGGATATAATACCACACCATGGTTTGTTACATCATTGTCTGTGAGGGGAAAATTAGGGAAAGGAGGAAATCTGGTCCTTCATATAGTGGCAAATTGTAAGTCTGCCTAATCTCTTTAAAAACAAGAGGACTTTAAAGTGCTTAACTTTGTCTGCACCATGTATAAGGTTTGTGATGCAATAAGGATGTATAAAAGAGTAATGCAGGAGCTATTAAATCAATATGTTCTCTGAAAAAATATTGCCATATTGAGCTGTGTGTTGAGAGTCTAGCCAGCAGTTTAGCCTTGAAATTATATAATTGCTTTGTGGGTTTTCTCTTTACGTTTTTCATTATTTTACATATTATACGCTTGCACATTTATTCATAGAATATGGTCTGCAGGATATTTCTAGACTTTAAATACTAAAGGCTAGAAAGAGGACAATTTTATCTTTTATTACCAGTTATATTTTGTTTAATAGAAAGGCCTTTAATAGATTTAAACGTTTAAGGTGAAAAGACTTTCAAGGTATTGAAGACTTAGGCTGCAATCCTGAAAGGGGGGGGACTGGAGCTCTTTAGGAACCAGCATGACCCCATGCCAGTGTAGGTGTCACCTTATCATTGAATAAAGTGGCACCTACGTGGTGCGGGGGCAAATACTCTGGTGCCAGGATGCCCCGCCACTGCGCGGGGCTACGGCACTGATGCTGCTACCCCAGCAGCAAAATCCTGGAAGTGGGAGCATGCGCCAGCGTGGGAGGGTGTTCCTGGGGGCAGAGCTGCCTTTAGGCAACTTCCTAACCCCTTTGGATTTGGGAATGCCCCCTTGAGTTGTGCCGTTGCTATGCCAGGTATTTTGGTGGCGTAGCCTCACTTTACTCAATAGGGGCATTTTCCCTTTTTAATTTTAGTGCCTTTTATTTCCTTTGTGCTTTATGTTCTTTTCATGCTATGTGATTTAATGATTTGCATTCTGATTTTTTTTTAATTACTTGGGCGTTGAGTTACTTGGGTATTTTAACTTTTACTACTAAGGCTAAAATTTCTCAACATTTATGCCAACAGGTATTACCTGTTATTTTAATTGCTGTAATACTGAGAATAGCTGATGTGATGTAGAATTAGAGGGTTGGACTAAGGTTCAGATTAGCTGTGAAACTCACTGGGTGACTTTGAACCGTCATTCTGTCTCACCTCAACCTACTTCATAGGGTAGTTGTTCGGATAAAACACAGCAGAGGAATAGCTATGCAGCCCTGAGTTTAGATGAAAGACAGAATAAGTATGTGCTAAAATAAATGAAAAAAACTTGGTGGCATCTTTTGGGCCTGGCCTGTAAAGTGGTGTCTTGTCAGTTTAATAGAAACAGATTCACTAAACTTGTTGGCTTAATGGAAACCGATTCTAGAGTGACTAGAATGTAAAAGTTGTCTCCAGTGCATGATTTATCATTATATGATCTTCATTATGTGCTATTGTGATATCACATATTTTGTGATATTGCTTAGGTCCTTACGACTTCCTTTAGAAAGATGGTAATTTGTTTTAATAAAGGGCTGTAGGGAAGAGCAGTGATTTTATAGGTTGTGGACGTTATTATATATACTGCCTGTTGTTTACTTTGTGGAAACTGGTTTGAGAGCAGGGTGCTGCTGCAGCTGAATTGTGTGATCTGATGTAGTCGGGAGCTGATAGAGCATGGGAGGCCCGCAGTGGGCTGGGGATCCCAGTGATGGGGGGGCGGGTGAAGGAGGTATGGCGGTGGGAGCAGGTGGTATAAAAGAAAGTGTCGGAGATATGGCCAATCTTGGACTCTTTCCAACCTGTGTCCCATCCTGAGACATGATGGTAGGGGGATTAGGAATAACCCTTCTCCAACACTGCTTCTGTGCAATGCCAAGTCCATTAGCAATAAGACCGCCACCCTGCCAAATTATTTTATATCGCAGGGTGTGGACCTGGCTTGCATGACCGAGACCTTGGTGCGAGACGGCAAAACGGTCACCTTGAAAAAACTTGCTGCCCTAGGTTTCTCATTCCTCCGTCAGTCTTGGACAATGGGCCTGGGGCATGGCGTTGTTCATCCAGGAGGCTTTCTCAGTAACAAATGAGTTCGACACCCCTGGTTTAAACGCTTGTTTAATTTTATTTATTTTCTTTGAGCATACCTTTCCTCCAAGGAACTCAGGGCAACTTACCTCATTGTCTGTCCTTCATTTTGTCCTCCTAATAACCCTGCAAATAGGTAGACCGAAAAACAGTAACTGGCCCAAGGATGCCCAGTGAGCTTCATGGCTGAGTAGGAGTTCGATTGGGTGTCAATACAAAACACTATTAAGGTTCTGCAAACTTGGAATGGAGCAGTACCGTCACCTGCCGTTGACATCTCTGACAAGGCGTCTGCAACGACTCTTCTTTGGCTTCAGTTAACTGGCTGAGATTATGGACTGATACATCAATCCTGACTTTTGTAGCCAGCTTCTTAATGGTTTGTGCTGAGAACCAGTATCAATATTACTGTGTATTGTTGGGAGATACTTGAGCTTTTCAGGGCAGCAGTACTATGACCACTTGTTTGGGAGTTAGTACCGTTCGACTTGGCCGAATTTACTTCTGAGTAAATCAGGATCAGGAGCCCCGTGGCGCAGTGTTAAGCTGCAGTACTGCAGTCAAAAGCTCTGCTCACGACCTGAGTTCGATCCCGACAGAAGTCGGTTTCAGGTAGCCGGCTCAAGGTTGACTCAGCCTTCCATCCTTCTGAGGTTGGTAAAATGAGTACCCAGCTTGCTGGGGGTAAAGGGGAGATGACTGGGGAAGGCACTGGCAAACCACCCCATAAACAAAGTCTGCCTTGGAAACGTCAGGATGTGATGTCACCCCATGGGTCAGGAATGACCCGGTGCTTGCACAGAGGACCTTTACCTTTACCTTTAAATCAGGATCAGTTTTTAAGATTGTGGTCCTATTCGCACTTCATTGACAGTAAAATCCATTCGAATGGATGAAACCCCACTGTAATCAGTAAGAGATAGGACAGCCCGGAACAGCAGCTCCAATCTTACTACAGCTGATATGAGGATTTTACATTTCTTGTCAGACAAACCACTACAAGCTAAGAGGTGTGTGTAATATTTAACTGTCGAGGGTTCAAGACTTAGCAGGAAAAAAATAGATAACAATCTCCTCGGTGGAACGTCTTGCATGGTAATTGATAAGAAGCAGAGCCATGTACCGCTGGAACAAAAAATAAATAAATCAAAGACCACAGCCCTTGCTCTATCTTTCTTTTTCCCCAGACAAACTTTGCTGTTATCTCAAAGGACAGCCTGAACAAATCCTGTCATGAGCGGAGGGGTCGGGTAAAGAGATATTTTCTGCTATCCTTCCCCAGATTTTTTGTGGCGGTCCACAGGAGAAGGTGCAAAGCAACTAGTAGATAACATAGCAATTAATGTATTTGCTTTGCATAATTAGGGAATGATTTGCCTAGTATGCAAATTGTGTTACCCAGTTTTGGGGAACTATGGCAACCCTGTGGCGGAGGCTCCTTCAAAGTAAGCTGTACTACAGATGGATCTGCATTCCTATTTAGCTCTTTAAGTGAGATATCACCATGTATATAGTCAGTTTTACACATTACTTGAATGTCACATTTCAGTCAGCTTTGTGGCTAGAAAGTGTCCCTCATGTTCAGATATCGATTTGGGCAAATCTGATAAGAGGAAGAAGAGGGGTTGGTTTTTATATGCCTACTTTCTCTACCACGTAAGGGAGAATCAAAGCGGCTTACAGTCACCTTCCCTTCCCCTCCCCACAACAGACACCCTGTGATGCAGGTGGGGCTGAGTGAGCGCTAAAAGAGCTGTGACTTGCCCAGCTGGGTTCATGTGTAGGAGTGGGGAAACCAACCTGGTTTGACAGATTAGCCTCTGCCGCTCATGTGGAGGAGCAAGGAATCAAACCCGGTTCTCCAGATTCAAGTCCACTGCTCCAAACCATCACTCTTAACCACTACACCACGCTGTCTTAACACTTTGAGTTAATGATCCCTGGATTTTTTTCATTCCCTACTTTGCAGTTTTCCAGCCGCCACTCTATCCTTTTAACCTTTTCTCTGTGTCGATCGATTGTTACTGTAAACCATATGATTTGAACTTCCAACAGAAACAGTACAAAAATATCTTTTTAGTTACAAAATCCATCTATGTCTCCTGACATGTGTGCAGTGTTGCTCAGCTCCCCAGGGGGAAACCGTGCCATTCAAGGTAAGATCCAAAATTGCTGCTGAGTTAAAGCAGGCATTTATTGTCACAGTGGCTGGATCTTTTCTTGGATTTAACTGTTGAGAGGTCACAGATTGGCCTAAATCATGCAGATTATAATGTGTCATAGAGGTGACTAAGTTCTCCGTAGCAAAGTTGCCTGCAGGCAAAGAACTAGTTAAAAAAAAAGTCTAGGTTTCTGAAGCTTCTGACATGCGCTGTACCATAACCATATGGGACTGCTACTCTCACACATTTAGATTGGACATGGCATCGAATGGCTGTAAATCAGCTTTATCATTGCTTTTCCTGTTGACAGTTTTGGAAAAACATTGTTCACATTTTGTGACTGCTAAAATTCCAGGGGATTGTCTGCAAAGAACTTGGCACATTGAATCAATTCATAGAAGTGGTTCAAAAATATTACCAAGAGAAGGCAATCCTTATTTGTGGATTCTGGCAGTTTGTATACAAGCAAGGTAATGATGGCATTGAAATAAAACACGGGGGAGGGGGGTATGTATAACTTACCCAGGGGCTGTTAAAATATGTAGCAAGTAGTGAAGTAGAACCTTGATTGACTCCAAGTTGTAGCTTAGTTGAACCATTGCTTTCATAAGAACATAAGAAAAGCCCTGCTGGATCAGACCAAGGCCCATCAAGTCCATCAGTCTGTTCACACAGTGGCCAACCAGGTGCCTCTAGGAAGCCCACAAACAAGACGACTGCAGCAGCACCATCCTGCCTGTGTTCCGCAGCACCTAAGATAATAGGCATGCTCATCTAATCCTGGAGAGAATAGGTATGCATCATGACTAGTATTCATTTTAACTAGTAGCCATGAATACCCCTTTCCTCCATGAACATGTCCACTCCCCTCTTAAAGCCTTCCAAGTTGGCAGCCATCACCACACTTTGGGGTAGGGAGTTCCACAATTTGGGATATAGTTAAACTATATTTAACTATTTAACTGTTTCACCCTTTGCCATTTTAAAACTTTTGATTAAAATGTGTTAATTCCAGGTAGTTTGGGATCTCGTTTGTTTTTTTAAATTAACAAAAATGAACTAAAAGTCCCATTTGTTATTGTTTGTCTTAAAACAAAAATAATTAATTTTCCTTATTCTTTGTGGTGTGTGTGACCAATGCCTGTCCGATTTAGTGAAGCTCAAGCAGAGTTTAGCCTCAGAATGAAGGGGTTATGATAGGCAAGTTGATGACAAAGGTTTTCCAGCTTTTGCAGTCCAATCGATCTCTTGCAACAGGGGAGATTTTTTTTTCTTGATAGTTTTTTTCTCTCCACAGTATTTTCTCCATTGCTGCCTTGGGGAGGGTAGCTTCCTCTCTTGCCTGAATTAGTTCTGTTTTCTTTGAAACTGAGAATTGGATTTTTATGCAGTGCCAGAAGAAGGAATTGACAGAGGCTGACTTTTCCAGTGTAGTGGTTAAGAGCAGTAGACTCTAGTCTAGAGAACCGGGTTGGTTTCCCCACTCCTCCACATGAGCGGTGGCCATTCATCTGGTGAACCGGGTGGGTTTCCCCACTCCTACGCATGAAGCCTGCTGGGTGACCTTGGGCTAGTCACAGTTCTCGTTGATTTCTCTCATCCCCACCTACCTCACGGGGTGTCTGTTGTGGGGAGGGAAAGGCAATTGTAAGTCAGATTGAGTCTCCTATAAAAAGTAGAGAAAACTGGGGGTATACAAACCAACTCTTCTTCTTTTTATCCCAGCTATTGCCTCTCTAGAGTTGCCACCTCTCTAGAGTTGCCACCTCTGGATTGGAAAACTACAGGAATTTTGGAAGTGGAGCCTGGGGAAGGCAAGGTTTGGGGATGGGAGGAAACTCAATGAGATATAATGCTCTAGAGCAGGCATTTTCTCGAGGGGAATTGATATCTGTAGTCTGGAAATCAGTTGCCATTTGGGAGTTCTTCAGGCCCCACTTGGCAGCCCTGACGACAAGGTGAGGGGGTAGCATGCAGTGTCTGCAAAAAGGTTGAAAAGGGGCGTGCTTGAAATGGCCCTTGCATGCCTGTTCTGCTAGAATGCTTCCATTGCCACAAGAGGCTCTGTTTATAGAAGAGGCAAAGCGAGACAATTTTGTACACTTTATTCCCCATAACACTTTGTTCTCCATTACTTGGCTTTTTATCCATGTAGGTCTCCCAGCTGTCAGTGAACAGACTGCTGGAGTTCATGGGCCTTGGTCTGATCCAGCATGGCTTTTCTTATGTTTTTATGTTCCTATTCATATCAACGCCCTGACCTGGATGGCCCAGGCTAGCCTGATCTCGTCAGATCTCAGAAGCTAAGCAGGGTTGGCCCTGGTTAGTATCTGGATGGGAGACCACCAAGGAATACCAGGGTGGCTGTGCAGAGGAAGGCACTGGCAAACCACCTCTGTTAGTCTTTTGCCATGAAAACCCCAAAAGGGGATCGCCATAAGTCGGCTGCGACTTGACGGCACTTTACACACACACACACACACACATTCATATCAACAGAGATATAGACAGGTGTTGTTTTTTTAAGGGTGGATCCAAAGTTCACCATTCTGGCTGCTGAGCTCAAACTTAAAGTAATCCACGAACAGGGTGCTTCTGTGTATGAGAGCAGGCTTCGTTTATACCCAATGATGGTGTTGGTGAGATTATGACTGATTCAGGAAAATGATTCATATATTTTTAAAATGGGAAGAAAAATCTTTATTGTAGTATTTGTGGTCGCTGCTCCATCCTGATTAAAGGTCTTGGAAGCTGCTCCCTCTTGTTTTCGGAACTGAATGTAGCTTTTATGTCCATTTCAATTCCCTTAGGGAGTAATTTTATTCTCAGGTAAAGGCAATAGATTTTGGCTGCTGAGATGAGTGACTACAGAGGTTCATCATCGGAATTTGAGGCAATAAGGCCAGTAAAAAGATGAATGATGACAGGGGAAGTGAAAGCTATCATCCTACCATTTGTCATGGTCTGGAACATTAAGATAGATGGGCAAGCCTTCTCCATGAGTGGAGAAGTTCCTTTGTCTGGCACTCCGTTGGCTTTGTAATACATTTATCTCCTGGAATATGACAGGAATAGTATCATTTTCTTAAAGCTCATTTTATTTGCATTGTTAGATGTGCAGTGGCTATGGGCTGGTTCATGCTTATGGCATCCCCCACATCAGTGATTCAGGAGTGTGCAGAGGCTGCTGCTGGGCTTACAGGAATATGACATTCATACAGTAATGGTGTTATATGAAACAGTTTTTTCATGTGCTGGCTTACAGATGCAGCTGCCATGATTTGCCTGATCGCCACCGCTTTTTTGTTTTGTTTTTTGGAGCACCCCAGGTGTGCAAAAAAAACCAAAATTATTGGCAGAAAATAGTGAAGATTTGAAACAACTACTGCTGAAAGTTAAAAGAGAAAGTGCCAAAGCAGGACTACAGCTGAACATCAAGAAAACAAAAGTAATGACTACAGGAGAATTACACAATTTTATGGTTGACAATGAGGAAAATGAAATTGTTCAAGACTTTCTATTCCTTGGCTCCACCATCAACCAAAAGGGAGACTGCAGCCAAGAAATCAGAAAGAGATTGAGACTGAGAAGGGCAGCCATTAAGGAGCTAGAAAAGATTTTGAAGTGTAAGGATGTGTCACTGGCCACCAACACTGGATTAATTAATGCCTTCGTATTCCCTATTACTATGTATGGGTGTGAAAGCTGGACAGTGAAGAAAGCTGATAGGAAGAAAATAGATTCCTTTGAAATGTGGTGTTGGAGGAGAGTGTTACGGATTCCGTGGACTGCCCAAAAAACAAATCAGTGGGTTATAGATTAAATCAAGCCTGAACTGACCCTAGAAGCTAAAATGATTAAACTGAGGCTGTCGTATTTTGGTCGCGTCATGAGACGACAAGAGTCACTGGAAAAGACAGTCATGCTAGGAAAAGTTGAGGGCAGCAGGAAAAGAGGAAGACCCAACAAGAGATGGATTGACTCAATAAAGGAAGCCACAGTCTTCAATTTGCAAGATCTGAACAAGGCTTTCAAAGATAGGACATTCTGGAGGACTTTCATTCATAGGGTCGCCATGAGTCGGAAGCGACTTGACAGCACTTAACACACACACACACAGGTGTGCAAATTGCAGTCACTCCCATTGTGGTGTTGGTTCTTACAAATATGCCTCCATATGTGTGGTGTCCTTAATGAATAGCCAAATCCAAAATCTTTATTGCTCATTGACAAAGTCTTAAGCATTCATAGCATAGAGAAACAGAAACAAAGTGATAAGCAATTTGACAATTTTAGAGTAAACACAATTAATAAAAGACTTTATCCATTTGTGGTACAGGGTAAACTTGCACTATCAGAGCTATTTGATAGTTTTAGGGCCAATACATATGCTAGGTATTTTACTATCTGATGTAATTTCTCAGTATTTGAGTCTAGATCTGGTAAAAGGAACGGCATAATCCAAGGTTTTAAGGGGATACTGTACTTTACTGAAATAGGCAAAATCCATCAGGTTCTCTCTGCTTCACACCTCTTACAAAAGAGGAACAGGTCATCTAAAGTTACAGTCACATAGATGCCATATGTGTGGTGTCCTTCATGAATATGGTGTCTTTGGCCTTTTATGCACAGATTGTTTCTGCTGGATATACTGCTCTCTTGATGCACAGTATTTGCAGTCACATTCTCAAACTGCTCTGCACAGAAGAGGAGAAGTGAAGAGTTGGGTTTTTTTTATGCTGACTTTCTCTACCACTTAAGGTAGAATCAAACCGGCTTACAATCACCTTCCCTTCCCCTCCACACAACAGACACCCTGTGAGGTAGGTGAGGCTGAGAGAGTGTGACTAGCCCAAGGTCACCCAGCTGCCTTTGCGTGTAGGAGTGGGGAAATAAAGTTCACCAGTTCACCTGATTAGCCTCCACCGCTGGTGTGGAGGAGTAGGGAATCAAAACCGGTTCTCCAGATCAAACTACACCGCTCTTAACCACTCTTCCCTTCCCTTCCGGGAGCCTTCCCCCCCCCGGAATTAATTCCCAGATTTATTTGAAGTTACTTGGAGTAAATTTCTACATGTGGCCAGAAAAGATGTGGACAGTCTGAACCAATGAGAGTGGTCATCAATGTCATCATTGTTACGCGGCTTGCCATCCTTTTTTTGATCACGTGTGCACTCTAGCAGTAGATCCCTAGTGAAAAAGGCATGTACGCGTGAGTTCCTTCCTCCTGCAGAATCTGCTTTGTAATTGGCTCTAGTGATATTTTTTGAAGCACGTTCAGTGGGATTCTTTCATTTTCACATAACCGAGCAGCCATTTTAGAACCACGACAGGGCATCTGATTCCACACGCCTACTCCCACTAACCAGTGATTCCACCTAAAATGACCAAAAGGAGAAATATACACCAATGCACCATCCAGTAAAGAATTTCTCATTAGGCGATCACATGTGGCATGCATGGCTCACCAAGGGGTGTTATGGGAAAGCTGCATGGTCATTTGTACCATTTCAGCATCCTATCGCCAGCTTTGTTTGCAAACAAAAATAAAAATGGGCTGGGAGGGGACGGTTGAAGAGCACGTTAAATGGAGACTGGGGAAATAAGCTGCCGCATAGGTCATTTCCTTTTCTCCCAGGCAGTGGAGAGGTTGTGGTGGCCCAACCTCAGCCTCTTACACTTCCCGATTCTACACACGTTTACTGAGCAGTGGCTCTCACTGAGTTTTACCGTGCTTCATGCCTAGGCTTGCAGGCGACTTGGACGGGAAGCCGTTTTACGCAAGAGTGACTCTTGTTTATCCTAAAGAGGATGCAAAGTTAAGGGGAAGGTGACAAATCAGCCTGGCCGGACTCGAAACAAGTCTGTTCGATCTGGCCAGGTCTGCCCCAGAGTCTTAAGCACTGAAACTGACAGACGCTGGCCATGAAACTTACCAACACTCACCGTGAAACTGACCAAAATGGGGGTGGGAGCTGAAGAGAACAAGTTAAATGGAGAATGGCGTTCACGATGTGGTTAGAGAAATAATAAGCAGCCTCATAGATCTTAGCTTTCCATCGCTAGTCCTGCACTCACTTTTTGTGTGTTTTTTTTTTAAAGATGGCTTCGAGGGAAGAGGTTGAATGAGGGGGGAAGACAAGTGGGAGAGACAAGCAAGAATGTGGGTGTGGGGTAACAACTATGCACAGGCAAGCAATTGATTTGGGAGTGAGGTAGGCATTAAACTCAGGTTAAAACAGCATCCAGAAAATGTGGGGGAAACACGAGGAAACTGCAAGGAGAGAGCGAGGTGACTTCTAAAGGTCGGAGAAAACATGCATAATGAAAACAAAGTCCCAAAGTAGTATTTTTTTTGGGGGGGGGGTGATGGTGATGAAATCAACCTATTCATAAAAGGGTTTTGTGGAGTTTGCTGTAAGCATAAATATGCCCAAAGTGCTGCAGTCGGTCTTTCTTTTGTACCCATACTCTAAGACCATGGCAAACTGACCACTGCTATCCCCCAAGAGGATTTTTGCCAATGTGATGATGTGTGGAAATTATCAAAATCTGTTTGGTGAGTCACTGCATGGTCTCCCGTTTTCAACACCCAACAGAAATATTGTTTGAAAGGTCCCTATCACAACTTAATTGAAACCACTTGCGCCTGTGAAATTAATCAGCATGCAATATTCTGCCTTTCAGCAGACTGCAGCTTTTGATCCCGAGGGATCATGGTTTAAATTGTTAATGTTGCTAAATTAAAAGGGGGGTTGTCCCTTCATAGACACATGAGCTGTCAGGCCAGCGTTCATAATTTGGGAGAAGGAATCAGTTGTATGAAGAAAAGGAAACAATTATATGTTTGCAAAATGCCACAACGTATGCTATTCAATGACCCATTTTAGAAGATGAGATACAGATCATGCATCATAAGAGTGAAGAATCTCCAGAAAAGTAAATAGAAGGATGTCAGTGTGAAACCCAAACTGGTGATGGCAGAATGTGTAATCAGAGGGCTATGCACGTTTTATATAGAGACAGGCTGTAAGAAGGTATGGTGTTGCGTAATGGCTGGGTTGGGTCATGTCATGTCATTTCCTTGTTTAGACAAGATTTTTTCCCCTTTTAAAGCAGCCCTCTCCCAGTTCAGCCATTCAGAGACAGCAATTTTAAAATCACATTCCAAATTATACCAAACAAGACCAGTGAAGCAATCTTTGCGCCCAACTGAAAGGGGAGTTTACAATTTAATGGCAGTCTTACTAACAAACTAATTTTATTGTATACCCTGTGTGCTCTCAAGCTGCCAGGGGGAGCCTTGGAGGAGGTATTGGGTAGGTTTTTTGCGTTAACCCATGCTGATTCTTGGCCTGTCTCGAGTGTTGCTTTCTTCAGACTTGCATGGTCTGGTTTAACAAGATGCACTGCTGTGGCATCTGACAGCTCAGACTTCTGAAACTTCTGCTAAATTAAATGTGAAATGTGTGTTTACATGGTAGTAGGTGTTATATCAAAGTGGAATTTAAGCAGCCTCAATGTGTGCAAGGTGTCTCCAAAGGTTTTCTGTGGAGTTTGTTGATGAGTTTTTCTTCTTGAGCAAGGACTGTGCTTGGTTCAAACAGCATCCTGCAAAAGATGTAGACGACTGGGGAAGGCAATGGCAAACTATCCCGTAAACATAGTTTGCCTAGTAAATGTCGTGATGTGATGCCAACCCATGGGTCAGTGCTTGCACATGGGACTACCTTTACCTTTTTACATCAGAGGCAGGTGAAATTGCACAGAATCCACCCTGCAGACACACAACACCTTGTAAGGAACAATTAAAATAATCGACAAGTGTAGTTGAATGCCTTCTCAGCAGGTAGTCACATTTTTGCATACAGAATGGACAAAGGGAGGTGTGAAAGAGGCAAAGGGGGAGATCGGCTTAGTTCCTGTGAGATAATCACAGTGGCAGAATATATACTTACAAAGTGAAATGCTCACTTGTTTTTATATCATGTAGCGTTTCAGTGGGTATATTGCCTCCCCCTCTTCAGAGTGGGGAATGAGCCCCGTGGCGCAGAGGGTAAGCTGCAATCCTGCAGTCAAAAGCTCTGCTCACGACCTGAATTCGATCCCGAAAGAAGTCAGTTTCAGGTAGCCGGCTCAAGGTTGACTCAGCCTTCCATCCTTCCGAGGTCAGTAAAATGAGTACCCAGCTTGCTGGGGGTAAAGGGAACATGACTGGGGGAGGCACTGGCAAACCACCCCATAAACACAGTCTGCTTTGTAAACGTCAGGTTGTGACATCACCCCATGGATCAGGAATGACCCGGTGTTTGCACAGGGGACGACCTTTACCTTTACCTTCAAAGTGGTGCAACAACACGGATTACACAGTTTTTAAGAGGGCTTGCACCAGTTCCTGGATCTTTTATGTTGTAGATAATGCAGGTCAACAGCTGAGTTGTGTACTGATCTGTTATTGAAATAACAAATAATGAGAAGACGTTTGGAAACATTGTGGTGTGGTTGAATGACCAGCTCCTGGTGCTGTGATGTCACCTGAAGATCCTAGCCACCACTGTGCTTGCTACAGAGAGCCAGCGTGGTGTAGTGGTTAAGAGTGGTGGTTTGGAGCGGTGGACTCTGATCTGGAGAACTGAGTTTGATTCCCTGCTCCTCCACATGAGCGGCAGGGGCTAATCTGGTGAACTGGATTGGTTTCCCCACTCCTACACCCGAAGCCAGCTGGGTGACCTTGGGCTAGTCACAGCTCTCTTAGAGCTTTCTCAGCCCCACCTACCTCACAGGGTGTCTGTTGTGGGGAGGGGAAGGGAAGGTGATTGTAAGCCAGTTTGATTATCCCTTAAGTGGTAGAGAAAGTCAGTATATAAAAACCAACTCTTCGTCTACAGCTGACACAATGTTCCCAGCTCTTGATAAGGATGTGTAAAGGAGGAGCTGGGAGAAGACTACTTATATTATTATATTTATAATGCCCATTCCCCAAGGAACCCAGCATGGCATTGTATGTGTTTGGGTTTCCGAACGACTCAAACAACTGGACCGTCTAGTCTGCCCTTGTAATTCTCTCCTGAAGGTTTGTTTTCCCTGGCAAAGTTACAAGGTATTGTCAGTACTTTCCCACCAGCAGAATGCATCTTTCTTGTGGCTCCCACAGCTTTTCTCTTGGCTTTGTACTCATGCATTTTGCATTAACCAAACTGGTGCAAAGCAAAATGGAAAAATGTGATACTGGTGAAATGCTCCGTATAATCATCTGATTAATTTAATCCCTTCTGTAAGCTTCAAAGAAAGGTGAACGGCAGATAAAAGGCTGCCCACAAGAGCTAGTGTTCCGCACTATGTCTTGAATTACATATTCCAACATAGCTGAAAATCTTTGCTAAGTAAGGATTTATTCTGGATTCACAGAAGCGGAGTTCTCATTACGATTTCGGCCCAGCGAGGAAGTTTTCTTCACACTACTGAAGGAATCATCACCAGTCCTTCCAGTGTGCGAAGCTTAGTCAGGAGCAATGTCAATTCTCAGACATTTGACTCAGCATCGAACTCTCCTTCAGTCTCCATGTCCTTCAGCTTAGCTTTCACCCCATTCCATTTGGGGGTACCTTCAAGCAACTTTATGTATGCATATCTCTAGCGTGGGCAAGAAAATGGATTCAGGACATGCCGTCCGTGCATTTCATCCCCCTGATGCAGCTGCTGTAGAACCATGTTAGAAATTTGACGATAGCTGTTCAGGTAGGATAAAGTTGATGGGTTTGTGTGCACCCAATGACGTCCCCATCCTTGCTGCTTTTGTGAACGTTGGTCCTGTGATAACCCCCTGGTCCTTCAAAATAGGTATACACACAACTGCACATCTGTCTGTGGTTTGAGAGGAGACCATAAGAGGGACATAACAAACCTAACATTTCCTTCTGTAGTCTAATTCCTTGAGAGACCTTCTAGCACGAATCACAAGGGGCCACATTGTGAGAAAATTGTTTCTTCAGGCGTTGTGTTCATGCCAGTCAGTCCATCAGTCTTATGATTCCTTGGAGAGATGCCTAGGATTTGGGATTCACACAGGGCCATGGGTTTTAGTAAACAGAGTTGTAGAATGTGGTAAAATCGTGTGCCAAATCCTGCTGGGTGACCTTGGGCCAGTCACAGTTTTCTCAGCACTCTCTCAGCCCCCGCAGAGGCAGGCAATGACAAACCACTTCTGAACATCTCTTACCTTGGAAACCCACGAGGGTCACCATAGGTCAGCTGTGACTTGACGGCACACACACACAAACACACACAGGTCCCTTTGGGCCAGTGTCTGCTTAGAGAGAACAATTCCTTTTGATTTACTTTGAAGCATAATCGGAAAATCAAATAGTTGTCCCTTTTTCTTTTACAATTAAATGGTATGTATTTCATGCAAAAACTAAAATGGTTATTTTCCCCGCCCTAAATCGTTTTGAGGCTCATTAAAGTGGCAGTTCTCTTGATTTCCAAATCAATGAAACGGAGTTAATGCGCTGAGTGACCTTTCAGAAGAAAAAGGAGATTGCACCAGCCATGCATCTGCAGTTCAGTGCTGCATTTACTGTTACAATGCATGTATAATTGCATGGAACAATATTACGTTCTTATCTGTCCACCTAGTCATGCTTGCTTTTGATAGTGCCAGTTATTGGATATGTCCAATATTTATTCTTCAGGATGGATTCAGTAAGGGATAAAGGAATTAAGCAATGATCAGGGTTATTTTATTTTATTTTACAACAACCCTTGGAGATTGTAATTAGGTGCAAATCACCAAATAAACTTAGTAGTTCAGTGAGGATTTGAACCTAGGTCTCCTTTGACTGGCTGCCACTCCAGCATCATATCACATTGATCATTTAGGCCGTCTACAAGGAATATAACTTGTAGACAGCCTAAATGATCAATGTGGTAGGATGCTGGAGTGGCAGCCAGTCAAAGGAGACCTAGGTTCAAATCCTCACTGAACTAAGTTTATTTGGTGATTTGCATCTAATCACATTCTCCAAGGATTGTTCTAGAGGACCCTTGGCTTAGAATTTGTGAAGCAGTTTTTCTAGCCTTTTCCAGTTGATAGTTTACAGGGGCTAATAATGATTCATAGGGGGCATGAGGCAGGCAATCCTACTGTTCAAGACAAATAGATGGAATCTTGATGGGGCCGTCCCTGCGGCTGGCACTGTACAACTGGCAGAAGCTGCCAGGGGGAGGGAAAGAGGGGAAGCTGAAGATGGGGAGGGGCAGATGAAGGTAGGTAGGCTGGCTGGTGGGTGGGAAGGAGAGAAGGAAGCCGCAAAAGACAGAGTCTGTGACCTGGATAGCCCCAGGCTAGCTTGATCTCATCAGATCTCAGAAACTAAGCAGAATCGGCCCTGGTTAGTATTTGGAGGGGGGAATCACCGAGGAATACGAGGGACATGATGCAGAGGCGGGCAATGGCAAACCACCTCTGCATGTCTCTTGCCTTGAAAGCCCTACAGTGTTGTCATAAGTCAGCTATGACCTGATGGCACACACACACACAAAGGGGGGGACTTTCAGGGAAGGGAAAGAAGTAGTCGGGGAAGGGAAAATGAGACGTCGCCTACAAGTCCTTGTAGATCCCCCATTTGTACCACACTATATCTGAAATGAGTCGTGAACTCAAATGTTATTTTGGAAAGGAGCTAACGAAGCACTTTAGAGTCATCTTTAGTATGAAATTATGTTGTGGTCACAATGCTGTTGAATATAGCTCCCCTGTGTTGCAAGACTGACAGTGGGTTGTACCTTACAGATGTCCTCCTGACAGAAGAAAAGGGAGGGTGTAATCTCACCCACTTCCTTTTATCACTGCAGCCTCTCCATTCCTGATGGCTGTAAGGGGTTATGATGTCACCCTGTGTCCAGACCTAGAAATTAAGGATTTGAATTTCACATTCTACAAAAGTTCTTTTGTTTGTTTGGTCCCCTCCGTACTTTATTTTTTTTGTATATATAATTGAGGCTTTGGGGATCGCTTAGTCTTCCAGTCCTCAATGAGGGCAATGACTCAAGGTGCCACCTGGCATTCACTTGGTCTATTATGAGAGGCTTGAAGGAACCACACAGTAGGCTTGATGAAAACAGCTAGGAAGCAGCTTTATTTCAGTGGTATGTATGGTTTGATTGTTTTCCTTTTCTTCAGCCTTCTCAGTATTACAGTAACAAAGTTACTGATGAACTGGGGCCTGAGAAAGCGTAATAGTTCCAAAGTTGGTTTCTTGTTTGAGTGATTCAGAATTCATAGCATCATAGAGTTGGAAGGGGGCATGCAGTCTCTAGGCCAACCCCCTGCTCAACACAGGATCAGCCTAGGGTAACCCTGACAAGGGTTTGTCCAGCTGCTGCTTGAAGACTGCCAGTGAGGGGGATCTCACCACTTCCCTAGGCAGTCAATTCCACTGTTGAACTACTCACTGTAAAAATTGTTTCCCTAATATCCAGATGGTAGCTTTTTTTTTTCTTGCTGTTTTTTGTTTAGCAGGTCTCAGCTTTCCAAAATCTATCCTGATTGTAGAAAAGCTTACCTGTGATTATGAGCTGCTTTGAGTAGGAATTACTCTGGAAAAGCAGGGGAGGGCGGTTATTGGTTTTTGGGGATTTTTTTGGTAATAAATGAATAACAAATATTTAGTGATGTTAAAAACCACTGTGTGCGAAACTGCTAACCATTTTACATGTTAGATCTCTGCAATTTGCAACTCTCGAACAAGGTATCATGAAACTGAAGCATGCCAATCCATTGGTCCAGGAGTCCCTTTGAACATACGGAGCTGCATTAACCTTTCACTTCAGTGGAAGGGGCAGTGTTAGGCACGCATCCTTTTGCATACGTTGAGCTATCTATAAAAGCTTCTTTGCAATTCTGCATGGGACCACATGCTTAGCTTTGAGGGTCATGGGCAGAATCTGCAAACACCTTTATTTTATAGGCAAAACTCGTCCCCCAAACACACCCTGTTACTGAAATTACCTCTTTGATTATTTTTTTTTGTAAAGTCAGACTTTAAGAATGCAAGAAGACAGCAAGATTCTATTCGCTGTGCGAGGGCTTCAATAATTTATAGAATTAGTAAAAGCTTTATTATATTTTTGTGCCTGCATGCACTCAATTCACTCAGCTATGCTACATAAAAGTTCAAAGGTAGTATTTTATTGTCATGCATGAGAGGAGCGAAATAAATTGGAGACAGTAATGTAATCATGCTCGCCTGTGTGTCCTGAATTTTGAACACCATCTATTAGGAGGTATGTCACAAAATACTTAGCTTGGGAAATATTTATTAATACTGAAGGTTTTAATATTTTTCCATGCCTGCATTCCTGTTTCATGCACATGCAAGTGGGGAATCTATCTTGCAGAAAGTGCTTGCCATCAAAGAGCAGTCCTTGGTTTTAATAACTGAATAAGCAGAAGTGACTTTTCCATCCCCTAAGTTATAGCCAGATTATTACTTTTTTCATTTGTGAGATAATAATAGTTGATACGGGTGGGCGTATCGACCACTGTAGACACCTTCCAGGTTTTCTCAATCCAGCAAGCGAGCTCTGGTGCCTTCCCTGGTGTTTTTATGAGTTTCAGTCGGTAGAACTTATCTGATTTTGTACATTGTCTTTAATGCATGAGCCCATTGTTTAGGCAACTAATGTTGAGGGTCTATATAAACAAGTCAGAAAACTGTCTCTTGTCATTCTGATTCTGATTCTTTTTCTTTCTTTTTTTTGCCGTCAAGCAACAGGTGACTGTAATGAATTGAACTGAATTGGCAACTCCGTAGGGTTTCAAGGCAGGACATTGGGAGGTGGTTTGCCCTGGTATTCCTTGGAGGTCTCCCATCCAAATACTAGCCAGGGTCAGGGCTGAGTGTGTGTGATTGGCCCAAGGTCACCCAACCAACTTCCATGGTGCGAGTGGGGTTACAACCTGGGTTTCCCAGATCCTAGTTCAACTACACTAGGCTGGCTCTCCTGTATTCTGATACATATATCTTGAATAATAATCTTGTGCCTCATAAGATAACTGGTTCACACAGGAACGCACTTGCAGACATATAATGCTGCATCAAGTTCAACTCATCGTTGTGAACCCCCCGGTGTGACTGAGGACCATACATATCATAATTAAGCTATGAGCTATAGAGATGGCTTAGGAGAATCCAAGATAGGTTTGCCAGGCCTCCTGCTATAGTGGGAGGCCTCCTGCCAGCAAGCCCCGTTACCTGCTGCCACTCAGAACAGTGGTGGGAGAAAAATAAAATTAAAAAACAGCAACGTCACCGACATACCATAGAGTATCTGGCGATTCCTAGAGCTACCCTTTGTCACTTCCAGGTTTTACCTGCAAGTGGTGTAGCGATATTGCCAGTGTCATACTCATGTCCCTCTTTCCCCACCCCCAGCCCTCTCACAGCCCTACCTACAGACTCCCATGCGATGTTTCAAACCGATTCTGAAATGTTCCTGGCTTTAAAAGTACACTTTAAATTACTGAATTAACTTTTTAAAAGTTTTTTTTAAAAAAAAACTCCTGTAATGCTTCTTAGCATTTAAATACCCAAACCAAATAAATAAAAGTGTTCTTTTCTTTGTAAACATTATATGGGTTACTGCTGTTTTTTATAAGACCAGAGCCTGGCCTAAACACTTGTCCTAGTGCCGAGAAACAAGTATTTTTTGTTAAAAGATACCAATGGGTTTGTTTCTCACAGGACTGCCCTGTATGCTCTGGCAGCAAAGAAAATAAGGTCCAATATGGCTGCTAAGGGAGCTGATCCTTCAAGTTGATTTTAAAGGTTGCTAGGTCCCATTGGCCAATTGGGACACCACCACAATTTTTAGTTATTATTTGTTGTTGTTGTTTTGGTATGCATCAATTTAGCATAGTTTTATTATTAATCCAGAATTCTGTTATCCTAGTATTTCCTTTTATTTTGTATCTGTGGTATCCTTGACGTGTTTGTAATAGACTGGCTAAATGCAAATAAAACCATTCAAAATTCAAATTCATAAGACTGGAGCCCTATTGTGAACTTGCAGCTTTCTAATTCTGCCAGATGTTTTCAGCTTTCATATTGACTCTCTTGTCAAATATTACATAGAAAGAGTGAAGCTAGCCTTATCATTTCAGAATAATATTGTAGAATAATTAAAAATAGCACATCAGCTAAAATTTGACCAGGGATTTTTAAAGGAAATTTTGCAGCTGTCCAGTGGTATGTGATTGGAATTTGTATTCATAGCATATGCCGCTTACAAGACACTTTGCATTTTCCTTTTGAGGGTGGGTGTGCTTTGTTGCTTAGGGTCACAGTCTGCAACATTTTCAATGCAATCCTAAGCAGAGTTGCACCTTTCTGAGTCCTCTGAGGTCAAGGAACTTATATGGGTTTAATTCTCAGAACTAGAAACAAAAATATATTACATCAAGTTTAAGGGGCAAGTATAAATGATAAGTTTGAATCCACTTGAACCTCCCCCCCCCCTCTTTTCCTTATGTTCTAAAAGGAGAAAAAAATAAACTTTTTCCCCCATGGTGGACTGTTTCCTTTTTATAGTATCATAAATGATTCCTCCCTATGAATACTTTTATAGATGCTATCATAACTGAGTTGTGCACAGGATTAGATGGTTGTTATAATATAACCAGTAGACCGGTTATAGAAGATGGAGCTGCTTTGATATTTAATACTCCTTAAATGCCTCCTTAGGAATCATGCACTGTGGGCTATAAACGATGGCACAGTTATTAATGATGTAATTAAAATTCCAGGCTCAGAGGCAAAACAAAAGCACACCAGAAAGATAACATTTATATTGTGGTATACTGCTTAATTTTACATTATTTATTTATTTTGGGGGTGCTTGCAGGGTTTTCTAAGTGAAATTAAACACTTCCATTGATGTAGGGTTGCCAGGTCCCTTTTCGCCACCAGCGGGAGGTTTTTAGGGTGGATCTTGAGGAGGGCGGGGTTTGGGGAGGGGAGGGACTTCAATGCCATAGAGTCCAATGGCCGAAGCGGCCATTTTCTCCAGGTGAACTGATCTCTATCGGCTGGAGATCAGTTGTAATAGCAGGAGATCTCCTGCTAGTACCTGGAAGTTGGCAACCCTACATTGATGCGAGGACAGGGACCTGTCTCGAGTGAGAAGACAGGGCAGAAGTCAGTTGAGGCTTGTTGACAGAATTTAAAATCTATTTTGATCAACCTCACAAATCGGAAATGATATGGATGTTAATGAGAGAGTTCTGTCTACTCGCTGGGAGAGCCAGCGTGGTGTTGTGGTTAAGAACGGTGGTGTGGAGTGGTGGAGTCTGATCTGGAGAACCAGGTTTGATTCCCCACTCCTCCACATGAGTGGCGGAGGCTAATCTGGTGAACTGGATTTGTTTCCCCACTCCTACACACAAAGCCAGCTGGGTAACCTTGGGCAAGTCACACTCTCTCAGCCTCACCTACCTCACAGGGTGCCTGTTGTGGGGAGGGGAAGGGAAGGCGATTGTAAGCCAGTTTGATTCTTCCTTAAGTGGTAGAAAAAGTCAGCATATAAAAACAAACTCTTCTCCTTCTCCTTCTCCTCCTCCTTCTTCTCCTCCTTCTCAGATCTCCTTGTCAAATCACTGGTAAAAGAATATTAAAAGGGTGGGATGAACTTGCTCTGCTCGTCCACACATGATTAATCTTAACTGAGAGTTGTGAGCTTCTAGGTACAGTAGTCAGGTTCAAGTCCAGTAGCACCTTAGAGACCAACAAGGTTTTCAGGGTCCAAATTTTTGAGGGTCAAGGCTCCTTTCATCAGATGTTCTGTACAGTGTCACTCTTACGAGCCTTTACACATAGGATGCCAGGCATTCCCACCTGGCACAAGTTGTTCTTGCATCTATACTGAAATCACAGGTCTAATATTTTTAGTCTTTTAGTGGAATTGCCTTTTAGTCATAGGGGAGGGGCCGTGGCTAAGTGGTGGAGCATCTGCTTGGCATGCAGAAGGTCCCAGGTTCAATCCCGGCATCTCAAGTTAAAGAGACTAGGCAAGCAGGTGATGTGAAAGACCTCTGCCTGGAGAGCCACTTCCGGTCTGAGCAGACGATACTGACTTTGATGGACCAAGGGTCTGATTCAGTAGAAGGAGGCTTCATGTGTTCATATGTTCATGACTCGCCTTGACCATTGTAAGTAAAACGTTATTTATGCAGCGCTCATGGCGAAGGGGGGTTGCCTGTTAAGCAAATCTGCTGGATACACGAGCCTATTTCTCTGCCCTGCCCTTTACCGAGAGTAATCTACATCAATCAAACCCCACCTCTGTTGGGAATGCCATGACAACAGCCCTACACCTGGAGCGACCTTTCCCAAGCCATGGAGCCACCCTGTGCAGAATGCAGATAACCAAGCCGTCTAGCTGAGCTGGCTCCCAACAACTCAAGGCAGGGTGATGGGGAAGCAGGCACGCAAAAATGACGCCAGCTGACAGCGCCGGCGGTCGGAAGTGAAGCACAAGCTGGAGGCATCAAGCTGGCTGGCTGGAGAGGTGGGAGCAGGGGGCACGTTGCTGAAGTGGCAGAGGTTGGGCAGCTGAGGTGGAGGAGCTTGCCCTTTGGGCAACGTTGGATAATTAAACGTTCTGGATAATCAAGTGCCGGATAATAAAGCTTTTACTGTGCATGTATTCATTTAGACATCGTTTTAGAAATCTTATTAAATCCTGGATGTCAAGACTGTGATGTGACTTTTGTTTTTTACATTGTTATAGACTTTGGCTCATTTTTTTATTTTCATGAGTGGAGCAGGGGTACAAAACGAGGCCTTGGACTGGAATAAGATGAAGCTTCTGGCTGAACACTGCTCCTTCTGTTTGTGGATAGTAGGAACCGCTCCTTGTTGGAAGGCAGCATGTGCATTGCATGTGCAGCTTCCCAGGAGGGGGGGCATGTAAAGCCCCATAGGATCATTTCAGGTCAGGGACTGAAGCCAAAGCCCTCTTCCCTGTACCATAATCCTAGTTTGATTTAGGCCCTTGCAGCACTTCAGATTTGAATTTCCACAGAGAATTCACAGCTGGTATTCTGTTGCAAGTCCCCATGGTGATTACATGGGGTCCTTTGGCTCTAGCCCATAGTCACTATCACTGATTGGAATCTTTTTTTACCATTACGCATCAATTGCAAGAATATTTATGCCACCCTAATTATGAGGCTTAGGACCCCCGTGGCACAGAGTGGTAAGCTGTAGTACTGTAGTCCAAGCTCTGCTCACGACCTGAGTTCGATCCCGACGGAAGTTGGTTTCATGTAGCCGGCTCAAGGTTGACTCAGCCTTCCATCCTTCCGAGGTAGGTCAAATGAGTACCCAGCTTGCTGGGGGTAAAAGGAAGATGACTGGAAGAGGCACTGGCAAACCACCCCGTAAACAAAGTCTGCCTAGTAAACGTCGGGATGTAACATCACCCCATGGGTCAGGAATGACCCTGTGCTTGCACAGGGGACTTTGACCTTTTTAATTATGAGGTTAACAGGTAGTGATGGCTGCAAAGAAGGCTTACTGAATCTTCAGAAGAGACCAATTTTATTTATTTATTTAAGGCAGTGGATAGTCTAAAGCAGCGGTTCCCAAGCCTTTTGCGTCATGGAGCATTTTTCAGGAGATAAATTCGTCACGGAGCCCTAATTTTCACCTAGCACCTATATACTAAACCAAATGACAGAAGTCTTTTTCCTTCCAGTCTCTTCACGGAGCAACAGGAGATTTTTCGCGGAGCACCAAGTGAAGCACAGATTGGGAACAGCTGGTCTAAAATATCCCCAAAGTACTTGCAGAGCTGGCCCCAACTTTAATGATTCAGGTGTTGATTCCTGAACTTTCATTTCCATACACATTTTATTTGTATTGTTTTCATTTTTTTCCCCATGATCCTTTCATATTGGAATCTCAAACACAGGTGTTTTTGAGAGGGTTGTCCTTTTTTTTTTTTCTTCTTTGAAAGCCCAGGTGGCATTTATAGTTATTTATTATGATTAGTTTTCAGTGTTTCTGAAAACAGGAACTCTGCCAGCGCAAGCCATTTGTTCAGTCATATGGATTGTTTCTCTTTGCTGGTGGT
The DNA here is from genome assembly GCF_029931775.1 of Euleptes europaea. Classification (NCBI taxonomy): domain Eukaryota; kingdom Metazoa; phylum Chordata; class Lepidosauria; order Squamata; family Sphaerodactylidae; genus Euleptes; species Euleptes europaea. Next base: position 20,283,639 of record NC_079326.1, read on the forward strand.
TCTTTATGCAAACTAAAGGCTTCTTTTCTTGAGGCATGTGTTGGCAGGTAGAAATTTAAAAAAAAACCACAACTGAGGAGCATGGAGGAGATGCTTCATTTTTCTAAGTTAAGGATTTTAATTATACCCTTGAAATCAGCTTTCAACTGCTTGTGCTTGTCCAAGAACTTAGAATCTATAATCAGGTCTTCTTGCATTCTGCAAAAATAAAATAACTCTAATAATCCTGCATGGAGGCAATCCATATTTGGCAACAAAATCCGTTAAGTAACTATGAACAAATGTTCTTCAATATACGGAAGAGTCATGTTCTTCAATTTACGGAAAAATGAAGAAGAGTTGGTTTTTATATGCCGACTTTCTCTGCCACTTAAGGGAGAATCAAACCGGCTTACAATCGCCTTCCCTTCCCCTCCCCACAACAGATACCTGTGAGGTAGGTGAGGCTGAGAGAGAATGACTTGCCCAAGGTCACCGAGCTGGCTTCATGTGTAGGAGTGGGGAAACCAATCCAGTTCACCAGATTAGCCTCCGCCGCTCATGTGAAGGAGCGGGGAATCAAACCCGGTTCTCCATATCAGACTCCACCGCTCCAAACCACTGTTCTTAACCACTACAAGTGATAGAATTCTGGGGCAGCCAAATAGATTGCCACCTTCAAACTATGGGGGATTTATATTTTTTAATATACCGTATATACTCGTGTATAAGCCGAGTTTTTAATCCCCAAAAAAGTGCTGAAAAAGCCCAACTCGGCTTATACGCAGGTCAATACGGGAGGGGGAGGGAGGGGGGAACTTACCGCCGCCACCTGCCCGCGCGCCTTCCCTAAACGAGCCGAGGAGGTGCGCACCTCTGCCTTTTGTTCCTGCGGGAGGGAGGAGGGGAAAGGCGCAAGTCAGGATGCCAGGCGGGGGGGGGGGGAGGAGGGGGGAGCGACCCGCTCGCATGCAGCCTCTCCCATTCCACAGGGCGGCGGCGGCGACGTAGAAGGGGGAAAACAGACCCCCGGGCACACTTTCTCCTTTGCTGGGCCCGCCGTGGCCCTGCGCCCAGGAGGCCTCGTGGGCCGCTCCTGGCCCACAGAGAAGGTGCGCGGGCAGGCGGCGGCCCGGTAAGGTAAGCCTGAATCAGCTTATACGCGGGTGCCTAATTTTCCCCCATTTTGGGGGTGAAATTAGGCACCTCTGCTTATACTCGGGTCAGCTTATACCCGAGTATATATGGTATATGTTTTTTGCTGTTGACCTGTACAAAATCCCCATGCAAAAGTTGAAATTTAACATTAGAAGGAGTGACTTGGGCTAAGATCCCACATAGTATTTACATAGGTGGGGACAGATGCATTCACTTAATGCACATTTTTTTGCCTCCCCCCGTCCCACGACAGTCTGAAGTATCCCCCAGAATCCTATTCTTGGAGGTCTTCTGTCCCCCAGGAATGAGGTTTGGGGAGCATTTCAGTTTGCCGTGGGAGTAGAGAGGTGAGAAAGTTGTATTTTGTGACTTCCTATTGCTCCACCTGTGGGTATAGTCTGTGGGATATAAGGTAACAGCTAAAATCTTTCTCTATAGTGCAAATTGATTTTATTTGTTTGTTTTTACTTGCAAGAAAATTCCGATGACAATAGTCAGTTGTCTAAACATTCAGAATGATATGACATGGAGTAGGAAGTTGACATGCCTTCCCAAGCAGAAAGGGAGGTAGATCAACATCAGGGAGGGATAAATGCACGCTTACAAATACACAATTTTCCCCATCTACCCCATCACGACTGTTTTGAATGGTAATTTTATTGACCCCTTGACTCAGTTCAGAATGCTGAAAAAGACAATTTTGAACATCTTCAGCAGGAAAAGGTGTCCAGGGAGGATAGGAATTGGGTAATTCTAAGAAGAGTAGGCAGCAAGTAGCGTATCCTGCTTTTTCTAGTGAGCCATATTTACCTTTTAATAGGTAAGCTTTTATTACTCCAGAAGACTGGAAAGGAGGGCAGGATAGTGGCAGGATGGTGGAGGCGTAAGATTCAAAGAATACCTTGCCTGACTGGAAAAGAGGCTTTTTTGAATTTGAGAGGTTTGCATTATGAGCCCTACTCACCTTTCAAAACTTATTGGGATCAAGGAAGGAAATGGCATGTTACCTTGGGATAGTAGAGGCATATAAAGGATAACTGCAGTGTAAGTTGGAACAACACAGATAAGCCTTACTTCTTTACTACTAGGATGTCTGTAAGGGTCCTGCTATTTGATCCTACTTAGCAAAGGACTAACTCTGAGGAATGAAAGATAAAGACAACTAAAAAAAAATACATTCTGGTTATGTGCCTGGGCGGAAGATGGATTATATGATTATCAAAGTTTGTAAAGACAGGGAGAGGAAGAGATTTATGGACAGAAATTACGAGAAATTCAGTTTTATCAAGGTTAATTTAAGAAAATGAGCAGACATCCATGAAGTAATAAAAGCAGAAAAGCAATTAGTAACCACAGAAAGTGCCAGCAGGCACAGAGAAGGGATTGAGAGAAAGCTGCAGATCACCGGTTTAGAGATGACAGGCCAAAAGAGGATATAAGGACGATGAAAAGGAAGGAAAAATAAAGAGGAAAAGAGACGAGATCAAGGACAGACCCCTGGAAAATGCCAAAGGAAAGAGCCGTGAGGGAGAAAGAGATAAGGAAAGTAAAGGCCAATGTCTCCCCCAAAAAGTCAAAGAGGGAAGAGAGAGCAAAAGAGAATGACTGATAGTACCAAAGATAAAGGACCCCCGTGGTACCGAGTGGTAAGTTGCAGTACTGCAGTCCAAGCTCTGCTCACGACCTGAGTTTGATCCCGACGAGGGTTGGTTTCAGCTTGCTGGGGGTAAAGGGAAGATGACTGGGGAAGGCACTGGCAAACCACCCCGTAAACAAAGTCTGCCTAGGAAACGTCAGGATGTGACATCACCCCATGGGTGCTTGAACAAGGGACCTTTACCTTTACCAAAGATAAACTCAGCTGTGGGTAAAAGAAGTGGGGTGCCAGAGCTGCACAGGAACTGGCATGACCCCTATGCCAGTATCCATGTTACTTGCACCACGCAAACTGGCACGGACACCAGGGCAGGGCACCCTTCACCGGCCCCTTTGTGCCGCGCAGCAGCGCAAGCCTCCTGTGCCCACGCTGCCTTCCTGGCAGCATATGTTTGGCGCGAGTGCTCAGGCCGGCATCCTGGGGGCAGCCTTTAGGCAGCTTCCTAATCCTTTTGGGCTGGAAAGGAGCCATTTTGCAGGTGCCAAGGTATGCCTGCAAAATCGTGGCACATTCTTGTAGAATCTATGGGGAGTCCCACGGGGTTTTTCTCAAAAATACCGATTAATTTATTTCTTGGCTTGCTGCGCTGGCTCCACCTGCCGTCTAACTGCACGCTCTTCAGGAATGGGCTGCCCATCTTCGCTAGGCATACAAAGCATTTTCACTGAAAAGGCAACTCTGTAAAGACATTCCTTTTTTTTTTTTTTTAAGGAAAGCATGTCTATTGTCCCCTGCAACTGCTAGTGCTGGGGAGATCATAACTTTCCCTCATTTTCACAGCAAGATGCTTGTGTGTGTATAAATTCCACTTTGTGTGTACCTTAGCATTTCCTTCTCCTAATTCTAAAGATTTAGAGATTCCTGGACGCATTTGGAGAAGATTGCCCGGGCGTAGTAGCTATAAATCATTTCACAGAAATCTTTCTCAGGCTCTTGCACAGATGGTATGGTTGAATATGAGGAATATGTTTGAGGTTGGAGGGCAGTGAATAACATTGTCGGTCAGATTCTATTAAACCAAAGCTACCCAAGCTCTTTGCTTCAAGGAGTTGTCTTCATTTTTTGGGACTGTCAGTGATAATGCTCGCTCCGCTGTTTAATGTTTTTCCTTCAAATATGTGTTGATTCTGGATCTCACTCTTTAGTGAATCAATTAAAAATTACTATGGTTCTATCTCAACACCTAGAGAGCCTGGTTACATCTGAAAAGGGGACTTTTTATGCCACTAATTTCAAAGGCACAACATACAGTAGATCTTAGAATAGTAACTGCACTTCAGAAGATACTTTGGGTTCTGAGTCATAAGCCGGGCAGTGAGAAGACCTTCTCTAAGTGTCAGGATTGATCCTTGCCCCCCAGTCTCCTCAAACTCCACAGACACGTGAAAACAAAAGGATTACAAGGATGTGGGGGTGAGTGAGGGGTGGACCATGCCCTCTACATTCTTGGAGTTCAGACATTTTGCGGCATTTTTGGATCAAATCCGTAAGGGTGGACAGAACTCAGCCCCTCAATGGGACAAAACAGCAAGAATTTGCCGAGCCCAAAATATATTCGAACTCTTTGATTAAATGGGAGGGGAATGTGAGGATAACCAAGAATGTAAGTCTGAAAACAAAACACGCCATCCATGCAACAAACTGAAGGAATGTGAGAATTCACCTTTTCACACAATACTTGGACTGGAGGAGGGGACAACTGGAAATCAGGAATGCATCCATAGAACGAGATCTGTATTTACTGGTTTTATTAAAAGCTTCTCGTACTTTAATCTGTTTATGAGAAAGGTTTAATTCCTTCCTTTGCTACATTTGACTTCAAGTTTCTTAATGATGCACCACAGTTTTGTCACTATCTTGCACAATGAGCCTTTCAGTCGGTATCCCAATCCTGCTCTCAGTGTGCACTAAGCATTTCTCTCTCTTCTTTTGGTAATAAAAGAAAAATGATAAATGCATGAACACATACGAAGCTGCCTTATAGTGAATCAGACCCTTGGTCCATCAAAGTCAGTATTGTCTACTCAGACCAGCAGCAGCTCTCTAGGGTCTCAGGTAGAGGTCTTTCACATCACCTACTTGCCTAGTCCCTTTAACTGGAGAGGCTGGGGATTGAACCTGGGACCTTCTGCATGCCATGCAGATGCTCTACCACTGAGCCACGGCCCCTTCCCATTACATTCTTGGAGGATTCCTGTGCTTTTCAATGATGCATGACAAGTATATGCAACAAGGTGATGCACAGCGATAGCAGAAGCAATCTCAGTGAACCTTCTGTTTTCTGTTCAAGGCACAGGAATTAGTGATAGATGAACAACCCTCTCCCATCCTTCGCAGTGTACTACTGGGGTTTAAAACCATTCACTTATCATAGAGCATCTTGCCCCTTCCTCTTCCTCGTAGCTGGGTTGCCTTTCCCCTTGATTGATATATGAATATCCTAAGCATTCAGGAAGTTTCCCTTTCCCCTCTTTGCACATTGCGTCTTTGCTTCTTTGTTTTCCTCTCTGACATTTTGTGCTCCTGTCGTTCCTTTCTTGGCTGTTCTTTTTCTTCTCCCTTTCTACTGCTGAAATGGCAATGGAGCAAAGCAATTAGATTTATTCCTCACCCGGCTGGCCACACTGACAAACTGACAACACTTCTCGCTGAAGTTCTTAACTATGGATTGGCATTAGCAAAAAGTCAGCACCCGGGTGGAAGTTTCTGTGGCGTGTGACATAGGTCGCCCTATTGGAAGCGCAGGGCAGCCAGTAGAGAATTTGTAGGGGGACTTATTAGTATTTGATTCGGTGTTTTGACGGGGAGAAAAAAGTCAATGGTAACATTTCCAAGCGCGGGGTACATTAGGAACGGAATATATCAAATCAATCTTACACTTCTAAATTCTATTATTGTCATTGTGAAATGTTTAAATGTAACGGTCCCATTAGCTAATTAGGTGTCTGGGGTGATTTCCCCACCCCTTGTTAGCTTATTTATCATGAAAGATTTAAAACTGCTGTTAACAAACTGGCAAATGACAAGTTAGATTTCCCCCCCTCCCAATTCTAAATTTACTACTATACACTGGCATCTTTGTAATAGACAAGCAGTTACTCAAGGTTTATTGGCATTGTTTCCTGAGATTTAAATGAGACATAAAATTTTATAGCAGGCATAGTATTTTAATGACTGTTTCATTATTTTACATGGAGAACACGAAAGGATACAAGGAGTAATATTGATGGACAGTGTGTCATTAAAAGATGCAAAAATGTTGTACAAGCCATTTATGTGCAAATGAGGCTCTTCCGTGTTTCAGGGCTTGGTTGCAAAATTATTTATATAATTCAATCTGTCCTAGTGCAACGGGGCAAAAAAAAATCCACGTACCACGTGTATTCTGCTCCTGTTGGTAGCAGAGGATAGGACTCGCAATAATGGGTTTAAATTGCGGGAGGAAAAGTACCGGCTGGATATTAGGAATTTTTTTTTTACAGTAAGAGTTGTTCGACAGTGGAATCAGCTACCTGGACATGGACTGTTTTAATAAAACTAAACTGAGCTACCTCGGGAAGGTGGTGAGCTCCCCCTCACTGGCAATCTTTAAGCAGAGGCTGGACAAACACTTGTCAGGGATGTTCTAGGCTGGTACTGCATTAAGCAGGGGGTCGGACTAGATGGCCTGTATGGCCTCTTCCAACTCTGTGATTCTATGATCCTAAAGAAAGTCCGTGTTAAGATGTTGCCTACAAAAATTGACTCATTCTATTGGATTGACTCATTCTTTCACATCACCTACAATTGGCTCATTCTAAAATTGACTCATTCTTTTACATCACCTACAGCCAGATACTTTTAACTGGAGATGCTGGGGATTAAACCTCAAGCTCTTAGCATGCAAAGCAGATGGTCTCTACCGCTGTTCTACCTTTAGCAGCTAGAGGATCTCTTACTAATTGCTTCCTTAAATGATCCACCCCTTCTGTCATCTTGCCCCTTATGCCTGGAATGCTGTTGTATACAGTGCCACTTCCCTACCTTTGTTCAAATCCTGCTCCAATATCCACCCTCATGAGAAGCCTTTGGCTCCATCCGTTAGACCAGCTCAAATTAGAACTAAGACTTCAGTATCTGTACCTGTATTTATGCAATTTCTTCATGTGTTCTTCCTTCACCTCTTCTCCGTTGTCTTCTTCTCTGTGGACCATCCGATTTTAAGCTTCTCTAGAAAATAGTCTTTCTTTTGCACATGTTACCGTATATAGCACAATGTAAGTTGACAGCATTATGGAAACAATCAATTTTAGGGTGGCAGTCATACCAAATGTAGATAATACCTCATGGAATCTAAGATTGGTTTTGTGGGGTCTCATACTTAACTGTACTTGCCTTTACATGCCTTGCTGAAGTTTTATTAATATAATCTACAGCACTGTAGATGGTTGGAGACAAAGTAGGTTTGCTGAGGTAAAGCCATGATTTCTAGCATCAGACCATCGCTTGGTCATTGCAGCATTTGGGGTCAGTGTAAGTTAACTTGAAATTTCAACCGAAGCGTATTTGTAGATGAATTTAGGGAGTGGTATTCAGACAAAACATCTGAGATGTTTCAGCAGAAATAAAACAAATTAGGGTAAGATTAATAATTCTATTAATAATTCTATTTCCCCAGGAAACTTTAGCTGCCACTGAATTTTGCTTAGGTAAACTTACTGATTTAGAGCCCCGTGGCACAGAGTGGTAAGCTGCAGTACTGCAGTCAAAAGCTCTGCTCTGTTTCAGGTAGCCGGCTCAAGGTTGACTCAGCCTTCCATCCTTCCGAGGTTGGTAAAACGAGTACCCAGCTTGCTGTGGGTAAAGTGTAGATGACTGGGGAAGGCAATGGCAAACCACCCTGTAAACATAGTCTACCTAGTAAACGTCAGGATGTGACATCACCCCATGGGTGCTTGCACAGGGGACTACTTTTACCTTTTAAACCTATTGTTACTATTGTGACCCGGTGCTTGAACAGGGGACTACCTTTACCTATCAAACTTACACAGTCACTGTCCCAGAAAACCTTTCTGTATCATGTAGAAAAGGGTAGGGACGTGGTGAGATAAGGTGGGACTGCAGTTTGTCTAATAAACCTCTCCTTTGCTCTTTTACAATCCAGTATACGCTCACTTTTAAACAAAAGATTTTTATAATCTATTTGGCAAACAGCCCAGACTTACACTTACGGAAATTATGCAGCATTCTCAAATTTGTCTTTATGCTCGGTGCTGAAGTAGGTGACGTTTAGTGCTCACTACGTGCACTATAATCTATTTCTTACCACGTTTTGCTGTAAGATCCATTTAACTCCAATTTCTTCAATAGCACCAGATCTTGCTTGGGTGTTTGCTTTAGATGTGATTTCCCACTTTGTGAATGAAAGAGGGCTTTAAAATTATTATTAAAGTTAAAAAGGCACAATAATGTCAAGAAATGATAAATTTTCAGCCATAACACTTTTTCCCCTGAAGAACAAAACATCTATTTTCCCAAAAGCTAGCAGAGCTTCTCCCACCCCAATAGCCGTCAGCCATCCTTGAGGTGAGACCCACATGGATAATGACAAGAATTAAATGTGTGTAACTCGTTCCATTGTGGTTGAAAAAGGAAGGAGGGAAGCAACTCTTCTGCATATACCTGGTTGCCCACTATGCCATAAAACTTGACAGGAATTGGCGATTTGTAGACTTCCTGTGAATAGGATTGGTGAAACAGGATTGGTTTTCGCTGTTGGGCTAGCCTAAAGTAGTGCAATCCTGTAGACGTACTCTTTCTTTGCGATCCCCCACCTTGACCCCAGCTCTCAGAGCGATGGTAACAAGTCTGACACAGGCAAGCTGTCAAATGCTTGTGAGGACCGTAGTACCAGAATGGCTTATAGAGGCAAGCGCCTAATTGGTGCATGGTTTAAGAGCTTCCTCCACGCCCCCACCTGTCAACTTGATGTGATCAGCTGGAGTGCTACTGCTCAGACAGACCATTCTGAAAGAATGATTAAGCAGGGGTGGTGGATGCAGCGAGAGGATCCTGCCAAACGCATCATAGAAATAGACGGATGTTCATCCGTGATGAGATGCTTTGCTGTAGGAGAGGGATTTTCAAATTGGTTTAATCATTCAGTGGGTTAGAATAATAACACAGTGATCAGGAGAGCCGAGCTTTGGCTGATCGGCAGAGGCAAGTCCAAGAGAGAGGGGAAACCGAAAAGAAAATATTTGAAAACATATCTTGTAGCGTGATTGCCTGCTTGCTTCTTTCTATTACTCCCTGTAATATGCTTGAAGAGTTTTATTTGTACCTCGGGGACTATGAGGCTGTCCTCATTTAGGGATATAAATGCAGAAATTACTGCTGCACAATTGACAGCTTTAAGCCCTTCCACTGGCAGCCTGTCTCTCTCCTTTGCAGGCTGGCGTAGACGCGCTGCCTCGCAAAAGCAATAGAGAGCTTTACCCTCTACGTTATAATTATATGCCAGGCTGCCTCGTGATAGACACGAGCCTCGTTGCCAACGGAGAGACGAGTTTTCCTTCTGCAGCTCCAGTTCCAAGTGCTATCGCTTCTCTTACCACGTGTTTAAATGACTGGCTACTCCCGAGGGTCTCTCTTGGGTTCATTAAAGATAATGAAAGCTTTCCAAAAATCCGAAGGGGGAAAAGCCTTCCAAGTGAGAATACCATTCCTAGCAGGAACAGAGTTCAAGCACGGGAATCTTTCAAGATGGTGTTACCTACGATCAGTCCGTTTCTCTGCCTCTTTTAGAAGCAAGGTCTGGCAAGGCTAATGTATATCACCTGCAAATGCACTTCTCTTCCAAGTTGGCATATCAGTCAATCAACCGTTATTGGCATATTCTCAGAAATATAGCATAGACGGTACACAAGAATCCTCAATCCATACATTTCCCAGATAAATATGATTCAAACTTTGATCCTAGTCTTGACAACTCCCGGCAAAAATTCTGCCACCTTTAATGTGACCTCAGGGACAGAGTCATTCATTAAAAACGGGCATACGGAAGTTTCTTGGCTCGATAAGTTGGCATATACTTTTCTGTAGCACTGAATCAAAATTGTAGAACTAATTGAGTATTAAGGAGCCCTGTGGCGCAGAGTGTTAAGCTGCAGTACTGCAGTCAAAAAGCTCTGCTCACGACCTGAGTTCGATCCCAACAGAAGTTGGTTTCAGGTAGCCGGCTCAAGGTCCACTCAGCTTTCCATCTTTCCGAGGTCGGTCAAATGAGTACCCAGCTTGCTGGGGGTAAAGGGAAGATGACTGGGGAAGGCACTGGCAAACCACCCCATAAACAAAGTCTGTCTAGGAAACATCAGGATGTGACTTCACCCCATGGGTCAGGAATGACCCAGTGCTTGCACAGGGGACCTTAACCTTTATATTGCGTATTGAATTACTGTTGGCTGGAACAGCAATGTGTTTCAAGGTGCCAGGAAACACATGGTGAGCACTGTGGCGCACTACGGGATTGCTTCTTTAGGGCTACCGCAGCATTCATTTCAAAAGTGGTTGTTAATATTAAACTTTTTTCCCATTTTGTGTCCGTTTTTAGGGGAGGATGTATCGAGCGACTTTTGTTCAGAGCTCCCTTCTCCCTCTGGAACAACAGTGTGTGAAATGCCTTGTGGAAGGGACTGTGTTGTAACACAGTGGTCACAGTGGTCATCCTGTTCTCACTCATGCTCTGGCAAAAATACAGAAGGGAGGCAAAGCCGCACAAGGTCTATCTTGGCATTACCAGGGGAAGGTGAGTAGCAGATCTCTTACAGCTGTTGTTTGCCACTTTAGAGGTTTCCTGGGGTGTATAACAAGGCTGCCCTGACCTGGATGGCCCAGGCCAGCCTGATCTCTTCAGATCTCAGAAGCTAAGCAAAGTCAGCCCTGGTTAGTATTTGGATGGGAGACCACCAAGGAATACCAGGGTTGCTGTGCAGAGGAAGGCACTGGCAAACCACCTCTTAGTCTCTTGCCATGAAAATCCCATAAAGGGGTCGGCAGAAGTCGGCTGCGACTTGACAGCACTTTACACACACACACATAACAAGGCTAGGAATGCTCATTATTTAGGCTTATGAGAATCTTTCTGGCTCTTCCTTATTGATTGGTTAAGATAATGGGCCAGGCATTCTGTCTCGGGGGAGCTTGAGCTTTGTTTGCAGTGGTTCTAAAACTGTTTTGTGTGCCGAGACTGCTAATTTGAAAATAAGGCTTACCACATCCAGGGAATACTTTTCTCAGATATGGCACAGAATGCTGTAGATGGGAAGTGAGAGAAGGGTGATGTGTGTGTGTGTTATTTTTTTTTTCCAGGAGGGGGGATATCTTCTACACTTTTGCTCCATGCATGACTTGTATGTGATGAAAGAAATGCATAATTGCACTGAACGGTTTTAAATGTGTGTACGGTATGGTCCCTTGCTGACATCGGCGTCTAATAATCCTTGCATCACATCAGATGAGTGTCCCATTAGCAGCTCAACAGTGGCCTCTTGTGCCACAACCAATTAAAAAACAACAACAACAACAACAAAGTTGGGAAAAAGTACAAGCATGAATGTGGATGCTTAAGACTGTCAGATCAAACATGTTCAAAAATAGAATCTCTTGTGTAAACACTGTGATAGAAGACAAGTACCAGTAAAGACTGTAATGGTTTGCGGTATGTCTGGCCTTCAGCTTTTCAAAGCTGTGGGCTGATCCACATTTCCCTGGAAAGAGATTGGGACCCCCCGCCCCGTTCTATTGTAATATTACTCATTAATAATTGGTATCACTGGGGAAAAAAATTGCATCTGCAAATATTCATTAATCCTCTGCGTTGCCAACTTGGAATCTGGTAACAGTGAAGTACGGTTTAATGATGCGATTAAATACATCAAAATATTGATTTTTTAAAGGAAATTTACATAGAGGAAATTAATTAGATGACTTTCATTCCCAGTAATATTGTAAATCACTGTAGGTCTATAAAGTACGCTCGGGTTATAATCCTATGAAGGTTTATGAAGAAGACCTACAGAATACAATGAACGTTCTGAATAAACATATCTAGGATTGGTCTGTGGAAAAGCACAGTGGGAAAAACTGTGGCTGTATGTTTTCATGTTAAAATTTAGTGCATCGTTTTAAAAAAATGTATATGCTTTAGCAGAGTTATATATCAAGCGCTGTATTAAATGCCCCATGGCATAATTCTATCAAAACAGAAAGATGAAATAACTGGTTATGTGTATTTTTGAAAACATTCCTCAGTGGTACCTTGTCTGCTTACTGCAGTTGAATTGGCTTAGGATTCTCAGCCAAAGCAGATGAAGGTGCTATTTGAGGCAAGACGGGCCAACATCTGTCTGTATAATAGAATAGTAGCTTTGGAGCTTTAGAAGGAGAAATGAAAAGCAGGAGCTATAGCATTTCACCTGTGAAATTGGCCCAACAGAATAGTTTAAAATGTATAGATGTGGATATCCATTTTTTGAAAATGCGCAGTATGAAGATTTACTTATTAATCTTAAACCATCGTATCCATGCAGGTCTTCAGGGTGCGTGGGCAAAAAATAAAACATACACGGATATACGAGTTGACTGATTTTCTGAAAAAGAAAGGAAATAATAATCTGAGTCTCTCTGAGCGCTGACTGCAATTGTGTACTGTACAATCAGTATAGTATAAGGTTTTATCACTCTCCTATTGTACTATAACCTGGGGTCATCCACTGAAGCTGAAGGGTGAAAGATTCCGGACAGACAAAAAGAAGTACTTCTTCATACAGCGCATAGTTAAATTGTGGAACTCACTTCCACAGGACTTGGTCATGGCTGCTAACTTGGGATGCTTTGAAAGGGGAGTGGACAAATGCATGGAGGATGGACCTATCAATGGTTGCTAGTCAAGATGGATCCCTCCAGTACCGGAGGTGGTATGGCTCTTTATATCAGTTGCTGGGGAACCCAGGCAGGAGGATGCTGTTGCAATCATCCTGCTTGTGGGCTTCCCAGAGGCAGCTGGTTGGCCACTGTGTGAATACAATGCTGTATTTGATGGGACTTTGGTCTGATCCAGCATGGTTCTTCTTAAATTCTTATGGTATGAATTAGTTAGGTCATTGTAATTTGGCCACAGCCACAATGCATTTATATGGAGGAGGATGGGGGCGACCCCTTCCAGATCCCTTAACTCCAGACCCCCTGACCCAATCTTTACCAAACTTGGGGATTCTTGCAAGGAGAGTCCCTTCTAGCTACCCTGAAAATTTGGGACCTCTACCTGCAAAAATGCCCCCCAGGAGCCGCAAAAAGCCATGAATGGGTTTAAGTGGACAAATTATTAGGAAAACCTGAATTTAAAGCCGAAGTCCTACCTTTGCCAGTATAGGGGAATTAGGCATTCGGGTTTTCCAAAATTAGAAAATGGCCAATAAACCCAAACCTGAATTTTAACGATTTTTTTTTAATTTCAACAGTTCTACTATCATGTCTCTCCTTAGCCGCCTTCTTTCCAAGCTAAACAGCCCTAAGCGTTTTAACCGCGCCTCATAGGGCAGTTGCTGTAGTCCCCTGATCATTTTGGTTGCTCTTCTCCGCACCTTCTCACCTTCCTTGGTTATTGCAAAGCCATATTGTTGTATTATCTGGGCCGGGAGAAGGCAAGCCCATATCTCGTGGCTTTGTAAAAGCTTGAGCATTTAGAGGTAGCTGATTGTGGACAAAACAGGGCAATTCATTTGAACAGTGCTGTGATATAAAGTAAGATGCTAAGCAGATATGTTTTGGGAAGCCCCTTGACTGCAGCGGAAAAGACAACAACTCAATTTAAAAAATCAGAACAAGAATTGCAAGCTGTGTGTCTGGAACAATGCTTCCTTCTTTCTTAAGCCATTGACATAAATACATCTTTTTATGTCCTATAGGTGGAAGCGCTTGTCCTCCTAGTCATGCATTACAAGAATATCGCTTGTGCAATGATCACTCTTGCAATCAGCTCTACTGGGAAACGTCTGCATGGAGTCCCTGCTCAGAAAATACCTTGGTAACGGCTCTAAACGCTACAATTAACTGGAATGGCGAAGCTACTTGTGGAGTGGGTATACAGACCAGGAAGATCTTCTGTGTGAAGAATAATTCTGGCCAGGTCCCAGCCAAAAGGTATTGTTCACCGTTGAAGATAACTTGTTTGCGGTCTTTGGTTTACACTGGATGTACAATGTAAGCAGGATAAACAAACTAATGGTTTCAGCTCCCCTCAGACCTACAATGATCAGAATAAAATAGTCTGTTTACCTGGAAGGTGTGCAAGGCAAGCCACCCCTATTAGTCCCTTTGATTCTTCCTCCTTGCTGTTACAGCTTGTGTCATGCCCTGGAATTGGTTGTACAAGGTAGTACTTTATTAGTCTTTAGGAGGAGAAACAGGTTGTATCCTTTAGGCACATTTTCAAGGGACATTCATCACTTTGGGCTGATGGAATAATGGGCTTCAGTTATATAACAACACTATCTTCAGTTTGGAAGCATGCACAACTAACATTCCTGCTCCTCAATCCAGTTTCTTTTCTTTCCTCTCTCCCTTAGAAGCTCCTTGATCCATTGATCTTGAGCAGCATATATCTAATGTTTGAGGGATGTAAGGACTGAAACAAATCTTGCCACTGACAATGTAGCCTTGGGATCCCTGTCACTTAGTAAAAAAAGGCATTATGTCAGACACGGAGGCATTAGATTTATATGTGAAAAGGGGAAAGATATAATGTGATCGAAGTTCCTCTTAAAAGCGGCATTCCAAGAGGGAATGAGCTAATGAATCGATAGAGCCAGAAGAGCAAGGACAGGTCCTGTCTGGATATGGTATATTCAAGATTCTGCCCTGTATAACCATAGAGGGGTTAGCATTCAGTCTAGCTAAACAGAAGGCTCTAAAAAGCTGGATTTTTGCCTGCTTATACTTATTATTTGACAACAAGTATAAGCAGGCAAAAATCCAGTATTGGTTCACATACTATTGAGGAAAAATGTATATTTGAGTCTACTTCTGTTTTGGAATGCTGGAGGAAGCAAATAACCTCCTGAAGGTGTCCATAGCTGGTGGCTGCAGCAAAGGGGCATATTGCTGGGCAATACAGCCCCGCCCATTTCCAGGGCGGTGGGAAAATGGAGTTTATCCTTGGCCAGAGTAGCTACTCCCAGCTTTGTTTAAGACTGTGTTAAATAACTCTGTCTGACAGCATTGGCTCTTTCCAAGTAGGCACTGGTGGTTGCTTTCATATTAAATGATGGGGTACAGTTTTAAGCAAAGTGAGTGGGTACTCCTCAGTATGAGTCATCTCCATATCTTAGTGGGTACAGGGCAAAGCTTGCCCGGTGTATAAGTAGAAATGCTATCACCATTCATTATCCATATGCTCAGAGAATGAGTTTTGTAAGGTGATTGTTGAGAAAGTTGAATTGGTTTGGAATGCTTCAGTGAGACTACTGACTAGAACAGGTTAACTGGAAATACATTTTCCCCATAGTCAAAAAATTCTGTTGGTGTCCAGTTCATATCTTGGTCCAGTGGAAAGTGCTGGTTTTTAATCAGATTTGAGGCAGTTTAGGATTTTAAAGTTATCTTAAGGACCCATGCAAACATCCCTGACAGTTAGTTCTTTGACAGATGCCCTGCTCTTTATGCCCCGTCTTTCTGATATGAGGTGATTGGCTACCAGAGACAGGACTTTTCAGTTTTGGAATCTCATCTACTGTTTGCTTTCCATTCTTTTGTTCACCTGGCACATAAACATTTGAGTTTTAGGCTGCAAGTCAAAACATCACCATTTCCTTAGGCTTTTGGTGATAAATAATATGTGATATAATCTGGTTATTTTTTAATTTTTATTTTTGCTGTCTTTGATTGGTTATATCAGTGACTGTGAAACCTTTAGAAATGGGGCCCACTCCGAGGCTTACGACAGAAGAAGAGTTGGTTTTTATACCCCGCTTTTCCACTATGTTTAAGGAGTCCCAAAGCGGCTTACAGTCTCCTTCCCTTCATCTCCCCACAACAGACACCTTGTGATGGATGTGGGGCTGGAGAACGGTGACTAGCCCAAGGTCACCCAGCAGGCTTCACGTGTAGGAGTGAGAAAACCAACCTGATTCACCAGATTAGAGTCCACCGCTGATGTGGAGGAGTGAGAAATCAAACCCGATTCTTCAGATTAGAGTCCACCACTCTTAACCACTACACCACACTGGCTAGTTTTGAGGATCCTCTTGCAAGTAACATTGTGCTACTTTCCCCTTCTCCAATGTAAAACTGAGAAATCTTAACACTGAACACCCTTAGAATTAATTTTTTTGTTCCGTTTTGATAAATATATAGCATTACTGAGTGTGTGTAAAGTGACATCAAGTCGCAGCCGACTTATGGCGACCCCCTTTTGGGGGGAGTTTCATGGCAAGATACTAACAGAGGTGGTTTGCCAATGCCTTCCTCTGCACAGCAACCCTGGTATTCCTTGGTGGTCTCCCATCCAAATACAAACCAGGGCTGACCCTGCTTAGCTTCTGAGATCTGACAAGATCAGGCTAGCCTGGGCCATCCAGGTCATTACTGAGTAGCAGGTTGTATTTCATGGCAATGCTGAGGCAGCTCCAAATTTGCCATCAAACTTCCTGGAGCCTCCTCTCTTAGCTCCTCCTCCTTCCTGGCCTTGTGCCCTACCTGCAAGAGAGTTGTACCTCACTTTTGGGTCCCGATCCACAGCTTGAGAACCATTTTCTTTTGGTCTTCTGTTGCTTCTGCTCATGTGAGTTTGGTTTTATTTTTGCATACACTTCTGATACTATTGTAAGCTAATGTTTATTATTTTTATGGCATTTTTAATTGGTTTTCTTATATGCATCTTCAGGGAACTGTGTTAGTAGATGGAGTACAAATGAATTACTAATGCATGAAACAGCCTTCAGAAATTGCCAAGGAACATCTTAATTGTTGGTTAGGCTCCTCTCGGTTTAAAAAAAACAAAAACTGATTCTTGTGATAACTGCTGAAAATAAAAGACTGCCAGTATGCTAGAGAACCAGTGGGATATTGTCTAGAGCAGTGGTTCCCAAACTTTTCAGACCACTGCCCCCTTGGTTCCACAAACCCAACCCCAGTGCCCCCTACCCTATAAAAAGCATTATTCAAAATAGGGGTTTGCATGACACACTAAAGATGATAATAACAAAACAATTTCAAAACAGTAACAATTAATTGCACATCTATTCAAAATCAAATGAAGACTTTTAAGTTGAAATTTATTCAACAAAACTGATGAACTTGATCCAGTGGTACCAGCTCTTCAAAGCCTGGAAAAAAATTCTGATGGTTTCCACCAAATTTGCCAGCATGGTTACATAGCTTGATCTATTGTAAATTAGTGAACAACACAGTTGAAGGGGCCCACCTCTAGCATCCTTCTGATGCCCCCTTGCCTCTTTGTGCCCCCATAGGTATCCTACCGCCCCCCAGGGGTGGTACTGCCCACTTTGGGAACCATTGGTCTAGAGTGTCAGACTGGCACTGGACACATCTGGGTTCAAAACTCATCTAGCCATCCATCTCACCAGATTAATTTGGCCAGTCTTCTCTGTCATTGTAAGCTCCCTCAGAGGGTTGTTGTGATGATAAAATTGAGAACAAGAACCTTTACAATAGATCGATTAGTTGATAAAACTATTTTTTTTCCTGAGTTTCCTTTTCAGAAGCGTGTTTTTTGCTTGGGGGGTTCTTGGGCAGCCTCTAGTTCTAAAGTACCTGAAGGACTACCTGCTCTCATATCACCCTTGTTGAGGTTCCAGATGGTTGAATGGGACTTTCTTGGAAGAAACTGCACTAGAAACATACAGCTGAAAGGGACCTCAAGGGTCATCTAGTCTGATCCCCTGAACAACACAGGAAAGTCACAACTACCTCCCCGCCCTCACTCCCCTCGTGACTCCTGCTCTATGCCCAGAAGAAGGCAAGGGGGGGGGGAAAACCCTCCAGGATCCCTGGGCCACATCTGGTCTGGAGGAAAATTCCTTCCTGTCCCCAAAGTGGCAATCAGCATGTAAGAAGGGGCTATGAGAGATGAGCACTGACTCATCCCTTCCTTCCCTCTCATGATCTGCTTAAGTTCACAGAATCAGCATTGCTGTCAGATGGCTAACTAGCCTCTGCCTAAAAACCTCCAAAGAAGGAGAGCCCACCACCTCCCGAGGAAGCCTGTTCCACTGAGGAACTGCTCTGTCAGGAAGTTCTTCCTAATGTTTAGCCAAAAACTCTTTTGATTTAAATTCAACCTGTTGGTTCTGGTCCAACCTTCTGGCTACCATATCACCTCTCAGTCGTCTTCTCTCCAGGCTAAACATGTCCAGTTCCTTCAACCTTTCCTAATAGGACTTGGTCCTCAGACCCCTCACCAACTTCATTGTTTTCCTTTGGACACATTCCAGCTTGTCAATATCCTTCTTAAACTGTGGTGCTCACATCTGAAAACAATAGGTGATGTCTAACCAGAGCAGAGTAAAGCGATACCATCACTTTGTGTGATCTGGACACTATACTTGCTGCAATAAAAACTTGTCTGTTTGTCTACTTGTGTTGATGCAATTCAAAATCGCATTTGCCTTTTTAGCTACCACATCACACTGCTGAATCATGTTCAGAGATCTTTACAAACCTTCTCTGAGTACTGCTCTAGGGAAGATCTTAAAATAAACCATCGTAAATATAAGATTATGATCTTCACTAAGAGGAGAAAAATGCCTCTTTTTCGCTGGGTATTAGACAGCTTTAAGGTTGACCAAGTCAAGGAGTTTGTTTACCTTGGCATTCTTTTTTCTCATAACCTAAATTGGAATGCCCATCAAAAAGCAGTGTCCAAAGGACTTCCGGTAGAGCGCTGGCCTGAGCACCTTGTCCCTCAGGGATCTCCCCAAGGGAATCCAAGAAACGTTCAAATTGGGGTGCAATAAGGCACTCCGCCCCAGTCCTAAGTAGCGGACTAGGATGCAGGATCACCCCTGCAAGCCGTGAAGAATGGTTTTGACTCCCATATTCTCTGAGAGAGTTTTTTAAGCCTCTCAGAGGTGTGGATGCTGTCCCACCGGCAATTGAGGCCATGAACCTCTCTTTGGCTCCAAGCTTCGACCTCCTCTATCTATCAACACTTAAATAATAATATTTTTGGAATGGAAACCTCATCTTCCAAAATCTGAGTAAGTTACAAGAACTCTCTTGTGTTTACCTTGAATCTGAAGTTTTGAAAGACTGGGAAAATCACCTATGCAATCCCCATTTCTCTGCCCAAAATATAAGTGACTGTAATTTAAAAAGATACTGAATAATTTGGTAGGAGCCTTATCTACTTGATCTGTACTTAGACACAACAAACTGGACTTTTGAAAGACATTACAATTACCAATCAGACCCCGGGATGTCGAAAGGGGTGGGAGTAAACAAGAAAAATACCTTTGGGTCTTCCCGGCTTGAGAAGGTCCTCCAGCCATGTTTTCACTGGAACAATATCTCGGAGCACCGGAAGACAGCAAGGAAACATACTCGCTGCTTTCCAAAGTATCCTATAACTAAGATCCAGCACCACTGAGATCGGAGAGGACAGACTAAATTGTAAGACCGGAAGTGCGTTTCCCTCGTTCAACTGCAAAATAACTCCTACAACCCAGGATCATAGAGAGGAGACGACGGAAGGTCCGCAAACCAACAACATCCTGTCTACTTCCTACTCCACTGCCGAGATAGAGTGTCACTAAAACTTGAAGGTTTGTTGAAACTTTAAGTCTCATTTTTATTACAACGGGGAAAATTTAAACTGATTAAATTTGGCGGATATACAAAGTAAACAGAACTGGGCCCTGCCACTCCACTCAAAAGACAAACATTAAGGATATAAGTTTTGACTTTGTTAAAGATTGAATTTTTAAGCATCACTTCTCTTGTAACATCAAAATTTTTGGAACCTTTTTTAGAAATAAATATGAATGAGACTGAAAAAATACAGGGAATGCTAGCAAAACAAACTGATATATTTGCTAAACAACAGATAAGTAAACAGCAGGAAAAAATGTCACACCAATTGACTCAATTAACTGGCATGTTAACCAACTTCACCCAATCTATTAGCCAAAAACTGGACATTCTGACAAGTGACATGAAAAACATAAAATCACAAGTGACTACAATGAAAACAGATATGGGAAAAATAGATTTATCAATAAAAAAGACAGTTGAAGAACAGAAATAAATAAAAAAAACCCTGGAAAATCAAGATCAACAAATTAAAGCTATGCATTCCCAAGAAAAGATTATTAAAGACCAACTTGCTATGATGGAGATGAAAGTAAGAGAATCTAACATTCACCTTCGCAATTTGCCGGAAGAACTAGGTGACACCAGAGAATCAATTATAAAATCATTGACTGATTTAACTCATATAAGTGAACAAGATTTGAACTATGCAATAAATAGAATATACAGAATCCCTTTACCATCCAGACTGGAAAAATTGAAGACTAGAGATGTCAAGATTTCCTTCTATGACAACAGGATGAAAGACATCATTATGCAAATCTTTTACAACAATCCTTTGTCAGTGAAGGGAAATCCATTGATAATACTCAAGGATATCCCTCAACATTTGATGATGAAGAGAAACATGTATAAAGAGTTCACTGTGATACTGAAGAGAAATGGAATAAGATTTTCCTGGATATTTCCACAGGGACTTACTCTTACCTACAAAGGGGTCAGAATAACCATCATTTCACTGGAAGACATTGATTTTTTTTTGAAATGTTATGAACAAGATTTAGTCAGCCCTATTCTAGAGCAGAAGCAAGAACAAGAAGAAGGGAAAGAAGCTCCATCTTTGAAACCTGGACAAAAAGGAACAGATATAAAAAAACTCTAGAAGTGGTGGAAAAACTAAAATCCATGGCAAGAACAAATCCAAAAGACATCGTACAACCTATGGGTGAAAGAGAGACTCGGAGAGCTTACTATGGAATTAAATAACAACCAGTAAATTTTAGTTATTATTGATCTAATACTTTCACTTTAATGATAATCTTTGAAAATAACCTTTCTACTATTATTTTAAGCTAAAAGATAATATGTAACTGTCATATCTATAATAGTGGTAGAAAACAGAACTGAAACTGCAGTTTGAAATATCCTAGTAGGATTAGAATTTTAAATACAAAAGAGTGTACAAATTTATAGCAAGACGGAGGAAGATGAAGGGGAAGTCTTTTTATTACATTATATTTTATTAACGATGAAAGACCTTTTCGACAATATTGTTAAATTTCTCCTTATGGTACCTATTCATAAAATGTATATGTTGTTGAAAAGTTTTTCCTTACAGTATAATATCTTGAAAAATAAAAATAAAAAAGCAGTGTCCAACAAAATTAAACCTGGGGTTGGTGCTATTGCCAACTTTTTCCACACCAAAGGTGGCAAATATATTCCAGGGGCTATTCAGGTTTTTAATCTAAAAATTACCCCAATTATTCTCTGTGGTGTTGCCATCTGGATAACAGTCGTCAATGAATCTATAGATCGTCCATTCCTTCAGTTCTTACGAAAACTCCTAAATGCCCCTCGATGTGTTGCTGGCGTTACTCTTCGTTCCGAGTTTGGCCAAATGCCACTCGAAGCTAGGGCATGGTTGGCTGCCTTTAAACTACACCTTAAACTGTGCTTTAGCACTGAGGGGTTCCTAGCTTCTCTGAAGCATGACCCTTTTAAATCTTCATGGCAAAAAATCTTAGATGAGAAACTGTCATTGTTGGGCTTCTCGCAGGATATGTTATTAGATCTTGGGAAAACTGAAGCTTTCACCAAAATTAAAAAGCGCATTAAAGAGCTTGATTATAACAGCACTACTCTTCATTCTCGCCGTGTTTGTTCATCCCAGTTCTTCGGGATACCACCACCATGTGGTTTGCTTGCTTATACATATTTGACAACTCCTCGTCTTTCTAGGAGCTTTTTGTTTAGCTAGATTGAATGCTAACCCCTCTATGGTTATGCAGGGCAGAATTTTGAATATACCATATCCAGACAGGACCTATCCTTGCTCTTCTGGCTCTGTCGATTCACTAGCTCATGCCCTTTTGGAATGCTGCTTTTACGAGGAACTTCGATCACATTATATTTCCCCCCTTTTAACATACAAATCTAATGCCTCTGTGTCTGACATAATGCCTTTTCTACTAAGCGATAGGGATCCCAAGGCTACATTGTCAGTGGCAAGATTTGTTTCAGTCCATATATCCCTCAAACACTAGATATATGCTGCTTAAGATCAATGGATCAAGGAGCTTCTAAGGGATAAAAGGAAAGGAATCATGTACAGTGTATGGTCTACTAAGACTCCTTTTTTCATGTAGTTCTGCCTACACAAACCTCCCTTATCCTATAATTATGCATTTGAATTTTCCTACCTAAATGCAGAACTTTACATTTATCTCTGTTGAAATTAATTTTATTAGTTTTAGCCCTGTTTTCCAGCCTACCTAATTACTACTACTATTACTTGCTATCATTATCATCATTATCATTTTAGAACTGTGAGTTTTGAGTCTTTTATTAAGGTAGAAAGGCAGCATACAAATTGTCTAAACCTCTATTCATGTAAAGTTTTGGTGTAAGGAGAGCAACCTGTGATCCTGTCGTTATGCACACTTAGTGTTTGTATAGATGGGGCAACATATGTATTTTTGAACTTGGGTTCATGCAGTTGGAAATCCAGCTTTATTGCAAGCACATGCTTTCATGTACCAAAGTTGGAAAATATTCATGTTACCCTGATCATGCAAAAAGTGGCAACCACTTGCACCACGACAAAGCTGGTCACATGATCTCTCCTTTTGCAAGATGTGAGTGCCAAAACTGTAACAACCTGAAATGAGTTTAAATAAAGAATAAAAAATTAAACTCATAAAAAAAAAAACATTCTGGCAGTTTTATGAATGCCTCTAGACTGCAGCCAGCATTCAAACAGAAGCAACTTAGTATTTATTTTGAAGAAGTGTAGAGATTCATTTAGCATCTGTTGACTTCTTCTGAAAAGAAAAAGTACATTCAGCATATGCACCATGCTGTCAATTGTATCGAGGTTACCCTGTGAATAAAAAACAACATATTTAGCACTGAGCATGACCTAACTTTCTGCTTTGGTTTAGTATTTCAGAAAAGTGAGAAGCACAGATGTTTCCCCAAATACATTTTTTTTTAAAGCAAGACATTTGCTAATTACTTTTTGCACTGTTAATGAGTTTTGAGAATTACAGCCTACTTTTAATTCTTATTGTATCCCTCAGAACAATTCTGCTAAAAGTTAGCAGACTGTTGACTCCAGTAAAATTAATTAAAATTCTTTAGGTTAATGAGATTAATTGAGTGAGAAAAGGGACTGTCTAGTGTCCATTGACAAGCAGGAAGATTATCAACGTTACTTTATTTCATTTACTGTGTCATACATACAGCGTTTAAAGCTTATTTTGTTCTTTTTCCCTGGTGAAGAAGACTCAGGAGAGGGATGCTGAGTTGAAGCGGAATATAAAATTATTCAGGTGGAATATCAGAATGGTTTGATAACTTAAAGAGAATCATTAGACTGAAATAGAATAAGAAAGTACCTAAAAAAGTTTCACTCATTGAGATTTCTTAAAATTTGTTCTTTTACTCCAGTAGACTTGGAAAGTGGCACATTTGTCAGATTTCACCATATTTATCCTGTAAAGTACCTGTGTGGTTGTGTTTGTTTTGGAAATAATAAATAAATAAATAAATACATTTTATTCTTGGAAATAATTGTTATACAAAGAGCCAGTGTGGATCTGGGAGACCCTGGTAGGATGGAACTGGGAATCATTCTCAGAGATAAACCTCCCTTTTCTTTGCTCTGGCATCCCATGAGAATAATCAGTAAAGTAGATTGGAATGGGGGTTAGTTACTCCAGCATTAATCAAATTGCCGAACTTGTCATAAAGCACACTGTAAGTGGATAACTGCCAACTCCTGTGGAATATCAGAACAGCTGGACTCTGAAATTAAGAATGAATGTTAAGGGCCTTACAAATGAGATCTGGTAGGCTCATCGTATCTGCAGATCTTTTAAGTACTCACATCCCAAAGGCTTAAGATATGTTTCCTTAGTGTATGGTCCAGACAATGAAGAAGGTCAAACTTCTTAAAATCCATTGTGAAGAGAATATTCAAATTCACTTCACTAGGAAAGTTGGTTCACAATGCAGAGTTGTGACCACTTAAAACTGAAAGGCAAAATCAATCATATAACACTATAGACAAAGTGTTGTATTCAACCAGCTGTTCCACCCAATCTCATTCAACTGCCCTTATGACAGCACCCGTCTCACATGGCTTTTGTCCATGCAAGTTCCATTATCCCCAGCATAACCTTTTCAAATGGTCAGAAGGGACCACTCTTCTCATTTTCATCAGTGGAAAACCTGGTTGGATTCACCCCAAGCAATATTATAGCTTACATAGTTGATGAAGACCCATAGCCAGGAACGGTATGAAGTTAGAAATGGTGAAGATGAAGCATTATGATAGTGTAACACCCACTAACTGAAGACATTTGGCTCTGGTTGGGTGGAAGAACTTTTCTGGCAGCTGGTGCTGGGAGTCAGAGTGTTTAATTATGTTGTACACCATTTTCCTGCCCTTCCTCCAAGGAGCCCAGAGTGTTAGTTGAGGAGAGAGAGAGACTGGCCCCTGTGAGTATCATGGCACAATGGGAATTTGAATCTGGTTCTTCCACATTCGGAAATTGTGATCTTCCGAAGTCCAGTATTGTAGTATTATACTAGGCTGTTTCTGCCACAGATAAGTGGGACAATAATGTAATGGAATCAGAATGTTCTCAGTGGGAAGCTGCTTCTGAGGGGCGGTGGGTCTTTAAACCCCTCTGCGCCTGTCGGCCAGGCAGCGCAGGGCAAAGTCAAGACCCACCGCCCCTCTTCCCGGGAGTCCTGGGAAGAGGGGCGGTAGGTCTTTAAACCCCTCTGCGCCTGCCTGGCCAGGCAGCACAGGGCAAATTCAAGACCCAACGCCCCTCTTCCCGGGAGTCCCGGGAAGAGGGGCGGTGGGTCTTGAATTTGCTCTGCGCTGCCTGGCCAGGCAGCACAGAGCACTTCCCCCCTCCCGGTCTGATGCTCAGCTGTTGGGCGGGACCAGCCAGCCCCACCCAGTTTCCTGGGACTCCCAGGAAACCGGGCAGGGCGGCCTTTAAAGGCGGGAAAAGGCAGGTTTGGGGAACTCCAAACCTGCTGAATTTATTTGGCGTTCGCCCGAACTCGCCGAATTCGGCGCATCCTTTTCCTGCCTTTTTTCGCGTTTGATTCCATCCGAATCGGAAACCACCGAATTGGGGGAAATTCAGCGGTTTTTCGGTTCGGGTTGATCCGAATCGACAGCCCTACATGGAATTGTAAGCATAGCAGTGAGTTTGAAGGCAAGGAGGGGAGAGACCATGATGAGAATACTCCACTGCAATACTTGGTATATATGAAGAAGAGTTGGTTTTTATAGGCCGACTTTCTCTGCTGCTTAAGGAAGAATCAGACTGGTTTACAATCACCTTCCCTTCCTCTCCCCCCAACAGACAACCTGTGAGGTAGGTTGGGTGGAGAGGGTGTGACTAGGCCATGGTCACCCAGCCAGCTTCATGTGTAGGAGTGGGGAAACAAATCCAGTTCATCAGATTGGCCTCTGCCGCTCATGTGGAGGAGTAGGAAATCAAACCCGGTTCTCCAGAGTCCGCCGCTCCAAACCACCACTCTTAACCTCTACACTACACTGGCTCTCATGCAAACAAACACTAGAATTTAATGAGGATCTTACAGCAGAAAATGCAGGTGTTATTGATTCAGAAAGCACTGATTATTTAACATGTTTGTTGCTGACTTTGCGTGTTGAAGATGGACTTTGCAGGATAAAGCTCTTAGTTCTTCATCCTTCTGTAAGCTCTCAGCTCTTGATCCTTCTTAACACATGCAATGCTTATGCTACTTGAGGCCTGCGGTATGCAGATAGGGTTTGCTAGAAATTAATTACAGTAATGAGCAGAAAAATGGCCTGTGACTGGACCTGCTTATTATATCACATTTGACTAGTTATGAAAATTTAAACATACAGTCCTTCTTTAAAAGCTGCCATGGCAATGCTTAACCGCAGGGTAACTTAAAAAAAAAGATTTATGTATCTGCATAAATATTCAATTTACGTTACTGTGCTGAATTTATGAAATGAGGATTTTCCTTCCCATTTCTTTGAAGGAGATGAAAGCTAAATTCATTTTCTATTTTACAGACTTCCAAGTGGGTAGAAAAATGAATAGAGCCTAGAAATGAATTCCAATAGCTTTACGTTCCAAAGAGATAATGGAAACAAAAAACGCATTATACACTGAAAATTCTCCCAAGAACAATATATGTACTTATTAAAAGGCTGCATTTCTCTCTTACACTTGGATTAATTTTAAGACCTTTTTTTTGTTTGTTTGATGATATTATACATTACACATGGATACCTACTGAAGAGGTCTGTCATCTGTATGATTGATACTGAGGTCCTTCTGTACTTTAAAGGCTCAGTGATTAAGATGATGATTGGTGGGATGTTTTTTCCCGATGGTGGGTGTTTCTTCAGCAATCTGTCTACATGGGAATTTAGACTTTGAAAAGCTAATTCTTTCTTACTATCCCAAGGTAGAAGAGTTGATGTCATTCATCATAGACAACTCCCCCCCCCTTTCCCTCCCTCGCATAATTCAAATTGGGAACTGATGACATACAAATTTTATTCACGTAACTATATTTTAGATTGAGAGACTGGGGAAAAATGGTTTAAACCTAGCAGTCGGAGATTATTAGGCTGGTAAAAGATGAGCTCACAGCGGGTGTGGGGCGTACAGCAAAAAAAACAGGAATGGAAGCATTCCTGCAGCAGAATATGTAAGCATTTCTTTATATAAGAGGCCAGGGTCCGTGTCTTGCATGATATGTAACCCAATTGCACATGAGTTACGGGTTCTTCTCAATTCCTGAGCATATAGTGCCTGATTAGGATCAGCCACAACACAAATAAATAAGGGGCTTCATCCTTCCCCCTTGTGTCATTTTATCGTTCTGAAACAGTCATGGGGGGCACCATTTAGAGAAATCCACATATCCCCTGAGATACACATGGCTTTCCCCAACATGCCCCATAACAACTCCTAGGAGTATTTCAGGCTGGAAAACCAGTGCAGTGGTGGGGATGCCAGCCCCTTGCCTGGCTCGGTTGGGAACTTTGGAGGTGAAGCAAGGAGTGGACGTGAGTTTGTGCTACATGCAGATGGCACATTCACACAGAAACCCAAATGTGACATCAGCACATCAGCTAACACTCTCTAGTCACCAGAGTTTCTAAGGCATTGGTTGACTTCTGATGTCACATCTGGGTTTTTGCCTGAACATGACATCAGCACATAGTGTGACATCATTTCCACCTCCCACTGTTTCTGCTGCTGGCCCCAGAGTCCCCCATAGTGGGAGAATGCCTGTCCAAAGAAGGCTGAAACCCCTTCTTTACACTAGGACTGCTACTTATCCAGCGGTGATGGGCATTCTCCCATTTTTGCCACCTCCCTACTGCTGTTTATCTCTGAGCAGTGGAAGGAAAATTGGGGAGGGAACAGCACTACATGTGTCATGACATCTCCTTTAGCAAAAATCTGGAAGTGATGTCACAGCCACCCTGTGATGCTCTAGGAATTCCCCGAATCTCTTTACCATAGAGATCTAGGGGATTTCTAGATTGTCCTGGGGTGGCTGTGACATCACTTCTAGGTTTTCTCTGGAAGTGATGTCACATCAAGCACAATTCTTCTTTTTCAAGGGTTCTGCCCCCGGAAGTCCTGAGTGTTTGGGGGCAGCCCGCTGGCAACCCTACTTTACATGTGCAATGTTCCTAATCGGGTACTGCATGCTCAGGAATTGAGGAGAACCCACAACTCATATTTTACATTTAACACAGGGTGGGGGCCCAGACACAACCTATGTCCTCTGTAATGTGTGACAAGGAGGCCTAGGCCACATTCTTTAAGCAAAGCATACGTTTCTTTAACAGCTTAGTTGGTGCTGCCGGTCAGCACCACTCCAATACAATGCCGTCATCAACAGAGTTATACCCTTCTAAGCCCACTGAAGTATGTAACTCTGCTTAGGATTGCACTGTAAAACTTCTTTAATAAATGATTATTTCTGTTTGGTGTGTTCTATCATTCCATACCAAAAGGATACGCCAATTTTCTGGTTGATCTGCCTGGGAGTGCCTGGGGGAGAGAAAGTAGAAACAAATTAGAAAGACTGCTGCTTAATGAATAATAATGAAAACAGATTTTTTTTTTAAAGGAATGTAATGTGTTTTGAGTATGTTTGGACGATACATCATAAACCATGCAGTTAGCTGATGGTAAATGTGCCTTGCTTACTTTACGTTTACAAGAAAATGAATGACACTAACAGAGTCAATCAATTCGATGACTGATCTGTACCAACAATATATTTTAGAATAGGAACAGAAATAATTAAGATGTCAATATGATAATTTAATCAGCCTTGCTAGCAAACAAAAGAACTTCCTCGGCTTTGCAATATCCACAAAGTTAGTAGCCTGCTGCCTTTTTACTTGATCTCCTGCGCTCAAATGTCAGTATAGGCTACATGAACACAGGCAAATGCAATTTATGAACCGTGGTTTAATGGTATTTAATGCACTCGAGGTTTAATGGTATTTAATGCATTTGTTCCTGTAATTGTTCCTTGTTTTTATTTGGAAATAAGTTAATCATTAAATGTACAGCTCTTTCATTGGGATCTTCATCTTGGTTCTTGGTTGAACTTTTTTTTTTCCTAAATAATTTTTGTCCCTTCTAGGAATTCTCATGTGTTACATTTCCAATTGTGTTGACAGGTGCCCAGAATCCATCAGGCCAGAAACAGTCCGCCCCTGTCTGCTCCCCTGCAAAAAAGATTGCGTGGTGACCCCTTTCAGTGAATGGACGAGCTGCCCTACTGTTTGCCAAAACGGTAAGCTTCTGTAAAAGGGAGCAAATAAGACCTGAAAATACACTGTTCCCTTTCCACCTTCAGCCGCAAATCTGCTTAGCCATCTTTTATACTTCCAATGTATCAGGTGTGAACTGAAATTATGAATTTTCCAGTCGGACATCTTGATCCTGTGGATCAACTTTCATTACAACGATGTTAAGCTTGTACTGCTGCTGCCAAAGTAGTGCATGGTGGGAAAGAGCGACATGGGTCTGCCCTCACTGCTTGCCAGAACTTCCAAATCACCTTCTCATATGTTAATATTGCAGGACCATTAATTTGGCAGCATGTCGCTTTTAAGTGCTTTACAAAATTAGTTAAGAACATATGGCTCTGCTTGTACATTCATAACTGAAGAAAGGATAAAGCACCAAAAGGAAGTAGAGTGTCAAGCTCACAAGTTAGGCAGATCCAGACTTTTGTTGAGACTGCAATTCCAGAATTTTATTTGCTTAAGTTCTAGCCTGTGCATTTCCTATTGGATAACACCTTAAATACATAAGGTTAATAGAATTGCAGTGCCGTGCTAGGTTATTCATTGGGGCTTATTCCCAGGAAAGTGTCCTTAGGATTGCACTGTTCACATGCAGCCTGTTGCCATAGGTTTATATGTTTCCATAGATACAGTGATCCATGGACTTTGTGATATGGAACAAGGATCTCAAAAAGCTTTCAAATTTTATTTAAGGGTCTGATTCTGTAGCAGTTTCATGTCCACATCTTAGCGCCTCCTGTTACCGCTGCTGCTGCTACTTCTACTAGTCCTACTACTGCTACTACTACCACTGTTGATCTCATTTTTGCTGACTTGCTATAAATTGGGGTTTTATAATGGAATTTCAATATCCAGATGGCAAATTTGCCTTTGCTTTGACTAACTGGTTCAAACTAGCCAGAGGTCGCAGCACAAGCTCCTTGAGGGCATGTAGGGCTTGTGACGGGTTCCCAGCAATCCATCTCTGACACAGACGTACAGGTGAACCAGTGTCTCCATCTGTTAGCTACCTACAGGTATGTTGCAGTCTGCCTTATACAATGGCCTGCTGCAATAATGTTAACAAAAGCAGGTCCGGGCCCTGGTGCTGTTGAGCCAATAAACCACACCAAGGGGGTGAAAGGAATAAAAAGTTTATTTCTGTGATCGCACAAATAAGGCACCCCCCCTCCAGCTCAAGGGGCAAGAGAAAGAAGCACACTGTCCCTCACAATCACATACAGTATAAAGCATCTCCCCTCCTCCTTCCGGTATGCATATTTGGAACTCAAGTTAGTAATTGGCATATCTACTCATTACTATTCAAGCGTGCGTACATCTTACTATCTTATATAATTCAACTCCCACTGCGATTGCGCAGCCATCCTTGGAGGAGGACCACTTTCTAACAAGAGGTGTGTTTTGGCAAACTCCACGTCGCTGAGTAACTCCAGGTCACTTTTCAACAAGGTCAACCTGAGCTTGTTGTGATTTTAGCAGTGTTTATGAAAGTCCAGATGGTTCTCTTGCACCTCATTATCAATTATTCCCCACCAAAGCTGTGAACGATAGACACATCTAAACTTTACTTCAATCAGGCCTTTTGACTATGCACGAGTGGTAAGCTTCACTACTGCAGTCCAAGCTGTGCTCACGACCTGAGTTCGATAGCCGGCTCAAGGTTGACTCAGCCTTCATACTTCCGAGGTCGGTGAAATGAGTACCCAGCTTGCTGGGGGTAAAGGGAAGATGACTGGGGAAGGCACTGGCAAACCACCCCGTAAACAAAGTCTGCCTAGTAAACGTCGAGATGTGACATCACCCCATGGGTCGGAAATGACCCGATACATGCACAGGGGACCTTTACCTTTATTTTTAAGCCTAATGAAACCTTCATCCAGTATGAGGGTCGGGATCATTATTTAGAGCCAGGGTCTTTCAGGCCTGAGTATCAATAATATAACCCATAGCATTCATGTAGACACCCTGTAAGTGATTATTACTGTTTACACAAGCACAACTTGGAGATAGTAGTTTGATTAACCAGTTTTTAAGCCAGCTGAAAGCTGGGTCAGTTTATCTCAGCACAGTTTGGTCAAATCCTATCTTGAGAAAGTTATAATTGATATATTGAAACAGATTCAAGTAATATAATTTGAATTAGCTGGGGTGTGAAGTTGTTCTCGCTACGTCATTTTTTTTTAAACGAAAATTATTCATTGCCCAGTCTTTCAAAATACTCAGTGGTTCTGTAGAAAGGGGCGGAGTATGATAATAATGTTCTTGTGCTGATATCAAATAAAATGCTAGCCACCAAGAGCATTCTCTTACACTTAGCCTTTCCTAGAGAAAGCAGTTTGCAGAGCAGTGAAATGAAAGCAGGTTTAAAAGATTAGGGGAAAGTGGGTGCCATGTTTTCATCGATGTTTTGGAAAAATCATTGAGCACTCAAAATAATTATTTTTTTTCAAAAACTAAAAGACAAAAACTATACCACTGTAATTAAAATGCCGTTTCTTACTAGATAAGCTTTCCCCCAGTATGGTTCTTAAGCATGCTTTATGCAGAGTGCTCCACTGATACTTATAATGGCAAATTCTGTATCTAATTAACTCTCTGCATGAAAGTTATATTTGTTCATATTTTTGCTCTCATATATTCTATCCCTTCAAAAATTCCTGTTGGTGAACTGCAATGCACTCAGTTTCTGGTAGATTTCCTAGGTCCTTTTAAAAACAATGAATAGTATTTTAATTAGATGCTTATTTAGTATACTTTCAACGAGCAGTGTTTGAATAAGTGGAATAAATTAACTAGTAAATTGCTTTGTTTATTGGATAATCCTGTATATATATATTTAACAAAATCCTCCAAAATTAATTATTTAACTTCCTTGGCGGAGTTATTATTTTAATATGGTTCTAAATTAAAAGTGAGTTATGGGGATTTTGTCGCTCACTGGATTTCTTATTGATATGGCTTGAGTGCAGGTTCTTTCATTTGTGCTGCACAATTAAAAATGCAGTACACTTCGAAGTTTAGACAACGCTGTGAGATATATATGCATGAAGAGTTTATATAATAACAGCAGTAGGTAGATGAATGCTTAAGTTTCAGACAAAGAAGAACAGGTATTACACGCCAGAAATAAAATTAAATCTGTACCAGCCTAATAGGACTTAAGCAACCGGGCATTTTTTTAAAAAAAGTTAATTAGACATTGGTAGTGGATCAAATATTTATCATCAGACAAAATACTTGGAAATGAGCTGGAAAATCTACATCCAGCTTTGCCACCTATTGCTTGCCCTTCAGTTAAATGTCATCAGTCAAGCTTCCTGGCAAAGAATTATCATACACCTTCAGTGTGTGTAGATGGCACTGAGCGTTAGGAAATAACATGATAATGGAGAACATAAATTTAAAACGGGAATTGAAAAGGAAATGTAGAGAATTCTCCATATTATTGATTCCTTTCTATGTCATATATCATCTTACCTATTAAAGGTATAATTTGTTCTTGATGAAAGTTACTATTATTAAGAAAGGATACAGTTTGCCTTTGAAATACAAATAGTGCAATCCTAAACAGGCTTCAATGGAGGAATTTAAAATTTAAATGCCTCCATTATACTTCCTCAGTCCACTGAAGTCAGTGGGCTTAGGTGTACCTCTGTTTAGTATTGCATTGCTGGTGACTGAAATTTGCATGTTATACGTTACCGAAGATTTTTTTTTTAATCTGAGAAATAGGGCAATAAGGTAGAATTCAAAGACTGAAAATGAATGGATTTGTGCAATGGATTTTGATAATAAATTATAATTCAGCAAGCATTTGAATGTAGAAACAGCGGGTTATGCCCAACCAGCTGCTAGCTGAAGTTGCTACAGTCGTGGACTTTCCCCAAGGAGTGTGCACCCCCCAAAATTGGTATTTTTCAGATTTTGGTATATTAGACCTGATTGTTTTCTGTATTTCTGAAAAATGATGAATCCTCATACCAGTATGAGATATTTTTCGAGCTTTTTTCAGATAACTGAAATTTTATGGCTCCAATATACTCTGTGGAGAATCTTTGCGAGGCTCTGGGGGTGGCAGTTTTTTTTACGGGAGAGGCACCAAATTTGCAGCATAGCTGCTGGTGACTCTTCTTCATAGAACCTCCACATCTGGTAAACATTGGGTCAGAGGGTCCAATTTTATGGGGACCCCAAAGAAGATGCCCCCATTCATCCTCCATTGTTTCCAATGGAGGAAAAATGAGGGCCCATAAAATTGGACCCTCTGACCTAATTTTTACCAAACTCAGGGGTTTCTCTAAGAAGAGTCACCAGCAGCTATGCTGCAAATTTGGTGCCTCTGCCTTAAAAAAACATCCCCCCCAGCTCCCCAAAGATTCCCCATAGGCTTCAATTGGAGGCATTTAAAATTTAAATACCTCCATTATACCTTCAATGGAATTTAAATGCCTCCATTGAAACTTATGGGAAATCCTGAAAAGCTGAAAAAGCCGATTTCCCCCCAGTGTTTTTGGATTTGGCTTTTTCTCTTGTTGTCAAAGAGCACCTTTTTCAGCCGGGGGAAGAAAAAAAACAGAAAATGATGAACACATATTTTTCAGCTTCCCCCCACCCCCAGTTTGGAAAAGCTGAATGCAAACCCCTACTTTCCCCTGTTTCTCCTTCCACAAGCAGTCTCATTTAATTCCTGGAAATATTAAGCCATGGGAGGCTACACTAAGGAAGGAATCATGCAAAATTACCCTTCCTCTCTCTTCCACAAGCGGAGTTCTGCAAGAAATTTTATCGATAGTTGATAGACCTCTGGAGTAAACATGATTGAACTTTATTTTTTCTCTGCGGATAACTGCAAGAATGTAAATTGCCTAAATTTGGGTTAAAAAGGACATGCCATAATTTGACCATCAGAAAAATACAAGCTGATTAATTGTTAGTTCCTTCAAAATGAAGGTAATGTTTTAAGGTAAAGAAAAATATAAATTAGGAATGTGTATTATTTGTTGTTTTGTGTGGTTGGTTTATTTATATGGTATTTTTCTTTTGGCTATTGTGAGCTGCTTTGGGTCCCTTTGGAAAGAAAAGCAATATACAAATATTAAAATAAGTAAACAACATTTAATGCTAAGTTTTTGTTTTGGCTGTTTTATCTCGAATTTGAAAACGCAGGGAAACGCAGGGGGAGAGCAAGGCAACCTCTGACGGTCAGAAATGGCATGCATAATCCAAACAAACACCTGAAGTCGTCGGAGTGGTGACAGCGAGTGAAACAGCCAGGCATAAAAGACCTTAGATACCATTTATTTATTTTATAACTGGCCTTCTTCTCCTGTAACTCTTTCTTCCTACATATATGAAAAATATGATTTTGAAATTGACTATCCTCATGGCTTTTTTTAAATCGAGAAAAGGTATGGGATCAGAAGCTGTATGGATACCTTTCCTTTTGACCTAATCATATTAATCATGCCCGTGAGCTGATTGTGAGGATTCCAGATAAAATGTATGTTTTACTAGGTTCTGACTTTGGTTCTATCAAGTTAGGGGCTTCTTCAGTAAAAGGCAAGATGCCTAATGCATGGAATTAACTGTCCCTTGTAGAAATACATTGTACTACATCTTTTAAAAATCAGGTAATTCTACTACAACGAAACAGTCTCGCTACAGGATTATCATTCGAGATGCTGTCAATGGAGGACAGGAATGCCCAGACACCTTGTTTGAAGAAAGAGAGTGTGAAGACATCCCTCTTTGTCCTGTGTACAGGTAATTTAAATAATCAAGAGAATAAAATCTCTTAAGTGTGAGGTTTGTAGTACTTTAAATCTGTATAAAACACATGGTTAGAAAGCCAAAGTACCCTTAAGGGGGGGCAGTGACTTCTGCTAATTTCCCTCTCCCACGACATCCCGTTGAGCCCTCTAAAATGTCATTCCTGTGGATCACTGTGGTTCATAAGAGTGGCTGTAGGGTTCTTTTATCAACACAATGAGATTTCTGAGACTTCCACCAGTACTGTGACCCAACAGCCAATAAAATGGTGGTGCTATACAATGTCTCTTAGTGGTTGGGGCTCTTAGTCATGTTGCAGGGCTCCACCTGCTTGCTCCCAAGCCATTGTACAGCCACTTTTCTTTTCTTTGTTGGCTGCTTTTTGGAAAAACCTACAGTGAGTACAAGTGCATAAATAACCAAGTTGCCTCACACCCTGCTTTTCTTTTTGAACATGTTGAAAGGAGCAGCAGGACAGCAAGGTGTGGTTATTCCTGTTCAGCAATGGAGAGGATTCCAATATAGCTCTGGTCCTTGGCTTGTTCCTCATGGGGTGTGTGTTAAGTGCCATCAAGGAGCTTCAAACCTATGGCGACCCTATGAATTAATGACCTCGTTTATCCTATCGTTAACAGCCTTGCTCACGTCTTGAAGACTGACGGCCATGGCTTCCTATATACTTCCTGATATTTGACTTGTGGTTCATATCCTTAAATCTCTGAGGTCATTTTTGCATGGTAATTAGCAGCGCGCTCCAGGCGGAATTGCCCCACATACTTTTTTGAATTTTGCACGCTGAACCGTCATTCCGGAAGTGTCTGCGAAGCAGGCACAGACCTGCTTCGCATTACAAAAGAGCCCACTTAACGCGACCTTTGGTGTTTGCCACAAAGAATCCCCCTCAAGGAACAATGCAAAACAACAGAGGTGCGTTCGCTATGCATATGCTAATGGCTATGCAAACAGAAACAAAGGTGGAGGGGAGTGGAACTTCTTTTTCCATTGGGACCGTTAAAAGGCATTTTTAAAGTTGCATTTAAAAAAAAAGCTTTGAGCGAGCATCAAAATTGACCATGCAAAAAGGGCCTTAGTCTGCTGCTCAGTGTCCTGGACACTGGAGAGAACTTAACTCTGGCGTCCCCTCTTCATGCCATATAATCCTGATGTCATGTGACTTGCTGTTGCACAATTGCAGTTTAATAGATGTTCAAAGTAGGCCTTAGGTTTGATAAGGTTGAAGTCTATTGCCTTAGTGCTGCTATGCTAGAGCTGGTTCTCTTCCCTTCACAACGGAGTTGTGATGTGCAGAGTCTATAATACAAGGAGTGAGGGTAGGACGAGGCTTTATCACAGCACTCGTGTAAGCAGTATGAGTCCCAGGGCTGAAAACCACATGAATTTTCCTATGTTATAAGGAAACAGGTCAAAGCACTAAATCACTGATTCTTGATAAGCATAAAAGTTTGGTTTAGCTGTTGTCACCCAAATTATGTGCAATGTACCAGTAAAGATCTTTAAGATCAGGTTGCCAATTGATTGCAGATGTTAAATACATTTTTCTACACCAAGAACATCTGTCCATTAGTAAACATAATACAATACAACTACGTGTTATATGTGTAATTAAAGAAAACTAGATTTAAGCATTTATATTTGATACATTGGTGAACCTACTGAGCTAGCTAAACAATGCATCATGCATAGTTTACAAACATATTCGTTTTAATAAGTGATTTTCAGATCCTTCTTAAAAGTTTGATGGTTCATATCCTGTCCTATCCTGTCCTTAGGTAGGGGATACTTTAAAACCAACACTTTAAAACCACAGCCATACTATTGCACACCAATATACACACTCAAGTCTACAGCTTTATTGTAACTAATGGTATTCTGTGGAGTACAGATAAATGGCATTGCACTAGCATCAGTAGTCTGTGAGTTTCCCCCCCTAAATAAATAAAATGAAAGAATAACAGTGCTAAGCTGCTTCTAAATTGATGGGAAGATATGTAACAAAAGTTCTGTGTTCACAGCTGTATTACTAGATGAATTAAAATATTGGTCAAATTATAACCCATTTAGCACACTATATTCATTTTAATCAATGTGTATCAATTTACTGTTACATTCTGTTTCCCTTGGACATTCTCTACATTCTCTCTCATTTGTTGTCAGGTTTTTGACACAGCACAACTAAAGTATGTAGAGAGCCACTATGGTGTAGTGGATGGAGTGCTGAAGTTTGATTAGCCAAATTGCATCGGAAAAATAGTCACAAATTAGATGGACACTCCGTTTCAATTTGACGGATTATTTTTAAGATCAGATCATAGCATTGTAACTTTTCTTCTGTTACTATTCCAGCTGGAAGATCCATAAATGGAGTCAGTGTGTACTGGTGCCAGATTCCATAAGACAGGGAATGCTAGGAGTCAACGAGCCATGTGGTCGTGGCTTGCAGTGGAGAGGTAAGAAGGAAGAAGTGAATCTCCATTGTAAAATGTTGATTTCCTGCATTTCTTCAGTATCCACTTTCATTTTGTGCCCCCTATCTACCTGGGGCATCTTTTAAGCCAGGTATTTTTATATCTCACTCTCAGTAACTGTGTGACAAAAATCCTTTTGCATCTTTCCCAAACTGAAAAGAACGGGTTGCTCTTAATATATTATCACAATTGCCATGATGCAAAAGAAATACTCAAATTAATCTCCCCTCAAACCGTGGTATTTTGAATGATTTCTTTTGTACCACAGTAACAGAAAAAGCACACTCAAACTTGACTTAAGGCTTGTCGAGGTTGTAGTGACAGCGTATATCTATAGTAAGTCTTAACTTATTTCTGTAGGATTGTTGTTCTAAATAGTTTCCCCCATCTTTTTTATTTTCCTCTTTTTTGTTTTTGTTTTTGTTTTGTCTTTTTTCCTCTTTTTTGTTTTATATTATTCTACTGCCCTTTTCTTTCTTTTGTGACTTAGGGTGTCATAATGCCCCCCTATGCAGTATGTCTGTTCAGTGAAGGGTACTTAACAAGTGTTCCATTGTGAACTGTGATAGTATTGGTGTTGGCTATGCCTTTCTTACATTAATGGTTCATTGGCAATGGGCACTAATTTTTCTAGACATATTCCTCCCTCTCCCCCCCCCCATGGTTCTGTTAAGTATGAAGAGATTAGAAAATGTGGCC
Organism: Euleptes europaea; assembly: GCF_029931775.1. Lineage (NCBI taxonomy): Eukaryota > Metazoa > Chordata > Lepidosauria > Squamata > Sphaerodactylidae > Euleptes > Euleptes europaea. The sequence goes on from NC_079326.1 coordinate 20,321,569, forward strand.
CCTTCCAGCTGAAGAGAGCGAGGAGGTGCATGTTTGTGTGGGTAAATAAAGACTGGAACAAAGTTGTGCTTAAGTCATATTGATCAATTTAATCAGGTCACACTGATAAAATGGTTGGCAGGTTGATTTCTAAAAAAGGAAAAGGAGAATAATGGTTGCACTATTCATTCTGGGTGGGAAGGAGAAACTCAGTCTGCAACAATGTCTACTGGTCAAATAGAGTAAAGGAAGGATCGTTTTAAGACCCATTGATTCACAAAGGAGAAATGAACATTCCATCTTCCAGATTGCTGTAAGGAAGGAAATGGGGGGGGGGGGGGGATACAGCATAATGCCAGCCCATTTACACTTTGGAGGAATATATGTATACACACATAAAGACTTTATGCATTGTAATGGATTAAAAACAATCACACAGCTGATGGGGAAAACCTGCATAAAAATAATGCCAATATGGAAGAATCCCCTTGAAAATAAAGGGACTACAGAAGTTCTGAAAATTTAAATTTTGTGTATCCCTGTGTTACCCAAACTAGGCCCAGAGATGGGGAAATTAGCTTCAAAAGGGAAATTAGCTTTAAAATTAGTGAGACATTGTAGCCTCTATTTATCAGGGTGTATATCTCAGTAGGGGTATGGCAAAATGAAATTATGAAGAAAGAGTGTGTGTGTGTGAGAGAGAGTGATTGTAAATACAAACAAATAACTTTATTGTATACAAAATAAAATAAAAAGAATTAAAAAATTAAAGAACCTACACTAAGCACCTGAGAACTGATTCCCTCAGCAAACATACAGATGCGTGCACACACATGCACACACGGAGAGTGTGCACTTTTTAAAAGGGAGAAGGGAGGAAACTGGGATGTTTTAGGGAAGGGACATACAACCTTAAATCTGGGGCTTGAGTCCTGAAGAGGTCTGGGGTAGATGCAGCAGAGATCCAAGAAGCAGAGTAGCCTTCAAAGCAAGGGGGGGAAAGCCTGCTAGAGAGGCAGTGCGGTGTGGTGGTTAAGAGCGGTGGAGGCTAATCTGGTGAACCGGATTTGTTTCCCCACTCGGCACACGAAGCCAGCTGGGTGACCTTGGGCTAGTCACTCTCTCTCAGCCCCACCTACCTCACAGGGGGTCTGTTGTGGGGAGGGGAAGGGAAGGCGATCATAAGCCGCTTTGATTCTCCCTTAAGTGGCAGAGAACGTCGGCATATAAAAACCAGCTCTTCTTCTTCTGTGAAGTGCAGCAAGAATTCTCAAAAGGAAACCAGAGTTCTGACCAACAGTGATATGGGCCAGAGATCTGAGGAACAATTTGCTGGGTTTGGGGGTCCTTCTTTTATGGACAGAAGGACCCCAGGGTAGGTGGGGGTTTGAATATTCTGTCTTTGGATATGTCAAGCAGTTTAAAGTTAATTGCTGTCAAACTTTGGTGAGAAAAATTGAGAAAAAAATACCTTGATTCGGGTATTGTGAGCCAAATCTTTATGGGCCCAAAGAGCCTCGGTGAGGCAACATGATTATCATACTTTAACTAGGTTGAAGTGAGCTAGATTTGTATGGACACAAGAGTCTGGGTGAAGCAACATGACTCCTGAAAAAAGGAAGGAGGGCAAATTAATGTCTTGAGTGACCTTTTTGAAGAAGAGGAACCAGGAGTTGGTTAATGAAATACCAACATCATTGGGCTGGGCAGACACCTCTGGGGTGTGTCAGGATCTTGGGTGAGGTCTCCAGTGTTGAAAAGTCTTTTGTTATTGGTAATGAAATGCCACTGAGCTGGGGCAGATTACATTTGTTCTGCTTTTCTTGCAGCAACACCCTTCCTCTTCATTCCTGGGAATTTCCAATGCCATGGCTCAACTCCATTAGTCTGTAAAATGGGGTGCCTATTAAAAAACTAAATCTAAAATAAGAGGGGAACCCTACTATCTAAGGGGTCTTGGCTGGAGGAGGGAGCGGGGTCCTTACGCCTGTATGTTCATTATAAATAATTTACATGGCATGTTAACTGTTTAATATGGACCCAAATCATATTTAAGTATCATTTGGAGGAGAGGGGAACGCATTATGCAATCAGTGCATGTGATACAAAGGTAATACATGCAACCGAGGTACTTTCTAAAATGAGTCCTTATCTTATCTATCCTGTCTTTAAACAGGGAAAATGGATGTTAAGACTGCAATATATATAACACATTATACTATTTTCTTTCCTTTTTTGGGTGTGTGTGTGTGAGACACAGCCTGAAGGGAATTTGCCTTCCTAAACATTTTTTTAAATGTTAGATTTATTATTATCGGTGTCTAGACCTTGATAATTGAATGCTCACATGGTATAACATACCATGCACAGATACAAACAGACTTGTGTTATGGAGAGGTTAAACAGTTACTGGCAGCAATTTTAGCATAGTGAGGAGCTTATCTGGCTGTTAGACATTTCTGCTAGAAATCTGCCCAAAATATGTTTAATGGAAGGCTGTCCCTGTAGATCATTATCGTATTTTCAGCACCATATGGTTTAAAGCTTAGAGAATCTGTTATTTGCGGTGGGCTGCAATAGTTGCATAATCTGGGAGTAATAAAAAGGAGGAGGAATGTGTGTCTGTGCAGGAAAGGAGATAAGTAAATGTTTTAGAATGAGGCTGAAAACACAGAATAACATTACCTGGGAGGTTTGGCCACAAGACTTTTCATTCCAGATGTGTGAAGGCGGCTCCATGTGTTGCAGTTGCTTCCCCAGATGCATTTCCCTTTCTCTTTGCATTATGATTTCTTCTTGTCGATGTTGTACAAACAGTGAGCATGCAAGCTATTTAGCTTCGTTATCAAAAACTTTATCTCCCCAAGAAGTCAAGAGCATACTGATATGCTGTGGTTAAAAGCTAAAAACCAAACCACGTGTAATTTTCAGTAGAGGTTTCTCAGAACCTTTTCATCGAAGGGGCACAGTTCATCCAGTCTTGAGCATTTATATGCCCCGTTGATTTGCAGGAGAAGGATGTACTTCCCCATGATTTCCTCTTACATGGGTGTAGAAACCTGACATGCAGGATCAAAACCAGTTATAAAACTGTTGCATCCATAACTACCTAACTCATTTATCTGTCCCTGGCGGCCACACAGAGTACAAAGCCATACATTGCAAAAAATGCCTGAAGTCTTTTGTTATTTTAAACCATAGTAACACCCCAAAAAGGGGTCGCCATAAGTCGGCTGTGACTTGACGGCACTTTACACACACACACAAGGAAGAGAAAAGTAAAACATAGTCCTGGATTAGAAAGAGGTAATATTATGGTAATATTATGCTGAAAAAATACATTATTTAAAAGCAGAGACTTGGCATAGTTCTAATAGATGTGGACATATAGGGCCGAAAGAGGAAGTGAGATGAACAAGAATCTGGATAGAAAGTCCCATGGTATAGAAGCCAAAATCTAATATCATTGCTCACAGAACACTGTATGCATAGAATGTCCAAAGATTAAGTTACCCTATTTTACTAATAATGAATGTGATCCATTAGGCTCTTTTAGAAAACCATTACCTCTCTTTCCCCCCACTCTCCTACTGCCATATCTTGGTCACTTGATAAATTAGATCAGATAGGTGTTACCAAAACACCAAATATTAAGAGCCGCTACCATATATGAGTGAACCAAGTGAAACTGGGCAAAAGATGTCACATACCACAGATGAAATTTAAGCCTCCATCCATAGACCCAGATTTAATAGTACCCTCAAGCTGTAAACTAGGGCTGTTGAAAAAAAATTAGTTTAATTTGGATTTGGGGTTAAATGGCCTTTTTTTTTTCTGGGGAACCCCGAATCCTGAATTCCCCTATATCGATATAGGTAGGAATTTGGGTTTAAATTCGAGATTCCCGAAAAATTCGACCATTTGAACCCATTCATGGCTTTTCATGGCTGTGGGAGGCATCTTTTGAGCTGGAGGTCCCAACTTTTCAGGGTAGCTTGGAGGGACCCTCCTTGCAAGAACCCCCATGTTTGGTGAAGATTGGGTCAGGGATTCCGGAGTTATGGGGTCTGGAAGGGGTCCCCCTCATCCACCCATTGGAATGAATAGAATTTATTTCAAATTGAAATAAAGAAAGCTTCCCTCCAGGGCAATTTACGATTTGAACTTCTGACCTGGCCAGCAGAAAGAACTTAACTCCCTGGTGTCAAAGAAAGCAGGAAGGCGTGGGGGATTCCCCCGAAATCGCAGAATTTAATCAGTGTTTCCCCGAAGCTGCTTAGTTCGGCTTCGGGAATCTCCAGCGGTTTTTGCCTTCGGTTCATCCCGAACTTGGAAGACACGAATCAAACTGGATTCGGCTGATTTCTAGTTCGGGATCAACCGAATCAACAGGCCTACTGTAAACCCCCTCTTTTAGGGGTAGTGTAGTGCCATCAAAAAGCCACTGACTCCTCAGCCTCTGATTGGCTTAATTATCAACCAAGAGCACCTCAATCTTGGATTGAGTTTTAGTCAAGTCTGAGTCGTCGTTGGCTGATTATACAGCCAAGTCCTTGTTAAGGCCCTCTGGTTTAGAATTAGAAGAACTTATTCTCCTTGGATTCCACATTATGTCTTTTGCTAGGAGGTCAGATGTCTGACCCAGTCTACTGCCTTTTGCAAGAAACATTCTGCACCCATTCTCTACCTGCCTATTATGTTTAGCTACAACAAGCTTTAGAAGCAAAAACCAACACACATTGTGCTCTTTTCATTTACTTGACTACTGTTCTGTTTTGTACTGGTTAATAAGCCTAGTTTGTTGTTTAAATAAAACCACATGCTCAGTTTTGGAAAGTATCTGCTTAATCTTATGTCACCCTGCATTAATGTCTTTGGGACCAAAGCTACTGAGAAAATGCATGCTAGCCTTTAAATTAAGTTAGGCTGTTAGAGGTTTGAAGCTGGCAAAGTGTATGGTGAACTATAAAATGCAGTTCTGTTGTATCATCTAGAAAGAAGATAACTCTTTCAGGGTGAAGTGAACCCAAGTCTGTTTCTTTGGCAAAATGTCGGTATCCAGTAGATTTATGAAGTTCGTGTAGTCTGTATGGCTATGTAGGATAATCTCAGTTCTTTCATCAAATATGGCAAAACAGACAATTTAATCTAGGTATTCACTGCAGGAGCCACTAGGAAACAGCCAGGGTTGCAGGGAAGATAGATTTGGGGATTTATTCAGTAAAACAATAACTATTGCCTGTTCCTTGCTGGACTCCCTGGCTGATATCATTATGAACATAGGGAAGTCATCGCACTAGTTTAATTATAAGGAACAAGTGGGGGACTGGACCCTCAAAGAGTTGTAGGGTCATCTCATTTTCCCCTCCCTCACTATTTCCTCATTCCCTTCCGTGAAAGCTCCCATAGCCTCTTCCTTTTCCTGCTTCGTTCTCTCCTTCCAGCCCACCAATCAACATGCCTTCTGTCCCCCTGTCTTTATCTTTCCCTCCTTCTCTTCTCCTCTCCTGGCAGCCTCTACCTGGGAAAACCATGGCCAAGTTGCACATTGCTAGCTTCAATTGACAATTCTGTTACATTTGCTTAGCAATGGGCACAGAGGGTATCCTCCCTCCTGTGTGTGTGTGTAAAGTGCCATCAAGTCGCAGCCGACTTATGGCGACCCCTTTTGGGGTTTTCATGGCAAGAGACTAACAGAGGTGGTTTGCCAGTGCCTTCCTCTGCACAGCAACCCTGGTATTCCTTGGTGGTCTCCCATCCACATACTAACCATGGCTGACCCTGCTTAGCTTCTGAGATCTGATGAGATCAGGCTAGCCTGGGCCATCCAGGTCAGGGATCCTCCCTCCTAAAGCTACAAATTCTCCTATCTTCATATGGAGTCAGAGAGAATTGGACTGAAAATATTATGTGCTCATTTATTTATATGCTTATTTATTGTGTGTGAGATAATGTATAACATATACACACAAACATACCAGATATTTAAAAAACAGCATTCAACAAATAGAGAAATAGTATCTCAGTTTTTCAGCATGGACATATCAAATTAATGTAAAAAGTACATGAGGTCGAATATCGTCATAAAATTTATAATTCCATTATAATGTAATCACAACTCCTTTCTGAATAAATTTATTCAGCATAATTCATCCTGTTTGTATATAAAATACAATCTTTGGACATTATGTCTATGCCACATATTCTATAGAACTATTCACAAAATAGAAGCAAAAAATGTTTTTTTTTCCTAATAGTGGGCAGCATAGCAGTTTTAAACATATTCATCAATTTGTTTTAGTCCTTCCACTATGTTCCATAAAGATAATTTGACAATTCAAATAGGGAGTCTGTAGGGGTTTTATTGCCTTTACTCTGTTCAGCATGCCACAAAACTATGGAATTTTGTCAACAATTGCCATTCATTTTATAAACGAGTTTCAATTTTGGGAGGGTTAAGTACATTTATGATTTATATTTATTCATTCAAAACATATATCAGTTAACTAGAACAGTGTATGTATAAAAATAATAAAATTGCATTTTTTTAAATCTGTAAAAGCATAGCACTAAAATTCTAGGCAACCATTGTTGGCATATTGTAAACATATTTCCCCTCAAATTGGGGGTCATTAAGTTATTGAACATGTTGAAATCGACTACATTCCCTAATTGGATCATGTTTGAATATTAAAAAGGTCAAATGCTGAGTTTGAAAATATTGGAAAATACTGGGTTTGTCAAGTATCATCTTTTCGTTAGACGTTTTTCCTCCTAGATCTCTTATATGAGCCAATTTGTGTTCCTGCCTATCTCCCATATTACTAAAATTTCCCACTGATGATATGTTGTATTCATTATAGCCAAAGGTACATAGGATAACCCAGAATTTATTTATAATTTATATTTATGGCTGACATTAAAAACAGATTTATTTCATGGATTTACCTTTCATTCCTTAAGATATTCCTCACTGTTAAACCACAGTAAGAAATTATTTATCTTTACCTTTCATTCCTTAAGATATTCCTCACTGTGAAACCACAGTAAGAAATTATTTATCTTATACGCTGTGGCCCTGGACGGCATAAGTGGCACGAGCTCCGGCGCAGGGGCCCCGAATGCCAGTGCAGCCCCTTCCTGGCCTCCAAAGGACTTTTGTCCTTTCGGGTCAGGAATGGGCTGTAAGAAACGACACAAAACAGATCTTATTTTTGTATGCAGAAAGAAATTTATTTGGTTTTACTTCCAAGCAGGTCTATGCAAAACCTGCCTGAAAAAAAGTCACTAGTCCTCAATACTAGAGTTGACTTCTGCTATATCACTGGGAGTTTTCTCTCTGTACGTCTGTATAGCATCCTTCAAATAAACCTCACATTTTTCTGTAGGTAGAATGTGGTGGCAGCCTTGCCTCCAAGTGACTGTGAATCTCACTGAAAATTGACCAGGGTTAATTTAACCTATTGAGGGACGAAGGTCTAACAGCACCCAGATAATACATCTGACATGAAAATTGCCCTTAAGGGAAGCTGGAGCAGTTGGGCCCTCTGTGACTCCTATAGAATGCTTAAATTGGGCTTATATTGTTGATATTATTCATTTATATTGACTTTCAACCTACAAGCATGGCCAAGCAAGAAATACAAAACAATAAACGAGGCATCCTTTATGTAAACAGATATGGTCAGATTCATTAACAAATTAAACTTTAATGATGACAATATAGTTTGTCATTGCTTTCACTCTAATTATTTTTGATTACTCAGTTATGAGCCATGTCATGACCATTTGCCAACATTATCATTCTTTTGCTCTTCAGAACAGATTGTTTATTATCTAATTGCTTAAGAGCTGCATGTGGTTTTCTCCAAAATTGCTGACCAGGAGATGTAGTCGTATGATTTATGTACGACTGGTGAGAAACATTAATTGAAAATTTCAGAATAGCAGAAAATCCTACAAACACACACAGACTCATGCTTCAATTCTGCCCTGGTGAGTTAGGTTCAGAGTTCGATAATGCAGGTGTGTGTGTGAATCTTGTGTAGGGATTAAGGTTTCTCAGTATTCCTTAAGAATCATACCATAGCTGAATCCCTAAACTCAGCTATCCAGGCTTTGCAAGCATGGTTAAAAGAGTATAAAGAAATGATAGTTACGTCTTACGGTTTTCCTCGCCAGTATCGGAATGATTAGCATTTTTATTCCTTAAGTGGATGGCTAGAGCGAAGGCAGGAAAGGGAAATCCACAAAGGAGGAAAAGATATAATCAAAGGTATCTATTTTGCATATAAAAGGCAAGGTTCTCAATTCATTCTCCATGCCCCTTACTCTGAAGTATTCCCATTGAAATCAATTGGGGCAGGAGCAAATTCTATCAGCATGTGAGTGAATCACTTTGAGATCATTCTGAAAGCAAATGCTCCCAGTGTCTCTGAATTCTCTTACGAGTATGTAGCACATATATAGATGTCCCGCCGCCCCCACACACACACGTGTGTAGTATTAGGTATTACCTAATACCAAGGGTTGACCCAAGTATGGATTAAAAAAAACAAAACAGCATGGTTCTAGCTACAATTTGTTGTTTTGCAAATCTGGAGAAACTGCCAGGCGTACACAAAAATCTGATTTGGTAAAGGGAGGGTTACCCCTCCCCCAAGGAAGAACTCATGCACTTCTACCCCTGCTCCCCCCCCTCCCCATGTTTGAACATCCTTCTGGTTTGTCATAGTAATCCAAAATGGCACATGAAAGAGGAGGCAAGAGAGAGGGGGAAGTGGATCCAGGGGAGAAGGAGCCAGTGGGAGGGAGAGGAAAACAAAGCAGAGACTGCCCCACTCTAGCCCTGACCAAAATCTGTGTGTTAACATTTCATGCTTGCATAGAAACCAGCATGTGTAGTACCCCATTCTTGTAACCTGTACAGGTTGTGTGGGTTGAATATATACTTAGAAAATTTATTTCTCCTGTCCCGAAAGCAGAATGCAGCCTCCTACCAAATAAAGAGTTTTAAATGTCAGTCTAGGATGTAGATTTTCCATCATTGCTCTCCTGGAATGCTTCAGAGTTTCCTAAAATCCCTTTCTTCCTCCTTATGTAGTTACATCATTTGTTTGCAGCTTCTCCAGGAAAAGCTGTTCAAGGTGCCTCATGACATAAGAACAAAACAACAACAACATAAAATATGTTAAAAAATAGCTCAATAAACTATCCAAAGAAGCAATAAAATACTATCCCAATCCAGCAGCTCATAAAATCCAACAGTTTGCCTGGAATAAAATAACATAAAGGTGTCCTATGCTAATACACTAGAAATTAACCAGCTAATTTTGGTGGATGTACACCAAGCTGTCAATCTTTAGCTGATTATTTCGTAGGCATCCAGGGCAGGAGTTAACCTTGGAGAAGCATGTAAAGACGATCGTTGGTATATTAACATCCCATTCCTGACCTCCAAGGATGAAAGTCCTTTGGAGGCCAGGAAGAGGCTGCGTCGGCATTCGGGCATTCGGTGCCAGCGTCAGCATTACTTACGCCATCCAGGATGGGCCGGACGCCGGCAGGGAGGCCTGGATGCTGGTGGGGAGGCCTGGACACCATTCTCCCAGTGTTGTTGTGGCAGCGCCACCCAGAGACACCAGCTGGACCTTCCGCGGGCGTCCCACTGGCGCAAAGGCCTGTGCCGGTGTCCCAAGGGGTGTTCCTGGGGCATGCCGGGGACAGAGCTGCCAGTAGGCAGCTTCCTATCGCCTTTCGGCCCGGCACGCCAAAGGGGAGAATGGCGTTGCTGCGCCTACTTTTATGCAGGTGCAGCCTCTCAAAATGCCCCATTAAAAAATTTAAAAGCCAGTGAAAGGCTTTTTAAAGCCTTTTCACAGCCGGGAAATGGGTTTGGAGGCACGGCACTGGTGCCATGGCCACGCCATCCCCGGCCGCCGAAAGGTGAGGAATGGGCTGTTAATGAACAAGCGTCTAGTGACAAAGGCTAACAAACTGGCTCTTAAAAACGGGCAGCCCATTCCTGAGCCTTTCAGCCATCGCAGATGGTGTGGCCGTGGTGCTGCCACGGTGCCTCCAAAGAGGTTCCCCAGCCTCCAAAAGGCTACAAAAGCCTTTTAAAATTTTAAAAAAGGAAAAAATGGGTCATTTCCCCCCACTGCGAACAATGAGGTTGTTCCAGGAAAATCCTGGCGCAGCAACCCTGTTCCTGGAGAGAGTGTTCCCAGCCTGGAGGGGCTATGGAAGCTGACTAACATCAGCTCCACCCTCAGGAATCCTCCCCACCACCACCACCACAGCGCCACATTTCGGGATTTATGTCCCAGACAGACTGCTCTGCCTGGGGAGCAGTGTGCAGCTCCGCGATGCTCAGGTGCCAACGGAACTACCCCCGCCGCCAGCATAAGTGCCTCTTATCATGGAATAAGAGGAACTTATGCTGGCAGTGGGGTCACACCACCTCCTAAGCCCAATCACTCCCAAACCTCAGGAATGGTCCCTAAGAGCTAAAGACTAAGAACGATTTTAGTGTCTTGGTTAGAGTATCACACTCGTATCTGGGAGACCTAGATTTGAATCACCATTCTGCCATGGAAGCTCACTGCATGAATTTAGCCAGTTACATATTCTCAGCATAACATAAAGAGAAGGAGAGGGGAATGATGTAAGCAGTTTTAGGTCTCCATTGTGGAAAAATGATGGGTATAAATAAAATAATAAATATAGCTGAAGATGGGGGGGGCAGAGAAAAGGTGGGTGGGAAGACAAATGGGAAGCATGGAAAGGGAGGATACGGTGGTTTCCAGGAGGAGCAAAAGAGGAAATAGTGTGGGGAGGGGGGTTCAGGGCACCCCCAGAAAGTCCTTGTGGGTTTCCCACTGCACAACCGGGCCCAGCAGACAGCACCACGCAACTGGTCCTTGCCCAGCAGCTGGCACCGTGCAATGGCTGGAACCAAGCAGAATTTTCCTAGGAAGAGGCTTCCAAGGGGAGGGAAGGAGGGAAAGCTGAAGATAGGAGGGCTGATAAAGGTTGGTTGGGCAGTGGGTGGGAAGGAGAGATGCAAACAGGGAAACAGACATTCTCACCCTGAAGGAAGGGCATCTTGAAGCGCTGGGACGTTCAAGATGCCCTTCTACCTCAGAGCAGAAGGAACCCTCTCAGTGAGTAAACGTGGTTCCGTTCTTGCTCTGAGGGAAGGGCATCTTGAACGTCCCAGCGCTTCAAGATGCCCTTCTACCTCAGAGCAGAAGGAACCATCTAAGAGAGTAAACATGGTTCCGTGCTATGGGTGCTTTTGGAAAGATGATCTAGTGGGGGAGGGGAAATGAGATGTCCTCTGCAAATCCTTGTAGGTCCCCCATTTATAGTGAGCATAGTAGTCATTACATTCATTTTTTTCACCTGATGTTTCTGAAAGAGGCAAATTTCATTTCAGTCCTTAAGATATTCTGATGTTTTGTTTATGGTTCTCCCTTCAGTAATTGGAATAGTTACAAGAACCAGAAAGAAAGAGAAAAGCAGTTTATCTATCCATCTTCTCTTTCATAACTTTCAGTTCCCATTTCTTGTTGATCAATTAAGTATTAACTAAATGCCATTAATCTGCACTCTGATCCAATGAAACTGTCAATTTTTTTTCCTAGAGACATTTTGCAGACTTTCCTTCTAAATAATGAAACATGCACATTGAGTCAAATTGGGTGGTTTCCTGTAAAGATTTCCTTCTTTTTATTTCATGCAAAATGAAAAGTACCACTGTATATAAAAATTCTTAACTGTGTGTTGGACATTGGTTCATGCTGTGTCCTTTCCAAGGGCAAAGTAGATTTTTTTTACATTTCATTGACTGTCTTTAAAACGTTTACAAATTGATCATAAACATTTCTACTTGGAAATAAGCCCGACATTACAATCAGGGACTCGAGGCACTAATTGTAAAAGAACCAGGGGTGTAATGTTACCACCATAATGCATCTGAGATACAGGATAAGGCAGCTGAGGATAACATGGTGCAACAACAAGAATTCATACTGACCAAGAGCATGCAGTCTTCCATGTGTAATAACCATCCCCCAAATCATCAAGACTTTCTGTCCGTCACAAGCTATAGCATTCTCATGGCGTCCCAAGGTTGGGTCTGAATACCTGCTCCCCCTGAAGCTTCTGAAACCTGCTTTGTTGCACTACCTTTGGGTTGATACCAGGGAAACCTCTCTATTAGCCCCCCCTCCCTTCTGAGTGCTTTGAGCATTGCAAAGATTTCAACTCTGGAAAATATAGTCGCATATAAAGAACCTGTGTGCCCTGGGGGGAAATTACATTTTGTCAGTCTGGGGTGCTGCTGTTGCAGGGTCAGGAATCAAGCAAGAAAGGTCAATTCTCTGATTCTTGCCTAAGAAAACCCCTCAGCATAGCACTCCTTGTATTCCAGGCAAACATTATAAGCCACTGAAAATCATATACCAACACCTGAAGTTGCCTTATAATGATTGCTCTATCCGGGTTGGTATTTTTACTCTAACTCACATCAGCTCTCCAGGGTCTGAGATACAGGTCTTTCAATTTCTTTCTATCTGATTGTGTTTTTAAAAAACAAAAAACCTGGCGATACCAACAACTGAACCTGGGACCTTCTGCGTGCAAATCAGATGCTCTGTCACTGAGCCACTGACCTCTGGAGCTGTAGAATGAACTACCCTTGATGACCCCACCCAAGTTAGATTAGTGCAGACCTTGACAGCAACACTTGGGTTCTCAAAGCAGAAAAACTTATATCAAAGTGTTATAAAAAAATCAAACATTAAAAAAGGACCAGTCAGCAACTGAAAAGCCCAATTCCTTTTAAAAGAAAAACAATAAAAAAGCAAAAACTTGTCTTCAAAGGGGGACTTGTGAGAGAGGAGAATGGGCATACTGGGAGTGTTCATTCTACAGCTCCAAGCCATCACCTGCTTCTGGTTAGCAAATGCCTAGTGTCCAGACAAAAAGATAAAACTGGGAGCAGGGCTTCTCTGGGTGACGGTAAATCTCTGTTGAGGGACATATGCTGCCTGAAATATTTTGGCCCCAGATAGTTCAGGGCTTCAGAGGTCAAAACCTCCACCGGGGATGCACACAAACAAAGTCAGCCTTTCCTTTATTTTGTCGTTATAGATTTTGGCAAGGCTTTGATTGATACAAGCCACTTTGGGAGACAGGTGTCAAAAAAGCAGGGTATAAGTCTAACATAAATCAATAAAAATAAAACCAGCACTTTGAATTGAGGCAGAAATAAACTGGAAGCCAATGAGAATATTTTGAAATAGGAGTCCACACTCAAGCACCTGATTCTGGAATCACCTCTAACTTCATCTGCCTGTACCCTTCCCCTGCCATTTTTGTAAAAGCCAGGGGTCAAATAAAGAAGCAGTAGGTTGCACCTTTTCAAGCAGCTTGTCAATATCCTTCAAACATAATCAGTTGGATCCAGAAGAAGCTTGCAGAAGGAGTTGACAGAGCAGACCTTTCCTTACTTTCTCCTTCCCAGAGCAGCCTGTCCCAAAAATCTCTCATAAGCAAAATGTACCACAGGTCAGGGTGTTGCAGCAATGATTCGGGTACCATTATGTCCTTCTCCCTCCTCTGCCAAAACAAGTTGCTAGTGGGAGAGGAAGAAGAAAGTGATTTTGCTGGATTCCTCTTCATTGCTTTAGTGCCCCCTCCTCCTGTGATATGTTTTGTCTGCAAAGCTCACCGGTCCCTCAGAGGGGATTTTCAGCACAGTCTGGAGAAGGAAGAAGATGTGGAAAGATCCGCTCCACAAATTTCTCTCTTCCACCAGATCCAGCTGAAAGTCATCCAGCAAACAAGAGAGTGCTCTAGGAACCTCTCGAGACTTCACCATTGCAACTGCAGAGTCTGATAATGTACAATGTTGCCTCCAAAATTCCTTGTCATTACAAATGGTTGAAATTTCTGAGGAAACGTCATAAGGGGTTGATTCCAAAGGTTCCCTCACTGCTGTTTTGCGGCATGTCGGTGGCAGAGAAGTATGAATGGTTCCCTGCCATCACCACTGCAAAAGGATGACCCAAAGATATGACCAAAACAGTACAAACTAGAATGAAGGATCTCAGCTTCTGCCAGACTGCCTGCAGCTGGCCTGATTCTGTTTGACCAGTCTGGTGTGCTGCTAAGACACATGACCACGTACTTTTGCAGCTAGTACATGCCCACAGTCAAGCAATCACTCACCCCTCCACCCAGAGTACCTTGTGCTAATGAGATAGGATCCAAGCGCGAAACTCCCTCTTGGTCTCAGCCTTGAAGCTCCCACGATCTCACATGCACCTATGTCCATCTCACCCCCTCTCTGTCTCAACTTACAAGTCATCATGACATTACGTTGCCAGAGAGGAGCCTTCTGCAATTTTTGCTAGGCCTGAAAGCCTGAACCAAAGATTTGAAAGGCCAAGAAACTGCTAGGCAAAGCCAGTTTCTTGACTATACTAAGTCAGACTATTGGTCTGTCAAAATCACTGTTGACTACTCTGACTGACAGCTGCTTTCCTTGGTCTCAGGTTGAGTTCTTTCATGTCACCTATGACCTCTGTTGAAAATAATAATGCTGAGACGGTATTTATTAATCAAAGTAACAAACTTTATCTAATCTATAGGGAAAAGGTAAAACGGGAAATTCCTGATAAAATAATAAACTCCTAAACTCTACATAGTCAGCTTACTAAAACATTAGGTTACATACCAACAAGCAAATAGGCACAGCCAGCAAGTGGCTATACGACTGAGTTACTAATTAGCCATTTTACTAAAAACTCTACAGGTAACCAATTGAGCTCATTAACCAACTCAAACAATGGCGTAATTCAAATTGGCAAATCAGTTTCTCAAGCACACCAAATAATACATAGGATTGACTAAAAGCCAGATTATACTTCAAGGTCAGGTCTATGATTTTGCTAAACAAATACGTTAACCCCATAATGACTAAATTTAGATCTTGACTATTACAACAACCTCATCCTTTTAACTCAAAAGACCACAGATTGAACCTGGGACCTTCTGCATGCTGCTCTGCCGCCGAGCCACAGCCCCTTCACGAGAGTCACAACTTCCAATATGCAAAGTCAGTGTTGTATATTGGAATTGAACAAGTTCCCATACCTACTCTGCCACAAACATTTCAGGTTGATCTGTGGCTAGTCATTAAATCTCAGCCTGTGTGGGGTCAACGAAATGGGATTTGCCTTTTGTATGTCAACAGAGCTGCCAGGAAGAATTAATGCAGTGCTTGCATCCATCATCTACAGCTATTTATTTGTCCCAAAGCAGTGTACTTGTTTTTTCTAGTAGTGACATGTGATCTGAATGGCTTGACTAGATGGTTTTTTGGAGCTTTCAGCTTTACGACTCCATGGAGGAATTTTTTCTGTGGCATCTTAAAGGTTATATTGGCACAACATGCCATAATAGCATTCCTTTATGGAGTAGGATTGGAATTGTTGCATTGGAGCATTATACTAGGAAAGTCTTTTCAGGCATAGGCTATCATAGAATCATAGAGTTGGAAGGGACCACCAGGGTCATCAAGTCCAGCCCCCTGCACAATGCAGGAAATTCACAACTACCCCCCCCCACGCACACACACCCCTAGCGACCAGAAGATGGCCAAGATGCCCTCCCTCTCATCATATGCCTAAGGTCACAGAATCAGCATTGCAGACAGATGGCCATCTAAATTCTTCTTCTGAGTCATCATTGTTGGGTGCATCTAGAGGACCAGACTATTAGCTGGTGACCACTTGAAGGAAAGTCTCCAAATGACTTCACACTTGTTATCTTTCTATCAGCACCCTGAAAATTGAGAAGAGTCTTTACAGCAATCTGTCTCGACAGTAATATGCGCAGTGTTACATTTTATCCAAAGGCAATTTTGTAATCTGCAGAGTTTCAGTAAAATAAAGATGACAAAGGATGTGTCAGACAAAATTATACGCATGCAAAATCTGCTAGCATTTTCCTCTAGCTGTGTACTTCTTGTTCAAGAAAAGTGAAACAGTAGGAGGTTGGGAGATCAATATACAAGCATTTGGATACCTTGTGGAGCATTATATTTCCAACCATGTGCCCTCCCATACTATGATATGAAACCAGGAAGAATAAACTCAGAAGAACTGTATTAGACAATAAAATACCTATGCAAGGAACATTAGAAGATCCAAAATAATGAGAGCAGAAGAGTGAAAAGACATCAAAGCTTTTCACAGTATGACTTGCTTGATTAATAGGAAGGGGTAGGAGACTTGCATCAGATCAATGGGAGATGCATCCCTTAAAGACAAGTCCACTGTACACAATTTACAAGAGCTATTAGCAAGCCTCACTCGTCAAACACTGGTTGTGCCTAGTCTATTTAATAGGGACCCAAATATAAAGATCATTTTAGCTGTTTAATGAGGGAAGGGGGGGGTAAACCTGCATTTTATCTTTCATCCCCCTATTAAGTTTGGATTTTATTTAGCTCTCCTTAGATTGCTTTTATGTAATGTGCAGTGCCTGAAATTCAAGTGTCCATTGTAGGTGATGTCCTTTTCTTGGTATCCCCCCCCCCAAATGACTGATCAGCATTTAAGCAACACTATGGTAGATGAAAGATGCAGACTGTTCTGGGACTTGCTCAAAAGATATAATGAGAGAGAAATGGGGAGTTATCTTTCTAGCACACTGAATGAAGGGTGTTATTCACTTCGCACTACTTCAGAGGGAAACTGCCTTTCTTCTGTTGAAGGGTCAAATGTGTGATTCAGACTTTCACAACAATTATTAGACAGTTTTGTTGGAGCAGATAAGAAAACTTAATCCCTTCTTACACAGAACTCTATTAGAACCTCGTGGGGTTTGTATACCTATAGAGTTTCCAGAGTTTGTTTACATAGTAGACACAGAAATCTACGGTGTGTTACCCAGATAGTGTCCTATAGAGAATCTTATCCCAAACTCAGTGTTCATATGTGTGTGCCGGGGGGTGGGGGGTGGCTTCGTTTCAGAATCGGCCAGATTTGGTTTACTTTATGGTCCATGTACCATTTTTAGGTATATAAGTGATCCATAAAGCATTTATTAACAAGGTTGAGCTAGGAATTCAAACTTGGGATGATGTACTCTGCCCCAAGACCCCTTATGGGGGTCCCCAGTCGGGGGAAGGCAGGCACACCGGCACATCTTTCCCCAAATTGGATCTGTCCCAATGCCAAAAACTGCCTCAGCTGTGACGGGAAAAAAAAAACAAGAACAAACAATAAACAGAGGGAGGGTGAGTGGGATTCGCTGCTGCCAAACAAGATCAGGCCGGCTGTCCGGAGAAGCCGCCCTTAAATGGGCGAGGGGGGGCAGAGCGACGCAGGGAGCACCTGCGTCATCCTCCCCCGATGCCAGACTCCAGAGCCGCCCACCCCGAGTGCAGCAATAGCCGGCAACGCTATGAGGGGCAGGCAGGAATGCACAGCCATGTGACGGGACAAGAGCGGCAATGCCCGCCTTCCCTTCCCCAACAGAGCCGCCGCCAGCTGACCACAACAGCCAACCATGGTGAGTCATGGTCACGCATATTAGTTGCTCTCTGCAAAACTAGCCACGTGCACCAAAGTTTGACTTCAGACTCCTTTCTGACAATCCCTTCCACCCCTTACTATTGTACATTCTGAGGTGGGACAGACACTCTTCTTTCACACTATGCTCCAGTTTGCTCTTTAGTCCACCTTCTTCCCATTCTTTGTGCATCGAGCTTCTGTGGACATCCTTCTCTGCAAGGATGGAATGGAATATGTCGTTCATTTATTCATTCACAGAAATATGTTTCATCATTTAGACACACAACATTGTTTTTAGTTTCATGAAAATGTTGAAGTATTCCGAATGCTTTTGGTTCATAGATTTGTGTGGCGGGCGATCAGACAAATCACACTGGGTTTAAGGGAAATGGACTTTTTAAAAGTAATTTTTGATTGATTAAGTTCTGTCCACATGAAAATGTATGCAAACGTAGTTGAAACGGTTACCTTCCGCTTTTAGAACCTTGTATGTTTTTTCTACTTGAGAAATGTAATGGATGAACATTAATATTTAAAAAGTAGCAGGAAATGGAGAAATAAAATCCTACCTGATATGGGATCAACATTCTTTAAAGGCAAGTACAATTAACGTGAAATACATTATCGGTTGTAAATGGACTTCTAAGCCTGCAGGTGTCAAAGCTTCGTTGTGCAAGTGGTACTTGCCTGGTATCTTTCCAGCAGATAAATGCATTTCAATTTATTTCCCTGGCATTAATGTGATCCCAAGCTACTGTGTTTTGGGGACTTGTGATTAGAAGGGAAGATGGGCCTTTCCATATAGTATGTCAGGTACAGTTAAGAAAATTGTCATCTGTCATCCCTTAGGAGAGTTCAGTGACCTCTCATCCTCATTTGTCTAGTAGTTGTCTTCGCCCAACATGTGAAAAACACATAGGAATGTATTTTATTAAAATATGGGTACGGCCCTGAACTTTCTTCCCCATCCATTATTCTAGGTACCATCTATCGTTTTATTAATAGGTGATTTGATAACGCCATTTTAGCTGACAGGTAATAATCCTGTCTCACTGCAGAATTAAATATGAAAAGAGGTGAGTGTTTTTTTAATGGATGCATAAGTAAGTCACTAAGGAACTAATTGGTAGGTAAGTAGAAAGAATCATTTATTTGGTTGTCGCGGCAAACATTACCAGGAAAAGAGGTGTTAAATATTTCCCTCCCCAGGAAATCCATATTTGAAACCCCACAAACAGATATGTTGAAAATTGCATCCTAGCTCAGGGTTGCTGGTTATTAACACAGTGAAGATGTTGTATCCCTCTTTACCAAGGTTCCAGTAAAAGACACAATCTCATTGATTAACCAGATTTTTCCAGAAGATATAACAGCCTTATTTCACCATTGTTTGACAACAAGTTATTTCCTATGGGATCAAGAATTTTATGAACAGATTGATGGAGTAGCTATGGGAAGTCCACTCAGTCCAGTAATAGCAAACTTTTACATGGAATATTTTGAAAAGACAGCATTAGAATCAGCACCTTACAAACCTACAGTCTGGTTCAGGTTCGTAGATGATACATTTACCATTTGGAGCCATGGTGAAGAAAAATTAATGGACTTTCTAAACCATCTTAATAATATCCATCCAAACATTCAGTTTACCATGGAAAAGGAAATTGAGGGTAAACTCCCATTTCTTGATACTCTTGTCATCCGTAAATCAAACCTTCAGTTAGGTCACAAGGTCTACCGGAAACCAACTCACACAGATCGCTACTTACACAAAAACTCCAACCACCACCCCCGACAGAAAAGAGGAATAATCAAAACATTAATGGACCGTGCAAGACGGATCTGTGAACCACAGTTTCTAAAGGAAGAAACTAATCATCTAAATCACGCACTGCTAGCAAACGGCTACTCCAAGAATGAAATCAGAAGGGCCATTAAACCAAACAAAAATCAGAAAACTCAAGAAAAACAGTCTCCCATAGGAAAGGTACAATGGTTCCATATTAACATACCATACCCTCATTAGCACATTATCTTGATACTTACAGGACAATACTTTTGCAGGACAATACTCAGCTCAAACCCAAACCCTTTCTGACTATATATTACTCTTCCTACACCCTTGACACTGAGAGACACTGTCCTTCAGTGTTACTACTCTGAAGATGCCTGCCACAGTTGCTGGCGAAACGTCAGGAAAGAAAATTCCAAGACCACGGTTACACAGCCCGGATAACCTACAAGAACCAACAGTGAAGTAGCTTAGCACTTGGTAAGATGTAAACACTTCAGGCATTATAAAGTCACTTAAGAATGAATTGTAACCTTTGATGCAATTATGCACCCCGATTGTTGTCAGCAGTAAAAGTTTAGATTTCCAGTTTTTAAAAATAGTTTTATGTCTGCCATTAAAGATATATACCCACTCCTTCAAGATTCAATTTACATGCTGACCAACCCCCCACATCTTTTTTTCTCTCTCTTGTGTAAGACAGTAGGTGTCTTTGTGGTACAAGCCAATGCTTTATGAGATAAACAAATGAGTAATTTAGGGTTTGTCATCCCTGTGTTCCATATACAGGCCCAGTCATAATTTTTAAATTGTCTTTTAACAAACACTAAATCAGAGTTTCTTTTTTGGAAACAACAGTTGTATTTCATAAGGTATATTTGACAGTTCATTATCTTATCTATGAGAACTCCCCAGGACTTCTTACAGCTCTTCCTTGAAACAATATCCCTGCAGTTGAACTTGCAGTAAAAGTCAAGGTCATTGCAGTTTAAGAATAAAGTTTTATATGGGAATTACCTGCCTGCTATTGAGAATACAAATAAATCAAATGTACTGATACAATATCTAAGCTTACAACATCTTGGCTGGTGTTTTATTTGAATCAAGTTAAAAGAATTTGCACCAGTTTTGTTTTTGTTTTTTTATATATAACTGTATCCTCCTTGGCAAGTCTTTCTCAAGAAAGTTTTCCACTAGAACTAGTGAGAAACTACTGTAGAATTGACAGAAATGGGGAAATTCTTTTATTATTATTACTATATTTTATTTTTATATAAAGGGATACAGGAAAGGGGAAAATGGGGGAATTCTTGTAATTTCGAAATCTTGTAAATGAAATGGCAAAATATTTCTGTAGCTAATAACTTCAGGTAAAATTAGCTTGTTTCCCCCCCCCCCCCGTCGGTGGCTGTTTTGGGGTTGAATTAATCAGTTGTCATCCCCTTCTCCCATTCTCAGACATACACATGCATGAACATCCTTTCATTTTTTGCTTTAGAACAAAGGATCATGAATATTGAAAAGGCAAGATTGACTGCGGTTTGTTTCATCCAAATAAAGTAGGCTTGCAGGGAGAGGCTCCTGTTTATAGAAATTATACCTAATACTTGCAAGAGTCTTTCTGCAAATAAATCCATTGCTACTAATGAAATGTTTGATATCACTAGATAACTTTTCAGTACATCAATAACAGAAATCTTTAATTCATAAGTTTCATAATTGCTTTCCAAAACGTTGCCGGTAGGCAAAGCTTGTGTGTTCTGCTAATCTTCAAGCAATAATTTACCAATGAGTTTTTGTTTTGTTTTTTATGTTGTTGACATCTGTCATGCAAAAAAGCGTTTCAACTTCTACTTTAGTTACGGAACATTTACTGATTGATAAGAATCATTGTGCTCTTATAGCATGCTGGAATGATTTAAAACTTGTTTTAAAAAATTCTGGATCCTTTCTAATGTGACATAAAATGCTTTAAGTGCTCTGGCTGCAATTTAGAAGGGAGGAAAGTGCGCTTAACCCTATTGAGCTTCTCTACACTTCGCTTCCTTGATCATGGTCTAAGGCTACAGTCCACATCCCCAATAGCAGTATTCCCATTGAGAAATGGCTGCAAATTGAACTCTATAATTGTAATGTGAAGACCCTGAAAGAATTGCCTCTCATTTCGTATAGAAGGTAGAACTTTCCAGTATGCCACAAGGCAATATACACATGAACACGAAGCTGCCTTATACTGAACCAGACCCTCGGTCCATCAGAGTCAGTATTGTCTACTCATACAGTCAGCGGCTCTCCAGGGTCTCAGGCAGAGGTCTTTTACATCACCTTCTTGCCTGGTGCCTTTAACTGGAGATGCAGGGGATTTAACCTGGGACCTTCTGCATGCAAAGCAGATGCTTTACCACTGAGCCACAGCATTATGATTCCAATGATTGTTTGTTGTGCCTGGTTGCCAAAGAGATTTTGTTATTTAATTGCATGGCCTATGTCCTTAAAGCTGTAGGGATCATATGGGAATCTGAGCTGTCATTATATTTTCTTGATTGGTTTGGCAGGCACTTGGTAAGTGGTATTCCCAGACCTTAATAAGGAACTTGTCGAACAGAATCTTCAGACTAGACTTCAAATGCCACTGGCCTGGGATGTTCATATGGGCTTGTGCGCAGTCTGGAAAAGTAATAATATAGATGTAGTGTCAAATAATTTATTACAGCCAAAGGCCAGCATAAAATGTAAAACATACATAAAATATACATCCTATATTAAATTATACAACTTCCACTTTAGATGTAGTGTTTGTTTTGAAGTAGTAGACCTAGTTGTTTTAAAAGTCTGGAATAGATAACCTTGATTTTTTCAGTTGCAAAAGAGAATATATATTTGCGTAAGGGAAAAAAAAAACTCCATGCAGGAGAGCTTTAAATAGTTTTGACTACTAAAACTGAGAGGGTGCTTGGAATGCAGAAAGAATAGATCCAGTGAGTCTTTATTGTTGTCTTTGATTTATTGATTTTAAATTTAAGGGATTAGTCTTTGGACGTCTATTCTCAATGGCACCAAATGAAGCAAACTCTCAAGCTGGTTTTCAGAGGAAGGTATGATGAACAGCAAGGCTATTTAAATGAAGGTCAATATCAAAATGGATGCTGCCTGATAAAATATTATTATTAAGCCTGAGACAGTAAATATTCCTCCTCTTAGTTTTAGGAAGCATGCTTCACAAATTTCAGGAAGGGAAAAAAAATTAACAGGTTACCCTTGGGTTTCCTAAATAATTAATCTGCATGTGTGTCTCCAGGGACTGAATTAGTTTTCAGTTAACCAAAGAGCAGAGGAAAGCGCAGAATATATTTCTCTTTTGAGCTTACGTTTTACATGTTGACAAACTATATCATAACCCTTTCTTCACACCTCTCCATCCCAGTACATTCACATGCACCTATCTAATCTTGTCAAAAAATTTCTCCTCTATTATTGTGGCTTCTGTTGAGCTAATAAAGCAGCTGACCGATGAGGTTCAGTTCTGGTACAGTCAGTCACAGTAGACATCAATCCTTTTTGTTCCAGTTTTACATTTAGGATACCCTAGTGTCTGGTGTGAATACTAGGGTTGTATCTTTCCATTTGTTAGGTCGAAATGCTTGGGTATCCAGGAATTTGGGATAACTGCTTGGCAGATCCATTCTAAACCCGCTAGCAGTAAAATGACTCAAAATGTTGGACGTTAGAAAGGCCCAACGACTCTTTTGTTGTTTTGTTTTGTTCAATTTCCACCATCCCCATGTAAAATAATATTAATCACCAGACCTTTTTTCGAGACCTTGAAAAATAGCCGCCAAGTTATAGTAGGGCTAGATATAGATCTGACTCTATCTGCATAAGGCAGTTTTATATGCTCAGAATCCATGAGAAAGGCACTCCTTCCTTGCCCACCCTCCACTCTCCTCCCACTTACAGTAGCTAATTCTTGGAAGGCAAAATATAGCATGGATAGGGCCCCAGGGCCAATAAATTCCCTGACTTAAATAATTGGCTCAACAAGATTAAAGAAGCCTATGCTTTAATTAAGTTGACGTACTATAATAACGATAAAAATACTGAAGAACTTGATGCTCGCTGGAATTCAACAATTTCAAGGATGGAGAAAGCATCTAATGTGTAAACTGTAGAGAGGTAGTGATATAATAATAATAATAATAATAATAATAATAATAATAATAATAATAATGTGGATCTTAGTTAATTGGACAAATAGAGTATTATTTGATTAAGTGCTATGGGTATTTTAGTTACATTAGTGCTGTTTTAGGTTTTTTAAAAATAATAATTTGTATCACTAGTATTTGATTTTTTAAAAGTAATGTCATGGCTAGGGTTCCCCCCTTTTTGTTCCATGTGCTTACAAGTCTCTCCAGGCAGTGTATGATAATAGTCAGATCTCTTTTTTGTGGCAGTACTCACTGATAATGGTGGGCAGCTCTCCTACCCCCTGAGGGGAGGTGTGACCTTATAATGGCACCCCCAATCCCCCCAAAAAAGCACCAATAGTAGGCAAATACAAATAAACCTGCTACAACCCAGATTGTTATTCTGTCACAAAGAAAACCCATAACTCAGGCAGATGAAAACACTGTATGTTACATTCTGCTCACATACACGAAGCATGTTCATAAAGAATTAAATAGTCAGAACACAGTCTGGAACACTTCATCCATTTTACAAATGGGCAACACGAAGATTGAGCTTCTTAATTGAAAAGATCATAGAGAAGAGTTCAAAATCCATGAAGAGCATATTTCATAAGAAATCCATGCTTCAGGAGAATCACTGGATCCATGCCACAGTGTACAAAAAAAAAAAAAACCCATGCAAAACAGCTGACCGATCAAGAAAGTGAACCAAAATACAGATCGTGTAAATCCATAGTACCCAGAACTTAAATTCATGTAGGCATATTTATACATGCAGTCTTTCTGACAAGACAACTGCAAAGAGTGCCTTTGTTTGCTGCATTTGGGGAGGCGTGTAAGACAGTTTTATTGCAGAGGGCATGTGGTGGAGAAAAAAACTGTTTTGGAAGATTTGGCTGAGCTTTTAGCTGTACATTGTTTTTATCTTGTTGATGGGTATTGTGATCTTTTGGTATCCTTGCAGCTCTTGCCCTTTGTTAGCCACCTTGAGTCTGAGGAAACAAGGTGGGATGTAAATATTTTAAATAAATAACTAAGCAAAATAAAGTCCAATCAACCATGATTCTCCTTGTAACAATTTTCCATGATTTTCCATCTACCACCTCCAGGAGTAGCATTTCAAGGTGTGTTCTGGGCTGCTATGGGAAGGAGGAATTAGCCCTTGTTCCCACTGAAATCTAGGTGAGATCCAAGCCAGCGTGGTGTAGTGTTAAGAGCAGTGGTTTGAAGTGGGGACTCTAATCTGGAGAACCAGGTTTGATTCCCCACTCCTCCATGTAGAGCTTCCTGGGTGACCTTGGGCCAGTCACAGCTTTCTTAGAGAGCTCTCAGCCCCACCTACCTCACAGGGTATCTGTTGTGGGGAGGGGAAGGGAAGGTGATTGTAAGCCGGTTTGATTCTTCCTTAAGGGGTAGAAAAAGTCAGCATATAAAAACCAACTCTTCTTCTTCTTCTTCTTCTTCCTGCTAAATTCCTGCCAGTACAATACATATTAGTTTAAATCTCTGTCCAAAAGAATTCAGGGCTGCAATGTTGTGCATACTTGCATGGCAGTAAGTCCCATGAATCCTAGTAGGATTCAGTGCTTCTAAGTAAATGTGCATATGATCAGATAAAGCTGAAGCTCCCTGGCCATGTAGTTCGGAACAGCTTCTTTACTAAAAAATCAGAAGTAAAACTGCTAGTGTGGTGTAGTGGTTAGGAGCAGTGGACTCTAATCTGGAGAACCAGGTTTGATTCCCCACTCCTCCACATGAACGCCGGACTCTAATCTGGTGAACCAGGGTTGATTCCCCAATCCTCCACATGAAGCCAGCTGGGTGGCCTTGGACTAGTCACAGTTCTCTCCAAACTCTCTTAGTCCCACCTACCTCACAAAGGTGTCTGTTGTGGGGAGAGGAAGGGAAGGAGATTATAAGCCGGGTTGATTAAAAAGGTAGAGAAAATTGGCATATAAAAACGAGCTCTTCTTCTTCTACTACTTCTTTCCATTAAAGAAAAGAACGTTACAGATAGCAAAAAGCCTGGACAAAGTGTTATATCTGTGCTATGCTTCCCCTTCTGGCTGAGGAGGTTTCAGGAGCAAAAGGGAAACAGAATAGGCAATTAAGGACAGATCCTGCTTTTGAGGGATGGACAAGCCTCTTCTGCAAATGCAATTAAATATTGCCTGCGAATGTAGTGCTGCAAAGGCACAGTGCAGCAAATTATAGGAAGAGTACCTTGCTGGTCAGCTGGCCTAAAGGGGAAAGTCCTGCCTGTGGAATGCATTCCCAGCTGGCACCTCTACCTTCTCTTCCTTTTACAATTATGTCTAGCTGTGCTATGAATTTTCAAAGAATAAAATGGAAACTACTTGCTCGGACTTCTTCCAGTATCATTAATAGATGAAGGGTTTCGGATCATTTATTTACTGGGCATGAAAAAAACAAACTGCAAGGCATCTAAAGACAGTTCAACTTGAAGAGTAGCGACAGAAGCAGAAGAATTCTCTCTCCTTGCTCTTGGTCATGGTGGCTACTTCGTCGCTTGTCTTAGGGAAGGATGAAGTTCATGATCTTCCAGTCGTCAGGACCACAAGACTCTCAAGCGTTCTCTTACCCACTCTCGTGGGATTTTGTGCGTGGTGTTATTATTTGGATAACATGCTTCCACCTTAATTATCTGCCCAATTTTAGCTTGCCCTCAATAATCATCTAGGAAGCATGGTTCATAAATTTCTTAAGAGAATTCCTTAGGAAACATTTTACCTGCAGAATGCATTATCTTTTATTGAGCCCATAAATAGGCAATTCCTCTGTAGTGTTTCCATGCCACAGTAGCATTTTTTCCCGTTCTCCCCCACCCCATCATGTCACTGTGCCATTAACCTATTATCTTTAACTTAGCTGTAGCTATTTCTGACTGAAAAATAAAGATGCATTAAAAAAAAAACCACTCGCTTGACCTTTGCTACTTCATCATCATGTGTTTAAAATGCTTGGCTTCTCAGCAAACGTTCAGAGAAATGTTTGTCTTGTTGTATCCCTCTGTATCTCCGCCGGATCATCCTTCTCTAAACTCTAGCTTTGCCTTCTCTCTGTGTGGTTGCTAAGCTGCACCTTACCTCTGATCACACTTTTTTTTTTGACATTGCATTTGGTTCCATTGACTTCACATGTTCAAAGACCACATGTCACTCAGGGGTCTTCAGAAGCAAAACCAAGAACAAACAGAAGTGGATTCTAATCGGAAGCAGACAGAGAAGCGGAAATGGCCCTGGAGCAACTCAAGCTGAGCTACCCCTTCTGTGCTGTAAGCCCGCACTGCGGGGCTACTCAGCTCAGTGGGGCAATAACGGGAATTACCTCACCCCCAATCTGGAAGCGGTGCAGGAGGAGACCTCTGGCGAGCTCATATGAACTGCCATGGTTGATGAGGGATCTGGGCCAAGCAGGCTTGGGCAGTGGTGCTGGGTCTTGGTTCAGTTTAATCCTGGCCACCAGCAGCCCTCCAGGGCAGTCACCCACTGGGAAATTTCCCTTTAAGTTAAGTACATAAGAACATAAGAAAGGCCATGCTGGATCAGACCAAGGCCCATCAAGTCCAACAGTCTGCTCACACAGTGGCCAACCAGGTGCCTCTAGGAAGCTCACAAACAAGACGACTGCAGCAGCACCATCCTGCCTGTGTTCCACACCACAGCACCTAATATAATAGGCACGCTCCTCTGATCCTGTATGCATCATGACTAGTAGCCATGAATAGCCCTCTCCTCCATGAACATGGTCACTCCCCTCTTTTAGCCTTCCATGTTGGCAGCCATCACCACATCCTGGGGCAGGGAGTTCCACAATTTAACTATGTGTTGTTATTTGCCATTTTAATGCCCATTCCTCCAGTTTGAAGCGATCCCTTTGGACTTCTTCACAGTCCGGTTTTGCTTTAACCACCCCTAAATAACTTGGTGTCATCTGCAAGCCTGGCCACCTTGCTGTTCATCCCCAAAGTTAAATGGCATGATTCTAATGGCAGAGAACTTTGTAGGTGTTGGTGGGTTTTGCATGTCTGAGATGGAAATGGAAATCCAATCCACTTTTCAAGTACTTGTTTTACCTCTTTAAAAACTAGTTAGGAGTTTTAATTTCTGGAGCAGAGAAGCAAGGACTGAGTATGGAACTTCACTGTATTAGAGGAGCATCCATGCCACATGGTAATTTTTAATCGTACATTATTTTGCCATCTTACCTGGATGTGACCAGATCATGGATCACCATGGCCACATCACGTTTCCTGAGGAAAGGCAGTAGCAGGCATACCTGCTGAAGTCCACAAAAGGTGCTATGTGCCACAGAGGAGGCCTGCACCTTCAACTGTAGGTCAGGATCCAACAGCATCCCCAAGCTACAAACCTGCTCCTTCAGGGGGGAGTGCAATCCCCTGAGGAAGAGGCTGACTCCTCAGTCCTCAACCACTGACCAAACAGTACCTCTTTCTTGTGTAGGATTGCCAACCTCCAGGTACTAGCTGGAGATCTCCTGCTATTACAACTGATCATGCCATTAAAGGACATGCAACTGCAGGACAAAAAAGAAGAAAGAGGACCAATTATTCTGACACACCCCATTCTTCAGAAAATCAAGTAAATATAAAAACTGATAATTATCTTGTTCATTTGGACTGAGACTGAAACAACTGATCTCCAGCCGATAGAGATCAGTTCATCTGGAAAAAATGGCCACTTTGGCAATTGGACTCCATGGCATTGTAGTCCCTCCCCTCTCCCAAACCCGCCCTCCTCAGGCTCTGCTCCAAAAACCTCCCGCCTTTGGCAAAGAGGGACCTGGCAACCCTAGTCTGGTGTGGATTTAACACCAATATAATGTGTGTGTGTGTGTGTGTGTGTGTGTGTGTGTGTGTGCAGTCAAGTCGCTTCCGATCCTTGGTGACCCTATGAATCAAAGTCCTCCAAAATGTCCTATCTTTGACAGCCTTGCTCAGATCTTGCAAATTGAGGGCTGTGGTTTTCTTTATTGAGTCAATCCATCTCTTGTTGGGTCTTCCTCTTTTCCTGCTGCCCTCAACTTTTCCTAGCATGACTGTCTTTTCTAGTGACTCTTGCCTTCTCATGTGACCAAAATATGATAGTCTCAGTTTAGTCACTTTCGCTTCTAGGGTCAGTTCAGGCTTGATTTGATCTACAACCCACTGATTTGTTTTTTGGAAGTTCCCCGGTATCCATAACACTCTTCTCCAACAACACATTTCAGAGGAGTCTACTTATACTAGCCCTTATGTATCCCATTGCCTTCTCCGGGCATCTGTTAATATGTTGCATAGTCCGATCTGAATCAGCTTTTAAGCAACAGAACTGGGTGCCACTTTTCTTTTTGGAACAACATAGCAGGATAGGGAACAACAGGCCAGGCTTGGACAGGGAGAAAATGAGTGGATTTTGTGGTGGAAGGAGAGTGGTTATATGCATACTGCAATGTTTACTGGATGTTGGGTTGGAGTCTAGATAGAGTGAGCGATGAGGCAGAAAGAATGTGAAACAGGTTTGAATGTAGAGCATTAAAGGGCAGGGATGTGTGGGTGGAACTTCTGTGCAGCACCAAACATTGGGGTCATTAGTCACCCCAATTATGTTTTAAGACACTGATGGGGGGGGGGGCATTTAACAGCTGCTAATGGAAGTCTGCCATAGTCGTAGTACTGGATTGCTTCTACTCATCAGTTACTTTATTCTGATACCTCACTCATATGTAAATCTCTGAACCATAAATGAATTGCATAAGGCAAATATTTATATTTTTTAATTGGGTTAATAGCAAGGATATGTAAAGCTCACCAAACATTACATATGGGGTCATTTTAGTCTGTTTTTTGTGCTTCTAGTGAAACACTTGCTATTTACTGTATCTCTGACATGTAGAATTTCAAACTTCAATGCTTTCTTAGAAAAGGAGTATGCATGAGGAATTCTAATGGTTGTTCAAAGCTTTGAATTGTTTTCTCATTAATTTTTAGTTCCCAAATAACCTATCTCCAAATGAACAAGATAATTATCAGTTTTTTATATTTGCTTGATTTTCTGAAGAATGGGGAGTGTCAGAATAATTGGTCCTCTTTCTTCTTTTTTGTTCTGCAGTTGCATATATCTTTTTGATCTTTGTGCAATAGGAATTGCTGGAGACTATTAGAACCGGTGGCTTGAATCATGGGTGTTTCTTAAGATGCAAGTTAGGAGACTAAAAAATAGGTTGATGATAGCAGATGCTTTATTGCTATGGTTTCTTCTCTTCTCCTGAATAATTGCCTGTTTTTAATTTTGGTACTTCTGTCCACCATTTGATCTCCATTACTTGTGGGGCAACAATATTGTTGCTGTTATAATGTCATTGGGTGCTGAATGTCTTAATGACAGGAATGTCTGCATGATCCTGTATTGTTCATAACTTGGTTTTATAGAAAAAGAAATGGAAGAGATGGGACTATTTCTGTCTTGAGAATTTTTTTTTTTTGACTTTGTGGCTCTGTTCAAGGGGGAAGGAGATAAAGCTGGTTCCCCAGATATGGGAAGTGAGGTGTTTCTGCTTTCCTGGACCCTACTTCTCTGGATTTTGGTCTCCTGAGCAGCTTCATGATGGTGCCCACAACCTGTATTGGCATTACCCCCACCTGGAAATACTAGATGGTCTGGCAACCTGGGGGTCATTGCACCCAGCTGGAGCATGAGCCCCGATGCCCCCCAGAGGTTTACGCTCCTATCATTGCTGTTTCAAATTAATAAATGTAAAATTTTGTGTTTATGTAAGTGCTGTGAGGTAAGCAAAATATCTGGGAACAGTCACAAGAAATGGCTGAAACTCTATAAATTTAATTAAGAGTAGTTACAATGACATAAGACTGCAATCCCAAGCATGCTTATCCGAAAGTGGTTCTAAATTCAGTAAGGCTTGATTTCCTGTGTTTTAGTCTGAATTGTGAATCTTTAAAAAGTTGTCAAAAATAAGAGGAAGACTCTCTGTAGGTGAGGACTGGACGTGAGCAAAAAAAAAAAATTCCAGTAAATTTCGGGTTTGGGTATATTAGCCCCGGGTTTTTTTTTTTTGTGTGTGTTGTAAACACAGTAAGCCGAATACCCCTACTGGTACATGGGTATTTGGCTTTATTTCAGGTTTTCCCCAAACATATCCAGGTCCATTATGGTCTATGGAATTTATTTTAAAGGCTCTGGGTGTGTGTGCATTTTTTAAAGTAGAGTCACCAAATTTGCAGCACAGCTGCAAGGGGCTCTTGTTAGATGGATACCAAAGTTTTGGGAAGTTTGGGATAGGGGATCCAATTTTATAGTCCCGCAGAAGGGTCACCCCCATTTGTGAGAGCCAAGCTGTCAATCGGTTTTCAGGTTCAGAAGGTCAATGTTGCTGAGGACTGGCGGAAAAAGTTGATTAGCAGGCTGGCGCCTCAGAGTCTGGGGGCTCCATTCATATCTGGGGTGCATTGCATGATGTCCATGCAAATTAGCTTCCAAACTGAGGGAAATGGCTTAAATTCAAGAAAAATGAGGCAAAGAAAACATTTCTTTTGGTGGCAAATGACTTCCTGTGAACACTCCTTTAGTCATCAAAAAACTGATTTCAAGATCACAGTGCAGGGAAATGAAGCCACTACTCAGGGCAACCTTCAATTTCAAAGCAGGTTTTCATTGGAGGGAGGTGATATTGGAGCCTGCCAAAGTCTCCACCAAGGCGGCTGTTCTGAAGGACATTGCTCATCTGCGCAGGTGAAGGAGTCTTCTTCAGAAGTGTGGTCAGCAGCTGCTAAAACCTTTTAGTTTTTAGTTGAAGGGTATATCTTTCTGGATGGGACTGGGTGAGCCGCATCTTTTAAATATCTCTTCTGCTATGCAGACTAGTCTTCTGTTGGGTGATGTACCTGGAAGGTTGGTCAGACCAAGGTGGTTCCAATAACACAACCCCACCTAAAAAGGGCCCCAACTATGGGGTACTACCAAACTAAAAATAGAAAAATGGGAGAACGCACAAAATTGTGCATCTGAGCAAAGGCAAATAGCCTGGACCCAAAAAAGCGGAATATCTATTCTTTTTTTTGGGGGGGGGGAATTGCCTATTTGGTTTCGGACAGTTTCCCAGGATTATTTGGCCGAAAATAAACCTGAATATTGCCGAAATGGCTAATTTTGGGTTTATTTTCGGTTCAGGTTTACTGATATGCACAGCCCTAGTCAGGACTTTTTGTTTGGTTTGGGGTTATCTCACTGTCTCTTATTAGCTCTTCTCCCTGTTCTTGTGTATTTATGTGTTTATGTTTTTATTTGTTTATGTTATGTTGTATTTAATTGTTATGTGTGCTTGTGGGTGTATGTATGTTTTTTGAAATGCTTTTTAATATTTAGAAAAGGCAGCAACAAAATGGTTTAAATAAATAAAGGTATGTATTTCACTAAGGGCAGGAAAAGAAGCAACAAACTTTCTAAGTATAAGGGCTAGGATCTAAAGAGCTGCTTTAGGTGAATTCAAAACCTTGTGTGGCATTTTTTACTTGAAATTGCCCCCATATCATTTCTTAAACTACTTTGGAAACACCCCTCTGTGCAAAAAAGAGTGTGCCACGTAGTCAAGCTCATCAGTCTGGAATAAAAACAATTCCAGATCTTGAACGTGCAATTCTTTGGAACCTAATCAAGATATATAAATGTAATATTTTCGCAAAGGGAACAAAAGTGATCAGTCTCAAAGAAAGGGAGCAGGGAAATATTTCTTGGGATTGTAGGAAATGCCTTGCTGAGGGACTCCAGATGGGGCTAAATGATCTTTCACAGCATTTATGTCCTGTCCTCCATTACTTGATCTTTGTTTCAGCATCAGCTGAACTTTTATTTTCTTTGTTAAAGTCTGTAGGTGTCCTTTGTTATGTGCTGTACATTATCTACATGCTGTTAAACTTAATCGGAGAAATGTAAGAAGCCCAATATCTGCTAAGCTTTAATAATACAGTACAGTTCATAATACAGTATGAACAGTATCTGAGTTGCAGCTGTTATAATTAAGATGTCCTCTTTTTCCTCTCAGGGTCTTTCTTCTTTTTGGTAATATAAAGGAACAATGGCTACTGTAAAAAGCAAGTGACACACCATGGATGGCAGCTTCCTTCCTTCCTCTCCCACTTTATTTTAAAGGAGGGAGGGAGGGGGAGAGAGAGAGAGAGAGAGAGAGAGAGAGAGAGAGAGAGAGCGCAAGCAAACCTGCTAACAACTGCAGAAAAGAATGTGCTACTGGTGAAAATGACCCCAGCAACAGACATTACCATAAGATCAGTAAATCTAATTGCAGGCTCATCTCTCCCTAGGAGGGAACCCTTTTGAGATTCCTCAATTGCCAATAAGATGGTTATTCTTACAGGCCAGAGAAGCAAAATGCTTCTCTGTATTGTGGGAGATATCCGAGTTTTAGAAGAGAATATAAGAAATTCATCTTTTAGCATCTTCTCCTGCTAGCTTGTTCATTACAGCAATTCATTTTTTCTGCTTAAAAGAACAGGTCTGCCCTGAGGTAGTTTCCGTAAAACATTTTTATTTCTCCTGAATAGCGGAGAATGTTTTAGATGATGTGTAAACCACGGTGCATGTGTGTCCCTTTAAAAAAAAAAAATCTTTAACACATCACAGATAGAGTTTTTTTCTCAGTAGTATTCAAAGCTCTGCACTTCTGTGCTTCCTTTTGGGCAAGTTTACAGAAAGATGCAATGCATTTGATTTCTTTGATTCTGCCTGATACTCTCTTTTTCTTTTTTTCTTTTTGGCAATCTCTCTCTCCCAGTGTTTTAAAATCCATTTCAAAGCAACCTTCTGTTTGCCACTGATGGCATCTCTACTTTCATTTCATATGAAATGGGTGATGTTTTGTAATGGTTGAGAAAATACTTGATTTTAAATTTAATGGAACACACACACACACACTGCCGTTTGGAGTAAATGTGGTTGTTTACCAGTTTGAGACTTGTGTGTCGAAGTAATCAGCGCTCTCACTAACATCGCGTTAAGCACACTTATTTGTTGTTATACAAAACACGTCTGCTGAAAATGCCACAATTTTCAGTACTGGATTGCATTAAAAATAGCCTCACCAACTTGAAGATCAGCATATGTGTCTCAGGCAAATGCAAAGGTGGAAGGAGGGCTGTTTCTAAAGCGATGGATACAGAGTGGAGGCCCTGCGAATGCCACTGATCATTCAACTTTAGGACCATCGTGTTGGATGCTCCTCGGTGGCCACTGTGGACTTTTTCCTGGCCATGAAGACAGTCTCCACACCAGCAAAGGCAGTAATTGGGTAAGTGCAGTGGTATGGCCATTTTCCATATAGTCATAGGGGCTCTCATAAGCAGCTGTTGCCATTACATAAAAGCTCTGTTTGGGGGACACAATACTCCTTTCTCCTTCCTTTATCCCTTAGAAGCTCCTTGATCCATTGATCTTGAGCAGCGTAAATCTAATGTTTGAGGGATATAAGGGCTGAAATAAATCTTGCCACTGACAATGTAGCCTTGGGATCCCTGTCACAATAAAAAAGGCATTATGTCAGACACAGAGGCATTAGATTTATTCGTTAAAAGGGGAGAGATTTAACGTGATCGGAGTTCCTCATAAAAGTGGCATTCCAAGAGGGCATGAGCTAATGAATCAATAGAGCATGGACAGGTCAGGCACAATACTTGAATTGGCCCTATCTTTAAAGAACCCAACTATTCCTCAAGAGAGATTCCATAACAGCCTACTGGAGGCCCATGCCCTTGCCTGACACCAAAACCAGTCTTGCATAACCTCATACTAAATTATTTGTTTTAAGTCCCTCTGGCAGCTAAAGAGCTCCTGGGTTTTTCACGTGAGTCACAAGCCCTCCTTTTGGAATCATTGGTATATGAAATGGAATTATCTGAGAAAGTTGCTGGAGTTATATAAACATGCAGAGTATTTGGGACCATTATGGTCTATGGAATTTATTTTCAAAGCTCCTGGGCGGGTGCGATTTTCAAAGTAGAGTCACCAAATTTGCAGCGCAACTGCAAGGGTCTCTCCTTAGACATACACCAAACTTTTGGGAAGCTTGGGATAGGGGATCCAATATTATAGGCCTTCAAAGGGGTCACCCCCATTTGTGATAGCCAAGCTGTCAATCGGTTTTCAGTTTCAGAAGGTCAACGTTGCTGAGGACTGGTGGAAAGAGCCCATTAGCAGACTGGCGCCTCAGAGTCTGGGGGCTCTGTTCATATCTGGGGCGCTGGAAATGATGAAATGGAATTATCTGAGAAAGTCGCTGGAGTTATATAAATGTGCAGAGTATGGCAGCAAAGCCAGGGACTGTTCTCCTTGTTTTAGTTACATGTTTATACCAAATAAGTTCTTGTACTCATCCTTCAGCACATGTAAAGTTTTCCCATGAGAAAAAGCTCTTTCAAGAGTAGTGGGAAGTGGAAAGCAAAGCATTTCTTTGGGGTTATGTAGCTGGGAATAAGGGAGCAGGGCTATGGCAGTTTTAATGTTGCTATATATCTTCAAAAACAGGCAGTCCAATACCCAGCGGTTTGTTTGTAATGAAGTCATTCTAATTAAGACTGGCATGATGCTTCCCTGCAACAAGCAATACTTGGCGTGATACACAGTGTCGTGGCCTGTTGTGGTAGAATGCCCAAACAAAAGCCAGTGTTACCAAATACAGTATAGCAGTATTATTCAGACCAGTTGTGTTGTGCATAATTCATATACTGGGGGTAGCAGCGGAGATGAGTCACCTGCAGAATATTATAAAGGTACAGTGCTTTTCCCCATGTCACACAAACAAATGGCCTCGGTGTATGGAAGAGGTAAGCTGCAGCATAGCAGAATGCTGCTATAGTTAAACCAGTTAAATCACCCTGATTTAGGTACAGATCTTTCCACTAAGGTGATATTGGGCAAGCAAATAACTGTGTACTCATTAAACAAACTTGTATGAATATTGGGAAACTCACTTGTGCCATAAGGTGAATTTCAGGAGAACCATGAAAATGAATGAACAAAAATCCAATTATTCATTTGTTGATTTGTGCCAGATTTTCTTCTGGAAGCATATGCCTATTTCTTGCTTAGATATGATGCACATATTAAAATTGTAGTTGCCAGTGCAGGGCTATTATGGAGGAGGGGCTCCTTTATTAACTTCCTAACTTAATAACCACACAACACGCGTAGTTCAGAAGAACATTGTTTATGGAGAAAAACAGCCACAACTTTTTATTCACAATTTAGCTAACAGCTGTAAGCATTGGCATAGCATCTGGGCAGAATCTGACAATGTATGCTGACCCCAATGCGGCTGTATATTGATCCAACTCCAGCGGTCCCGCTGAAGTTACTAGGGATGGCAGAGACTGGGAATAACAGGGCGTAAGCCACTATGTAAATTCCACTGACACATAGGGAGAGGCCTTTCAGCTGCTCAATCACTGGCTTCCTTACACCCTATGCCTCTCCCCTCTGCACAGGGGACCTTTACCTTTTACATCCAGAGAATAATATAATCGTCAGTACACTTGGTCACAAAGAAAGATGAATTTTGTATAGCTGCATGATAAACATTTTTTTCCACTTTGCATTTGTAGTAGGGTTTTTTCTTTTTCGTTTTTTTTTAATTTCAGCGTTTAACTGCAAAAACACCAATAAAGACCTCACCTCTTTTTTGTTTTGTTTATTTACTTATATCCTGCCTTTCTCTAATGGGGGGACGACTCAGAGCAACTTACATTATTCTCCTCTCCTCCATTTTAACCTCACAGCAACTCTGAGGTAGGGTGGGCTGAGAGTGCGTGACTAGCCCCAACTGATGCTGGAGTGAGGATCTGAACCTGGAGTCTCCCATGTCCTAGCCAGCGACTCTAGCCTCTACTCCACCCTGGCTCTTAAACTAAACCAAAATAGGGGGGGGGGAAAGCTCAGTCTCTAAACAATCAGTATGAGAAAGCATCTACAATAAAATAGCTTAGTGGTTATTAATTTAAATCATTCTTAATAGTAATGTTGACTGCATATATCGTTCTTGACACCCAGCAGTTAAAAGTGGTGGTTTGGAGCAGTGGACTCTGATCTGGAGAACTGAGTTGGATTCCCCGCTCCTCTACATGAGCGGTGGACGCTAATCTGGTGAACTGGATTTGTTTTCCCACTTCTACACATGAAGCCAGCTGGGTGACCTTGGGCTAGACACAGCTCTTTTCGAGTTCTTTCAGCCCCACCTCCCTCACAGAGTGTCTGTTGTGGGGAGGGGAAGTGAAGGTGATTGTACGCCGATTTACCCTTAAGTTAAAGTCGGCATATAAAAACCAACCCTCCTTCTTCTTCTTCTTCTTCTTCTTCTTCTTCTTCTTCTTCTTCTTCTTCTTCTTCTTCTTCTTCTTCTTCTCCTTCTCCAATCAACAACCACAATTAGAAGACCAACTTATTAACTTTATTTATTTTGCACCTGAAGGGGCTTAGGTTGAAGGCCAATTCATTATTATTACTATATTACACAAAGGCAAGCACAGGTTTGTGGCCTAATGTGCTCTCAGTAAGGAGCTGCAGCCTCTCATAGCTCCCTGATGTGCCTGTTTGATACACATGTCTGCAAACGCTTGCTACATTCATACCTTAAATATATAATGTATATTTTGAGCACCCTTTAAGGGACACACAATGCTGTATTTGTGGTGGGGCTTGCGTGCCTCAAAGCCTTCTCATTGCTTACTTAAAGTTGTCAAGGGCTTCAGCAGACCAATAGCTCTCCATCCTGTTTTCTTTTACTCTCCCCCCCCCCTCCCCATTGTACTTCAACTACTCTGTACTTCCCGGAGAGCAGTTAGTATACTCGGTCCTCTTTACACTTTATTCCCCTAGGGAAAGTGCGTCTTTCTGCTTCTTTCTTTCTTTTTTTTAATTTGCAAAGTAATTTTCTACATACTTGGGGAGTTGTATGAGTACAGAGACCCCTGCCTTGTCTGTGGGTGGCCCCATTTTGCTTTGCTACGGTGATACACCCTCAATTGTAAAGTTGAGAACTATTAGAACAAAATGAACAGTTTTGCTGATGTATGTTAATGAATCTTGGGATTTATAACGAAGAAGTGCTTGGCAGTTTTTAAAAGCTAAATAGCAAACCATGTAACAGCTGTGCAGGGGTGAATTGCCTTTGACTGGCAAAACCACAAGAGGGAGAATGGTTGAGCACTTTTCTGTGCTGCAGTCCTAATCCAGTTCTGATTTTCTAATCCCCCCCCCCCCCATGACTGCAGTTTACTTTTAAAACATGCCGGGCAGCGCCGTTCACAAATTCTCCAACATCTTATCTGGTTTGGGCCTTCCAAGTTGGAAGATCATTAGGACTTACTCAAGGAATAGTAAAGTATGAAAAAAATTCCGACCATGGCATTTCTGCACTCAAAGTTGTTTCCCATTCACCTTGCCCTGCTTCTCAGCATGGTGTAGTGGTTAAGAGCAGTGGTTTGGAGCGGTGGACTCTGATCTGGAGGACCGGGTTTGATTCCCCACTCCTCCACATGAGCGGCGGAGGCTAATCTGGTGAACTGGATTTGTTTCCCCTCTCCTACACACGAAGCCAGCTGGGTGACCTTGGGCAAGTCATGCTCTCTCAGCCCCACCTACCTCATAGGGTGTCTGTTGTGGGGAGGGGAAGAGAAGCTGATTGTAAGCCGGTTTGATTCTGCCTTAAGTGGTAGAGAAAGTCGGTTCTTCTTCAGCCATATAACACTGTGCTGTGTTTGCCCTGACTGCTGGGGTTCGGGGTAATGGGATCAGGAAGCAGCTCAGCTAGACCAAAACCTCAGTGGCACAATGTATAACAGAGATTTTTTTTTAAACTCTTGTTCTCTGTACTGCATGAGAGACATTGGGGGGGAAAAGGTAAGTATCACCTAACATTAATGCCCCCCAATTCCAGGCCCCCTTGCAATTTAACTAGTTCAAGGTCTCTCTCTGTGTGTGTTATTAATTAGGATCAGGGAAGAACTTTTACTTTAGTTCTAATGGCATGCCAGACCCATGGACTCCCATTGCACTGTAGACCTATTTTTAATTAACTTATTTCCTGTTATTTTGTATAATAATGTGATGCGTGCTAGAGATGCACACAGATATTAGCTTTTATTGAGATTAGATTTTGTTCACCATTGCACAAATTATTTTGTCTTTTCCTAGTTCCTTGGTTTCCCTCCCTGTACTGGGAATGTCAAGCTGGGCAGTAGACCTTTCTAGGAAAAGGAAAAGGTAGTCAGTCCCCTGTGCAGGCGCAGGGTCATTGCTGACCCATGGAGTGACATCAAAACACGTCTACTAGGCAGACTATGTTTATGGGGAGGTTTGCCATTGCCTTCCCCAGTCATCTACACTTCACTCTTAGCAAGCTGGGTACTCATTTTACTGACCTCGGAAGGGATGGAAGGCTGAGTCAATCTTGACCTGGTTACCTGAAACCGATGAATTGAACTCAGATTGTGAGCTGAGCTATGACTGCAGTACTGCAGCTTACCACTCTGCGCCCTTTCTAGAATAATATAAGTTGGTCTTTACAAGTCACTATCTTGTGCCTATCTCTACAATGCCCATCTCTAAAATGGATCAAAGTAATACAGGGGCCTTCAATTCCAACTTGGTGCTCCTCCACCCCATCTGCACTCATCTGCCTTGTCTGTTTCCTGGTAGAATATGCAGTGGCCGCTTCATTCGTTGTCCATAGATCTGCTTGCAGGGACAACAAACAATATCTGGTCACGGGGAATGTGACCAGTCTGCCACTTATCATGGATGAGAAATATCCAAGGCATTTAAGTAAGGAGAAGACACCTTAGGAACAAGCAGTGCCCTTTCTTCAGGCATGCATATGTTCTAGCTCAAACGTGCAGAAGGGTACAAGCTGGGAACCATCCCACACCTTGGTCATCATAGACTTGCCTAGCTGTTATTGCAACAGTTACAGTTTGGACAGCGTGGACAGATAGGGAGGTGGGTGGGAACCCCCTTCCTCCAACTAGGTTTTTATGGTAACTATGAGTGAAAGGCCAGACTGGGCTTTATTGGAACTAGGATAATTTGTTTCATATACCCACTGTGTAAGACCTAAGTTTGAGTAAAACTGGAATAGTTCTTTCCTTCGAGGAAGTTGTATCATAAGATGTAACTTCTGAGTCCAAAAAGCTGAGATTCCAGAGTTCTTCTAGAGCAGTGGTTCCCAACCTTTTTTTGACCAAGGACCACTAAGACTTTTTTGTTCGGTGCAGGGACCCCAAGGTGCAAAATAAAAATTCTGAGAATTTGAAAATAAACTTTAATCATAACGGTTAGTTAAACATTAAACTTAGAATAATATTTGAATATATAGATATTTATAATAGGGAACGTTTAATTGAAAATATTAATTTATTATGGGTTTATAACTTTGTTTCGCGGACCTTAATTTAGTTCTCACGGACCCCTGGGGGTCCATGGACCCCCGGTTGGGAACCAGTGTTCTAGAGTGTGTTATGAAGTGCTGAGTAGGGTGACCTCTCACCCCTACCTTTTAAAATGACAGTAATGGCACGGGATAGCAACATGACATTAGTGGCACAAACAACAAGAAAGATTTTGTGGACTATACTTTTGAATGTACATCCTCCGGATTCTTCATTTCTTGAAGGCTGTATATTATTCATGGCATTGGACTGTGGCTGTTAAATATTTGCTTAATTTTAGGCATATTAGTAGATATCCTTTAATATGCATGGCTATGCAGAGAGCTCACCTCTTTGACCTGCCAAGTTTCTGTAGTGAGGATGCATCCCAAAATGTAATCTTCCACCTGCATTCAGAAACAGTAAATTGTTAGGAAGGTATATTGTGTTGTTTTTTCTGAACATACAGAGAGTATCTTAGACGTATTAGGAAGTATAAAGGAAATAAGGTACAGCTGAATGTTTCAACTCTGGGAATGAAAAGGAGAAAAATAAAGAACACCTTGTTTAAGATCTGACAATGCTTGACCTACAAAACTAGGAATTTTAGGAGATATTGGTTTATTTTATTTAATATAAAAAGCTCTAACTGCATTCTAGAATAAGGTTGCTGAGCAGATATTAGAGTCCTTGACACAAACGCTCCCCCCACCCAAAGAGCAAATCAGTCGCCATTGTGAGAAATGCAGGAATAATCTTTGACCATCTGAAAATGCCCAGTGATTTAATATGACACAGAAGTTTTAAAAGGATGTGTTTAGCCTATTGTTCTCCATGAATGCCTATATACATACTTCTTTTCTTAAAAAAATAAAAGTTGATTTCTTTAGCACCACTCAGATCCTCAGTGGTATTAAAGGCCAACTAACGCAATATAATAAACACTAAAAAAAAAAAAATCCACAGGATATTTTATTCAGTTCAGTTTGTGGCACCAAGCTAAGTCTGAAAAATAGCTACCATTTCAATAGCTACAAGATGCAACAAAGCTTGTTTAAAGATTTTCTTAGCACTTTAGAAATACCAAAGGCATAAAATCCTTTGATTCCACCATAAACCTTTTTATAGCAGAATTTCTGAAAACTACATTTGATGAGACAAGAGTTGTAATTAAACGTTAGAGCTTACAGATGCCATATTGTAAATCTAATAATCCAACTGAGAAAGAGGAAGTAAAACTGAGAAGTACCAACACTCAAATTACTAGCATTTTTCCTTAATCCAAAATTCTGTGTGATCCAACAGCCATGGTTTTAAGCAGCAGTTCCTGTCCTCGTCTTCTGGACCTAGTTGGTCAGACAGGACCAAAACAACTGGAGCATAGTACCCAGCTTTCCATCCTGGTTACTCAGTCCACACTGAAAACATGGTTAGATGGCCAAGCCATCTAACAGGATCATACTCCCTCTTTTCTCTCCCAGCAAAATGACACAGGCAAATAAAATATTCTCTGGCGATTTACTGGCAATTTACTATTTGGAGCCATGGTGAAGAAAAATTAATGGACTTTCTAAACCATCTCAATAATATCCATCCAAACATTCAGTTTACCATGGAAAAAGAAATTGAGGGTAAACTCCCATTTCTTGATACCCTTGTCATCCATAAAACAAACTTTCAGTTAGGTCACAAGGTCTACCGTAAACAAACTCACACAGATTGCTACTTACACAAAAACTCCAACCACCACCCCCAACAGAAAAGAGGAATAATCAAAACATTAATGGACCGTGCAAGACGGATCTGTGAACCACAGTTTCTCAAGGAAGAAATTAATCATCTAAATCACGCACTGCTAGCAAACGGCTATTCCAGAAATGAAATCAGAAGGGCCATTAAACCAAACAAAAATCAGAAAACTCAGGAAAAACAGTCTCCCAAAGGAAAGGTATTTTTGCCATTTATTAAGGGAGTCACTGATAGGATGGAGAAATGTTTGAAAAAACATAACCTACAAACAATGTTTAAACCCACCACGAAAATACAACAGATGATACGATCAGCAAAAGACAAAAGAGACCCCCTCACCTCTGCAGGAGTATATCGTATACCTTGCAGTTGTGGACAAGTTTACATCGGGACCACACAACGCAGCATACAAACAAGGATAAAAGAACATGAAAGATACTGCAGACTTGGCCAACCTGAGAAATCAGCAGTGGCTGAACATGGACTGACACAAACAGGACACAGGGTCTTATTCCAAGACACTGAAAGACTGGACAATTCTACCAACTATTTTGTCAGATTGCACAGAGAAGCCATTGAAATTCATAAACATCGGCACAACTTTAACAGAAAAGAAGAAAGTTTAAGAATAAATAAGGCTTGGCTTCCTGTCCTGAAAACCTCCAGACTAACAAAGACTACAGTCCACAATAGCCATGCAGATTAGCCTTGGATTCCACATGTTAACAGATCACT
This sequence comes from Euleptes europaea, assembly GCF_029931775.1. Classification (NCBI taxonomy): domain Eukaryota; kingdom Metazoa; phylum Chordata; class Lepidosauria; order Squamata; family Sphaerodactylidae; genus Euleptes; species Euleptes europaea. The sequence continues at coordinate 20,364,070 of NC_079326.1, forward strand.
TCAGGATACAATGGTTTCACATTAACATACCACACCCTCATTAGCACATTATCTTGATACTTACAGGACAATGATTAGCAGATTACCTTTAATACTTTGCAGGGCAATGACTCAGCTCAAACCCAACCCCCCTTCTGACTATTTATTATTCTTCCAACACACTTTGACGCTGAGAGACACTGTCCTTCAGTGTTACTCCTCTGAAAATGCCTGCCACAGCTGCGGGCGAAACATCAGGAAAGAAAATACCAAGACCACGGTCACACAGCCCAGATAACCTACAAGAACCAAAATATTCTCTGTTTCAAAAATGTGCAGGTAGTTTCTTTCTAACTCAAACTAGATAAATTTAATTGATATGAAAATGAATTCAGATATTGAATACTGGCGATTTCACATATCTGATTTCAGATACTGGGGGAAGAGCTTCGTAAAAAGACTTATGAGCAAGGGAAAGAAATCCAGTCAAGACGGACAGAGTACAACCCAATCTAGTTACACAGTTACATGAAACAATGGCTCCAGTGTTCCACCAACACTCTCCAAAGTTCAGGTGGCCAGTCTTTGTTCTTGAAGTGAGACTTCAGCCTCTTCTGGTCAGCACAAGGCAAAGCTTCTCAGATGGAATAGGCAAGACCACTGATGCTACCATGCAACAGCTAGTCTTTGTTAATGCCTAGGTGAGAAAGCCATGTCTTCAGTTACCACTTACATTATCTCTTGCTCTCCCACTTGACCAACTCCTCGAAAGAACTTAAAAAAAAATATTCTGCCTTTCATTCATTCATTCTCTTCTCTTGGCCTCTCCTTCAGTTTGTCTTCATATTACATGTGAGCAATCATTCAGAATTGTTCTTTTTCTTAATATGTGGCATGTGGAATATATTTGACAAGGCAGCATGACTGAAAAAGTGGGTTAGTATAGGCCAAAAATCATCTACATACCGAGACCTCTCACTAACCCCCCAGTACCTGTACCCCTGTCAGCTTCGTCATAGCTCTTGTTCTTCACATGGCTTCTGTGCATCCCTTAGTAAATCATATTATCCTCATTAGCACATTATCTTGATACTTACAGGACAATGATTAGCACATAACCTTTAATACTTTGCAGGACAATGACTCAGCTCAAACCCAACCCCCTTCTGACTATATTTTACTCTTCCTACACACTTGACACTGAGAGACACTGTCCTTCAGTGTTACTCCTCTGAAGATGCCTGCCACAGCTGCTGGCAAAACATCAGGAAAGAAAATACCAAGACCACAGTCACACAGCCCGGATAGCCTACAAGAACCATATTATCCTCATTTAACGCATTTAGCAGAGTTCCTAAACATGTAGCCTCAGTAAAATCTGCTACCAAAATACAGATACACAGAAGTCAATGACTTAGAGATCTCTAGATTATGAGATGCCAGCTCACACCAGTTTGCACCTGGAAAAACCTACAGTCAGTGCTTTATATATTAACATAAAACCTTGAGCTGTACTGCATTTTCGAACAACAAAAAAGTCCAAGACAAAACCCGACACCGTTGAAGTCTTGTAGAGTGAGTTTACAAAGAATAGAGAGGTTAGAAGCTTCTATTCAGCTCTACGCTAGTTCAGACAATATGTCGACCACGTGTATGGGAGAGAAGGAAGCAGGAAAAGGGGAGGGGCTCTGGAGGATTTCAGAAAAGGGAAAGAGGATGTAGCGAGGAAGGGGAAACTGAGGCGTCCCCTGCAAGTCCTTGCGGGTCCCCCACTTGTGATCTATATTTTTTAACACAATCTTGCAAATAAAAAAAACACATCAACATTGAAACTTTACACTATTAAAGTGTTAATTACTATGTAAGACATGGAAAGGTCAATCAAATGTGTGAGTTGGTGGCTGAAATCTTCTACTTGGTTAATCTGCAATGTGTTTCTAGTTGTTTTTTAAATCGGTACATACAGAAGGCAGCATGTTATGAAAACAGACAAAATTCTGCTGTGTACTTGATATTTCTATTCATTATAGTGGAGGTCAGTTATACCTCAGAGTGTTCTAGCTTTAACCTTCTTTAAAAAGGCAAAACTAGTGAAAGGCGTATAAACAGCAGGGTGGAAACAGATTTAATCATCCTTTAGGAATAATGAAATTTTGAAATGGTACAGATTTTTTTTTAAGCCTCCAGTGTAGAGGCGTCATGCAGCCTCACCTGTTTTGTTATCTCCAAATGCGAAGAATTCTGACTGTGTTCTTTCTATACGTTTTATCCCCCAAAACAAGGGAACAGATTTCATCTTAGAAATATAATAGCAAATTACTTTTAAGTGATGTCGTATCAAGAGGAGAGCTGAACTTTCTTCCCAATTGGACAGTTGTTTACCACCTGTATTGAAAATGGACAGCCAAGCATGGAAAACTACCTTACTGTGGGAATTAAGGTCAAAGGATTCAGTACCCTTTCTCCTCGAAATATAACTCGAGGATATGTGATGGTATTTGAGTTAGTGGCAAAGTTCAAAGAAGCCAATTCCTACCAACTCTAGCACCCATGTATTCATTTGAAAAATAAGGAGGTTAGTAATTGGTACACTGTAAGTGACAAGGGACTGGGCAGATTCTTAGAGGACAGGGTTATCAATAGCTATTAGCCTTAGTGGCTAAATGAAACCTCCATGTGGTTCTGTGTCACTGAATAACTGTTGCAGGGTGAAACTGCAGGACAGCGCTATTGCCTTCATGGGAAACAAAGGGCGAAAACGCATGGTCGCTTTAGCCTCCTTTATTCCCCGTTTCAGCCAGGATTCAGCCAGGATCGAACGCATGCTTTTTGCCGAACGTGCGTTTGATCTTGGCTGAATCCTGGCTGAAACAGGGAATAAAGGAGGCTAAAGCGGCCATGCGTTTTCACCCAAAAGTTGCTGGACTAGACAGCTGGTTGGGTACGGCAGTGTCCTTATCCTTTTGATGAACTGTTTGGTATCCTAATGGATCATCAATAAAAATCTAATTCAAAATGATGTCAGCAATTTATAATTCTGATTCAAAGTAGAAAAGTTTTCCCTTTGTCTTGTTAGATGCAATTAAAGTATCTGCTCATTATCTCAGTCTTTCTCTCATTATCTATTGCAACCTTCTTTTCAGTTTTGTCTCAAACCCGTATTCTGCTTCATTCATTATGATTGTGTTACTCCTCTTTCAATCCTTTGTTGTGGGTCCCTCTTCGTTTCCATGTTATATCAAATATTGCTAATTGACCTTGTCTTTCTGTAAATGACCTGTTTACTCTTCCCCTCCCCTTGCCTCTTTCTGATGTTTTCATCCCTTTGGAACTCTTCTCTCCAGAAAACTCAAACTGTACCCACCATTCTCTGACTATATCTCTTCTCCCATTCTTCTTCCTACACTGAAAATCATTACTTCCTGGCAGAGTTATATAATTATATCTATTTCTATATCTAGTCTAAATAGGTCAGTTGTCTAGTGAATAAGCATGTCTGATGATGTGGGAATTCAGGTGGGATGTCTGACTCCAAACTTGCACAGAGAAAGATCATGGAAACCAACCTTTCACGTGTTGTACCAGCAACCTCTGTGTCTTCCAAAAAGCCATTATTGCCCCAGAACAGTAAGGCATGCAATACTGTGGACTGTAGCATGAAGAGAAAATTGTCTCCCTCACTCATGTATTTAGAAAGCTGGAGCTTATGAGTCAAGCTTCATTTGCACAAGTATGAAACATGAGTGATTTGATTTAAGTTATTAAAAATGTTCCCGTGCTATCTTTATACCCAAATGGGACCCCCAAGTTAGCAAACCTCAAGACATTAAAGCAGAATATCCATTTTGTTGTGATTAAGTTTCAGCTTGTTGGCCCTCATCCATTCCGAAACTGCCTCCTAGAACCTGTTCACATGTTCCAAAGCTTCCCTGGGATCTGCTGGAAGCAGGAGATAGACCCGTGCGTCATCCGCATAATGGTAGCAACTCAGCCTAAATCTCCAGTTGACCTCATGGTGGCTTTGATTAGATGTTGAAAAGCATGGGGGACAAGTTAGTCCATAGGCCCCAGAGGCCAAGGGATGAAGCAGCAGTCCCCTAGCACCACACTCTGAAACCTACCACTGAGGTAGGACCCCACACATTAGCAGACATTTTGGGGGGTTCGGGGAGTCTGCTAGGGAAGGTGTAGGTGAGTAAAAACCATTCCTGCAAATTTGCTGTGTTAATGGAAGTACAGATTCAACCCATTATATCTGACTAACCATACTAATACCAGTTTTTGTTGTGTTGGCTGCATTAATTTAAAAGTCTTGAAATAATTCATAGATCACTGTAATTTCTCTTTTGGCAATGCAGATAATGTAAATATATCAACTACATCTTGTGTATTGTGAAATTATGTGTAGGTGATCATAAATATATCAACTAAATCCTGTGTATTGTGAAATTATATGTAAAAAGTAAAGGTAAAGGTCCCCTGTGCAAGCACCCGGTCATTCCTGTCCCATGGGGTGACATCACATCCTGACATTTACTAGATAGACTTTGTTTACAGGGTGGTTTGCCAGTGCCTTCCCCAGTCATCTTCCCTTTACCCCCAGCAAGCTGGGTACTCATTTCACCGACCTCAGAAGGATGGAAGGCTGAGTCAACCTTGAGCGGGCTACCTGAAACCGACTTCTGTTGGAATTGAACTCCGGTCATGAGCAGAGCTTGGACTGCAGTACCGCAGCTTACCACTCTGCGCCACGGGGCTTCCTGAAATTATGTGTAGGTGATAATAAAACTGTCCATAGCTGGCCCAGAATGCTTCCATGATATACCAGTTCAGTAATCAAGGGCAAGATAGTGATCAGATGATGGACTGGTACAAGCCTGGTTCAAATAATGTGCTCTGTTTTCAGAATCCCCATCACAAAATTGATTTCAGAGTTCTCATACTGAGCCATTAAGGAAACAGTTTCATTTTTGTGCAAAAAGTTTTATTAAGTTACTTCATTGGAGCTATAGCAGTCATTGCGCAGTCCATTATTCTGATCAAAGTGTTTGTGCATTGGAGATTTTTTCCCCTTGACAGACATCAAGAAATTAATTAGGGGGTCTATGCTTGCTACATGCAAATGGCTTGCTCGTTTTCATAAGTAGATCTATAATTGGGTTCCTGAAACCATGCTGATTCACATATGGTACTTATGAGTCAATTAAAGTGCCCTAACAAGCAATTACTAGTTTATTGTTTAATTTATTTTAGCAAACCCTGTTGTTCTCTTCAAAAGTTTGCATATGTGTAAGTCAGCAAGTAGACCATTGCCTGTGCCTGAAATGCTGGAAAAACATATTTAAGAAATCAGGCATACCTGCATCAGGGTTTTGAATGTTGTTCAAATACTTCCACCATTAGAAATTTGTGTATGAAATAGAAGTGCTATGTGTATTGGCAGTTTGCAGTTTGTGGTGTAAATACTCTACGTGTGAAACGGGGGAGGAGTTGTGAAATTTCTGGATAATTTAGAAAACATTTTTCAACCATGAGACTAGACTATGTAACACATGGGCTTGTCCTTGAAGGAAACACATGGAAACATGAGCTTTTGCAGAACACCTCAGCTCAATTATTTTTTGTAGCAAGGCGAAGTGATCATCCTACACCAGTGGCTCCCAAAGTGGGCAGTACCACCCCCTGGGGGGCGGTGGGATTACCTAGGGGGGCACTAAGAGTCAATGGGGCAGAAGGGGGGTGCTAGAGATTGGCCCCTTCAACTGTGTTGTTGGATAGGGTAGGGGGTGCTGGGATTGAGTTTGTGGAACCAAGGGGGCGGTGGCCCAAAAAGTTTGGGAACCACTGTCCTACACCAGTGTTGTAGTCACTTTATTGACGTCCAGTTATTAACCATAAAGCCCTTTGTGTCCATGGATCTGGATATTTACAGGGCTGGTTCTTCCATCATGTTCCACATTGTTAGTTCTGGTAGGGTTGTCAACCTCCAGGTACTAGCTGGAGATCTCCTGCTATTACAATTGATCTCCAGCCGATAGAGATCAGTTCACCTGGAGAAAATGGCCGCTTTGGCAATTGGACTCTATGACATTGAAGTCCCTCCCCAAACCCCGCCTTCCTCAGGCTCTGCCCCAAACACCTCCCATGAATGGCAAAGAGGGACCCAGCAACCCTAAGTTCTGGTCATCGGACTAAGGCCTTTTTGAAGAGCCCCTCCTGCAGATTAGAGCAATCTGTTACAGCCCATGTTCAGGCACTCCTGGTTGTAGCTCCTACCTGGTGGAACAACATACCTGAGGAAATCAGGAAAACCTCCACACTTCTGCCCTTCCACAAACAATATAAGGCAAAACTTTTTAGGGGACACTTTTGTGTAGAATGGTATGCCTTTTCTAATATTGTTTTATGCAAGTTTTATTATTTATTAGTTTGGAATATTTTGTCGTATTTATTAGCTCTAAATGCTTGCTAGTTATTTACTGTTTACTATTTTTTAATTTTTTGTGAGTTTCTTTGGAAAAGGTGGACAACAAATGTAAAATAAATAAGTCATTGGAGTAGGGGCAGAAAGTCTGGCGATGGAACGTACAAGTTCATGTTCAACAGTGAGGATGTAGTAGAAAATAGGTTCATTCACTGTACTAGATTTTATAGTTCGATTTAGATATGCTTTTCAGTGTAGATCATAACACAACTCTAAACCAACTTGAGATAATAAAACACATCTATGATACTCAATGGGGAATATATTGATTATCCAGAGCTTCGTAATGAGGTACTTGATAAAACCTTACATGAATTTCTGAACAAAAATATATCCATGGCTTCTCAAGGCATTTAGATTACTTAAAAGTGTCAAATGAAGAACAGTGTGGTTTTAAGGAAACAGCATCTGCCCCTGGAGTTCCAAGAACTTGACACAATCTTCTCCCCAATAGTTTTACAGCAGTTTGGATTGAAGGGGATAGAATTAGGGTTGGGGATTGCATTCTGAGAGGCTTGCATTCCCCGCTTCCATTTTCCCCAAATACAGCACAAGGAAGAAAAGGCAAAATAATCCTCTTTCTTACATGGTTCCTCCATGTTGAGGGTGTGATGATAGGTTTCCTGCTCGCCTACTCCCGAACTCCAACAATAGTTAGTTCAGGTGCCTTTATTGGCATAACAAACATTTTGCTAAATACAGTAAAACACATAGAAAAGCTGTTATAAGGCAGAACGGATTGCAATCATACCAACAAGAAAGTTAGCCACGGTTTCAATAATATTAGGGTCCTGATGGTTAAGAAGAGTGAGAACCATTAAATAATTAGGGAATTCCTCAATCTGAGTCAGGATAGGATTTAAAAATTTAAAATGTAACATTTGATAGAAGGGGCACTGGAAGAACACATGTTGGATAGTTTCAACCTCTTAGTTGGAGCAAGGGCAGCTAACAATAGTGCTCTTGTGCTTGACTGCTTTTGTTCAGAGTTAGGCAAACTGTAACCTATGGGGGATTTACTGGGCGAAAACGCTCTGTCGCTTTAGCCTCCTTTATCCCCTGTTTCAGCCAAGATTCAGCCAGGATTGAACACATGTGTTTTCGCCAAACGTGCGTTCGATCCTGGCTGAATCCTGGCTGAAACAGGGAATAAAGGAGGCTAAAGCGACCGTGCGTTTTCGCCCACTGATTGTTTATATATCCACACACAAGATTTCCTCAACAGACCTCAACTTGTATTACCTACTGGGGAATATTAGTTGGCTAAAGGGTATTTGCACGTCAATATGGTATGTATGGAGCCAGCATGATATAGTGGTTAAGAGCAGCGGACTCTAATCTGGAGAACCGGGTTCGATCCTCCACTCCTCCACATGAAGCCTACTGGGTGACCCTGGGCCAGTCACGGTTCTTTCAGAACTCTCTCAGCCCATACGGAGGCAGGCAAACGTCTCTTGCCTTGAACGTCTTGTCGAATGTCTCTTGCCTTGAAAACCCTACAGTGTCACCATAAGCCTGCTGTGACTTGACGGCACGAACACGCACACACACACAGGGTACCATATACCCTGGCTCCAATGCAAGGCAGAATCACAAACACTGGTTTAATGGTCTAAAGCACATTTAACCCTCTCTTGGATTCTGGCCCATCAAATAGTATTCTTTCCCTATTTGTAACAGTTTCTCTGTAGGTGGCCAATGCTGAGATATTTTCTTAAATTGAAGAAATCAAAACTCAATTATTGGTTGTTTGGGGGAAATTATGGATATACTGATTTAAAATGTTGTTTAATGTTGCAAAGTCTGGGTAGGCTCTTTTAAAGTACAGTTCTATCTAAGGGGGGGGGGAAGCCCTCTGTTTTAAATTTTATTATTATTTTTCTCCCCTGGCATGCTGTTAGCTCACAGCTTAATCTACTACACTTCAAAAACATACATTAAACTTTATCCCACTTTTCCTCATTTTGAAATTCAATCTATTTCAGTTGGCAGAGGCAATGAAAACAGCATGGGTAATCATTAAAGCGGGGATTAATCTGTGATGTGGATAATGACATGGCCAGCTTATTGCAAGATGTAATAACATCGTCTCTCTGCTCAGGTTTTGCACCATTCTGCAGCTTTATTGGACAAAACTCCAGTCTTTCGCAGAACTATAACGCTTAACTAGATAACTGGAGCTGAACTGTAATGTGTGAGAAAAACAGCCAGACATTAATTAGGGACGCGATTCTCCCGGGTCTGGGCAAAAGAACATGTCTGAGATCTATGTGAGACTCTGAAATTATTATTTTAATCAAAACATTTAGCTTCAACTTGTCATATCTTTGACTGTTGTTCTCTTAAGAAGACTGATGTTTAATTAAAGCTAAATTAACCAAAATAATATAATCTGAGTAGCTCTTAAAGGGCTCTTACACCGAGTTGCTTAGAAATCATTTCAAATTCCTGGGCCTCCTTTTCTCTCTCTCTCTCTGATTCTGTACAGGATCAAGATCAGAGGAAAACGATATCACAGCTTCCTCTATGATAATGCAGTCTGGTTTTTATAAGAGATGATCAGCCCTAATGACTCAGGGAGTGGGTGGGAAGAATCATTATTATGAAACCTTTGGTATTTCTACCCTGCTTAGCCAAATAATTGATTAAAAATTATTCTGCCATACAGCAAGCCATCGTTAGGTATGGAGCCAATCTGTCATACTTGTGGCTGATTCAGTTGCTGTGCATTTGATAGTAGAGCCATATGGGATCAGTTTTCATCTTTCTTGTAGCAGTTGAGCGTTACTGATGATAGTTGGATTCCCCACGTGTGAATGAAGAATGCTGAGACATTGTTTATATTGACATTATATTTTTACATGTTCATATGCTGATATGCCACCAGGAAAAAGTAGCTGATACAGACAGGACTGTATTCTCAGTTAAAACTATTTCAACTGTTTAATAGCTTCTCCCAAATAAATACTGTTGAAGGCAACATTACCTTTTGTGAATAAAGCTTGTGGTGTGTTCAATACATCTCAATTTTTAGTATGAATTTGTAGCGCCTGAGTTTTTCTTTCCCACTGCTTTCATTTCTACTCTTTAAACCAAACCATGTGCCTTATAACCAAAAGGATTCCCAGTTGTTTATGTGTTGAGAACTCTCCCACTGTGCATATTACATTGGAATATGTAAGCTGTTGTACACACTTTGGTTTGGAATTTCTGTAACCCATGAAACTGCTAGATTGAGGTGAATGACTCTTTTGGTATCTCAGGAAGAACTTGGAAAAGAAGGGAATAAATTGATTGCTGTTTTTGAATGGCATGTTCTTTGTTCCCATATCTTGTTTCAGATTTGTGAGACAAACCAAGGCGCTTTTAATCTATATGGTGCACAATGCTAATTATTCATTTTTCTATCATTATCTTTAATTGTAAAAAATTGTTGGAGATGGCACAAAATGAAAAATATATGCCTTCTTAATAAGTTTTTATGTATTTATTAATAAGTTTTTATGTATTTATTAATCTCTACTTTATCTAGCTGTTACATGTGTTATGGAGAGCAACCATTCGGTAGATGTTGGTGAATGCCTGAAGTGGGCAGAACCTATGCCTTCCCTCGTTCAGGAGTGCCTGATTCCTTGCAAAGATGACTGCACATTCAGCCCTTGGTCTAAATTTCCTTCATGTTCTTCAGACTGTGGCTCCAGAAGAACCAGAAGGCGAACTCTCACAGGTGATATCAATATTTCATACTTCATTCTCAGTCCCTGTTTCAGACATGAGAGAGAGTTTAAAATTTGTCACATGCCGTTAAAGCATTGTTCACTGAAGGCTCTAGCTTTTGTAGCACAAAACTGGGCCCAAACCAGTTCTGTTGGTCCCAGCTTTCTGTCAGTGCAGCATCTTCCCAAACATTACTAGTATGCCAACATTGTATCTGCAGCAGTTTAAAAACCAGTTTTAAAAAGACACTGGTTGCATGCTGTGATGAACAAAATGGCAGGGAGTATGCAGAGCTAAGGAGCTCACTCTCTTTTCTGAAAAAGGAAGGGAGTCTGTTTTGGGTAACCTGCGTGTTCAGTAGCTGTTTTTGACTCTGGGAACCTGAGGGTTCAGATTTGCCTAAGCGGTTGTGCAACAACTCCTGTGGAGTGACAGGCAGAGATTGGGAGGAAAAGGACCCTTTCTCAGGTCACTGAAAGAGAATAGGCTCTGGGAAGGAGATATTCCAGATACGGGGTTTTGTTAAGGGATCACTTCCACAAAAGTGGGGTAGATCTACAGAGAGAACTGGAAGAGAGATTTGAGGAACAATCTCCATACTTCTTTTTTCTCTGGGGGAGAGTGTTTGTATAATCTCCATATTTCCCTGTTAGCCAGGCAGCAGAGTCTGAATAGGAACATCTATAGGCAATTCTGTGAACTGAATTTGGGAACTTAATTTAAGAATTGTAATTCGATATTAACTAAGCCATCTAGAATCTATGCCTTCTCAGTAGTAAAACTTAAGAACTAGCTCTGGTTCTATACCTTATCTTCCTACCATTTCCCCTCCAAGTCCATCCCTTGTACAGTGTTTAATAAATCTCTGTTACCGTACTTGGTTGTTAACTTGAAAAAGCCTCTGGTGTCTCATTTCTACTGCGGCAAAATAAGTAAAGGGACTAAGGAGAAAAATTAAAATTCCCATAGAACATTTTGGAAAGCAGTCTCTCTTGCTTGTACGCACGGATGGTGATACGTGCAATGACCCTTGGGTACCTTCTGCCGTCCCACCAGAGTCACTTTGAAATCCATCCTAATCTGTATTATAAAAATACAGATACGGAATGCTGATAATTACCTATTCTGACACGTAGAACTTTGCACCACTAAGCATACAGCACCTGTTATCTTGAGAGAGGTCATATTGGGAAATGTAATAAGCACCTTGAAGAATATATTCAGTATGATTACAATGACTGTGATGATGATTTATTAGGGTTTGGGGGGGGGGGGGCAGATCGTGATTAAATGATCAGGTGATGGAGAGATATAACCTGCAAAATTATGTCAATCATAAGGTATTTGCAGTAAAGTCATAGTAGTTTTAAATAGTACTTCTCACGTGCTTTCAGTAGTACTGCATCATTTATGAATTTTAATTAAATACATAACTTATTTTAAATTAAAATCTGTAACAGCTTATTCCTGAGGCTAATGCAAATAACACTCATATGTTATTTTTAATGCATAAAATATATTTGGATAAATTAACAGCAAAAAAAAAAAAGCATCATCTTTTTTTCTAGCTGCTAAGATTCTGTGCAAACAAGCAAAAAAAACCTTTTATATTGCCTCTATACCCTGCTCAGGCCTTCTGTTTCTGTAACATAGTTTGGAAGATTTTCTAAGAAAGTGAGCAGCTCAGCAAATTCCTGTGTAGCAGTTTTATAGGTAAACAGAAAACAGCATCAAGAGGTGGACCGCCTTTATGTATTTATTATGTGATGCATTTGTTTATTTAATTTAAATATATGTATTCTGCCTCTCAATAAATGTCCTTGAGGCTATAAAAATTATAAAGCGATCTATTATATAAAATAAGGGGGGAAAGTGGCATAAAAGAGAGAAAAGAAACAGAGAAAATATAACAACCTATAGTCATAAAAGATCAACATGTAACTGATTTATAGTAAATACAGGACTTGGAGAATGGGGCAAAAAGGGCTTCACAAAGGGGAAAGCAAGATTAAAATGTTCAAATAGTTCAAATAGAAGCATGGAAAAATAAAAATGCCTTTACAGGATGCTTGTGTTTGTATAAAGTGTTGTCAAGTCGCAGCTGACTTACGACAACCAATAGGGTTTTCAAAGCAAGAGATTAACAGAGGTGGTTTGCCATTGTCTTCCTCTGCATAATGACCCTGGTATACCTTGATGGTTTCCCATCTAAGTACTAACCAAGGCCAACCCTGCTTAGTTCTGAGATATCATGAGATCAGGCTAGTCTGAGCCATCCAGGTCGTGGTGCCTCATGCCTAAAGGCCATCAAATTTGTCATTTATATGGGGAGGGAATTTGACAGTTTGGGTGCCACAACTGAAAAGGCCGTGTCCCTTGTGCTCACCCCCATTACACATGTATTACTCCCATTCTACAGCCACTCTACTGGCTGTCAATCAGTTACTGGGCTCAATTTAAGGTATTGACTATTTCATACAAAGCCTTTCATGGCCTTGGACCCTCCTATTTGTGAGACTGCCTCTCTCCCTGTACAACACCACATCAGCTTCACTCATCTGAGCAAGGTCTTTTGCAAGTGCCAAACTGCAAATGGGCAAAGTCAGCAACAACTGCCAATACACGTGTCTTCTCCATTGTGACTCGCACCTTATGGAATGGACTGAGGAAGTCAGGAAGGCTCCCACTCGCTTGGCTGCCTTCAATCAATGCAAAAGTGAATTATTCAAGAGAGTTTTTCTACTCAGGCAACAGAATTGCACTGTACAAACTGCGCAGTGCTAACAGGGGTGGTTAAGAAGCGCCCGGGGACGGTGCCACCACGCCACCTCCTGAGTGGCTTTCTGGCCCAAAATGGAAGGCAAAAAAGGTAATTTTAACAAAAACCCGTGAAATTCCTCCTTAGGGTTTTACGGGGCTACACTTGCCCTTTTGTAGGCATAACTTGGCGCCGACTAAAGGGGCGTTTCTGGGCTGAAAGGGCTTTGGAAGCTGACTTACCCCTGATTGCATGTTAATTTAATAGGGGAGTGCGTTAACCATCTCAATACTCTTAAGGGGGTGGGGAGATAGCACAGGTTGTTTCTGTATTTTTTTGTCTCCAGACCAGTGCAAAGCATCTCTTGTATATGCGATAGACTTGCAATTCTATTGATCATTTAATACTTAGCTATCTTAATTACAGTTCAAATTAGAAATGCATGAGATTTCTCCACTTGGAATGAACACTGCTGAAATGAACTTGTGTAGGCTTCATCTGGATCAGGCTCAAAATAGCTTAATTTAAAGCTGGCTGTTACCAAACGACTAGTACCTTAGCTTGCTTTCATTACTGTCATCAGAAACAAAATAAGGCCTACAAGTAGGGTTGCCAGCCTCCAGGTGCAGCCTGGAGATCTTCCGGAATTACAAATGATCTCCAAACAACAGAGATCACGTCCCCTGGAGAAAATGGCTGCTTTGTATGGTGGACTGTATGGCATTTAACCTTGCTGAGCTCCCTCCTATTTTCAAACCCCACCTTCCCCAGGATCTATCCCTTAAATCTCCAGCATATCCTTACCAGGAGTTGGCTACCCTACCTAGAAGTCTCCCCAATCCTGATGACCTTTCCTCAAAACCTACTTTCTAGCAGCAGCATGAGAGCAGAGTTGCTTCTTTGACCGTGGTTAAGACATAAACCCTTACCAGCTTGCCTACTGTAGGATCAGGAAAAGCATCAGGCTTTGAGGAGTCCTTTTTCTTTTCTTTGTTTTTTGGGGAGACAGAGCGGGGGGGGGACTTTTTAATTTTACAGCATGGACTCAGTAGATACTAAGAGAAGAGTTCAGTATCCCTTTCTCTATTTTTCTGTTGAACCCTGCCCCCCAGATCATTTTAAGGGGCCCCGTGGTGCAGAGTGGTAAGCTGCAGTACTGCCGTCCAAGCTCTGCTCACAACTTGAGTTCAATCCCAACAGAAGTTGGTTTCAGGTAGCCGGCTCAAGGTTGACTCAGCCTTCCATCCTTCCAAGGTTGGTAAAATGAGTACCCAGCTTGCTGGGGGTAAAGGGAAGATGACTGGGGAAGGCACTGGCAAACCACCCCATAAAACAAAGTCTGCCTAGTAAACATTGGGATGTGACATCACCCCATGGGTCAGGAATGACCCAGTGCTTGCACAGGGGACCTTTACCTTTTACCCGGATCATTTTACCCACCTTGTAAAAAAATATTAGATAGTGCATTATAACATCCTTCAGTAATACAGTTACCTGATGTAACTCTGTATTTATCACTAATACATGTGGCAGACTTTTGCATCCCTGCAATAAGTGCAACAGGGCCAAGAAACTCCAAAAACTATTCCACTCTCCTTAAGCCAATACTTCCATATCAAATGTTTAAAATGGGCTTTAAATACTGTTGGTTTCTCTATGTGCTAAAGTGTTTGAATATGGAAAGACCACCTCCAGCATAACACTGTTCAAACTCACATGAGAATTACTTTGGAGTATAATACCATTTTTAAAAAAAATCCACAAATGCTATTTTACAGAAAAAATACCCATTCAATTAATGCTTTATCATAAGAACATAACTATAGGTTTTGGCAAACAATGGTTTGAAAGAGAGAGTAAGAATCCCTGTTGGTTTTGAAGCCCAGGCATCATTACGAATGCCATTATATTATAAATTCTTTCCCAAAAAGAATCCACAATAATAATTTTTAAGCAAGAATAACTCTTATTCATTAATGAGCCGTGCTCATGAATAAAGCAGTTTGATTCTCTTGTGTTCATACAATGTTATTCAAAAGCCAGGTCGTACCTACAATTGCAGAATAACCTTTAATTGGTTGCATGTTATGCTTTTTTAGAAGTGGCAATATGATAGCTACTGTACATTCTCTCATTCTCGAAACATCTTTATACAAGATAAACATGACAGCTTTAGAAAATATAATTATTTTATCCTTTGTTGTTCAAACCTTTGATGTATCACCTTGGCTAATGAAACACAAGTAACTAAAACTTTCGGCTTTTAAGTAGAAATAGAAAACATTAAATGTTCATACAAGCAACAAGAAAATATTTCTCCTAATTAATTTTATTTGCTTGAATTTGGTCTAGCATAATATGTTATGCTAGATGAAGTACTGACTCAAGAATGAACTAGATGTTGTACACAGATGTGTGTTAATTTTTGCCAGATTTTTTTTCTTGAAAAGCATGTTCTCCTTGGCAGCATCCTAAAGGGTGATTGAAGGGGAGAGAATATTTAACCCTTTCCCCTGTCAGTTTTTCTGCTCAAAATAAACCTGTTTGCTCTGGGAATTTATGGTAGCCAAGTTCCTCTCCATGTTTTCGTTTAGAAAATTTGCATACCACAGATCTCCTTAAGATGACTCAAAAGAATAGAACAGAGCCAAACACAGTAAAAACAAGACCCACAAATAATACCCATAAAAACCATATCAACCCAACAATTTCATGTCAATAAAATCATGCCAGTAAAAACAGCCAATTAAAGCAATTCAGGTCATAGCAGCACATAAAACACAGTGGTCTAAAATGGTATTGATAAAACAGGCTAGGAGTGGATTGTAAAGCCTTTTAAGAAGTGGAACACCTTTAGTTAACAGCTGGGGTAAAAAGAAACGGTTTGGCCTGTGTCCAAAAGAAGAGTAAAGTAGGCACCAGGGCAGCCTCGAAGGGGAGGTCCTGCCAATGAAAAAGGCCTGTCTTTGGTCTCATCTCATTCTGGAATCCACCAAGCTTCAGTTTATTGATCCTCATCCATTCCATTACCTTCTCCAGGCCCTTAGTCAGAACTTCCACAGACCCACTTGCCTTAGATGTTAAGGGAAATAGAGATGGGTGTTAATCTGCATAGTGGTGGTACTTCATTCCAAATCCCTGGACAGTCTCTCCTAATAATTCCATGTAGATGTTAAAAAAACAAGGGGGACAAGAAATATAGTTGTGGGACCCTGCAGCGTAAATGCTGCAAGGCTGGGCAGCAGTCCCCCAGCACCACCTTTTGGAAGAGCAGAACCACTGAAGCTCAATTAGCCTCTACAGAAGAATGCCATGTTGATGGGATCGAAAGCTGCTGACAGGTGCAGAAGAATCAGCAGGGACACGCGCCCCCTGCCATTTTCCCAGTGAAGATCATCTGTCAAAGCTACCAAGGCTCTTTCTGCCCAAAGCCAGGCCTGAATCTGAATTGAAATGTGTCTAGATAATCTGTTTCCTTCAAGCTGCATAGCTGAACTGCATAGCACCCACCGGCTCAAGCTGTTACTGAAGACAAGAATGTTGGCCACTGGGTGGTAGGTGTTTAGGTCATTGAGGTCCAGGGATTTCTTCTTTAGGAGGGGTCTCATGACCATCTTGTGACAGGAATGTTGGCCACTGGGTGGTAAGTGTTTCGGTCATTGAGGTCCAGGGATTTCTTCTTTAGCAGAGGTCTCATGACCATCTTGTAACAAGAATATTGGCCACTGGGTGGTAGGTGTTTAGGTCATTGAGGTCCAGGGATTTCTTCTTTAGGAGGGGTCTCATGACCATCTTGTGACAGGAATGTTGGCCACTGGGTGGTAAGTGTTTAGGTCATTGAGGTCCAGGGATTTCTTCTTTAGGTGGGGTCTCATGACCATCTTGTGACAGGAATGTTGGCCACTGGGTGGTAAGTGTTTCGGTCATTCAGGTCCAGGGATTTCTTCTTTAGCAGGGGTCTCATGACCATCTTGTAACAAGAATATTGGCCATTGGGTGGTAGGTGTTTAGGTCATTGAGGTCCATGGATTTCTTCTTTAGGAGGGGCATCATGACCATCTTGTAACAAGAATATTGGCCACTGGGTGGTAGGTGTTTAGTTCATTGAGGTCCAGGGATTTCTTCTTTAGGAGGGGTCTCATGACCATCGTGTGACAGGAATGTTGGCCACTGGGTGGTAAGTGTTTCGGTCATTCAGGTCCAGGGATTTCTTGTTTAGCAGGGGTCTCATGACTATCTTGTAACAAGAATATTGGCCACTGGACGGTAGGTGTTTAGGTCATTGAGGTCCAGGGATTTCTTCTTTAGGAGGGGCATCATGACCATCTTGTAACAAGAATATTGGCCACTGGGTGGTAGGTGTTTAGGTCATTGAGGTCCAGGGATTTCTTCTTTAGGAGGGGCATCATGACCATCTTGTAACAAGAATATTGGCCACTGGGTGGTAGGTGTTTAGGTCATTGAGGTCCAGGGATTTCTTCTTTAGGAGGGGTCTCATGACCATCTCTTTCAAGGCTGCCAGAACTTCCATGGAGAAGCATTTATTACCTCTTGGACCCACTTGAGGCGCCCTCGCTTAGGGAGGGGCTGTGGCTCAGTGGAAGAGCCTCTGCTTGGCATGCAGAAGGTCCCAGTTTCATCTCCAGTTCAATTGGATCATGTAGTAGGTGATGTGAAAGACCTTCCTGAGACCACTGGCAGTCTGAGTAGACAACACAGACCTTCATGGTCTGATTCAGTATAAGGCCACTTCATGTGAGCAAACCATCCCACCTTGACAGCAACAACCATGAAGGGCAAGGGTCAAGGCTAGACTAGACATGACAAACTACAGACTTCTAAGCAGGTTGACCACTTCATGAGGCCCCACCAATTGAAATTCACCTATGCAACTAGAACCAGACTGTGCTCCAGTAGTATCCTGATATTTAAATGAATCAATCATCCAAATCACAGTGAATGCAAGTGTTTCGTCCACAAAATGCATTGCAAAAGAGTCACAGTGGGCCTGCATGTTTTCCCTGGTCAACCACCTCACAACCTGGAAAATCTTACTGCATTGCACAGAGACAATGGTGGCAAAAAAGTGATCAGGGGTAATGAGCAGAAAAGTGGCCTGTGGAAAGAATGTTTGTTAACACCTACCCTGGTGCACTAAATTAGCATACCCTCAAGCCTCATTTTCATTTTTGTTGTGAGTAAGTTGCACATATTTTCATGTAATGGGTAGGCTTGTCTCTTAACTGTAAAGCTATCTAGCAGCCTTAAGCAAGGCTTTCTTACTCTAAACTGCCTCACTGTAGGTTGTCATAAAGTTTGTGTATAAGGGAAAATTCAGGACTGTCATGCAGGTAGTGAAGTGTATGGTTTCTGAACTTGGAAAAAATGAAGAAGCTGGAAAGTCCACTTGCCTGAGTTCATGCAGAATCAGTCGACTCTAGAGGGTCTATCTCGACAGAAATATGCCAACCAGTCACAGTGGACCAAATCAACGTGCATAGGTTCTATGGCAAGTTCTCTCTAATCAGTATAACAGGGCCTTGGGATAGAGCAGGAAAAAAAAAACTTAAATAATGTGTTTGGCACTTCCTATTTCAATGTGTAGAAAGTTCCTCTGCAAATACTAGTAGCCTCCAGTATGCTGTTGCATTAACATACCAAATCCTGTGTGATCCCCTTTCTTATACAGTTCCTCTGCCCAGTTTATTGGAGTAGCATACAGGCCTTTTATGCATGGGTTGTTTCCATCACGATAACCCTCTACTTCTTTGGGGCTTCATTTTCATTATGTATGTCTTTTCTGACCTTGAGTCACTTTGCTCTCTTCCTGCATCTTCCCTGTGTTTTCTGGATTCTGTTTCTGGTCGGAAAAGACATGCATAATGAAAATGAAGCCCCAAAGTAGTAGGGGAGGGGGAGGTGATCGCTACGGAAACCCATGCATAAAAGGCCACAGTCTCAGCACTAAGAAGTGGCAATTATGATTCACTTAATAATGTAATGAGAGCCCCGTGGCGCAGAGTGGTAAGCTGCAGTACTGCAGTCCAAGCTCTGCTCACGACCGAAGTTCGATCCCAACGGAAGTTGGTTTCAGGTAGCTGGCTCAAGGTTGACTCAGCCTTCCATCTTTCCGAGGTCGGTCAAACGAGTACCCAGCTTGCTGGGGGTAATGGGAAGATGACTGGGGAAGGCACTGGCTTTCTTTGCAGTCTGTATTATGAAACTCCCTTCCCCCTTAAGCCTCATGGTCAAGAAAGGCATGTTAATCTTCTTTAATTATGAACTCAGTCAAATATGCATTGCGCTGCTCTTGAAATTGAATGTTTTGTGTGAAGGGCAAATAGATTTCTACTGAACCAAGTTTTTTTTTTTTTTTTTCCAATTCAACACTTTTCTTAATGCTGAAAAACCACTTCTGTTGAAAAGGAAATAAGAAAAGTCTTTCATTAAGGCTGCTGTGTCTCGAGAAAAAGTAATTCTGATAATAGTTTGTTAAAACTGACTCTAAGAATGTTAATGTGCTAATTGAAAAACGGATGGTTGGAAAGTAAAGTGGAGCGAAATACACTTTTTTGATGCAACTCGGCTGGATTGTGTTAATATCTCTAATATCTGGAGAAAATGTGTTGTTGGCTTAAGCACTTCGCAGTTTCCAAAGGAAAATGTGACAGGTGCTGAATGTGCAAACCTATTACATTAGCCATTAATACGAAGTGAAATTCACTCATGGAGGCTGGGACACAATGGCCTCAAAACTGTGCATGTAAAGTTTGTCCTCTCAGAACAAACCCATTCTTGGTATAGATTGATGGGCTTGCTGAAGGCAGTAGAAAGGGGGTAAGGAATTACAGTTGTTCTTGTAAGAGCGTATTCAGTTAGGCTATTTCCAGCAGGTTTCTCCAAAAATTGAAAAAAATGGGAAGCCAGTGGTGAAGCGAGAGTGTGGAGTGTGGCAACAAGTAGAGAGGAAGGTAACAGGGGAAAAAATCCTAACAGGGGGTAGAGTACACAGCTGGGATTGGTGTGACCCAATTGTGTGTGTATTTGATGAGAGGAGAGGATTTCCCAGGTACTATCTAGAGATCAGGAATACTGAGCCGAAATCTCGGTACAGATATTTGGGAGGTTCAAGATTAGGAATTATTTAGCTGTTTTTCTTTCAGAATAACTCCTTTAATTAAAAGCCTGGGTGAACAGAAACATTTTGGCCTGGCACCTAAAGAATGCAACATAGGAATCCCAGTGATAAGTTGGCGAGACTGAATATAATGGTAGTACCATGGATTCATTTCCCAGTAAACCATTGAATGACAATCCAACTTTGGGAAGTGTGCCAGTGAGGCGATGGTGAAGAAGCCGACCATGGAGCTGACTCATTCAAATAATGTAACAAAGAATCCTGTCACATGGCTGAAAGAGAAGGTGTCTTTTGAGAAGGCTCTGGCTGCTAATCTCTGCTAAAAAAATGGGCTGAAGAGCAAAATGCCATAATTGCGGGAGATGAACTCAGAATCTTTGTGCAGAGTCCCTATTCAATTAGAAAAATAGGCTCAGAGCAGCAAAGAGATGCCACTTACTCAATGTACATTGTAGGTTTCTCTAAGCAACTGTTAATTGCAAGGCAAACTTTGAACGAAAATTATTTTCAGCAGATAATTATGGAAGAAATGAACATACATTGCCATTTTTTCCCCGGGATAACAATAGAAAGGCAGTTGCTGTCTTTCCATCCTTCTGAGCTTTTTCCAGAACAAAAAATATTTCCAAGTTCCTTTAGGTTCCCTGGTTGCCCTGGAGACAACTGCATTGTCTTGGCACTCCACAGTATTGGCAACAGCTAATAGATGTTTTTCAACCGGCTCCTCTGTATTTACATTTCTGATTGTGTTAGTTCTAACTGTATTAAACTCCTTCAAGTATAAATAATACGACATATTGTTATCAAAAGCAGCAGATGTTGCACTAACAAGCATTTCCCCCCCCAATATGAACAGGGAGAAGCAAAAAGCGAGACAAGTGCCAGAATACAGAACTATATCCTCAAGTTGAAACAGAACAATGCCCTTGCTCAATATTTACCACCCAGCCCCATGGAAATTGGTCAGAATGCATTGTTTCGGTCAGAAAAACAGAACTACAATTAGAAGCGAGATTGCGTGGGCATGCCAAAGAGTGCGGAGAAGGTGTGCGCTTCCGATCCCTTGCCTGCTATGATAAGACCGGCAGATTCGTGGAACCCTCTCACTGCAACCATTCAGGTAAGAGGGTGTGAAAACAAGCGAGGCTTAAAATCAGCCATTTGGAGAACGGGAGCAGAGGGATATTAAGCTGGAAATGGCCTGAAAGTGATTATTGTTAAACTCTCTCCTTCCTCAAAAGGCCCCTAACACATTTGCCCATTTCAGTCAGATCACAGGAAGAACGAACAGTGGGACACAGCTTGGCTCAAGGATGTAGGCTGTGGTCATACTCAGTGTTAAGCACCGGGTCATTCTTGACCCATGGGGTGATGTCACATCCCAACGTTTCCTAGGCAGACTTTGTTTACGGGGTGGTTTGCCAGTGCCTTCCCCAGTCATCTCCCCTTTACCCCCAGCAAGCTGGGTACTCATTTTACCAACCTCGGAAGGATGGAAGGCTGAGTCAACCTTGAGCTGGCTACCTGAAACCCGCTTCCGTCAGGATCGAACTCATTAGGGTACAGAAAAAAAAAGATAGGGAAAGGAAAGGGGGCATGATAATAAATACATTGTATCTGTGTCCAAGTAGCATTAAAACAATGCATACAAAGGATTCCCAACCCTTCCTCGAATGATCAGCCAATCTGAGTGGGAGAGTTTTCCTTTCCAGTATTTTCTGGAAACTAGAAAAAGGGTTTAACTGACTTCCCATGGAAATTGGCAGTAGCAACCCTTCACAGTGTACTGATTCCCTGACATCAAGTCTTTCATCTGAGCAGGCGACAAGCTTTCACTGAGTCATGTCCAAGACGCCTAGGGTTTTTTCTTTATATACTTGTTAGAAAAAGATGGAAAGCGCTCTGTGAAAGGTTTGTGGTTTGTATCTGAAAACAACAACAAACAGCAGGGTGTGAGTATACCTAAATAGCAATCAGGCAGTAGTAGTGCGTAGTGAGTAGTTGTTGTTTTTCCAGTTCTGCCACCTCATGCTAGACCCTGTTCTACAAGTTTTGCAAAAGAGTGTCATCCCAACGGGACTTCTACATTTTGTGGTATTGTGTGCAGTGCTGTCTATCAGAATTAAACAGGGAAGCAAAACATAATATGAAAAAGATTTGCCGCAGAGTTGTTTTGCTATGACGTAAGTATGGATTCCTCCTGGATTTCTTGTCTGCTTGACAGGGGGCGTAGATGAGAACAAATGTATTGATGGTACATCTTGCCCCTCACCCCTACCTTTAAAGACTTATGGAAAGGAAATGTAAAGATGATGATGATGAAGAAGAGTTGGTTTTTATATGCCGACTTTCTCTGCCACTTAAGGGAGAATCAAACCAGCTTACAATCACCTTCCCTTCCCCTCCCCACAATAGACACCCTGTGAGGTAGGTGGGGCTGAGAAAGTGTGACTGCCTCAAGGTCATCCAGCTGGCTTCATGTGCAGGAATGGGGAAACCAACCCAGTTCACCAGATTAGCCTCCGCTGCTCACGTGGAGGAGTGGGGAATCGAACCCGGTTCTCCGGATCAGAGTCCACCACTCCGAACCACTGCTCTTAACCACTGCACCACGCTGATGAGGGTAAGTACTGTTGGAACTGTGCTCAGATGCTGAAGGCCCTGCTGTGACTGGAGGGAGAGAGAGGGGGACTCTGAGGCAACTGCCCACTGGACTGAAAAAATGTCCAATCCCCACTCTGGCCTCTCCTATGGATTCTTTAAACCCCAGCCATCCACAATCAGGTAAAAAAGGAGACACAAGCTTTGATTAAAGGGTGGGCAGCATGTAACCTATGTGTTTTCTAAAGGTATTTTATTCGGGAACCCGCTAGACCAATAATGTAATTATTTATGAGGTAGGCAGAAATTGCTTTTTCGTAGATACGTGACTAGACGGACAAGACACAGATGGAGATGAACAACAAATGTTTATTTAACAGAAAATAAAGTGTGTAACAGGGTAAGGCTCTTGAGTGGAAATGTTTCAGTATACAAAGTGAACTGCTTCTCAACTTCACTTTCCCCAGTGAGAGTAACCACTTTGTAAATGAGCCTCACTTGATGTAAATAAACCTTGAGGGGAGACTGGATTCCCCTTTTGCCAGAGAGATTACCTCTGTTTACAAGCTTTCACTGGAACCTATTTCCAAAACAGGCAGGATCCTCTCCAGGTTCAAGGTTGCTCTTTTATTTTAACACATAGAGCTCCTGTCCATAGAACCTGTTCGTGTAAGTTGGGAATATCAGCCTCTTAACAGGATGCTTATTCATCTCACCTAAGCAAGCTTTCTTCCCTAAGCCAACCCCAAACCCTAACTAAAATCCAAAGAAAAACCTGTGCGAGAAAAATAAAGTCTGACGGCATCTGCTGGTGAGGACGGGCAAAAGGGGGAGCTCCGTGTGATGGGTGCCCCGGTCCCCTGAGGCACCACTGAGCACGAACAAGCATGACAAGTAATCAAAAAGGGCAAGAGTCCAGTAGCACCTTAAAGACTAACAAAAATATTTTCTGGTAGGGTATGAGCTTTCGTGATACAGCTCACTTCTTCAGATACAGCTAGAATGTGAAGCATGACAAGGTCATTGTTATTTTACCATACTCATCCCACGTTTCTCCTTAGATCTTCACTTTGCTGGGGTTTTTTAAAGCCCTTCTGTTTGCGAGTACTCATGCAAGTTTGCCGCCCTTTCTCTTATTTGGGGTTTTGTCATGCTCTTCCTCCCTCCATCAACACTGTATCCTCTGAGGGGTAAGATATCTTGTTAGCCTTACTGTTGTTGTGCTGTTCAGGTTTATTGCAATTAGAATCCAAGTAGAAAAACCGAACAGAAAAAAACACAATATAAAGATACTCTGTACTGGAGAAGTTCATTGGAGTATAACAATCTCCTTGCGCTGACAGGAAATTCATGGAAGGCAGCATCTTGAGAGTTGTTGCACTCTTTTTCAGATTTTTGCCTTTTCAGGGGGGAAAAACAGACACCCACAGCTTATTTCTTGAGGAGGGCCTCCCTGTGTTTTTGTTGCCTATAGGCAACAATGTTAAGTAAAACTTTTTTGAGAAGCTTGGCATGATGTTCTTCCTGCTAGTGTCTCTGTGTGGAAAGTCAAATGAAAAACAAATTTTTTTTCACTTGCCAAAACATTTTATCGTTAGCAGAAACCATAGTTTGCTGCTACATCAGGTGACATGGCAAATAAGCGCTGTGTTGAAGTGGAAGTAACTAACTGAATCAGAATTTGGTGACACATCTGAACTGATTAGAGGTAATTTTTGGCTTTAGATTTCTGATATTGAAAACATGATTTCCAATATTGAAAACATGATTTCCGATATTGAAAACATGAGTGATCCTACAAGGTAAATCATAGAATCATAGAGTTGGAAGGCCGTCTAGTCCATACAGGCCATCTAGTCCAACCTTCTGCTCAATGCAGGATCAGCCTAAAGTATCCCTGACTAGTGTTCATCCAGCCGTTGCTTGAAGATTCCCAGTGAGGGGGAGCTCAGCACCGTCATGGTGTAGTGGTTAAGAGCAGTGGTTTGGAGCAGTGGTTTGGAGCGGTGGACTCAGATCCGGAGAACCAGGCTTGACTCCCAGCTCCTGCACGTGAGCGGCGGAGGCTAATCTGGTGAACTGGATTTGTTTCCCCTTTCCTACACACAAAGCCAGCTGGGTGACCTTGGCCAAGTTACAGCTCTGTTAGAGCTCTCTCAGCCCCACCTACCTCACAAGGTATCTGTTGTGGGGAGGGGAAGGGAAGGTGATTGTAAGCTGGGTTGAGTCTCCCTTAAGTGGTAGAGAAAGTCGGTATATAAAAAACAACTCTTCTTCTTCCTAGGCAGCTGATTCCTCTGCTGAACTACTCTTACTGTAAAAAAATGTTCCTCATATCCAGTCGATACCTTTCTGCCCATAATTTAAACCCATTGTGAGTCCTATGCTCTGCTGCCCACAGGAACAGCATATAGCAAATACAGTCTGTGATCCATGTATGGCTGGCAACAAAACTGGAAGGACCCTTTATTCCTTAAATTCAGCTTTGTGGGTCCTAAATCATGCAAATATACTTGTGATCTATACTTTATGGGCATACCACAATTAGGGGTTTCTCCATGAATTCCTCAGATTAGTTATATACTAAATATGTTTGTGAAATACCATTGAGAATGCTGTTTTTAAATGGAATACAGGACATGTAGATATTTTAATGCTATTCCTTAAAAAAATGTTCTGAAGTGTCACTAGTTATTGCAAAATAATGAAATAGCATAGGGGCTCTTATGGCTTCAAGCGTGGTGACAGCTGTTATAATGAACAGGATGCACCTGTATGGTTCCCGAGTTGCCTTGTTCTGTTGCAAAGCAGCTGTTTGCAGGTGTCACAAACCACAATCTTATAACTCTCTGGGCGCAGAGAGGGACTTAAGAATCGCTTTTGCTGCTCAGCTTACTTCAAGACACAACCGACCTTTCATCAGAGGAACTTTAAACTTCCTTTAGATTCAGTCTGAAAAAAATCCAAGAAAACTCTTGACGGACTCGTTTGACTAGTGCCTGCTCTGTACCCTTCTACTTACTTTGCTCTAGTTTGGGGAATTTTCTTCTTACAGAACGAAAATGTCTCAAATTGGCCTGTGTTCAGCCACTCAGATAACCGGCACTGTTGATGTGTGTCTAAACACAGCTGCATGATACAGGGCTGGTGCTCTGAGATAAGTTAGCTGGCTAATGATGGCTTAGAACAGTCATCCTGAACGGAAGTCTGCAATAGTGAAAATGCAAGGGGTTTTCAAGGTTATTTCTTCCAAGTACACCCATGAGGTTTTGCAATGTGTGCCCCCTAATGCATACAAGATACAATTTGATGTTGACATCCCCACTGAGGTCGAATCATAGAGTTGGAAGGGACCACCAGGGTCATCTAGTCCAACCCCCTGCACAATGCAGGAAATTCACAACTACCTCCCCCCGCCCACATCCCCAGTGACCCCTACTCCATGCCCAGAAGATGGCCAAGATGCCCTCCCTTTCATGATCTACCTAAGGTCATAGAATCAGCATTGCTGACAGATGACCATCTAACCTCTGCTTAAAAACTTCCAGGGAAGGAGAGCTTACCACCTCCCAAAGAAGCCTGTTCCACTGAGGAACCACTCTAACTGTTAGAAAATTCTTCTTAATGTCTAGACGGAAACTCTTTTGATTTAATTTCGACCCATTGGTTCTGGTCCGACCTTCTTGGGCAACAGAAAACAACTTGGCACCATCCTCTATAAGACGGCCCTTCAAGTACTTGAAAATGGTTATCATATCCACTCTCAGTCTTCTCCTCTTCAGGCTAAACATATTCAGCTCCTTCAACCTTTCCTCATAGGACTTGGTCTCCAGACCTCTCACCATCTTTGTTGCCCTCCTCTGGACACGTTCCAACTTGTCTACATCCTTCTTAAATTGCAGTGCCCAAAACTGAACACAGTACTCTAGGTGAGGTCTAACCAGAGTAAAGCGATACCATCACTTCACGTGACCTGGTCTGTTGATAAAGCCCAAGATCCCATTTGCCTTTTTAGCTATCGCATGACTGAGTTTGTATGTGTTTTTTTTTTATATGTATCCCCCATTGCAGAGTGAGAAATTCTTGTAATTTCTTTAGTAGGTAATGGTTTTATAAAACTCTCACATGGTGAAATGAATGTTACAACTACAAATAAGGAACAATAACTTTCCAGAAAGGTATACTGTGTAGTCATATCTTGATTTCTCCATCTGAAACATTAATTGATAGTAAAAGACCACAGATAAATTACATGGATTCCTTACATCATGATGAAACTTCCTCGACAAAAAGGAAGATTAGGTTTAGTTCTGGAGTCAGTAAAATAAAAATCCCCCCTCCCAAATTTAGCCACTTTTTTGATGAATGTTTGTTTGTTTTCCATAGTCCACCTTTCTCACAATAATACAAGGTGGAGTACAAAAGCTAAGAACCACATGAGCCACTTTCATTCTCCCCAGCTGGGGAAAATACTGCTTATATGGGGAATGAACTCCTAAATTTACTGTCATCTTCCCTAATCCCTTGCAAACATCAGTGATCAAGTGATGTGCTTACTGGATAGAGGGAATGCTGTCAATGATGTTTACCTGGATTTCAGTAAAGTTTTTGACAGGGTTCCCCATGATGTTCTGATGTGTAAATAGAGGACTGTGGACTGGACTCGAGGATAGTTAGGTGGATAGGGAACGAGTTGGAGGTCTGGATGAGCTGTGGAGGGACTATTCATTGCAGCCCACCACATCTAGACTTGGGTTGAGTGGGTCCCGGAGGTAATAAACGCCTCTCTGTGGAATGGTATCGTTCCGTCTTTTTTAAAAGAGGCAGCTATGAAACATGTCCTAAAGAAGGTGTCCCTATACCCCAGCAACCATAATAGCTACAGCCCAGTGCACCTTTTTACGCCATATAAACCTTCTTTATCAGAATTTAGGTGGATGACCTAGCCAAAGAAACTTTGAAACATCAGTAATTTCATTTGGCATAGAATGATCCTTTTGTTTAGCTTTCCCCCCAAAATCAATGGGACTTAAAAATGCTGATGTTTATTTGACTGTGTCCCAAGTTTTACTTTTATTAATATATTTATCTGGCTTTAGAAATATTTGTCAGAATTGACTCGTCTTGTTGATTTCAGCGTCGTTTTCTCATATGATTTCTGAGTCTAACCAAGTGTCAGCCTCCAACACTTTGGCTGGCATGTGGTATTTAGTTCAGCCCATTTACTGCTGTGAAAATATTGAATTAGTATTCAGTGGGAATACTAAAAAATGGATTCCCATCTCTACAACCCAGGCTTGTGTAAGCCTGAGTGAAAATAACTTTCATGCCCTACGATACCATCACTAATCTCATGAGTGATCGGTAGTTACATTATGTGTATGAGTACATGGCTTTTGAGGCCCATCATTAGAAAGTTGGGAAGGGACATTAAGTTTGAAATTGTGTATTCTAAGAACATAAGACAAGCCCTGCTGGATCAGACCAAGGCCCATCAAGTCCAGCAGTCTGCTCACACAGTGGCCAACCAGGTGCCTCTAGGAAGCCCCCAAAAAAGACAACTGCAGCAGCACCATCCTGCCAGTGTTCCACAGCACCCAAGATAATAGGCATGCTCCTCTAATCCTGGAGATAATAGGTATGCATCATGACCAGTATTCATTTTAACTAGTAGCCATGAATACCCCTTTCTTCCATGAACATGTCCACTCCCCTCTTAAAGCCTTCCAAGTTGGCAGCCATCACCACATTTTGAGGCAGGGAGTTCCACAATTTAACTATGCACTGTGTGAAAAAATACTTCCTTTCATCTGTTTTGAATCTCACACCCTCCAGCTTCAGCAGATGACCCCGCGTTCTACTATTATGGGAGAGGGAGAAAAATTTCTCCCTGTCCACTCTCTCCAAACCATGCATTATTTTATAGACCTTTATCATGTCTCCCCTCAGCCGCCTTCTTTCCAAGCTAAACAACCCTAAGCGTTTTAACCGCTCCTCATAGGGCAGTTGCTCTAGTCCCCTAATCATTTTGCTTGCTCTTCTCTGCACTTTCTCAAGTTCTGTAATATCCTTTTTTAGGAGTGGTGACCAGAACTGTACACAGTATTCCAAGTGTGGTCTCACCATAGATTTGTACAATGGCAGTATAATACCAGCAGTTTTATTCTCAATTCCTCATCTAATTATGGCCAGCATGGAATTTGCCATTTTTATCAGCCGCACACTAGGTTGACATCTTCATCGAGTTATCCACTACCATCCCAAGATCCCTTTCTTGGTCTGTCTGAGCCATGGGGTGGAAAACTGGCATTGAATGCTGCACTTCCCCTGAGCCCATGGCTGTTTTCCTCACGGTCACCCACACTCCGACTACTTTGGGGCTTTGCGTACATTATGCGTACATTTTTTGACAGTCAGGGGTCACCTCGTTCTCCCCGCATGTTGCCACATGTTTTGCCTGTGTTTTCTGGATGCTGGCTAAACAGCATCCAGAAAACGCGGGGAGAGCGAGGGGGCCTCTGAGAGGCCAACAAGATTTTCAGGGAAGGAGAGTCAAAGCTCCCTTTGACAGAGCTTGCGACTTCAAAATTAATGTGCCGAGGCCCAGAGGGAATTTTGTATGATTCTGCTACCCCAGCATAGCTGTCAATCTTTCTGAACTGAGGCCTCATTTCTCAGTTGCTTATTTGCATAAGCCAAATAAATCAGCCTGTTTATTTAGCCTACATTGTTTTGCACCATTCACTTTTCTTTCAAGAAGGGACTGTTTCTTTCCTTCTTCCAGGGAAATCACTGTCGCCATTGTCACTGATACTTGGAGTGATATATGGCATGCCGTCAAAGGGCCTTGGCTTCTGTGATGCACCTTTAGGCTTTCTTTCCAAGTGTTCAGCAGTTAAAAGTTGGTTAATTATAATGATGAAATATGCTAGAGGTGGATGTGGATGAGATTAATGCCAATTGAATGAGACGTGCATCTGCTTCTCAAGCAGTTTGAGAAGAGGGGGTTTAGTGCAAACCACCTCCCAGCTTCATCCAAGTTTTTTAGCATTTTTCTAAGACACTCTGCAGAAATTTTGAAATAAGAGAAATAGCTGAGGAAACACTATTGCTTTCTATTAAATGCTAACCGTATACATATCTTCCATTTTATCCTTAGATTATTATCTTCTATCCATAGAATATCTTTGTGTTTGTGCCTGGAATTTCACAATCCAGTGAGAAGAATGATGTGTGTTAGTTTTATTTTATTTTGTATTTATTTAGATATTTATATCCTCTTTTTCTCCTCAGTAGGGATCCATCAACAATTCGTATAATCAACATCAAGTTTTCGCTGAAAGAAAAAAATCAAGGAAGGTTCAGACTTTGGGCAACCCTTCCTTCTAGACCTATCCACTTATTTTATCTACACGGGTTTTTAACCCCCCCCCCCCGTTCCATTGCACCAGCCGACCACAGATACAGGGTGGGCAAAGCTAGATGCAAGAAAGCCGTGCATCTCTGCCTGTCTATATATCTAATTCCCAAGTCTGTCCCCTACCTGTGGATACTTAAATCCGCAGATAGGGGGCAGACTGATCCCCAACAGGTTTATATGCAGACTCCCCTGAGTCTGCAGAAAAATCTGAAACTTAAAAAAATAAAACCAGGGGGTTCAAATCCCCCAAAACTAAAGAAACCATTTTCTGTGCATGCTCAGAGAACACACCTACCGCTGGTGGCTGCCAGCAAGGCAGGATTGCTTCCTCAGCTGGCAAGCCCGCTGTGGGCCTGCCATTCGAGATCAGGACAGGGGGGTTGCTGCTGAGATCAGAACTGGGGGGCAGCCTCCACAGCCTGAGCAGTGGGGGAAGGGATTCCCCCCATGAGTTTCATGGACCTCCACTTGTAAAAGACAGATTGCAGCCTTGTGTGTTTCTAATTTGTATCAAAGCTGTCTGAGAAGAGAGAGTTTGGTTTAATCCTTCAACTGTTGCTTGACTTCACTGATCGAACTGTCTGCTTTGCTAGTACACAACTAAAGGCAGGACGGTCCCAAACTGTTTAGGGCTTTATAGATCAAAACTAGCACTTTGAATTTGTACCGGAAGCTAACCAGTGCCAAAACATTGATGTTATATATGCAGATTAGAGGGACCCAGTCAGCAATCTAGCAGCCGCACTCTGGACCGGCTGACATTTCCAAAGCATCTTCAAAGGCAGTCCTACATAGAGTGCATTGCAGTAGTCTAATCTGGGGGTGACTGTCGCATGGTGGCAAGGTCAGAGCATGACAGATGGGGGCAGCAGGCAGGCTCAGTGTAGGTGATAAAACACTTGTTGTCATTCCCCTGGACACGTACTTGTCCAGGGTAAGGGAAAAATTGAGCCTTACCCTTAAGCTCCTAACAGAGTCCATTACAAAGAGCTAGACTCCATCTTGTCAAGTGCAGGTAAAGTTGGCCATCCCAACTCTCAGACCTACCCAACCACATGATCTCTGTTTTTGAAGGATTTAACTGTAGCCAGCTCTCATCCAGGAATGAGGTCAGGGCCACGATCCCGGCAGAAGGCTGCTTTTGAAGCAGGAGGTAGAGCTGGGTTTCTTCCACATATTGGTGGCAGCCCACTTCAAACCTCCTGACAATTTCTGCTAGAGAGTGCATATAGATATTAAACAACTTTGGGGAGTGGATGGACCGCTGTGGCAGGGCCATCTTAACGCATGGGCCCCACGAGCACTTCCCCGGGGCCCCACGAGCATAGGGGCCCTATGCTAATCTGTGCGTTGCGTACAGGCAGGTCTGAGTCTCTGCTTCCCACACAGCAACTTATCAATGCTGAAGGAAGCAGAGCCTGACGCGTATTTTACTCTTGCCGGGAGGGGCCGGCAGCTCTTTAACACAATACAGGAACAAGATCACAGACAGATACAAGTTCCTTACCCGTAAGGTCTTGGCTGCAGGCACGGCTTTCTTCCAAGTTCAACACCACGGCAAACCGGACTCCTAAATGAAGCTTCTCAGGATAAGAGACAGGCGGCATGCAATAACATTGCTCCCACGAGGCACTTAACGGTCAGTCTTGCTTATATTGCCTTCGTGACTCTCCAGGTGTTTCAGCTCAACTGTCGGCTTCAGACTCTGATTCCTCCTGCGCCAACTTACGTCTTTTGTCCAAAAGCCGGGCTGACTTTCTCCTTTGCTGCAATGCCATTCTGCCTTTTTCTCTTCTTCTCTCCACTGGTGGAGGAGACCCTGAAGGTGAAAGGCTTTCTCTTCCCTGTTCTCTTGTTTCAGCCGGCCGATCCTCTGGCTCAGAGGCCCCGTCTTGCTGTTCCGGTGTTATCTCTTCAGAGGGAGTGAGGGCTTGTTCTGTCGCCTCTTCTTCTTCTGAAGAGTAATTCTCAGGCTGACTCACGACACTGTGTATGTTAAGTGACTTGCCATGAATAAATACTACTACACAGTAGTCTAGACTATACTAAACTATAAAATAATATTTGCTGCAATGTTATTGTGTTACAAATGGACATTGTGATTTGTCTCTGATTTAGTATCCCTGGGTTGGTATTGCAGTCACCTCTGCCACAGTGCCACCTCACTTGCATGTAGGCCTATGTGTCATAGGGGCCCCAGCACACTGGTTTGCCAGGGGCCCATAATGCTGTTAAGACGGCACTGCCCTGTGGGACCCCACAGGCCCCGGGGGGGGGGGGGGTCAACCTTTCTCTACCACAGCTACCTACCCTCTGTGAATGTCCTTGGAGGAACCAGGAGAATCACCTCAGTGTGATTGCCCTCACCCCCAGGAAGGCTAGGCAGTCGACCAGGAAAAGATGGTCAACTGTGTTGAAAGCAACTGACAAATCCAAAATGATCAGCAGCGCTGACCCACCTTTTTCAAGATATAGTCAGAGGTTTTCAACCAAGGCTACAAGGGCTGTCATGGTGCCAAACCCCGGCGTGAAACTGGACTGGAAGGGCTGATGTTTCATCCAGGAAATCCTGAAGCTACTTGGCCATTGCTCGCTCAACCACCTTTCCCAGGAATGGAAGGTTTGACACCGGGCGGTAATTGACTAGGTCCTTTCATTGAACTATATTTTTTTCAGAAGGGCTCCTTAAGGGAGCTAGGGAAAGATCCTCAAGAGAGGGAGAGATTAATAATTTCTCTTGGGGCTCCTCCTACCATCTCCTTGCAGGCTTTTCCCAGCCAGGAAGGGCAGCAATCCAAGGATCATCAGGTAGTAGGTCGAACCTTAGTCAGGACCCTGTTGACATCAGCCTGGGAGAGCAGGCTGAAGGAGTCCAAAAGAGGTCCCAATATGGCAGGTGGAGCTGCCAATATTTTGTGAAGCTTTGTAAAGTGCTTTGATCATTTAATCAGCTGTAATCAACTGTTGTCATCAGCTGTTGTTTGTATCACTAATAACTTCTTGATTAAGTAGGTCACTTGAAAAAACTGTACTACCCCTCGAAGCATGGCAAAGGAAAGATGGGCTTATGAATAGTGCAGTTTCACTTCACAGATGGGAACCTGAAGCTGCAGTGTGGTGTAGTTCCTTTTCTACAGTGTCTTCTACCAAGACATTTTAAAAACATGCTCATCCCGAAAAATAACTGGATGATTCCTTTGACTGAGAAATATTTGTTTTGTTTTGTGTATTGCATTCTACCTAACCCTCCTCCAAGGAGCTCAATATGGCTGAGTCCCCAAAACTCTTGGGGGACTCTTCTGATATTGTTGCCCTCTGAGTTCTTGTCCGTTTACTCACAGTAGGATTAATCGAGCTGTCTGCATCTTGCTCAAGCTTGGTTTAAACAAGTAGTAGACACAAAAGCCCAATGTCTTCTTATGCATGTCTCTTTCATTTGGATGTATAGAAAAGAGGTTCCTAGTAGATTTTCCCTGGTTACATCAGACAAATTAACCCTTCATTTCTAGTTAGTATTTTCACAGAATTTCACATAGATAATTCATTTGTGACTGTATGGTGGGGGAGAATATCCAGTAACTAGATTTTACATTTGTATTCTTGCTTTCATTTAATGTCATTGCATTTCTATTAATGATCAGCGTAGGTCCTCCACAAGGTCCCAAGCTGGTAAATATTGCCTCCAGCTTGGCAGATTTTGCACCTTTAATCAGTCAATAACCCTTCTGTCTCCATCTAATTTTTGAATGAGACACTTAGTTTTCTATTGAAGCTCTGTTATCCAAGCTGTCATGCCATCAGAAACGGAGCTATATTTCATCTGGGTATGTTAGAAATCTTTGGTGATGTAGCCAAAAGCTGACTGTCCACACTCTCCCACTAGTAATACCTTTCTTTTGTTGAAGATAATAAATTAGGAGTTGTCAGTGGGATGTCTTTTTGCTCAGTGAAAGGTTAAGATTGTGACATCAATTTGGGGGGGCTTTGTTATTCATAATACACAAGTTCAATATGCATGCATAATCTGAGTGTTCAAATCTTACTTGTTTTACCTGTGCTGGTCATTGACCGTAATAAAGAATTGTCTTGTCTTGAGTGTTCAAAGTCTACTCGTAGTGGGTGTGAGGGAATTGCTGATACATAATGAAGAGCCAAGCTGGTGCCTAATCAAAATGCATTTGAAGAAGTAAGTGGCTAAGATAAAACATTAGTTTGCAAAGTAAAAAACAAAAACAAATTAGTGTGTATTTTAAATTAGGCCATCGTGCAGCTAGAGGGACAAGTTGCAATAAAGAGCTATTATGGAATAATTATTGTAGACTGTTGTCTGGGCTGCAGTGCGAAAGGTTAACAAAATGTGGATACACAGCAAAAAGGAAAGTCAAGTGGCACTACCAGTCTTAAGTAGGTATTGTTTTTTACATAACAAATTTCACTGTAGTATACATATTCAGAGCCCTGGATGGCCCAGGCTAGCCTGATCTCGTCAGATCTCAGAAGCTAAGCAGGGTCAGCCCTGGTTAGTATTTGGATGGGAGACCAGTAAGGAATACCAGGGTTGCTGTGCCGAGGAAGGCACTGGCAAACCACCTCTTTCAGTCTCTTGCCATGAAAACGCCAAAAGGGGTCGCCTTAAGTCGGCTGCGACTTGATGACACTTTATACACACACACACATATTCAGACTCTTTTGAATGGCTCTGGGTGTAGTCGTCATCTCGTCCCGTACCCCCCGCCACCAGTAACCTTGCGCAAGGAAACATTTTATGTGTCTGCCCT
The DNA here is from genome assembly GCF_029931775.1 of Euleptes europaea. Taxonomy (NCBI): domain Eukaryota; kingdom Metazoa; phylum Chordata; class Lepidosauria; order Squamata; family Sphaerodactylidae; genus Euleptes; species Euleptes europaea. The sequence continues at coordinate 20,398,945 of NC_079326.1, forward strand.
TTCTCATAAGAAAATTTAGTGCCATGGCTGACGAAGCACATTGCCAACTTGGGTTTCTCTGATGTTTTCACAGACACCATTCATTTTCCAGTTGGATTTGAAGATTTGAACTAGCCTTTCAATGCTGAGGTGGTTCTAATTAATCAGAAATCGTTTAAAAATTAATTAATGAGACAGCATTTTTTTTAATGTTAAAGACAAAAATTTACCAATGGGTGGCAGAAGAGGCATTTCTGCTTTATCTGACACAGGGAATGTCTTTTCTGAGATGATTCCTGCTGTGACACATATAAGCTCAGCTACACACAAACATTGGTTTCAAGCAGAAGAGAACCTTCCCACCTTTCCCTTTCCTGGGTAGTTCTCTTAGATCCCTGAACAGACACAGCTGGGGATCAGGGAACCTCTGTGGACCTGGATCTTCTGTTGGATAAACAGGTGGCAGCGGTAACCAGGAGCACCTTTCACCGGTTTCAAGTGATGAGGCAGTTGCGGCCTATCCTGGGTGAAAAAGCGCTTGCCACCGTAGTGCCAGACTCCTGCGTTTTATGCTGGGAAGGGGGAAAATGCGGAGTTGCTTTTAAGTAGATCCTGAAAAGCAAAGTAAGCTTGGAAGTAAGTCCTGCTTCAGAAGATAATTTCAGAGGGCGTTGGTGGGCAATAGAACAGCTAGCTTTGGATCCAGTGTCATCTTAGACCCAACAAGATTTTCGGGATAGAAGCTTTCAAGAGTCAAAGCTCCCTTAGTTAGATCATGATGCTTTGACTCTCAGAAGCTTATACCCCAAAAATCTTATTGGTCTCAAAGGTGCTACTGGACACTCTTCAGAAGTTTTCGGCACCACTGTCTATGAGGCCTCACATCCCCCACCTTCCCTTCGAGATAAACCTTTCAAGAAACAGACGGGTCTCAGGCTTTTGCTTAGCCCTGAGGAACTACGAAAGGATTTTAATAAACACATATCAGTAAACTGGACAGTTATCTGCGCATTAACATGATTAAATGTAATGAAGCCAGGGTGGTATAGTGGTTAAGAGTGCTGGAGACCCAGGTTTGAATCCCAACTCATGCCATGGAAGCTTGCTGGGTGATCTTGGGCCAGCCACACTCTCTCCACCTAACCTACCTTGCAGGGTTGTTGTGAGGATAAAATGGAGGAGGAGAGAATGATGTAAGCCGCTTGGATCCCCATTGGGGAGAAAGGTGGGGTATAAATAAATAAATAAATATTCCTTCTGTATTTTGATGTTAGGTTATGTCGAAGAGCCTTGTCTGGTACCTTGTCCATTTGACTGCAAATTAAGCGACTGGTCTGCATGGGCCCCCTGCAGTACTACTTGTGGGACAGGAGTGAGAATTCGATCCAGATGGCTGAAGGAAAAACCTTACAATGGAGGGCGTCCTTGTCCAAAACTGGATCCTAAGAATCAGGTGAGGTGTATGACAGAAACAGTTACCCCAGAGTGTTGGTTGATTTCAGGGGATTCTACAGAAATGGGGAAGATTTCTTCCTTCAAGTAAATCTACAGTGCTATCCTAAACAGAGTTGCACTGTTCTAAACCCATTGATTTCAGTGGATTCAGAAGGGTGTAACTCTGTTTAGGACTGTGCTGTTGTCTTTGCACCAGGCCATACTTTCCCCCTGAACTGTCAAAGCATATATTGATATGGCTTATTTTTACACTGAAGGAAAGCAGTCTCTGAAATATTCTGGTATCTTAAGGCACCGTGGGTTAATGTTTATATCATGTTTGGCAGAAGCACACATAACTCATTTGAGTCAGTGGAATTAGCAAGACTATTCTGGAGCAAGTGATTTGTGAATAATGATATCTAAAACAATCCGTGAAGATCGAGTTTTCAAACTGCCCTACATGATTTTTCTCCCCTAATTCAATTTCACTCTGTTTTAATAAGTTTCTATCTGACAATTACAAGGTAATTTTCAAGTATGTATTCTATTAGGAAAGGACACAGATATAAACAGGAATATTTCAGATAGGAAATTAGGAGTAAAATATTTTACACTTAATGTTCTAATTTAATATAATGAAAGCAATTTGGCCGTTAATACAGACAAGAGAATATATGGGTTCAAAACAGGTTTAAATGTTCTAAAGCTTTTAAAGTCCATTGAAACATTCCCCTTCATGTCAGTTAATTCTAAAAGGAAACTTTGCTTTGTTTCATAATCTATATATAACATTATCTTTTCCAGGAAGGTCCTTAGCAAACCTTTAATTGGCAGGCTACCTTGACTGCTGAAAGCTAAAATTCCTATCCAGTAATATGAAAAAGTAGATTAAGTGTTCAGTTTTTGCCTCTAACCCATGACCATTTTTGCCCAAGATGAAGTAAATTAACTGTGATCCAGCTGATACCTTTATTTCTCACTGGACCTTGGCAGGTAGGTTGTATAAATGATTCATTGCAGGAGGAAGAATCAAGCTTGTTTGCCTTTCTGCCTATCATCTGTTGAGCCTCTGGCCTTTGGCCACACAGTCTGTCCATCCATTATGAAAGAGGGGTACAGAGGCAAAGACATTTACAGATTAAGATGAGAAGGTCTTCGTGTTTTAGGAAGGACAAGCAGACTTGAGGCTCACTCCTGCGCACAATTTAAAAAGCAGTTAGGTATGACTAGAAACCATTGAATGATGACTATCTAGCCAGGCCAGAAGGAATGACTAGCTGTACCGTATATACTCGCGTATAAGCCGAGTTTTTCAGCCCAAAAAAAGGGCTGAAAAAAGCCAACTCGGCTTATACGCGGGTCAATACGGTAGGCGAGGGGAGGAGGGAGGAGGGAAACTTACCACTGCCGCCATCCTTCGCCGCCGGCCCGCTCGCCTTCCCGCGGCCTGGGAGTGGCCAGCGGGGCCTGCCTGGGAGCAGGCAGGCCTCGCCGCCGCCCCCCCTGCCACCGGCCCGCTCGCCTGGGAGCAGCCTAGGAGCAGCCAGTGGGGCCTGCCTGGGAGCAGGCAGGCCTCGCCGCCGCCCCCGCCGCCCCCCCCCGCTGGCCCGCTCGCCTGGGAGCGGCCTGGGAGCGGCAAGCGGGGCCTGCCTGGGAGGCTGCCGGGCCCGTGCTGCTTTCCGCCGCCCGGAGCGGCCTGGGGGCGGCCTCCTGCAGCTGCAGGAAAGCCGCCCCCACCGGGCCCGCGCCTCTTTTCGCCGCCAGGAGCCGGTCAGGTAAGCCTGCGGGGGGGGGAGGAGTTATAAGCCGACCCTCGGCTTATACACGGGTGCCTAATTTTTCCCCATTTTGGGAGAGAAATTAGACACCTCGGCTTATACGCGGGTCGGCTTATACACGGGTATATACGGTAATCCTTTAGTCGAAATTCTGGATCCAGATCCAGCTTGCTGACCCTGTAGCAAGAGACTGCCGCCTGCATTTCAGCTTTTTATTTATTTATTTATTTATTTATTTATTTGTATTTTGGATTTATATCATGCCGCTCCCCCTCTACCGTAGGGCTCAGGGTGGGTAACAACTAATCAAATGCATTTAAAAACAGAAACGATTAAAATAGATTAAAATTCACAAAATACAGATAAGATAGCACCCTAAATTCCCAGCAGAGCAGACAACAAACCCTCCACAAAGTAAGGGAGGAGGGCAGCTGAGGGGAGCATACGGAAGAGGGGGACTCTGCCCGGTGACCGGTGGATGGACATCTGAGGTAACTTTACCCTGTTTGATTTACAATATGCTTTTAGAAATTGGATTCAAATCAGCCTTTTTCGCAACCTTTCTTTTTTCAGTATCTAAGGTCAGACAATGTTTTGAATTTTTTTTATTGTTTTTGACACATTAAAATACATAAGCAGTAGTGTAATAAAAACAGAGCCTGAGGAAAGATGATGGAGCAATTCTCAGTAAGATAAATGATACCCATAACTCAAATGCTTTCCTTCATGGTTCTGGAATATCACCAGGCAGGTAAAATGAAATCCCACTGTAAGTAATACACAACTGATAAGCACTTGAAAGGTGAGCAGTATAATCTACCAAAATGTAGTGTAATATTTATGTGAAAATTCCAACGCATTGATTTTGTTTGTTTGCTGATTTCAATGTCTGTTTGTCAACTCTTTTGAGATAAAAATTAATTGATATAGTGGTTAAGTTTCCTAGGAACTATGAAGCTTAGGAACAGTATCTTCAGTGAGGCCAGTATAAGATCCATTACAATTTTCCTGGTGTTTTAGAGTCAGGCCAGTAGATAGAAAATTCTCACATTTTTTCAGAATCACATTAGATTCTATTGCTTCTTGAATCATAGCAAGGAGAGAATATTGAGAACTGGCTGTTGCGAATTTAAATGATACTGATATCCCTATCTCCTTTAGAAAGTGGAAGAGGCTTACATGGGGTCCTTAGTAGTCCCTCTCAAGGCAGTGATCATGCCTGTATCTCTCTAGCTTCTCCATAGCATAGTACTTCCAGAGCATAAATATTGACCCAACACATGCTGTACTACAGTGATACTTGCTATGAATGGGGGCTCTCTGGTTTTAAAATAATACAATTTGTTATGTCGCGTGGGTCAGGAGATGGAGTTCCAACAGCGAACGCTTTATTGAGAACAAGCAGAACAGAATTGGAGGACTCTGGTCAGACCTCCTGCTTATATGCCCGCTTGGCCGGCCGCGGCCACTCTCCCCAAGCACGTGATTGGGCTGTTGGATCCCAGTAGACAATAGGAACATACAACTCAGGAGCCTGCGGAAATCCAAGCTCTACGCGCGCTTGGTTTCCTGTGCTACATACATAACACAATTTATGGGTACTCAGATCCTCAGCTGCACACCAGGAGGGAAGTGGCGGGTTTCGTGTGATGCATGGCCTGGGAACGCCCAGGCATATTAGCCTTCTGCAGTGGGAAGTTTGAACACCATTTACTCCAATTTCTGCCTTTCTTCCTGGCATGAGGCAGAGCAGGCTCCTGCAACAGCTGGCCAGATCTGAGCGAGCAGAGGTTCTGCAGAGAAAATACAGCCAATTTGGCTGTCCTTTCCCTGCTGTTCCCACCGAGCACTTAGCTGACCTGTAGCGCCGTGAGCTTCAAACATCAACTAAACCCCAAGCGCAAAAGCAAGTAGAAAACCGAGCACTAGTAGAGAATGAAACGACTCCAACTCATGCAATGCTAGAGCTCAACCTGAAAGAAACTTACAACGTAGGGAAGTATTATTATTTTTTAACACCCAGCTTTATTTCTTTGCACTCCATAATATGATTTGCTTTTTAGACCTTTGCTGTTCCTTGGAGAAGTCCTGAATTCTCTCCAATATAGAATATGTAGGACTTAACAATGACTGAGTGCTTAGAAGTGTATCCCAGTTCCCTTACTGATGAGCGTGTCCAGAGGAGAGGTCTGGAATCTATGCCCTATGAGGAGAGACTTAAAGAGCTGGGTTGGTTTAGTCTGGAGAAGATAAGGTTAAGGGGTGACATGATAACCATGTTTAAATATTTGAAGGGATGCTGTGTTAATGAGGAAACTAGCTTGTTCTCTGTTGCTTCAGAGACTAGGACACGGAGTAATGGATTTAAACTAAGAGAAAAATGATTCCACCTAAACATTAGGAAGAACTTTCTGACGGTGAGGGCTGTTTGACGGTGGAATGTGCGGTTGCCTCGGAGGGTGGTGGAGTCCCCATCTCTGGAGGTCTTTAAGCAGAGGTTGGATGGCCAGCTGTCGGGTGTGCTTTGATTGTGGGATCCTGCATGGCAGGGGGTTGGACTGGATGGCCCTTGTGGTCTCTTCCAACCTTGTGTGATTTTGTGATTTTGAGAAGATTTCAAGATTATGCTGCTGTGCCAAAGACACCTGGTTCTACTGTATACATTCAGCATCCTCACACAGTTGAGAAATGTGCTTTCCTCTTTGCCTTCTTTGCAGCTAACATATTGGCTGACCTGGACCTCCTCATGAATGCTCAGTTGTGAGGAGATTGGTTTACCTAACACATACACCTCAGAATGAAGGCAAGGTTGTAGGAGAGCACGTAAAGCAGACCACTGTACAATCAGATGCTCATGAGAACATGGTTCATGCAAAATGTTACCTGCACGCCCCGTGGCGCAGAGTGTTAAGCTGCAGTACTGCAGTCAAAAGCTCTGCTCACGACCTGAGTTCGATCCCTCTGGAAGTCGGTTTCAGGTAGCTGGCTCAAGGTTGACTCAGCCTTCCATCTTCTGAGGTCGGTGAATGAGTACCCAGCTTGCTGGGGGTAAAGGGAAGATGACTGGGGAAGGCACTGGCAAACCACCCCGTAAACAAAGTCTGCCTTGGAAACGCCGGGATGTGACGTCACCCCATGGGTCAGGAATGACCCGGTGCTTGCACAGGGGACCTTTACCTTACTTACAGTGGAAGGGTAAGAGGATGAATTGTCTCCACCACAATACAAAGATAGTTCCAGCCTGGGTGACTGTATGTGTGCTGGGACTAGCCTATTTAAACGATGGCTTTTTAGAATTAATCATGCCCTCCCAAAATTGTTTGCTGCAATTATACCTTGATCTTTAAATTTGTAGCTGTAGAAAAGAGGTTAAAAAATCTTGAGAACCCTGTGGAGGTATCTTCCTATATGAACTGGATTTGTTTCCCCACTCCTACACATGAAGCTAATTGGGTGACCTTGGGCTAGTCACACTCTCTCAGCCCCACCTACCTCACAGGGTGTCTGTTTTGGGGAAGGGAAGGTGCTTGTGAGCCGGTTTGATTCTTCCTTAAGTGGTAGAGAAAGTTGGCATATAAAAACCAACTCTTCTTCTTCAATATCGATCGATGAACAATGCAAAATCTTTATTTTATAAGAATAAGATATTCTGCCCAAATCCTTTAAATATATCACATCACAAAGGATCATAACTAAAATTATCCAGAAGTTAAGATCGTCTGCCATATTCAGTATTATCAGTATTAAAAGCCTGTATCGTAAAAGTGTGGTTACTAAGCAGTACATCTGGGGGGAAATCCATATATATTATATATGTTTTCTATTGGGATGCAATAGTATGGAAAGCTGTCCCTAAGAATTTAACATGTAGCTTTCCACAATGGAAGATTAAATATAAGCTATAGGACTATATTGCTTGGGTGTTCTTTCCTGTGCTACTTAAATCATTAAGAATTTGTATCTTTTAAACACGTGTATTCTCTGGAGTTATTGATTACTCTAAAACATATGCTTGCTACAAATAAACAGGAGTCTTGTGGCACTTTAAAGACTAACAGAACTTTATTCTACCATAAGCTTTCATGGGTTTGTTCAAATGCGCACAGTGGATATTCACTATGCATTTTTTTTTGGGGGGGGGGAATAAACGAACAGGATCAAAGTGCCACGAAATGCAAGGATTACAAGGTGTAATGTAATTTACATACTGTTCAAATCTAATCAAGAAAAACGTGGGTCATTTATGCATGGGAGGTTTTGCCTTGGATTTGCCACTCTCTAGATGCACATTTTTCCCATCTGAATTCTCAAAACTCAACAATAAGCCCCCCCATGCAGAGTTTTGAGAATTCAGATGGGGAAAATTTGCATCTAGAGAACAGCAAATCCAAGGCAAAACCGCCCATGCATAAGTGGCCACAGACACCATTCACAAGTTATGCTAAGCTAACACCTGTAATGGATGTGGCATACCAAGTTTGGCTAAGATAGTTAACAGAGAAGAAAATGCGCAAAAACCAGAGGTTACAAGGCGTTTATCTAATAACTTGTGGCTACTCCAAAATTTTTCAAAATAGTAGTAACAACAAAGGTTCAAATAAATTGCAAAACATATATTGTGTGTGTGTAAAGTGCCGTCAAGTCACAGCCGACTTATGGCAACCCCTTTTTTGGGTTTTCATGGCAAGAGACTAACAGAGGTGGTTTGCCAATGCCTTCCTCTGGTATTCCTTGGTGGTCGCCCATCCAAATACTAACCAGGGCTGACCCTGCTTAGCTTCTGAGATCTGATCAGATCAGGTTAACCTAGGCCATCCAGGTCAGGGCAAACCATATATTACAGTACACAAATAATGAGCAAACACAAAAAGCAAAAGTGTTGATAATATAACAGAACCACAACATTGACACATCTGCCAGCTAGTATCCCATTTCGATATCCTTATTCAAACTGTAACCTTGAAATGCAACAACAAACAGAAGTATAACTAATACAGATATCACACAACAATTACATATAACTTGTTTACAACAGGTTACATGGATAGTTAACACCTATAATGATAGTTCACTATAAGATAGTTAACACCTATAATGAATAAGAAATCCTACATCTTTGTTTGGGGTAGTGTGAACACTCTTAATCAAATCCAGTTTTGCAGTGTCATTTTGGAGCTTCTTTAGTTGAAGAACAGCGAGTTTCTATTTAGAAACTGAGCATCCAGGGAAACTGGAGTGTTTTCCCATTGGGTTCTGAATATTTCTCCTGTGGCCAGGTGACAAAAATGTCATTGATAAATCTCAAATACAGGAAAGGTGTTAGTGGGAAGGAGCTGAGGAAGCACTGCTCTAAATCAGCCACGAATGTGATTTGCATACTGTGGGGCTATGTGGATACCCATGGCTGGTATGGGAAGGAAGTTCTCAAGAGATTTCACCAGCATGCACTCAGTCATCAAGCTGAGTCTGGACCAATCCATGCAACAGGTCCATTTTCTGGACACCACAATGCAAACTACATGGTGGACTAACAAACACCACCATATGCCCAAAACCCATTGATTGCTACACTTTTCTACATGCTTTCAGCTACCACCCTGAGCATACCACACAATCCATAAACTCCTCTTTACTTTTTCTATACAGCTATCCCTGGATTGTGTATGTTCAGGCTGGTAGCTGAAAGTATGTAGAAAAGAGACAGTGTGGTGTAGTGATTAAGAGCACTGGTTTGGAGCGGTGGACTCTGATCAGGAGAACCGGGTTTGATTCCCCACTCCTCCACGTGAGCGGCAGAGGTTAATCTGGTGAACTGGATTTGTTTCCCCACTCCTACACATGAAGCCAGCTGGGTGACTTTGGGCTAGTCATACTCTCAGCCCCACCTCCCTCACAGAGTGTCTATTGTGGGGAGGGGAAGGGAAGCTGATGGTCATCCGGTTTGAGTCTTCCTTAAGTGGTGGCGAAAATCAGCATATAAAAACCAACTCTTCTCCTTCTTCCCTCTGAAATTATCATGCCTGATATGAGGTTTCTTGATGAATAAAAATATATGTGAATTGTGTATATGGTTATTCTTGTATTCTTCTTTTTTACTGCTAGTTTTACATCTGTGTTAAGGGGATTGTCATTGCATTTTAGACACTTGTGGGAGGCAGAAAACCAGACTTTTGTAGTTGTTTTGCCAGTTACCCTCTCTACAACCACACTGAACTTGTTTTCTGCAGTGACATTTCCTACTATTTCCTGTGAATGTGCTACAATTAGTACCCTAATATTTCTTCGTCATTCTTGAGAATAACACATGCCTTGTCAAATTCCCACCCTGTTAATAAAACATATTTTTTACAAAACTGACCATCAAATTTAAACACAAAGGTTAATATGTGACACAGCTGTAGCTGAAATCAACTGACTACTGAGAAAAAACATTAGCGGTGGCTTCAACTTGCAAAGTCCTACGCCATTTAGCCAACGTACTCCCAACAGTCAGACAGATCTAATATAGCCAGTCCCATACCTGCAGTTCATACATGCATGATGTTACAAGCTGACTAGGTTTCTAGTGGTCCACCTAACAGTACTGGTATCTTGTCATTGCCCACGCCACTTGTTTCCTTTTGCTGCTGCACCAATTTCTCTTCCGGAAGCAACCTAAGCAAAGTCACTGCAGGAACTTTGCTCAGGAAACATAAAGATTTTTTTTCCTTTGCAGATATACAGTTATTTTAAATTGTCACTAGTGTTATCCTGCAACTCATTCCCAGGTGACATTGATATATGGATATCCGGTATTCACTGTTTTGTAATGTTCCAAGTAATAGAATGCTTCAGAAGAGAAGCTTAAACTTCTGCTTACCTTGATAGTGGCATTAGAAGATATAAATTCAGAGAGCTCTGTGATTCTGATGCCAGGTTCTTATATTTATGGAATTCAGTGCCTCAAAATGTAACAATGGTCACAAAGGTAGCTGTTGGATCTATTGTAGGTTATTAGCCATGATAGCCAAATGCAATCGATGTCCAAATGCAATTGATGTAGCCCTGAACTCAGGACCCCTGCATGTGTTCAGTAGCATGCTTCAAGGGCCCCACCCCACACCTTCATGTGATCATAGGCTCATAAACATGGTATCTATGCCCAAAGGAGGAAGTTTACACGCATGGACCATCTCTCCATGATTGAGAACATCAGTATTTCCTATCACAGGGATGTTGTCTATACATGTACATGTCCTCCACGTGTAGATACAAAGCTGAGGAGGTGGCAGTTATGGGGAGGCAAGGGTCGAGACCAGCACAGTCATTCCTGTGTCCCTTCCATGCACATTGACTGAATGCATGAAGGGGTGATGTATAGAGAACTAGTGTGCTTCCAAATTGCAGTTACACTCAGATCAATAATGGATGAAGGCTGTTGCCTGGTCCCCTTCTTTGTAGGGTTGACTGAGAGAACTGGTCTGCCACTACCAGAAAAGGATCCCGGGTTATTTTTGCTTTTTATTAAAATATTTTATCACCCACTTTTCCTTTCTTTTTCTTTCGAAGTTGCTTACAAAAGGGACCCTACATGGACCCTTGGTCTGATCCAGGGGAGCTCTTTTTATGCTCCTTCCTAAACTTAATTTTTTTTCAACATATAACCATTATGATTGTTTAAGAGTATATTACTATGATTTACTGTGTATGTTTTGGTTAGGGCTGTTGATTCGGTTCGAGACGAACCGAAAAACAGCCAATTTCCCCTGATTCGGCTGTTTTTCAGTTTGGATGAACCGAACTCAAAAAAGGCTGGAAACGGGGGAGCCGAATTTGCCGAATTCGGGGGTTCGGCGAATACATTCGGCAGATTCGCCCCCCCGCGCCTTCATGGGGCTTCCATGAAGGCGTGGGGAGGGGGCCCTTTAAACAGGTCTGCGCCTCCCAGCTGGGAGGCGCAGATCTGTTTAAAGGGCCCCTCGCGCAGAGAACGCAGAGGGGCTTGACAACCCCCCGCCAGCCCTGCCGGGAGTCCCGGGACAACCCCCCGCCAGCCCCCCGCCTGCATTCCCAGGAGTCCCGGGAGGGGGGAGGGGGTCTGGAAACCCTCTGCGCAGACAGCACGGGAAAGAATGAAGTCAAAGCCCTGAAATGAGGAGGTGGAGGAGAAGGAGAAGAAGAAGAGTTGGTTTTTATATGCCGACTTTCTCTGCCACTTAAGAAAGAATCAAACCGGCTTACAATCTCCTTCCCTTCCCCTCCCCACAACAGGCACCCTATGAGGTAGGTGAGGATGAGAGAGCCCTAACAGAGCTGTAACTTGCCCAAGGTCACCCAGCTGGCTTCGTGTGAAGGAGCGGGGAAACCAACCTGGTTCAACAGATCAGCGTCCGCCGCTCATGTGGAGGAGTGTCCACCTCTCCAAACCACCACTCTTAACCACTACACCATGCTGGTGTCAATTGACTATCTGAGGAGATTCCAAAATCTCTGCTTAATGCTGGGAGAAAATCAGTCTTTCAAGGAAATATTAAAGGAGATGATTACTCACAACAACCAATTTTTATTTATTTGGTTTGAGTTCATAATAGTCCACCTTTCTTACTGAGGCTCAAGGTGGATTACATAAGTTAAGTCAGATACAGTCAACAGGATGGGACATCCAATCACTATACAGTAAGATCTGGATTGTAGAAATGTGACACAGCTGAAACAATGCATAAGCATTAACATGTCATGTTAAGCAATGCAGAAATTGCATTGTGGGTTCATAATTACAGTAATAGACAAGTCTGTACTATACCCAGTAATATAGTATGCAGTCCCTGTAACTCTACCAAAGCATTTTTCTGAACTATTGCATTGAACACATGAACACATAGCAACATGAACACATGAAGCTGCCTTACACTGAATCAGACCCTTGGTCTATCAAAGTCAGTATTGTCTACTCAGGCCAGCAGCTCTCCAGGGTCTCAGGCAGAATTCTTTCACATCACCTACTTGCCTAGATCCTTTAACAGAAGATGCCGAGGATTGAACCTGGGACCTTCTGCTTGCCAACCAGATGCTCTACCACTGAGCCACAGCCCCTCCCCAAGGTGATAGTAATTAAGTTCTGCATAGTTTACAGAAAGCCAGAAGAGTGGGAGCCTTCCTGAGGTCATAAAGCGGACTATTCCACAAGGTGGAGCCTTGTGGAATGCATGACAGAGAATGCATGTCTATGGGCAGTTCTTTATTTTGCCTGTTTGCATGGTAGCACCTGCAGAAAGCCCTGCCAAAGGCAAAGTTGTTGTGATGGAGCATGGGGGAGAGGCTGTCCTGCTGATATGAGGGACCAAGGCCATGAAGGGCTTTGCATGTGACAGCTAATACCTTGAATTGAGCCCAATAACTAATGGGCAGCCAATAGAGTAACTTGTAGAATGGGAGTGATATGCGTTCTCCACCTACCTCCTGATAATAACCAAGCTGCAGTGTTCTACACCAACTGGAGTCTCTAAGTTGACCCTGAGAGACCTGTGAGGGGTGCATTACAGTAGTTTAGGATCGATGCTACTGGGGCAAAGATTCAGGTAGCCAGAAAGGCCATGTCAAAGTAGGGGTCTCCAAGCTACACAGAGTTGGAAGAAGGTGTATTTTTGCAACTGCATTAACTTGCTTCTGCAGCAGTAATGTTGGTGTGAAGAACGAAATCATACTGTTTTATGAAAAGTCACTTGCCTGTCCTGAAAGACAGGAAAAATGTCATGCCGCCCCAAGCATATTGTGGGCAGTTGTACCCCACAGCCCCCACAGGCTAAAAATTAGCCTGAGAGAGAGGCAGGTGAGTTAATTCTTAAACCTGAAACCAGATGCTTTGGATTTTCCTAATGGTTCTGTGCTGCGATATTATAGTTTACATTCCATCTATTGCCTGAAGACTTATTTTCAATTTTCCTTGTATGTACAATACAACTAAATAAAATATTATTGAGTCCCTGCCACTTGTCTTCCCTTCCATGTCCTCCACAATTAGAGCTGTTGTGGAAACATGGACTTTCCCCAGTAAACGTGTTTGCTTTCAAGTTCTAAGAAATCTCAGACTCGCAATGTCACTCATGCCGTGCATAGCTATCTTCCCTAAAGATATTAGAGCATAATTTTACTCCTGCTGCTTGGCAGAAGCTAGAGTGCGTGGTTTGGAAACAGGAGGGGGGGCAGGTAGCGAACAGCCAGCTGAAGGCTTTGCTAAAATGCTGCTATAACTGACACATTTAAGAGAGTCTGTGGGAAGCCTGAAATCCACTGATAGACCTGCACGGTGCAATCATCTTTCCACAAGTCCAGCATCGTTTTTACAATCATCCCTTCATGCACAAACTCCATGCCTCTTAAGCAGCTCATGAAGGGTCAGAATGGTTGGTGCGTAGAGCATTACCCTAGGAGATGGAGGCTCAGCTTTGAATCCCCAATCTGGCATGGAAGCTTGCTGGGTGACCTTGGGCTTGGACAGAGATGCTGCCTCTCAGCCTAACCTCCCTCCCAGGGATGTTGCAAGGATAAAAGGGAGGGGAGGAGAAAGTTTTAAGCCACTTTGAGTCCCCATTGGGGAGGGGGAAAGGTAAAGGTAGTCCCCTGTGGAAGCACCAGGTCGTTACTGACCCATGGGGTGATGTCACATTACGGCGTTTGCTAGGCAGACTATGTTTACAGAGTGGTTTGCCATTGCCTTCCCCAGTCATCTACACTTTACTCCTAGCAAGCTGGGTACTTATTTCACTGACCTCGGAAGGATGAAAGGCTGAGTCAACCTTGAGCCGGCTACCTGAAACCGACTTTCGTCAGTATCGAACTCAGGTCATGAGCATAGCTTTGCATGGTGTAAATATCTAAATAAATACAGTCATTTGGGTTTCTTAGAGCCCGAGGGAGTTGATGCTGTCAGGACTGCTCAGTGATAAACCTCAGAGATTTTATGACGAGTTGTGATTTCCCACATGATATGCACAGTTTATACTACCCCTCACCTTTACTGTCTGTCAGTCAAAGGTCCATGAAATGGTTTGTGTATGTATTTTTCATTCTGTGCAGTGGGCATGCATTCAGGTGGAATGCCTGTTCTTTAGGGTAGCAGAATTTTCTGAAAGAAGGCATGCCTGTGGATACTACTGAGTTTCACACATACAGTGAAGACAGTAGAATATATAATCTGAATCCTAGAAATGTTCTGAAAAGGGGCAGAGATTGATAGTAGTCCAACAGAAATAAATTTAGCAACAAATTCCCCACAGCATCATGGAGCCAGCTGTGGGATTGTCCCAAATGTTGTCCCATTGAATTCTTAATGCATAGCAGTACTGACTTTTGAAAATGGGTGTTGCTAGAACATTCTTCCTTCACTGCCATTCTCTCTGACCTGAAAGCCTTTCTCCTCCCAGTCCTCGAATTGTGTACATGTGGTGAGGGGGCTCAGTAATAGTTGCTACAGGCACGAGGGATGTGCACCAAAAATGGATTTTTTTCTGATCTGGATATACTGGAACTGACAAATATTGATATGCCTGGTTTCCCAAGTTCCAAATACTGCTATGGTATTCTCATCTGGAGGTTTGTGTGTGTTTGTGTTTCTGATTTTTTTGGCTTCATTGTTATTTATGAGGAATCTTTCCAGGGGGTTGGGGGGGGGGGTTTACAGGTACTGGCACCAAATTGCAGGGGAGCCACTGGTGCTTGTCATTGAAATAATCCCCAAAGTTCAAGTCAGTTGGATGAAGGGGTCCAATTCTATGAGCCTCTGAACAAGGTACCCCCAGTTGTCTTCCCTTGTATACTGGGGGGGGGGGAGGAAACCTGCGAAAAATATAAAACTCGAGAATCAACCCCCAAAGGAAGGCTTTTGCAAGCGATTGCTAAGCCCAACCAGTGTAAAACCTGACAATCTAACATTATGTAAAACCCAAGAATCTTAAACCATGTAAAATGCCAGAATATTGCTCTATGTAAAACTTGAGTGTCTCAATATAAAACACAAGAATCAACCCCCAAAAAACAACAACTGGGAACCAACACACCAACTCCAGCAAAGAACAAACCCTTAAAAAACAACAAAATCACTTGAAACGAACATAATCTTACCTAAAGCAGACGGGCAAGCTGATGCCAAGCCCTGGGAGGCACAGAAACACAAGACGGGGGGAGGGGGGAGGAAAATGACGGCTCTCAATATTGCTGGTTAATTCCAAATATTTCCAGGATTTTTCAGGGGGCATTTTTTGGTATCCTGAAAAATCCCAAATATATTTGGGAGACCTGATTATATCCGAAAAAAGCCAATAAGGTATTTTTTGGATATGTATTCAGCTCTGTTATGTCCCAGCGTACATTCCTAACAGGCACAGCAAAGAAGCTGCATATTCCATGGAAAATGTCTGGCGCTTCTGAGGCAGTTTTAGTCCTCCACGTTATAGTTCAGTTCAGGCTAACTGACCTTCAGGCTCAATTTTCAGTGGTAAGAAGCTTTTGCCCAGGAAATCTGTGCTCTTTATTATTATTATTTTAGTTGTATGCTGCCACAGTTTCACCTAAAAAAAGAACAAAGCAAGTCATTCCTTGGTGGAACAGCAGGCTAAAACTAAAAGGAATATAATCATGTGTGGAATGCATTGTGCGTGTGCACATGCTCGCGCACCCCATATAGGTATATATGTATGTATAATATTGCAGCATTCCAGAAAAAATGACCAGCAACCCCAGAATGGCTGCATTTTTCTTTCAGCATTTAAGGAAATTTGGCCAAATTAGAAAAGCAGCTTGAGAAGGTCAAACGGCCTGAAGGAAAAAGTTATTATCATTTCATTTCAGTCACTGAAGTTCAATTAGTTTAGAGCAATATGTTTAAGAAAGAAGCTTGGTTTCTGCCAAATCTCCAGTGGACAGTCTGCCATGTTGCAAGACTCACACAGCTTGGGTGTCATAAATCAGCCTGACAACGGCTAACACTAAGGTTGAACTTATTCTAACATCTTTGTCTGGGGAACAAAGGAGGGAGGGAGGATTGATGCCTTACTTGCCCTTTTGAAGCAAGCGTAGACCTTTCCTTTTTCCCTCTTTACTTTTCAGGAATGCACTAGGAAACTTTTAAAATCATATCCACCTCCACTGTGAATATTCATGTTGATGTGCTTGATACAATACTACCACTTACTTTTGGGACTGTGATCAGCACACTTAAGCTGATCGAAGCAGGTGTACCAATTTGTAGGCTTGTCCCATCCGTGAGGTTTAATACACATTAAAAAAAAAAATCTGAAGTAGAAACACAAAATATAGAAGAGACTCTCAGAAGGGGGACTGGGTGCATGGTCCCTGATCAATAATTTCTTATAGATTAGTTGGGTCACTTGGAGCTTTTTGTTCTGCAGGCAACTTTGGGCTCACATGGGAGAATGACAGTGAGATTTACAACCTCGCCTCCCGCTCCTTAAATAGCCATTAGGCAGACTTCAGAGAGACTGTAATCATTCAGGTCTGCCCAAGCCAAGTTCCCATCTCCCCTGACACAATGCGGGCCAAAGGGGATGGTGTGGAAGCTTATGGCTGCCATAAAACATCTTCCACATAGCTCCATGGCCCTTCACTGTCTGCAGCCGCCAGCATGAGTCACAAATATATTACCATATAAAGTCCAGAATGCCCACTCCACAGAATTATCTGTCCTTTGCAACACAATGCGTCCGATGTCGCATGTGCAGAGCTGGGGAAGGGGGCTGCTAGATGGCCTGCCTTGTGGCATGAGGTGGTTTAAGTGGAGTTTTAATTGTTTTCAGTTCTGTGTGTCATTCCACATAAGAGTGGAGCATTGCTCCTGAGTGCTTAGAATGACGTCTGCCAGAAATATGGAACAGGAGCAATGACAGCATGCTACACCTCAAGGCTGCTCAGTGGGAGGAGTGCTATAGGGACACAATTCTGAGAATCCTGATTCCCACAAAGGCCCATGGGTCTGTACAAGGTGCATGATTTGCTCATATGATGTCTGAGTTGGGTCTGAGTGGAATGAGAGGGGCCACAGGAAATCTTGAGGGCATTGCGCTTTAGTCGCTCTCAGCAGTTACGTAAGTGCCTCCATGTGTGTAAAGTGCCGTCAAGTCACAACTGACTTATGGCGACCCCTTTTTGGGGTTTTCATGGCAAGAGACTAACAGAGGTGATTTGCCAGTGTCTTCCTCTGTACAGCAACCCTGGACTTCCTTGGTGGTCTCCCATCCAAATACTAACCAGGGCTGACCCTGCTTAGCTTCTGAGATCTGATGAGATCAGGCTAGCCTGGGCCATCCACGTCAGGGCAAGTGCCTCTAGAACATGGAGATTTTTCATAAGACATATCCAGATGACTTAATCAAACTATCAGTGGTGTTTGGAAGGTTGATGTATTGTATTCTCAGGTGCATTTCATCATCGGCCCTTCGTTATGAATTTGGTGCATGTCCTTTTGCATTGTCCTTACTTGTCCCAACTTAGGCTAAACTGGATTATACTGTGTTTTAGCAAATAGTCCATGTTTTCTCAAGCAACTTTTGAGCAAAAGGTTCAGTTCCTGTTAGAGGATTCTGACCCTCAGTGTACTTTTTTGTTGCTCATTTTGTTGCTCATTTTTTGGAAGCTGCAGAGAAGAGTCCAAGGGAGGTGTTTTTAGAGATGGGTTTTATTTATGTTTTATGGTTTTATGGTCCAAGACCATGGTCTAAGAACAGGGGAAAGAGAGAGATGATTAGTATTCAGTGTGAATTAATGAAATTTGGCAGATTATGTGATGTTGGAAAATAGTGAATGTAAGTCTAGTGACTGCGACAAAAGTTTTCTGAGAAGTCCATAGAGGCAGAATTTTACTTCATGCTCTTTTACTGTAGTTGTTGTGTTGTGTGTGTGTGTGTGTGGGTGGGGGGAAGATACTGGAGAACAATTTCATTACCTGTAATAGTTACATCAAAGCAATGTTGCTGTTGAGGATTCTGTCCTGGTGCCTTTGCTAAAGTTAGCACTGAATACTGCCACCACCTAATTGTGCTTTTTATTAGTTTGTTTCCTCTGCGCTTGAAAAGTGCCATCTGTAACTATACCCTGGTGCCCCATAATGATGTGAAAATTGCATTCAGATATTATCTTTGTGTAAATAAAAAACATGCTGATTTGCTGTGGCACCCGGAATCTAACAAGCAGGCCATTCTTGGCGTTAAAGACACAAACTCAGAACCCATTGAGATGGAAATGCTGATAAGAACATAAGAACATAAGAAAGGCCCTGCTGGATCAGACCCAGGCCCATCAAGTCCAGTAGTCTGCTCACGCAGTAGCCAGCCAGGTGCCTCTAGAAAGCCCACAAACAAGACGACTGCAGCAGCACCATCCTACCTATGTTCCACAGCACCTAAGATAATAGGCATGCTCCTCTGATCCTGGAGAGAACAGGTATGCATCATGACTATAGGTATGCATGACTATAGGTATGCATCATGATGCATAAGGAACAGCAAAAAGCCATACCAGTTTTACAAGTGAGAAAGTGGCAGTATTCTCAACCATTCTGGGAGCAGGTGATCTACACATTTTGGAGAGGGGGCACAATTTTAGGCTAATTTCATTTACTTTGAAAGAAACACCAGCCTCTTTGAAAGCATATAGCAGGATAAACAGCATTCCTTTCATAGTGGTCCAAATTTCTTTTGTTCGTTGTATAAGGTGAGCAGTAGAGGCCATAGCTATCATCTCATTATTGCCACAGTAGCTAAGCATCACCAGTTCTTACATGTAATAATTCTATATTGAATGTCCTTCCGTTTAATGTACTGTTCTTTACCCATATTGATACTTTGATGATGGATTAATAGCATTCAAATTAAAAAGTTTGAGTAGTCTTTATTATTCCTGGCCTTCGGATAGCACTCTATGGAAAGTGAGCACTAACAGCTATAGTTCAGCAACTAGCTGACTATATAAATGTGACATATTTCTAAGTTGTCAGCATTAGACTGAGAGTCTCATTAAAAGTTTAGAACCCGGACTCCAATTACAGTGTGGAGGGGTTGTCAAATGTCATAGCCATGTCTGAGGTGTCCAAGAAATAATCTCTCTATAGAGAAAGGCAATTTGGTGGCATAATGACCAGGAATTCATTGCACATAATAATGTGGAGACCTTTCTCTGGCTTTGCTTGTTCTGCATTTCTGGGCTTATGGAGTGTTGCAATGGGTTTTCCGCAATACATTGAATTTTCTTGAGAGAGAGAAAATCTCATTTATTTTTTTCAGCATTCTTCTGACTGAAGTGAAGGGTAGAGGATCCATTGATTATAGAGGATAAGCCATCCTTTAGACTCACTCCCTGTTGTTCATCGTATGGAGACTTGACAAACTGGGGACTTCCCATTTTGGCATATGCCTTGCATATGTTGTGGTGCACAGTTAGCATTTCACTTAACACAAAGGGAGAAAAAATAAACCCTTCTGCAGGAGAAACTCCGAATTATGACCCATTGCATTCCCCCCCCCACCCCGCCAAGGGAAACAGTTCTGTGGCCATAATTCTCTAAATATGATATTATGAGCAGTAGGAGCTCATTATTGAAGGTGGTTTCTAGCTTAATAACCATGCTTAGTATTTTACGTTATGTATTTTAAATCTTCAGTGTGCTTCACAGATCTTGTATGAACTACCAAGTATATTAATATTATATGTCAGGTATTAATATTATATGTCAGATACGGGGAGGGGGGCAGACACTGAGAGAACAGAAGCCTGCCTAATGCTACCTAGTGAATTTGTAGTTGAGGTTAGATTTGAACTGAGATCGCAGAACCCTGACAGTACAATTTTCAGTTTCTGTTGAGATAAGAAAAGTAACATCCACGGAGCAACAAACTGCACAAATGATTTCCAAAGTGGTAGATCAACCAATGAAGGGAATATTCAATAACTTGAGGAACTATTAACCAAAGTCATTTGTGGCATCTTTCCAACCAAAAGAGAGCTATTGAACGTATTGAAGCACTGTATATAGTTCAGTTCAGTTTATTTCTTTACAGTCATTTGACCAGCAGATAAACATTGTTAAAATTGGTCAATACAGAGCCAGGATTACAATTTTGATGTGCTAACCCGAGCTCTTCACACTCTAGTGACAATGTAACAAAACTTTGTCTCTGTGTAGGAAATGTTGGCATCTTTATCCTCAAGTAAATATTTAATAATAAAATCATCTGAATGTCTAAAAACTCTGGTCAACAAGGGTAAAATCAGCCTATTTCTAATATCCTGATAAAATTCACAATACAATAAAATATGGGTAATTGTCTCAACATCAGAGTTACAGGGGCACAACCTGGACTGCAAAGGTAAATGCTGGAATCTCCCAATGAGCAAGGCCAACAGAAAGGCATTAAAACGAGCTCTTGAAAAAGCCCATCAAAATTTGGTAAAAGTGATTGAGGTCAGATAAGGAGCCAAAGAGAATCCTTCCTTAGTAATCTGTATGGTCTTGGAACAAGGTCCCTCTCATTCTGCAATTCGATGTCTATAAGTCGTCGACTAACCATATTTTTTGCTCTGTTCAAGCCCATTTCTAATAAATTATCAGGGGCTAGACCTACTGAGAGAAGTTTATTAGTTATCCTTCTGCTCCAACAGGACTGAGGGTTAGATGACAAAAAGTAGGGTATAAGGCCTACAGGTTGAAGATGAATTTTTAACCAGTAATTAAAAACTATTATCCAAGTTTTAGTCTCTACTTTTAACAGTCCAGCTTCTTGTCAGAGCACCACATTGGGCTTGAAGCACTGTATATAGTGTAGATGAGTGAGATAGAAACCACAGTTTTGAAATGCATTTAAATTAATGTTTCCCTAATATTTATACACATGCAAAACAAGTGGGAACTCTTTATAGATGAATTTTGCATC
This sequence comes from Euleptes europaea, assembly GCF_029931775.1. Taxonomy (NCBI): domain Eukaryota; kingdom Metazoa; phylum Chordata; class Lepidosauria; order Squamata; family Sphaerodactylidae; genus Euleptes; species Euleptes europaea. The sequence continues at coordinate 20,420,057 of NC_079326.1, forward strand.
CTAAAGTATTGCATCGCCATTACAGACAGAGGGAAAATGAAGAAAAACAGAGATTCATGAAAAGTGAAAGGATAAAACACAATAAAAATACGTGTTGTTCCTTATCTGTTATTCCTTCACTCAAGGATATGGACAGGATCCTTGGAGGTTTGAGGCCTACCACCTGCTTGTATGACCTTTGCTCTTCCTGGCTAATTAAATCTGCTGGGGGCAGCTGGTTGATGGGTCTGAGAGGGAGTTAATTGAGGGAGAGGGTGGTTGCCCCAGCCTTGAAACAGGCTGTGGTGTGCCCACTTCTACAGAAGTCTACCCTGGACCCAGGAGGTCTCAATAACGCTCGAACAGTCTTAAATATTCCATTTTTGCTCAAGGTGATTTAACAGGTGGTGGCTGAACAACTTGAAACTTTCCTGTATGAAGCAAATTGTTTAGATCCTTTCCAATCTGATTTTAGGCCTGGTTATGGGACTGAAACAGCCTTGGTCGCCTTGGATGACCTGTGCCAGGAGATGGACAGAGGGAGTATGATTCTGTCAGTTCTCCTGGACCTCCCATCAGTCAGGGTATCCTTCTGGACCGCCTTTCTGGGCTGAGATTGAGAGACACTATTCTGTCTTGGTTCTGGTCCTACATAGAAGGTAGGTTTCAAAAGATGGTGCTAGGTGACTGATGCTGAGCCCCTTGTCCCCTGGCCTGTGGGGTACCCCAACTCTCCATTTTATCTACATGAAACCACTGGGTGAGGTCATCCCGAGATTTGTGCTGGGTTGTCACCAATATGTGGTTGACACAGGTATATCTCACAATTCCGGCTAATCCCATGAAGGCTGTAGAAACCCTTAACCAGTGACTGGAGGCAATTTTGGAGTGGATGCAGGATATAAATTGAAGCTTAATCCTGACAAGATGGACGTGCTACTAGTGAGTGGAAGGTCTGATCCAAGATTTAAGGTGCCACCCATTCTGGATGGAGTTGAACTCCCCTTGAAAGAACAGGTCCGTGGCCTGGGGATGCTCTTGGACCCAGGCTGACTGCTGGATAAGCAGGTGGCACCTGTGGCCAGGAGTGCCTTTTACCAGCTTTGATTGGTTAGTCAGCTGCGGCCTTTCCTGGGCAGGAAAGAACTGGCCACTGTGGGACATTCCCTGGTTACATCTAGATTAGATTACTGCAATGTGCTCTATGTGGGGCTGCCCTTAAAAAAATCTTAGGAAACTTCAATTGGTGCAGGATGCTGCAGCCAGAATGTTGACTGGAGTGGGTCATAGGGACAGTCTTGGCTCATCTACACTGGCTACCAATTTGTTTCTGGGCACAATTCAAGGTGCTGACATTTAAAGCCATATATGGTTTGGGACCAACATATCTGAAGGACCACCTCCTCCCTTATGAATCTACCCAGCTACCGTGGTCATCTTTGGAGGGACTACTTTGGGTGCCCCTGCCTTCTGAGGTTAGGCAGGTAGCAACCCAGGCCTTCTCATTAGTGGCACCAAAACTCTGGAACTCTCTCCTCAGAGAGATTTGCCTGTCTCCTTCTGTTGCCATCGTCCGCCAGCGGGTGAAGACTTGGCTTGGCATTTCCGCAGTGATCCCTACTTTCCCCCCAACATTTTAACTGTTGTTTTTATCTTTTCTACTTACGTTCAGCTCTTGTTTTAATGATGTTATTTGTGCGTTTGATTTAATGGCTTTTAAAATGAGATTTTAATTTGAATGTATTAATTTGTTAGTTGGCTTGTTGGCCCTATGAGGGCAGAAAGGTGGGGTAAATTTTTTGTCTTTGTTGTTGTTGTCATCTATTTTGTTTACAGTTTGCCTTCTCAGGTGGGCTTATGTCAAGCAGCCTCTCCATCTGTCGTGATTTATTACCTAATTAGTAACAATTTATGAGCCTTTTAATCCTTAGGTATTTTGCATATTCTGTGATGCAGCTTTTTCTCCAGGTCAGGTGGTTGCACACAAACATGAATCACTATAATTCAGAACTGCTTTTCATCGAATCTGTTTCCTAACAAACTTTAGCTAACACGTTGTCATAGATGGTGAGAACTCTTATATACTCTTATAATTGTGGAATCTGATTCATTCAGAATTTGTAATCAAATCATGGTTCACTTTCTCAGATTGCTCTTTAGATTGAATCCTATTCAGAGAACTTTTATTTAGCCGTCTAGCCAAGTGCAAGTCTGATTCTCGACACAGAGAAGGTTCTATGTGTGCCACGAACACTCTTATGTGTACTTCTGAGCTCTGAGACTCAGCTCTGACACTTAGACATGTTTCCTGAAGAAGGGTTCTCAGAGCACCTGAATTGCTTCTCAGAGCCTAGAAATGTACAGATCTGGTCTTTCAGAAGCACTACTGGTATTCACAGAACCATCTCTAATTGTCTGTATACAGTCTCAGTCTAGAAGCGTGCTCTTCTGGAGTCTGAGTATATTCAGACGCATCACAAACTAGTCTGCCTAGTAAACATCGGGTTGTGACGTCACCCCATGGGTCAGGAATGACCCGGTGTTTGCACAGGGGACCTTTACCTTTACTTAACTAGAGCCAGCGTGGTGTAGTGGTTAAGAGCAGTGGAGTGTAATCTGGAGAACCAGGTTTGATTCCCCACTCCTGCTCATGAAGCCTGCTGGTTGACCTGGGCCAGTCACAGTTCTCTCAGCACTCTCTCAGCCCACACTGAGACAGGCAGTGGTGAACCACCTCTGAACGTCTCTTGGCTTGAAAACCCGATCGGGTTGCCATAAGTCAGCTGTGACTTGATGGCACTTTCCACCACCAGCTATGCAGCACATGTGCAACTCTTAGAAATATGGCAATCTTAGCACCATATCCTAGCCAGAAAACTGACTGCCTAAAACCAGAAAGAAAGAGTTGACATCGTATTTCTCTAGAAGGAAGAGAAGAAAACTGAGCAGCAGGTCACAGCTCTGTTTCCATTTATCTTTCAGCTCTCCTCTCCAGTACATATTAATTCTCATTAAGGTAACTGTATGCTTAAAGGAGCTGTCAGAGAAAGCTAGACCCAAGGTTTCAGCATTATAATACTTCTAAAGGATTGCAAACATTGTTCAGACAAGTACATAACAGCTATATATGTTTCTCAGGCTAGTGAAGAGCGTGATAAGCACATCACCTGATAGCTGTTTCTCAGGGTCATATATTGCTTTGAGATGCAGTTCAAAGGCAGATATGTGTGTGTATTTGTTAAGGTTCCCCCCCCTTCAGCTAATAACAGCCGGTAAATCTGGAAAACAGATGATTTATACAATTTGTAAGCTGCATCTAGAGAAAGCAAATATCAGGTATCAGTCACTGTAGCAACCAGAAGAGCAATGGATACTCATTAGAAAATCTAACCGATGAATTCGCTGCCATTCAGGATTTTCTCACTGAGGGGGAGAGAAAGAGAAAGACTATAAACAGTGTGTACGAAAACAGATATTAGCGTACCAGTCAGCAAGAACACTGAAGAAAATTGGCTTAATAGACTGTATTGAACATCAATATAAAGAAGATAAATTCACTACTACATACCCAGTAGGGATATGCACCGGGATATTAAGGCAGCTAAATAAATGGAAAAAGTCATTTTTGTTATTATACCAAATCTGAATAGAGGATATAACATTGGGTAATAGTCAGGCCTGTTATTTCTGGTGCCTAGCTGCCTGGCTTACATCTGGAAGAGGAAGAAGGCAAGAGGGCAAAGAGTGAATCAGCAGATAATAGAGTTGAGCAGATCCCTACACAGCTTCATCTATTTGGGATTCAGTCTTTCTCCCTGCTCCTGTGGATTCGCTCTGACAAGCTCCTGTTGAATTTTCAGTGGTGCAGAATCCAAGGAGTATGGACCCCCCTCCCTGGTATCTATGGAGACAAGACACTGAGGTTTGAGTGCCATAGGAGCTCACTTACAGGATCCTAAAATGCAGGGATTGTTGTAAAAGTGTACCCAGGTGTTTACTAAGGTTCCCTGTCATCAAGAAAAAAATTGTTGACCCTGAGTACATATTTCCATGATTCATGAATCATCGTAAAAGCTCTTCATTAAGGTTCTCTGATACGTGTTTTAGTATCCAAAATCAGATCCAGACATTTATTAAAATTCTCCAATATTAAATAAAGGTATACTAATGTAATATTTCATTAAAAAAAATAGGGGTGTGCGCTTCAAAACATTTTGTATTTCTTTACAGGAAAGGCATGCTTTTCATTTTCCTAAATGTTTGGGAGTGTTGTTACTGTTCTGGCATTCCATCTCTAGTACATTTTTCGGATTCTGGAATTACAGGGCCATTATTTTTGCCATTCGCCTCCCCCAAGAAAGAAGAAGCAAGAAGGGACAGAAGGAGAGAGAAAGAAGTGCCCCCCCCCCAAAAAAAAACTGTTTGGCAGCACATGTATCCTTTAAATTTTAAAGGGCCATTATTTTCTATGGGAAGACCTGGCCTCCGAATTCCAAAGGCCTGGTCTGCCCCCGTAGAAAACAATGGCCCTTTAGTTTGCTGGGGCACTTCCTCTCTCTCCCTCCCTCCCCACTCTTGCACCTCCCAAAAACCACAATACTTCTGAAATTTCAGGGGATACATTATCATTACTCCCATAATATCAGAAGTGTCTGGATCTTTTTGGATATGAATGCATGCTGATTAAAGAATCCACATGCAATTATTCATGTTAGGTAATTGTTGTATTTTAATACGCTTTTAAAGTGAATATACATCAGTTACAGAAGTCTCCCATATTGAATGTGCTTTTCGGATGATCACAAAATCATAGAAATGCACACTTGCGAACCTCAGAACAATATTTTATCTAGCATTCACATTTGGCAAACACTCAGGAACCTTAGTAAATGTCTTGGTGTTCTTTTCCAGTAATCCCTGAATTGCTGGATCCCACAAATATACACCCATAGCTCTCTTGGGTGTGGGGAAACACCTTGATGTCTGACTTATATGGGCGGGGGTGCAAACATGATAATACTGCTCGCTGGAAATCTCATAGATCAAATTTTGCCATGATGAGCAGTCCAGCAGGAGACTCAGTTCTGATAGCAAAAATACAAGAATCGCAAGACATATGCGATGACTAATCAAATGCCTGTTGGGAGAGCTCTGTCTATAGCAGGAGAGGCAGTCCTTCAGGTATGATAATCCCAGGCAGTTTAGAGCAGGGGTGGGGAACCTTTTTCCTGCCAAGGGCCATTTGGATATTTATAACATAATTCGTGGGCCATACAAAATTATCAACTTAAAAATGAACTGACCAAGCCCCAAGCAGGCAACTGCCCCAGATGACCCCACCCTAGCACAGGCAAGCAAGCAGGCATCCAGCCAGTGGCACACTCGCCCACCTGGTGGCACAGGGTGGTCTGTCAGTATTGTCCACTCAGACCGGCAGGTGCTCTCCAGGGTCTCAGGCTTTTACATTCCTTCAATTCATTCAGAAAGTCTACATAATACATTGGCTTTTAGGCAGTATAAAAAAGATTAGGTTAAAATTACAAGAACAAGAGACCCAGCATTTTTTTTTTAAATGAAAGGAAAGCAAGGTATACAAGTTTTTTAAAAGTAGCATAGATTAACATTTATTATTTATTTGTTAAAACATTTATACACTTATGGTTCAAGGTAGCTTTCAATAATCCATAAACAAAATCCATAAAGACTCCAAGCCAGTCATCAGCCTTACTTACTGATTATTCCAAGGCTGAGGAAATGACATTAGCTCAGTTTTTAGAGCTTCCAAGATATATTATAAACAGCAAGAGCTGTACAGTTTTCATTCCCAGATAGGAGATGGAGTAATCGTTCGAATGGTTGGGAATTGTTATCTGAAAGGGGGTTATCAAACAAGCTCTTAAATTATCATAGAGTTTGCATGAAAAGAGAGTGTGTACCGTGGTTTCGGGCACCTGAGACCCATGTGGGCACATCCCTTGTCTGTGTGGAATACTGGAAAATCAACCATATAGATCTGTAATCAGAGTTCATTATGGGCCAAAGAAAAAAGACAACAGTATGATGGGACTGTGGAGAAATATAAATACTTATTCACAACAAGAGTTGATGAGAGACAGGGTAGTGTAGTGGTTAAGAGCAGTGGTTTGGAGCAGTGGACTCTGATCTGGAGAACCAGGTTTGATTCCCTTCTCCTCCACATGGGCGGCGGAGGCTAATCTGGTGAACTGGATTTGTCCCCCACTCCTACACATGAAGCCAGCTGGGTGACCTTGGGCTAGTCACAACTCTCTCAGCCTCACCTACCTCACATGGTGTCAGTTGTGGGGAGGGGGAGGGAAGGCGATTGTAAGCCAGTTTGATTCTTCCTTAAGTGATAGAGAAAGTCGGCATATAGAAACCAACTCTCCTTCTTCTTCATGAAATCCTCTGAGGGAGCCAAACAGTGCACAGAGGAAGGATGCTTGAATGCCTTCCATAGTGGAGCCACAGGCTTGTTTCCATATGGAAATCTCATTTAGGAGATGGGCTGTAAATTTTGCCCAAAAGTCCTGTAAAGCTGATGAAATGTATTGCCTACCAATGCAGATAAAGAATCTTTGGATTGCTGCCACATTGGCTGTAGTGCTTACTGGGATATGATGAGAGTAGGATGTGACAAGAGTCCATGAGAGATAGGTGTGGAATAATAAACATAGATAGTTAATAGATCCGCTATTAAGGTTTATCAAGAAGCCAGATCTTAGATTGTCATTGTTTAGATTTACATTCCTTCCTGAGGACAGTGGCGAAAAACAGCACTGCACCTCCTCAGGATTTCCAGCCTTTCTAGAAGAGATTGCTATTTTATTCCACGTAGGCATTTGTAAGGCCAGCAGCTTCACTTTAGCAGCAGAGGTGCCCTGAATTATTTTGCTGCATGAAATTAGAACAGCAGTTGCATGGAGCAGGGCCTTTATGGTTATGGCCCCAAAGATATGGAATTAGTTCTCTGAGGCGTGCTGAGGGTGTAAAACCAACTTATTTCAGAAAGCATTTGGGCCAGTGGTTCCCAAACATTTCGGGCCACCACCCTCTTGGTTCCACAAACTCAACCCCAGTGTTCTCACCCTATTCTATACAATGCATTATTCAAAATAGGGGTTTGCATGACTCACTAAAGATAATAATAATAACAATAAAATTTCAAAACAGCAACAATTAATTGCACATCTATTCAAAATCAAATTAAAACTTTTTAGTTGAAATTTATTCAACAAAACTGATGAACTTGATCTAGTGGTACCAGCTCTTCAAAGTCCGGGGAGAAATTCTGATAGTTTCCACCAAATTTGCCAGCATGGTGCCATAGCAAGATCTATTGTAAATTAGTGAACAACACAGTTGAAGGGGCCCGCCTCTAGCACCCCCCTGCTGCCCTCTTGCCTCTTAGTGCCCCCCTAGGTAATCCCACCACCTTCCAGGGGGTGGTACTGCCCACTTTGGGAACCATGGATTTGGGCTAAATGGATGGTTTTGTTTTGTTTGTTTGTTTTGTAGCTGTTTCTGTTTTATTGGTGCTGCTTATTTTAGATAATTTTTTTAAGCAATCAGTGGTCCTTTGAGCTGTGAAATGTTTAATAGATAAAAATCAACCTTTTGAATCTGAACGTAAATAATAAAAGACTGTCTGGCAGAAGGCAACTCTGCCTGTGTGGTTCTCTGGCTGCATGTGTACTTAACAGCGTAAACAAAATCATTTGCAAAGGAAAGTAATCCTCTAATGCTTACTTGTAACCTTGAAAATATGTTGGATATACAAAGCAATATACCCAGGCAATACACATTGAACCTACCCTAGAAACACAACAAATGATATTGCTAGTAGAAAATTAGCTTTCTGTATTATAATATTGCCTGCAGGTTGAAGGAACACAAATACTTTAAACCTTTTGGAAAGCCCTTTGCAACATACAAACTGTTTTTTTCAAGCTTCAATGGCAATCATTTAGAAAGGGCTATGCACTTGCCACAGTTTACCCATTTATGCCTGCTTGTACTAGTATCCTTGATCAGAAGGGACAAATAAGAATTAACTTTACAATAACTGACTTTCTTCCATGTATGTATGACCTTGATAATTTGAAATCTCATATTGAAATCTCATATTAAGCATTAATTTCATAATTTAATTTTTTTATTGGGTTCTGTAAGTGCAAAACTGTTGAGAATTAGCATGTGCTAAATGTTTCTTTTCACATTTTATAATTAGAAACGAAAAAGAACTGAAAGACATGTCACTTGTTAAAAAAAAAAAGCAGTTCTGGTTGACAAGATTCTCTAAAAGGAACAGCAAAGGATTTAACTACCTAACAATCCAAAATCTTGACGCTGTTATTTAGCAAATCACTTAGTAGCATAAAAATATAACCGCCCAGATCCAGCAGAGGAGATCCATGTGCAAAGATGGCATAGATGCCCGTTTTAGAAAATGTTTTAGAAAATGTTTTAGAAAATGTTGTTTTCCAAGACCTAAATGCCAGTACTTTAAATAAGGTATCTTCTCCACATTATTACTCCATTCCAGAAGCTCTGTATGCATCCACACATGTAGTTCCTACTAGAGTTGCCAACTCCAGCTTGGTAAATTCCTGGAGATTTGGGGGTGATGCCTAAGGAGGGAAGAGTTTGGGGAAGGGGTGGGGGAATTCAGTGGGGATGTGACGACATAGAATCCAGCTGCCAAAACTGCCATTTCCTCCAGGGGAACTGATCTCTGTAGTCTGGAAATCAAGTGTAGTTCTAGGAGAACTCCGTGCCCCACCTGGAGGCTGGCAGCATTAGTCCCTACAAACGCAGCATTTCCCTATTCATGCTGCTTTTTGCAGAAGAGAACCTGGAGCCAGTAAATTGTGGATTCCAGTAGCTTGTTTCTTGAATATGATGATGCCCTCAGCAGAGAACAATTTATAGTCATGCCAAAGGAAAGCCTTCAATTTATGACCGGCTTCTGCGTATGACTACCAATTAACGCCAAAGGGAAAAGTAGGGGTGACCTGACTACACCAAAGCGCTAGGCAGGATGCTTTGTTGACCATCTTGAACTGCCCTTAATGTTTTCACCTAGTCAGCACTTTAGCAGATATACAGCCCCAAACCTCTGGAAAGTATCATGGAGTTCCCTTTTACTAGGAAGATACTGTGGAAAAAGGGAGCGAGCCATTTTTAAACAGTCCTGCTGTGCTGCTAGACTGGCCTTAGGGCCCAATTCCTAGGTTACATCAGTCGCAGGGCTACCACGTGCTCAGTGGCATTCCAGTGGTCAGCAGGAGAAAGATTATTTTTTTTAATCGCCTTTACATGATGTCACTTCCAGGAAAACCCAGAAGCAATGTCAGTCCTTTCTAGGAATCGCCAAAAACTCTAGGGTTTTACCATCGGGCTGACAATATGACGGCATGTACATGGAAAATCCAGAAGTGTAGTGACAACTCTCTGGAAATCACCAGAAACTCTATGGCTAACAGCAACCCCCTCCCCATGTCCCCCTTCACCCCAGCCTCCCACTGGTTGCCTGGCCTGGCAACCCAAGGCATAGGGGAGATGCTGCATCATGGCTTATTCCCACACAACTAGGGTTGCCAGGTCCCTCTTCACCACCGGTGGGAGATTTTGGGACGGGGTTTGGGGAGGGGAGGGACTTCAATGCCATAGAGTTCAATTGCCAAAGCAGCCATTTTTCTCCAGGTGATCTGATCTCTATCGGCTGGAGATCAGTTGAATTAGCAGGAGATCTCCTGCTACTGCCTGATTTGCCGGGAGGATTCCACCCGCACTCGATCAGAGAAATTGACACAGCAGAATGTGCGCATGCACAAAGCAGCAGCACAATGTGTGATTATACAGAACGGTTACGTTAAATCGACTCAGAACGTGGAAGGGCAGTTTCATTTCTATGGAAAGACAAACGCTAACAGGCAAGCTGAAGAAAGATTGAAACATGTTAATTTGGATCGACCACATGTCCTTGCCATCTCCAGCCCGGGAGGTTCCCTTTGGATGTTATGGGCAACTGCTGATTCGCACTGAGTAGTCTTCTCCAGCCTGGGAGATTGCTTTCTTGACAGAATTATATTCTTGGTTTCATCGCATGCAGGACCTTCATTTCTATTTTTGTTTCATTTGCATGCAGGACTCTGTTCTACAAACTTGTATCATTTATTATGCATTAATATTGAGCTGTATCAACCTCTGATGTTATTATACAGAAAGGTTTACTTAGACAGTTAGGTGTTTGAAAAATAGAGTTGTTTATTCTGTTTATGTTTAATATACAAATTTGAAAATGTTGAAAGTTTCTTTGTTGTTACTTAAAGAGCCCACGTGCTAAAATATTTGATAGTTTACTACCTGGCAGTTGGCAACCCTACACACAACTGATAAATGTGCTGAGGAAATTACTTCCCACCTATGAGATCTGAGTGTTACTAGCATGGGAAGTACGGTAACTATTTCATCAACTCACACGGTAAGGTTGCCAGGTCCCTCTTTGCCACTGGCAGGATATTTTTGGGGCGGAGCCTGAGGAGGGCGGGGTTTGAGGAGGGGAAGGACTTTAATTCCATAGAGTCCAATTGCCAATGTGGCTATTTTCTCCAAGTGGACTGATCTCTATCAGCTGGTGATCAGTTGTAATAGCAGGAGATCTTTTATAAGCCTCTCCTTTTCTGCTAATATAACACCCAGGGCGAAAACGCATGGTCACTATCCTCCTTTAATACCTGTTTTAGCCAGGATCGAACACACATTAGGCGAAACACATGCGTTCGATCCTGGCTGAATCCTGGCTGAAACAGGGATTAAAGGAGGATAAAGTGACCATGTGTTTTTGCCCCCGATCTTTAGCTGCAATGATGCACTGCAAAAACACACCCTGATTTGAGGTATAACTAGACTGGCATCCTCTACTTGGCAAGTACAGCAAAGCCATACAATTCTGCCACACATATAGGCTTGCCAGATCCCTCTTCGCCACTGGCGGGCAGTTTTGGGGGCAGGGCCTGAGGAGGGTGGGGTTTGGGGAGGAGAAGGAGTTCAATGCCATAGAGTCCTATTGCCAAAACGGCCATTTTCTCCAGGTGAACTGATTTCTATCGGCTGGAGATCGGTAGTAATAGCAGGAGATCTCCAGCTAGTACTTGAAGTTTTGGGGGCAAAAAAGAAAAGAAAAGGATTTTTGACACTGATAGTTTACAGATTCACAGTGGACTCTCCCCCCCCCCCCCCGATACAATCATTGGCTGTGTTGCAGCATGTGTTGAACTGGCCAAAATCTATGAGGTATTGACTTATAGATACTACTTTACTATTTTTTCCCCAGATGTCCTAATGAAATATGTGCAACTAATTTCTGCTGGGCCCAAGTTTACCAACTCTAATAATAGCCTCTACAGTAACTGCAAAAGATATTCTTCCCATTATTAACTGGGGAAAGCAAGAAAATAATTAAACCTATAATTTTTCAAACTAGGGCTATGATACTTTGCTACTTAAAAGATGCCAAATATTAATTTATTTTATAATAACGTTTATCTATTGCTCAGGTGTTACTTTAAATATGCTTTGTTGGTTTAATAGCTTTTAATGTATAAATGTTCTCCATCATATGACTGCAAGCATTTGATTTCATTTTTAAAATTTCAGAGTTTGTAAACGAATAACCAGTTCAAACGTGTAGCAAGGCATGTGGTATAGTTGTTTCACGGGACTCTACCACCTCTGATATACGCATGGAGGAATCATGGAGAGCCAGTGTGGTATAGTGGTTTGGAGTGGTGGACTCTGATCTGGAGAACCAGGTTTGATTCCCCACTCCTCCACATGAGCAGTGGACTCTAATCTGGTGAACCGGGTTGGTTTCCCCACTCCTCCACATGAAGCCAGCTGAGTGACCTTGGGCAAGTCACAGCTCTCTTAGAGCTCTCTCAGCCCCACCTACCTCACAGGGTGTCTGTTGTGGGGAGGGGAAGGTGATTGTAAGCTGGTTTGTTTCTCCCTTAAGTGGTAGAGAAAGTCGACATATAAAAACCAATTCTTCTTCTTCTCCATGTTCATACACTTTAAAATCTCACTGCATGTGAAAAATTAGTCCATGAAAGAGAAGGGCTGTCAGTTTTACTGCATGTTTGCACCGACTTAGGGATTATTGAAATCAGTTGACCTCAATTCCCAGCAATTGTGTTTAGGGCTTGTGGGAGAGGGTAGAATTCTGCAGCTACTTACATATACAACATGCTACTGATTACAGTGTCCTGACCTGGATGCCCCAGACTAGCCTGATCACGTCAGATCTCAGAAGCTAAGCAGGGTCGACCCTGGTTAGTATTTGGATGGGAGACCACCAAGGAATACCAGGGTTGCTGTGCACAGGAAGGCACTGGCAAACCACCTCTGTTAGTCTCTTGCCTTGAAAACCCTATAAAGGGGTCGCCATAAGTCGGCTGCGACTTGAAGGCACTTTACACACACACACTGATTACAGTAAAGCCTATGACGCAGCTGTGAACTAGAGTGAAACCCTAAGAGTACCCTCAAGCACAGAGTTAAGCATATTTAAATGTCTATTGAAATTGATGGGAGGGACTTGCACATGGCTTGATTGTGCACTGGAGAGCTCCCTAAGGGCATCATCAATCACATATAGCCGCCATGCAACTCCCATTCATTTCACAAGCCCCAAGTGTTTGGTGGATTACGCGTTAAACATTTTTAAATAGCTTATTTGTGGCAAAACACAGAAGTGGGAGTACAGCCTTTACTACTTTGACAATATAGAGGATCACAAACCGGTATGGGTAATTATTTTCACATAATGGCACTATTATAAATTTAATGGAAGCTATTTTTTTATGGGACAGTTTAATGTACTTGGGTGTTAAATACACACAGGTGCCCTAAATATATTTCATTTGCCCATTAAACTATCAAAGGTAGTTGCGTGTGAGTTTTATTATGAGACATGAGACTGTGAGCAATAATGCTGAACTGATACATAGAAGGAACTGTTGCCAAAATCTTTCAGCAGCCAATCTGCTTAAGCAATGCATTTTAAAATTGAAAGAAGTACAACATTTATAGGGCAAGCAGGAGATATTGGGCGAAAAGGCACGGTCGCTTTAGCCTCCTTTATTCCCTGTTTCAGCCAGGATTCAGCCAGGATCAAACACACGTTTGGCGAAATGCATGCATTTGATCCTGGCTGAATCCTGGCTGAAACAGGGAATAAAGGAGGCTAAAGTGACCGTGCGTTTTCGCCCAATATTATTCCAGCTTTTGTCACTCACAGTAGCTTCTTCACATGCAACTTAGTTTAGATCACTGGTGTTTCTGAATGTGACTGAGATTAGGTTTCAGTAATGGAAGATAAAGGGTGGGGTTGGTAGAAAGATCTGTCTTGTCCGTTCACAGCTCTAATCACCAGATCTAAGTATCCTCAGATTTGGCCAACTTTGCTGTTGGATTATACAAGTGGGGACCCACAAGAAACTTGTAGGGAGGGTGCTTCCCATCCCCCCTGCCTTTGGTCCCTTCCCTCTCCCCCCCTTCTCACATAATCTTCCACTCCCTCTTTCTCCCCCTCCCATTCCCTGACAGTCTTATCTACCTCTCTTTCTCTCCCCCTTCTCCATCAGTCTCCTCCCATATTTCTCCCCCTCCCCTTCTCTGACAATTTACCCCAATCTCTTCCCCCCCCCACCACCTTTCTCTGTCAACATCCCCCATCTCTCCTTCTCCCCCCTCCCCTCCTTACCTTGTCTTCCTCAGCTGCAGCATCGGCGGCAGGGCCCCTGCATTCAGCAGGGGTTCGAGGAGCAGCTGCAGAGGTAGCAGGGACCCCAGGAGCCAATGCATCTGCAAGAGAACCTCCAGGAGCCATCCTGCCAGTGGCAGGGCCCCCCGGGAGCTACCGCCCTCCCACCTCCAGGGCTGCTTCTCCCAGAAATCTGACCGATTAAAAGTCAGGGGGAAAGATTTAAAAGGACATCTGAGCCAGCGAATACAGAGGAGGCATGTGAGTGGATGAGGAGGCTCCTTCTCACCCGCACCTCTGTAGCTGCCAGCTCAGCTGTCATTTTAAAACTGCCTCCGGCTTTTAATTGGTCAGACTACAGAGACGGGGAAGCAGCAGCACTGGAGGTGCGTGTATGGGGGCACTCCTAGGGTTGCCAGCCTCCAGGTACTTGCAAGATAATACAGCACACTTGCTCTATTCTTATTCCAAAAATAAACCAATTTTTGGATCACAACCTTAGTATGTTATTTATCAATAAGTTCAAAATGCAACAGTGTTCACATTATACTTTCAATGATATATATTTTTATAGACCAAACAAAGCAAAACAAAATACAAGGAAGAAAACTTTTTTTGGTTATTCTGTTATTTTTCAATGAGTTCCAAACACAGCAGTGTTAAACAAATACAACCCAAAAGCAACTCCTTGTTGTATTTGTTTATTTAATTTACATGTATATGAAATTGGATGTGTGACTTGAACACTGCTGTGTTTTGAGCTCATTGAAAAATAACAGAATAGCCAAAAAAGTTTTCTTCCTTTTTGTGAGATGTTGTGAGAACCGTGTAAGGTCGATTAGAATTGTGTCAAGAGGTTGCATACCCGATTAACACATTGTGGCCAATATCCCACATAGAAGCTAAATATTAATAAGAAACAAAGGAAGACCAACTTACTGATGAAGTTTTGAAACGAGCACCAACCCAGGCTCCCGGGTGGCGTGACTCCGTCCCGCAACTGGAGGTCTGAACGGGGCGTTCTCAACTCCCCTCCTTCTACTCCCCTCGACAGGCGGCCCGCCACGAACTGTTGACTTCGGGCTGTGAAAGGTGGTCGCGACGCGACTTGTTCTTTGATTTATCGACTTTTGGTTATCTTGAACTTTGAATATTATAACGCAATTACATAGCGTGAGAAAACCAAACTCGGAATCGTATGCATTGTGTGAATTAACATATTGTAACATATTCTGTTTACATTTTTGTTTATGCATACGGTTTTATATAAGTAAAGGGACACCAATGCATTGTGAGTATATATAGTACTTTATTAAGTGGAGCCTTCATGCTGAACCTTTGATATAACCTAGTTAAATACAGCATGGGTCTTGTTGTTAGTATTAAAAAACCTACAGGTACTATCTGGAGATCTCCTGCTATTACAACTGATCTCCAGCCGATAGAGATCAGTTCACCTGGAGAAAATGGTTGCTTTAGCAGTTGGACTCTATGGCATTGAAGTCCCTCCCCTCCCCAAACCCTGCCCTCCTCAGACTCCACCCCAAAAACCTCCCGCCGGTGGCAAAGAGGGACCTGGCAGCCCTATCTCACATAGCTGTGCCTTTAGCACTGCTTCCCCCATCCTCTTCCCCTCCTCTACTGCAGCAGCACTGTGTTTTGGTGATTTTTAATGCCCCACATCTTTTAATCAGAGGGTAAAGATTTTTCTGCAACTTTTTTTGGGGGGTCCCTCAAAGTTGAGAGAAAAGTCTCTCTTCTCCTCGTGTGGGGTCAATCCGTGGGTATAGGTATCTTCAGATGAGCCCACATGTGGTTGTTAGAATATATGATGATAAAACTGTGTCAAGTTTGCAATTACAAAAACGAAGAAAAGAAATATCCTACTTGTACAGATGAAAATTGGTTGTAAAAGGTAGTACAGTACAAGCTGTTCTAACATAACCAATTTGTGCCACCCCTATATAAGCAGAATTCTTAAAACTGCTCCTGACAGTATGGCCTTCATTCTAATCACTCCTTGTGGGGGTAACTACTTGCATGTTTCCATCTTGGACTATTTCACCTTAGGCTGTTCATTGCTTGTTAATGAATGAGGCCAGTGTGGATAGCTGATGATAATTATGGATACTGTTAAAAACTTGCTTCACCCCTGAAGCTCAGTTGCCGTCTGCCCAAAGGTGTTGCTGTGCTTCCTTCACCAACTTATCCTCAGAAACCGTAGCTGAGGTGCACCAGTTTCTTGATAACCTTCTGGCATTTCACAGATGAAAATAGGGTTGTGCTTGTAACACCAGTGGTTGCATACCAAGGATCACTGCCTGAGGACAGATGTCAAGGAGAAGGATTCTAGCCTAGCTAAATGGGCAGTTTTGTATGCTGAGGATAATGTTTTGTTTTCTGGAGCACTCATGTCAGCCCCCGCCTGAGGCTTGATGTGGTTCTGGCCAGACGTGGTTTTACCAGTTCATCTAGTTTTTGAAGGAAAGATATCCACTGCAGAGGAGTGTCCAGGTAAGGCAGACCCTCCAAATTATGTGTTGTAGGGCTGAACCTGTGCGGAAGCCTGAAAAGTTCCCAGAATTATAAGGCTTTTACACAGACCCAGCATTGCACCATGGAACGTAAGTTCTGCCCTTCTCTTTGCTCTACAGTTCAGCAGTGGCAGGTGGGGAAGGCAACCCTACTACTAGGGTTTCCAGAACCCTGCTGGGGGCAGGGGGTCCCCCACTTTGGGCCTCCTCCCCCCAGTGCCAACCAGCTAGGCCTCGACGGCGCCGGCATGGTGACGTCACTTCCAGAACTGACATCATTACACAAGCAATGATGAGGGGGATGCTCTGGTATTTGGGCAAAATACTATGGTAAAAACAACTTCTACCATAGAGTTTTTGCCCAAATAACAGAACGACTCAGCGCCATAATGATGTCACTTCTAGAAGTGACGTCATCACAGAAGTAGCATTGAGGCCTAGGCCTCATTTTAAGACCCCCATCTCACCCCCTCCCCTGCCAGTGGCCGGGGGGGGACCCGGCATCCCTACCTACAACTGGTTTTTGGCTTGTAAGACCCTCCTTGATCAGTACACATTTTCTGATTAAGTGGTTGCACTTAAGAAGAAAGAACTTTCAATGACTACCTCTGGCAACTTTTAGTCAGTTCGCTCCGCCCCTAGTTTATTTTAGCTAGGAATTTTATCTATCGGGTTGACGCCTGGTTTTTAGCACTGTTAATTCAATATTGTCTTATGTTTACTATGTTTACTACGTTTTATGTTTCCCATCCTTCTTTTGTGTTCCCCTCCCTCCCTCTTCCCTTGGTCCAAGACTGCGGTCGTAGACCTAATAAATTATTATTTTCTGATTTAAAAACAACAACTTATTTTACATTCTTGATCATTTTGTCCTAGTGTTCTTTATCATCATGCTCTGTTGATACTGGATAGAAGAGCTTCTCCATCTATCTAGTCTTTCGGTGACCTCCCACCCTAACCCTCTACCGCACCTCCACTTAATTTAGCAATGTGCATCACATTAACGTTTTGCCAGAGAGCCGAAACTTCTATAGACACCTGAGCTGTTAATGGTTCCTGTGTCCCTGAACCTCCTCCCTCAGAGTTCTCTGTTTGCAGACAGCCATTGCATCACTCCATAGCTGTTTGTTCCACATCTGTTGCTTTCTGCTCTGAATTTTCAAAGCAGCCTGTGTGGAGCACACTCACAGACTCAAATAAAATCAGTAGCATATCTGAAGGTGGTTTTAACTTTACCAATGAGATCGTATCCTGGGCATTCACAGTATTTCCTGGGACCAATCTTGGCTGCTGTGCCTCTCATTAATGAGCTGGGGTGTTTTTGTCTTTTTGAGACAGCTGCAATGTATCTCCTCCTCTGAATCACCGTCCGTGCCCTGTCCTATTAAAATTTCCATGTTCCCTAGACTTGTATGAAATCCTGCTATCCCACAATACTTAGGCATGGGTGATAGTATTGTACAGCTGTTGAGGGACAAAGTACAGTTCTGTTTTGTTTTTTTTAAGAGTTGAGTCCCAATTCGTGTTCCCCGTAGCCATGTTGCAGCTGTGGGGAATGACTTCTAAAACAAAAAATTAAGGAGAGCCCAAATGGGCTCAGAATGATGCCACGCGGGGAGGAAGGAATCCTGTGAAAACTGCACTGGGAGGAGTTATTTCCCCAATTTTTCTGCTTCACATGGAGTATTGTTCACTCTTTGGTACTAGTGTCCATAGTGGCGCCTTAGCCAGAACTCAGGTAGCCATCTGCTAGCCTATTACATAGAGTTTTGGTGTTATAGGTCTTTCTCTGAGGAAACATTATTATCCTTTTATGCTTTTGAACAACAGCTCAGTTTGCGAGGGAGGTTAGTATTAATTGCCCAGTAAAACTGTGCCTGGACCCTGGAATAGATGAACACATGAAGCTGCCTTCTACTGAATCAGACCCTCGGTACATCAAAGTCAGTATTGTCTACTCAGACCAGCAGCGGCTGTCCAGCGTCTCAGGCAGAGGTCTTTCACATCACCGACTTGCCTAGTCCCTTTAACTGGAGATGCCGGGGATTGAACCCGGGACCTTCTGCGTGCCAAGCAGATGCTCTACCACTGAGCCAGGGCCCCTTCCCAGTTGATTTACCCTTAGATGGAACATTCCATTCCATTTCAGCCATGAAAAGTCATAACGTTTAGAATCTCTAGATGTATTTAAGTTTCGGTATGAAGCCCACGTGGGAGGGTGGCATCCACATAAGTGCTCAGAAGGTTAACATTACATTCATGCTGCATTCTGGCAATCAGATTTGTTTGTAATGCAATGTACCTTCAGATGATGTTCGGCGGGCTGCCTAGGAGCATGGCATTCCTGGGAGCTATTGTGTTATGGGGTATATTTGATTAAACCCCTGACATTTCTAGTAATGGTAGGTTTTTGCCGAATGAAGAGTAAGTTAAAGCATTCCAGGTTCAGTCATTACCACTTTCACGTGAACTCTACCAGAAAGCTCCTCCTCAGACCATACTTCAAACAGAAGCAGTAACATTCTGTGCCTGGTTGTCCAAACAGTCTAGTGCTTCAGTTCAGTGCTAAGAGGAGGATGTTGTGTGGGAGAGGCATACAGTAAAAAGCTTTAAGATGAGAGTGAGAATTTATTAAAACGGTCAGCGACCAGACAGAATATGTACAAATACAGAAAGACATTAAAGTTTAAAAGGAATATATAAAATCCACAACTAATAGCCTGATCATTTATAACTGACATTCTATAGGACAGTATGTACAAATACAGAAAGACATTAAAGTTTAAAAGGAATATATAAAATACACAACTAATAACCTGATCATTTATAACTGACATTCTATAGGACATGTAAGAGTCCTTACATAAATTTTTGTACATCAAAGGTCTGCATGACTAGCAGTCAGTGAGGAACCCAGATCGTTTATGATTGCCTTACGTTTAGTAAATGTGATGAACAAAATTTTTGCTACTGAACGTGAAATCTCCACATAAAGCTTGAAGATGCTCCCGCATTTGCATGAAGTGAAAAAGCTTTTCAGAACCAGCGATGACTTTGATCCGGGGTAATCCAACCTAATTTCTACACCCGTGTAGGCTATTGCGTAAGGCTTCCAGAATGACCTGCTGTGCTTCATTTGAAGAGTAAAATCTGCAGTAACTCAAAGCCACACTATATATAAAGTTGTGTGTATTAACCAAACAAAATATAGTGAACAATCAACAATATAAATATAGCTCAACAATATAAATATTCCTATTCCAAGTATATCTCAGTGTGCATTATCAAAACTTCACATTCCTAAGATAAGATAATTGAGAAATTCAAGTCCAAGCGCTAGGTCTCGAGTAAGGAACAAGTCCAATTTTGTAAGGTTACTGTTCCTCCCGCAATGAAATATCCCAGGTAACAAAAACCTGCTTGCGACTCCAGCCGCCTTTGAGAAAGGTAGCACCGGGAGTGAGTCACACTAGCCGAATTCTGCAGACAAGCAGTTCCGCAGACAAGCAGCCCATCGAGCGAGTGATAGCCTTCCGAGCAGGCAGCTACAGAGATCCGGATATGACCCTGTTTCGACACTGTCTTCTTCAGGAATCACTAAAATACATTCATTAAGTATACACCTATGTAGGCTATTGCGTAAGACTTCCACAATGGCCTGCTGTGCTTCATTTGAAAGCAGCTATTTCTCATTCATTCATTCACCTTTAATAGGCATAGTTTGCAAGACATCTCATAAAGATTTTCATGATCAAAATCAAATCACACCAACCCAAGATGAACAAACCAGGGCCCGTATCAGTCTCAGAAATATACAAAATATATAAAATACAATAAATATGAAATATATAAAATATACCACATTATTGAAATTAAGCAAAAGGTTAAAATAATCTTCCCATCCAGCCGGACAGTAATACAAAATATTAAACAATAATAGTCATAATCATTGAACATTCACTGTTTCTCGGTACATGTATGTGTAATCCAGGTGTGCTTTAAAACTGTTGCCAACCGTGCCAGCCGTGCAATCTGGCCTACTGGCGGTGATGTTTAAAATAATTCAGAAATAATGTATTGTCTAGGGTGTTAGCTTATGAAGGTGCATGATTAAATTACTGCGGTGCAATTCTTTCTTATTGCAATACATTGTCACACATCCTGGCCTGTTTTAATTTAGCCTGGGAATTCATTTGGGTAACTCTGTTGTGCCTGTGTTTGATGAACCAAAGGCCCGTTGGGCGCTAGTATAATACAAATCAGAAATAAGAACTACTTCACAATTTATTAAAAGTAGTCACTCCAGGGGCTTTCGGTGCTAAGACGGAAACTGCTTCTCCATCCGCTGAAGAACCCACTTTTGATTTGCAATTAAGTAGATGGAGATAACTCACAATTTTGAAAATGGTTTCTAAAGATGCCTGTTTATAATTCCCATTAATCTAAGTGGAAAGGGTACATACAGTCGGATTAAAGATTTACAGCCTGACCTTATGTATATTTATTCGCAAGTCCGTTCCACTGCATTCAGTGGGACTTTCTTCTAAGGAATCTTGTATAGGAAACAAACCCCCAGGTATCGCATTGTGCTCTTTATTCAGCAGTGCGTTGCTGGTAACAATTTTTTATGCAGGAAGAACACCACTCGTTCCAGTATTCATGCAAATGTTTCAGAGTTTATTTGGCATGAGGAGATTTACTCTTGGCCAAAATGCCCATCAACAGCACTGGAAATATAGTTAACAGGTAAATGCTGTAATGAATGTATTTTTTAAAAGAGATGTGACAACTGTAATGCCGTGTATTCAAAATAAAGAGGCACAGCCATAATAAGATGAAATTAAATCTATTTAGCGGTGGTGAAGGATGGCGTGTTACTGTGAGCTGGCAAAAAGGTTGAACATTAGAGGGGAAAATAAGGGCGTAGAAACTATATTTTTGTCATGGATGGGTGCAGTTTTATCATATAAAAATTGGCTGACATTTTTCATAGGCGTGCATGAGAACAATAGCATAATGTGCAGTATATGTATGTTCTCCCTTGCTGTTTTAATTATAACTTTTATCTTGTTCTGCGTGTGATTTCTTTCTTTCTTTTTCATTGTTTTCACCATGACACAAAATGACATCTTAACAGAAAGATGGCTTGAAACCAGCTACACCTTCTTACTTATTATATTGTTTCCGCGACGGAATGATCTACCAACGTGTCATTGTTTTTGATTTCCTAATTCTCCTCTTTCACACAAACATTTTCTTTCTCTTCTCTCCCTCCCACCTCCCCTTCCATTATCCGTTTGGGCTTCCTATTTCTTAAAAGTTGAACACCATTTTATAAAAAATAACTATGGAAAAGTTATAAAAGTTATAAAAAATAACTATGGAAAAGTTGATCTTGACTGGCACTGAACTATCATATGTAGGGTTGCCAACCTCTCCTGAAATTACATCTGATCTCCAAGCTACAGAGCTTAGTTCCCCTGGAGAAAATGGTAGCTTCGGAGAGTGGACTCTATGGCATTATACCCTGCTGAGGTCCCTCCTCTCTCCAAACCCCACCCTTCCCAGGCTCCACCCCCAAAATCTCTGGGATTTTTCCAATCCAAACCTTGCAACCCTAAATATGTCCAAATTTAAGAACCAATTCACATGTTACAAAGCCCACTTGGTAGCCACATGACTACCTCAATGACTTTGGATCAGAAGGTGTGCATGGAGTTCCATACTGGGAACTCAGTGCTGAGAAATCAGATAAAGACTGGGACAAGTGGGGAGAATGGCCTAAACCCTTTCCTCTTCCCCATTTTTCTAACCTGAAACAACCCCAGGGAGCTAGTTCTTGCCCTATAAGGAAAACCTACATGTAATCGTCAGTACAAGTAGGTTTCCCCACTAGGCTTGCCAGCCTCCAGGTGGTGGCTGGAGATCTCCCGCTATTACAACTGATCTCCAGGCAATAGAAACCAGTTTTCCTGGAGAAAATGGCTTCTTTGGCAATTGGACTGTATGGCATTGAAGTCCTTCCCCTCTCCAAACCCTGCCCTCTTCAGACTCCACCCCCAAAATCTCCAGGTATTTCCCAACCCGGAGCTGGCAACCCTGTTCCCCAATGGGATGTGGGAAAGTGGTGTTCAGGTGGTATAAAAGGACTTCTCTGCATTTTTAGAAGATACTATCCCATCCACAACCCTGACCCCATCTTTCAATACCAGCATAGCCTTGTAAATACAATTACTAGCTAGCACTAGCCCTTCCCTGCCTGGCCACACATACCTTTGCTTTTCATTACCCTGCACAAGGAGACAGCCTGAAATGAAAGCAGAAGCCATCTCTTTTCTAGTTCACAAAAGTTTCTTTGTCAGGAAGCAATCCTGACCAGCGCCAGTTAGGCGAATGGCTCTTTACCAAGCCTGGTCCAGCAGGGCAAGAAACCAATTCTTGGGCCACTATTGTATTGCAAACATCTTGCTTGATATCAAGCATACAAAAATTATCTTTGTCTTGAAAATTCTTCTTTTTTTTGGTAAGAAAAATTATTAGAGGCTATTCTTTTCTTCTCTGGCAATATCATAGCACAGAGGTGTCAAACTCATTTATTATTAGGGCCGGATATAACATAAACATCACTTGGTCAGGCTGTAGGGTTGCCAACCACCAGGTACTGATTGATTTACATTTTGGAACCCTCTGAGGTCGGAAGGAATGTTTGAATTGTGGAGAAACACATGTGGTTATTTTGGCAATTTGCCATAAATATCAAAAAATATCAAGACATCTATTGGGACATTTCTATTACAAATTCTTGGACTACTAAGCAACAATCACTACTGAGCTGAAGAAGTCTTCTACGAAACGCAGCCAGGATCTAGAGGGTGCGTACTCTTTTGGGACTCTCTTCTTGCATATTCTTGTTATTGTTCATTTGTGTTACCTATATTGCAATCAGCAGGATCTGTGCTTCCTGTTATGTATATGGTGACTGTACACCTGAATGAGTTGTATATATAGAATAGAATAGAATAGTTTAAAATTGGAGTAAGACTTCTAATACATGGTTTATGAATTTAATAAACTAAATTGCTACATATTGAATGACTTTGGAGCCTATGTGCTGTTCTGGAACCTCTAACCGCCAGGTACTAGCTGGAGATCTCCTGCTATTACAACCAATCTCCAGCCGATAGAGATAAGTTCACCTGGAGAAAATGACCACTTTGGCAATTGGCCTCTATGACACTGAAGTCCCTCCCCAAACCCCACCCTCCTCAGGCTCTGCCCCAAAAACCTCCCGCCAGTGGTGAAGAGGGACCGGGCAGCCCTATCAGGCAGGGCCATGCCTCGCCAGGCCAGATTGGAACTAGGGGAGGGTGGCTGCCTCGGCTGGCTCGTGGGCTAGATCAGTATTCTCAGGGGGCTGGATCCGCCCCCCAAGTCATATATTTGACACACCTGTCATAGCATCTAAAGTAGGGCTGTCAAAAAAAAAATTCGGTACAGTTCGGATTCGGCAAAATTCGGCCCGTTTTTATTCGGGCCGTTTCAAAGTCCGAACTCCCCCGCTTCGGATCCCCGGAAATTCAGGGGGATCCGGAGTTCGGGGGAAAATTCGGCCCCCGCGCGCCTTCAGAGGGATTCCATGAAGGCGCGCAGGGGCCCTTTAAACTGATCTGAGCCTCCCAGCTGGGAGGCGCAGGTCAGTTTAAAGGGCAGCCCGCACCTTTCAGCGGGCTCCCCTGGAGAGGCGCGGGCTGCCCTTTAAACTGATCTGCGCCTCCCGGCCGGGAGGCACAGATCAGTTTAAAGGGCACCCCGCGCCTCTTCAGCCGGCTCCCCTGAAGGGGGGCGGCTGCCCTTTAAACTGATCTGTGCCTCCCGGCCGGGAGGCACAAATCAGTTTAAAGGGCACCCCGCGCCTCTTCAGCGGGCTCCCCTGAAGGGGGGCGGCTGCCCTTTAAACTGATCTGTGCCTCCCGGCCTGGAGGCGCAGATCAGTTTAAAGGGCACCCCGCGCCTCTTCAGCCGGCTCCCCTGAAGGGGGGCGGCTGCCCTTTAAACTGATTTGCGCCTCCCGGCCGGGAGGCACAGATCAGTTTAAAGGGCACCCCGCGCCTCTTCAGCCGGCTCCCCTGAAGGGGGGCGGCTGCCCTTTAAACTGATCTGCGCCTCCCGGCCGGGAGGCACAGATCAGTTTAAAGGGCACCCCGCGCCTCTTCAGCCGGCTCCCCTGAAGGGGGGCGGCTGCCCTTTAAACTGATCCGTTTAAAGGGCACCTCGCGCCTCTTCAGCCGGCTCCCCTGAAGGGGGGCGGCTGCCCTTTAAACTGATCTGTGCCTCCCGGCCGGGAGGCGCAGATCAGTTTAAAGGGCACCCCGCGCTTCTTCAGCCGGCTCCCCTGAAGGGGGGCGGCTGCCCTTTAAACTGATCTGTGCCTCCCGGCCGGGAGGCGCAGATCAGTTTAAAGGGCACTCCACGCCTCTTCAGCCGGCTCCCCTGAAGGGGGGCGGCTGCCCTTTAAACTGATCTGCGCCTCCCGGCCGGGAGGCACAGATCAGTTTAAAGGGCACCCCGCGCCTGCTTACTGACGGCCGAATTTGCCTGATTTATTCGTGAACCCCCGAACTCGCTGAATTCGCCCCCCCCGGTTGCCCGCCAGTTTTGAGTTCGGATCCGTCCGAACAGAAAAGCGCCGAATCGAGGAGAATTCGGTTGATTTTCTGTTCGGACCGAACCGAATTGACAGCCCTAATCTAAAGAATATGCATGTTTTATGTGCGAGGGTATTATGCTACAACTGTGATTGCAAAGAGTCTTTGCTCTTGGTAATTTCAAAGCAATGGCTTGTGAGTTCTTAGCAGCCTCTGGAAAGCCAGGAGGTCTTTCCCAGCATCACAATAAACAGCAAATTGGCTTGGTGCTTGGATTTCTCAGCCTGACGATATTTATGCATAACGGCTCAAAGTAACTGGCTTACAAAAATTGGTTTTGACTGATCCAACAGCCATGCATGTTTTTCCAATCAAGATGGTTGATGAATGCAAAGTGTTTCTATGGCAACAAGTTACAAAAGAAGGGGATCCAGTTGGGGGGATTTGTCAACATATGATGGAAATGCAGTACAAATACCAATAGCCTGGTTGTGTTGTCCTGGAAGAGTTGGTGTGGCTTTCTAGAAGATGTTTGTCATTGTTGCGACTGATTGCCTTGAGAACATCAAAAATTAAGGCTGGGAAGAAAGGGATTTCCTTACGGTCAAGACCCACTTGGTCACTGTGGAGTCAGTGACAAACATCCCATTTGGAACCAGAATAAAATGTGATGTGAGCACAAATGCAAAGGAGCAGTGTGGAATAGATATGAACGGTTGTCAGTACTACACTACAGGAATTTGTGCTTGCAAAGGGAAGGTTGATTTTCAGTCCACCCAAAAAGATTTGCCTTATTTTATATAAGTAATAAATGAGTGCCATTTTTCTTGGAAAGTGTCTAATATAGCAGCGCCTCTAGATCAGAGGTCCCCAGCCTTTTTGAGCCTGCGGGCTCCTTTGGAATTCTGGCACAGCATGGTGGGTGCAGTCTAGGTTCGCCAACCTCCAGGTAGTAGCTGGAGATCTCCCGCTATTACAACTGATCTCCAGCCGCTAGCGATCAGTTCACCTGGAGAAAATAGCCACTTTGGCAATTGGACTCTGTGGCATTGAAGTCCCTCCCCTCCCCAAACCCCGCCCTCCTCAGGCTCTGCCCCAAAAATCTCCAGGTATTTCCCAACCCAGAGCTGGCAACCCTAGTGCAAGCGCAAAATGGCGGCCATATAATGGCTGCTAACCACAGGAGGCAGAGCCAGACCCAAAATGGCTGCCACAGCTTACCTTCAGTCACACAGTGAAGATCCTTGCGTTGTGGCTATTGCTGCCCAAGCATTTTTTTAAAAAAATCTGCACAACCAATCAAATCTCTAATGCCCAATCAGAAGCCTTATTGGGCAAACTCTCCATCTGGCCTTTCACACTTTCTAAAATCACTTGGCATGTGCTGGGAAAGGTATCTGTGGACGCCATGGCGGCCACGGGCACCACGTTGGGAAACCCTGCTCTAGATAATTTTATCTTGAATTTTTCCATGAAGGATATTCCCAGGGATGTTTGTACCAAGAATCTAACAGATCCACAGATTTCCTGCATCAAGGAATTTATAGTTGATCAGTACTGATGTGATACAGTGAAGTAGGCCTTGTATTGAAGAACTTAACCAAAAATTTGGAGAGGGGGCTTTGTATGGTATGTATGGTAGAGGCTAAGTTTAAGGCTGCCAGCTGTGGGTTCAGAAATTCCTGACGATTTGGGAGAAAAGCCTGGGGAAGGCAGGGTTTGGGGAGAGGAAGAACCTCAGCTGGGTATAATGCCGTAGAATCCATCCTCCAAAGCAATATTTTCTACAGGAGAACTGAGCTCTGTAGTCTGGAGATCAGTTGTAATTCCAGAAGATCATCAGGCTCCACCTAGAATTTGAAGGAGAACCAAGACAGCACAGAAACAATATATGCAATGCTTAATTTTATAAGTGAATAAAGTGCGAAAGTGACAATAAATATATACAATATAATACAACAAGATACAGGTAAGGAGTATATCTCAATCCAGCATATCCAGGACTTGGAAACCTCTCAAGTCCATTCAGATGTAATTCCAATATGTCCAGTAGTTATATAGGAAGAATATTTCCTTTGTGGGGATCAGTTGTATGTCTTTTCCTGGATATGCTGGATTGAGATATACTACTTACCTGTATCTTGTTGTATTATATTGTATATATTTATTGTCACTTTTGCACTTTATTCACTTATAAAATTAAGCATTGCATATATTGTTTCTGTGCTGTCTTGGTTCTCCAATACTTCTACAGCACTGAGCCTTCGTTTTTTCCACGGTCCACCTAGGATTTGACAACCACAGCTATACCAACAATTTTTATTTTATTAATCCTATTTATATCCCATCAACACCCACCCCCACCCCCAGCCAAGGCAGGGCCTAGGGTGGTTTACATCAAAGAATAAAGCACAATTGGTTAACAAAATATGGAAACAAACAATAAAACTCTAATTCCATATGATCCCAAAAACAGGTCTAAAATTATGATGCCATTTGACTTACAAATTTCCTTCCCACAGCAGAAATAGTGTAAAATTAAAAATTCTGGTCAACAAATTGGAGAGGTTAAAAAAGTACAAACATGGACAACCCAGAATGGAGTGGATGAACGTTATAATTGCCACTTTAATTTTTTTATTTGTACAATCAACCGTCAATTCATGCCACTGCCTGCCGACACTCAGCTGGTTGGCGGGCGGAAGCAGGCTGGCAGAAGCGGGGGAGTGATCTGCGTCCCCTGCATGATAATGTTATTTCTGGCTTGATGTGGAAGTGCTGGCATCACACCGGGGGGTCGCTCTAGCACTCTCCCCAAAAACTCTGTGAATACCATAGAGTTTTGGGCCAAGGGCCAAGCTTCCCCCCCAGTGCGATGCTGGCTCTTCCACATCAAGATGGAAGTGACATCATCGTGCAGGGGATGAAGATCGCCGCCCCGAACCCATTTCCCCAAATCTCCCACCAGTTGCCAGGAGGGACCTGGCAACCCTTCTTGTCAACCACCTCTAATACCACAATATTGTATGATCAGAATCAGCAAGGAACCCAGATAGCTATTGTAGCACTGTATGATTTGTGATGAAATGTCTAACTTGATTCATTTAAAAGTAATTACCATTTACACCATGAAATTTGCTCTCCTCCAAATGGCGGGACGCATCTTTGTTCATGAATTTTTCAAAAAACAATGCAGCATATCTCTGTTATGCTTTAATAAATACAGCACTTGTACGTGGTAGACAGAATGGTCCAACTGGCTAGACAACCATTGTTGGTTAGTATTCATTTTAAAATGGCACTTTCCCATTGCGCTTGTTTTCTTGAGTGCTTCTTGTTGCTGAATCATTGGAGAAGATAGACTGTTTGCATACTGTCAACTAGAAGAAATGGACAGTTAAGTATCTGACACACCAGTTTGATTTGAATGACAGTGCTGCCATAGAATCTAGGCCTGAGATGTCCCGTCACAGTTGCTTAGATCAGTTTTTGTTGCCTGAGGATGCTGATAGTGTGCTTGGAATAAGTTGTTCTGGTTTAAAGCTTCCGAATGTCATCCTCTTAAAACAGCCTCTGGGCATGTTTTCTGCCATCTTAAAACAAGGGCTTGTGATGGGTGTGAATGGCTGATCTGCAGGGACAAGGATGTTGTCATAGTCAGAAATTCCATCTCTTTCCTAAGGAAAGCCTCTCACTTGTCTGCCTTCGAATGGCACTCTGTTTCTTAATAGACAGCTTCCCAGTCAGGTTCGTCTTCCTGAGATCACTTTCTGGGGGTCACTGGACCCAACTTTATCACTGGTCCAGGAGCTGCCGTCAGTGCCGATGCCTCTGTAACAGCTCAGATATTTGACAGAATTTATATGGCTCAAGGAAAGGAGGCATGTGGTCCCTGTGTGGTGTCTTAATACTTGCCAGAAAAGCCTGGGTGCCTGTCTCAGCACAAATTTTGGTAGCATGTGTGTAGGGTTGCCGTCCTCCAGGTACTAGCTGGAGATCTCCTGCTATTACAACTAATCTCCAGCCGATAGAGATCAGTTCACCGGGAGAAAATGGCCACTTTTGAAATTGGACTCTATGGCATTGAAGTCCTTCCCCTCCGCAAACCCCGCCCTCCTCAGGCCCTGCCCCAAAAACTGCCCGCCAGTGGCAAAGAGGGATCTGGCAAGCCTATATGTGTGGCAGAATTGTATGGCTTTGCTGAACTTGCCAAGTAGAGGATGCCAGTTTAGTTATACCACAAACCAGGGTGTGTTTTTGCAGTGCGTCATTGCAGCTAAAGATTGGGTGTTATATCAGCAGAAAAGGAGAGGCTTACAAAATGACTCCATTATTTTGGCAACAAGTACCAAGGTCCTTTCACTTTGTCTTTCTTACTCAGTGTTCACAATCAAAAAAGAACAGCCTCAGACTCCTTCCTACTTTTACTACTCTTTTGTTGTGTCATGAAATTTAAAGGCCTCTAATCCTGTCATATGGACTTAAAGCAAGACAGTTTTCTCCTTCCTTTTTTGGAGAATAAGCAGCATAACATTTAGTTGCATGTCACTTTTTTTTTTACTGATTTATCACAAATGTAAACATCAAAGCCATTCAAATATACCAAAAGCTTTTCTCTACCCCACAGAGTACAGAATTGCTCCCTGGAAATTTTGAAATTTGTAAATATAGGGAAAGCGCTGTTTTTTAAAATCAGAACAAGAACTTGCCAATGTTTCTTTTTTTTTTTTGTAAAAAGAGAGATGTTTGATTACATTTTAACATAATGCCAAATAGTTTATTTATTTTAATTTTTTTGCAACTGTTTAAAAATCCGCAAGAATAATCCAATTGGCGGTGGATTTTGGTTACAACTGTATTTAATGCTTCCAATATCAAAACAATTTTCTAGGGAGAATCCATTCCCATCACCCAGAGAAAATTCATTATCTTTCCTTGGCATTCTGTCTAAATAGCCCTTGAACACTTCTGAGCTTTGTTTGCAAGTTCATCGGAGCTAGCCGTAGGCCAAAAAGCAGGGAGTCCATTTTGCATATCATCTTGACTATAAGGCAAAGGCACTCATGGGCTTGGAAGCCACCTGTGGCTCTTTGAAATGCCACCTGTGGCTTTTTAGAGCCCCCACCCCACAGACACACACCTTGTTCCAGGAAAGTGGGCAATTGCTTTAGATTAATTTGGAAGAATTTCGTCAGTACTGTGGGTTCAAGCTGTTTTATTTTTATAACACGACACCAACTTGCCCATGACAATTATATTGAGGTTGTGCAGATGTAGGGATTTTGCTGGGTCTGAGGCTGGGTCAACGTATGCTGCTGAATAAGGTGGTACTATGCTCAGAGGTTCTGTGGTCATTAAAAGGCTGGTGTTACATATTATTGTTTGGGGTGGTACGCAGGGCAGACAGTAGCCTGGCGGTTCTTTTGGTTGATAGGAATTGCAAATGTTGCTTTCCGTGATCCACAGAGCGAGTACCGCTGCTGTAAGAAAAGGACCGACATGAGTTCCTTGTATTTCCCACATGGTGAACATTCCAGGGCTCTAAAAGCCACTAGACGGCATGCCAGCGGCACTCAGTCTTAAATACCACTGAGCATGCTCAGCAATTGCACTGTAGGGGCATCTACATTTGAGAACACCTTTCCTATGTGTCCATAAAAACAAAAAAAAATTGACAAGCTGTGTGTTTAGACATCTGTGACGAATTCTGGCACGAGATTTGTTTTACCCCTTCAGGAATCTCTTGCAAAACGTAAGCCTAAATGACCAGCCAGATTAGTTGATGTACGGTGTTCCTGTTCTTCTCATTTCTACCAGCATAAATGAATAAAAGATGAAACTGTGTTGCATATTTTCTTTTCTATTTCCGTCCGTATTGACACAGATTGCTCATTTGCCATGAATCATACTCACTTTGTCAGTCTTAAAGCAGCAGGTGAAAATATGTCGGTCTCTGGAATTTGCTTTGCATGGTAATGTACGGCTGCAGGCTAAGATGCTTTGATGTAAACCTGGTGAAATTTGTTTCCATCTTTTTTACCATTTAGTAAAAACACATTTGCTCAGAGTAAGAGCCATGGTAATGTAAATGATTTTTTAAAGATTGCTTGTTGACTTTAATGAATGAAAAAGGAAAGGATGTATCAACATTTGGATGCTCACATTATGCAACTAGCGTCAGCCATCATTCTTAGGAACAATTGTTTTAAAGCAACATTTCAGTGATTTCTCTGTGTCTTGGAAATAGACGGATTTGGAGATATGGTGGTCACATGATTTTACTTCTAAGATATGGTTATTTCTAAGATATGCCTTCCAAACTTGCTACCCAGTAGGTAAATACTAGGTAAACCCCAGCCAGGTTCTTTCACAACCATCCTATTTTTGCAATCCTAGTCAATCCTTGCCCTGGCCTGGATGGCCCAGGCTAGCCTGATCTCGTCAGATCTCAGAAGATAAGCAGGGTCAGCCCTGGTTAGTATTTGGATGGGAGACCACCAAAGAATACCAGGGTTGCTGTGCAGAGGAAGGCACTGGCAAACCACCTCTGTTAGGCTCTTGCCATGAAAACCCCAAAAGGGGTCGCCATAAGTCGGCTGCGACTTGAAGGCACTTTACACACACACACACACACACACACACAGTCAATCCTTGTCCCAATGAGCTGCCATATTTTCTCATCTTATGGGCAAATCACATGTTGAACAAAGATTAAATTTTATAAAATTGTTAACTGTGGGGCTCTGATACTAGAAGTAACACTTGCAAGGAAGAAAAATACCTGAGAGAAAGCATTTGGGGGAATATTTTGAACGATGGAGGTGTTCCTTCCACCTGTTGCTGTAGGGCTTTACACTGGATTTCGGTACAACTCAAGTTTGAGTATATACCATCACAAGTACATTGACCTGGTTATTATTTGGAGACACTCTGAAAACCATTATTTGGAGACACTCTCAAAACCATTTCCAGCAATATATTAAAGGTTGTGTATACCAGTTGACTCCCTGACCTGGATGGCCCAGGCTAGCCTGATCTCGTCAGACCTCAGAAGCTAAGCAGGGTCAGCCCTGGTTAGTATTTGGATGGGAGACCATCAAGGAATACTAGGGTTGCTGTGCAGAGGAAGGCACTGGCAAACCACCTCTGTTAGTCACTTGCCATGAAAACCCCAAAAAGGGGTCGCCATAAGTTGGCTGTGACTTGACGGCACTTTACACACATGTACCAGTTGACATGATACATAATCTATTGGTAAACAATAGTATTGGGTAAGGCTTGGGGGTGGACTTCCCTGACCTGGATGGCTCGCTTGATCTCATCAGATCTCAGAGACTATGCAGGGTCAGCCCTGCTTAGTGTTTGGATGGGATGCAGAGGCAGGCAATGGCAAACCACCTCTGAAAGTCTCTTGCCTTGAAAACCCTACAGGGTTGCCATAAGTCAGCAGCACTTCCCATCAAAACCACCAAAGTTTGGTGGTGTACTTTAGGAATCAGGAGGTCCCCTTAATTGGGTAGGCCAAACTAGGAATTCATCAGTAGATGTGGGGTTGGAACCCGAGCCTGTCAATGTACAGCAGAGAACTAGTAGTGGAAAGACATGAGTTGATGATAAGAGGTAAGTGGGGAAAGGTGCCTTAAATCAGCCTTTCTTCCTACAGTAGTACACTTGTACAAATCACAGATGTTACAGACATCTTGGTTTTTATGTAGCTTTAGCCTTTATAGGGTTGCCAACCTCTAGGTGGGGCCTGGAGATCTCCTGGAGTTACAACTCCAGATTGCTGATATGAGTTTCCTTGGAGAAAATGGCTGCTTTGAAAGGCAGACTGTATGGTGTTATCACCCACTGAGGTCCCTCCCTCCCCTTTCCAAAACCCACCATCCCCAGGCTCCACCCCCAAATCTCCAGGAATTTCCCAACCTGGAGTTGGCAACCCTAAGCCTTTGGGAGATTTTATTTTAACCAAAGATGTTAAATTCACAGAAGAGGTTAAGAGGGGAAACATGGGAAGCATTTATATAGTACAGTCAGTACAATGAAGCTCTTTTGTGCTCACTTCTCATTCAGGTATCATTGAGTTCTCTAACAAAAGAACTGCCCAAGATAGCCCATTATTTGTCAGAGCACAGTAACCTCAGCACACAGATTAACTTTGTGCTACCAATAAACCTCTTAGAATATCTTTCATTTGCTGAGTTCATAACAAAATGGCTTCATATACCAAAGTATCCGTTTTGAAGCAGTGCTGAGATTACTGAGTAGAGACTGCTGCTGTTAGCAATGCCTGTATAGAAAGTTCATTGGAGAAGATAACGCTGAGATTGCATTTTCCTCTGGCCTGCAGTTAGAGGGCACATCTCTGGCACGTGGGTTTTCTCCCCTTGTGGCAGTGAAGCTAGGAATACATCCTGTATGTGCATCACTGTAAAGGAGAGTGGTCATTGACTGTCTGAAAAGAGTAAAATGTACAAACTATATACTCCTCTTTTAATAGGGTTGCCTATTAAATGAGCGTATTGCAGGCGGCCCATGAATTCCTTCCGCCTTGAAGGAATTCATGCGCCACCTGCAATACGCTCATTTGACGCATTCCCCTGCGCGACGGTCCTTACCGGCAACACTGTTTTCCAATTCGTTTTAAGTGTACCGGGACGTCTGGATATTGCATTGAGCTGAAGAAGTTACTCACTCGAAACGTGGACCCATGACTAGCCACACGTACTCCAACTGTTACTAATTGAACTCTGCCTTCAGGCGCGCTTGGACCTTCCCCCCACCCCTTATTGAGGTTTTTCCAATACAACAATTTTTTTGCCATTGGCATTATTGTGGGGTGATATTTCTGTATTTGGAGGCTTGTTGCCCCTGCCGTGTTGTTCATTATTGTTGTTGTGCTTCACTGTATATTGCATTGCACATTATTGTTTGTTGCTTGTTGTTTATTGTTTATATGCACTCTTTTCGGTGTGTTAGCATGAAATGAATGTCGAACAAATCCAGTTTTCAAATTATGCGTTATTATTTATGAGTTTTCGTGCCGCCATTCTCTTAAGTTACTTAACTCTGGCACAGGTTTTGTCTTTACTTGTAACAGTACCTGGAGGTTGGCAACCCTGTCTTTTAAGCATTCCACATTATCTCTATAATCCTTATAACAACCTGACGGAGTAGTTCAATATTATTATTTATTATTAATTTTGTTTAGAAAATGTTTGTGCCACCTATCCAGGAACCTTCCCGAGGCTGTTTACAAAAGAAAAACACAAAGCAGTGAAAGATATTCATTAATTAAAATCCAACATTAAAAACCCAGCCCAGCATAAAAACATAGGCCAGGAAAACAGACCACTGACACTTTAAAATAACAGTTCCCAGACTAATATGGTGTTATCAGATGGACACCTTAATTATCCCCAAAATAAAGTATGAAGCTGAAAGTGAGAGAGAGTAGCTTATCCAAGAAACATAATAGGGCCAGCATTATTATTATTATTTTGCCGTCAAGTCACAGCTGACTTATGGCGACCCCATCGGGTTTTCAAGGCAAGATACGTTCAGAGGTGGTTTGCCATTGCCTGCCTCTGCATAACCACCCTGATATTCCTTGGAGGTCTCCCATCCAAATACTGACCAGGGCCTATCATGCTTGGTTTCCGAGATCTAATGAGATCAGGCGATCCTGGGCTATCTGGGTCAAGGCAAGAGTAAGCTACTGAATGTAAATTATCTACCTTCTACTGAAGGCGCAATTGGACTATTTTTTTCCCCTCTTCTGCACTTCTGGATTCTTGATGGAATCTAGAAGGCTTCTCCTCGAATCTTGCCCTGCGCTGGCAATTAGCCATTTGTATTAATCCTTGGTGCATATTTCTGCTATTTTGCATACATAACCGTGGCCTTCATTGATGATCAATAAAGGATACCATCCAGCGCATGGATTTCAATAGCAATTCTCTCCATCATTTTTGAGAAAATTACATCCCAAATTTACATGTGGATAAAGAATTAAGCTTGGGGTTTTTTTACAAGTCCCTTTGACATGATTTTATGCCAATACCTTATAAAATGGTTGGTTGTCTATATCTAAATTTCAGCATCAAATATTTTCTTAAAAGAAAGCCAAGTCATTAAGCTTGATCAACTTTCTCTTTCTGTAATGACTCTTGAATTATGTGGTGACCCATACTAATTATCTGAAGCAATTAGCCCTTCTCCTGAGTAAACACCTTTGACCCCAGTGAATTGTAGTAATTGACCATCTGATTATAGTAATTACAAAAAAACCCACCCTGCTCCAGATTTGCACATTTGCTCCATATGAACTCAGGAAATAAACAAAGTGCTTCCACTCTGCAAATCTGAAAGCTACTCAGGCTCAACAACAGCTGGTCAGGGGGTGAGATCCTCAAGGGACATGTGAAAGCTGTGCATTAAACAACCAGCGATAGCAATTTTTAGTACATCGATGGCAAGAGCACGTGCGGCTTCTTTTCAACAAATGCTCCAGTTTTAAGCACTCGCTTTAGGAATAGAACATATTATTGAATTAAGTGTAGAAGGTATTCACTCAAAGAAACACAATAGATTGGGCTGCTAAAGAAAAAAAATTCCTACTTCAGGTGTACAAAGGCACTCCGAAGTTCAGTATTAGTACAGCGCATCTCTGCATTGGCTTGACTTGTTCTGTGCATAAAGCATCGTGTGAATTGTCTCTGCTACCGGTCCCATTTGCTGTACCTGTGTCTTGTTATTCACTGACCTTGCCTCTAGTACCGCCTGCTTCCATTTGGATCACAAAGCTCTCTGGCTCACATCGCAGTATTTATCCCACTTGCTTAGCCTCGGCAATAATCTTACTCTCAACATACTTTCCCCACCTGGTCTGTAGTCTCCCACTGCTGTTCGCCTATGTTTATCTTTCATCCCACTTTTCGACCTCACTGACCCAATTACTTTTGTTATTAATGAATTTGACATGTCCCCCCTCTTGCTTTCCATCCTTCTCGCTCCGTGATAGTTGGGCACACCATTATCTCCCTTGTCCTCCAGGCATGCAACAATGTGACCCTCTTCAGCTCCTCGCTTTCATTCCGTATCTGTGCTGTTGCTAACTTTTGGTTTCTAACAGGTTCTGTGCATCCTGAAATGTCCATATTAGACTTGGAAGAGACAGATGTACTGTGGGGTGCAGCCATGTGCTGCTCTCAGGATGGCTCTTAAGAAAGCTGGCCTGATGTTAAGAAAAATCCAGGGCCCTGCAGCAACATTGAGCTTTTGGAGAACTCTTTGACATGTTTTCCTCTATGAGCACCATTAAAATAATTGGAATAGGGATTTGGTTCTTTCGGTATTATTTTTAATGGGAGGTAAATGATGTGCTATCCGCTATTGCACACTGTTCCCAAAATAGTTTCTTCAGGCTACACAACTTGCAGGAAGACTTGAAAATGCCATTGCAAGATATTATTTTAAGAATATCCAAGTGAAGATCTCTGCCTTCCTGTAAACCGTACTACTTTCTAATATTGGCGTTGTTATACTCTTGTGTTCTTTTAAAACTATTTTTCTTTAAGCCACCACTGTATTAATAACCAATTAGTTCATCAAAATCTAATACCACCAGATGGAAGTTCCTGACATATTTCTCGGGTTCTGTGATTATCTGTGTGTGTCTGTCTTTGCCATTGACAGGGATACCCAAATAAGATTTATGTCCCTCTGAGACATCAGTGCCTGCCATAATTGATATTCTGCAATTGTGAGTCCCCGTTAAAGCATTATGCATCTTCCTGTCCATAAACTATCTTTGATCGTGAGTGCCCATTATGCTGTACTGATGAGTTAAAACAGGATGCATTTATTTAGTCACTTTCTCATTCATACCAGCTTATGTATACCTCAAGGGCATTGAGAGAGAGAGAGAGAGAGAGAGTGGGAAAGAAAGAAAGAAAGAAAGAAAGAAAGAAAGAAAGAAAGAAAGAAAGAAAGAAAGAAAGAAAGAAAGAAAGAAAGAAAGAAAGAAAGAAAGAAAGAAAGAAAGAAAGAAAGAACAATTCAGGAATCAGATGCAACCTGGCATTATAGATGTTACAGTTTTAAGTAGGGATTGTACTCTTTTTTTTTTCTTTTCAGTATTCTGCAGCAACAAAACTAATGAATATATAATTTTCTCTCCTTTTTGCTTGTCTTGCCTTGCTAACACGGACATCTCCAAAGGCTCAGGTTGGTGATGTAATCTGTCTTGATCTTTATTGTTCGCATTTAGTTGAGGAGGATCTCCTCGTTCTGTTATACTTCACCACTAAGCCCCCCTCCCTCTTTGAAACCCAAAATTATTACACCATAACCTAGAGATGTCCAGAAAGACTCTACTTTCATTTGCTTGCTGCTGAGCACGTCCTTACGGTTCAGCAAAAAATCACTGCTTCAAAATCACACAGCATATATCCTTATTTATATCTGTTTAAATTTGCTATGCTTGCTTTATTTTATGACGGGG
This sequence comes from Euleptes europaea, assembly GCF_029931775.1. Lineage (NCBI taxonomy): Eukaryota > Metazoa > Chordata > Lepidosauria > Squamata > Sphaerodactylidae > Euleptes > Euleptes europaea. Next base: position 20,457,506 of record NC_079326.1, read on the forward strand.
GGAGAGAAAGCAGAAACTACAATATCTAGAGATTTTCGAATCAGCAGAAAACTCACAAATGCTCAATAGTCTTTGCACTAATAAGTCTGCTCCTTAGGTTAGGCTTTGTATGCGGCAGCACACTAATATATATATATATTTAGAGTCTGAAAACGGTGAGAATAGCATTCCCTGGGCATTTCAGAGGCCCAAACCACTTTGGATGAAATATTTCCCTGATAATGAAAGTCAGGTTCCTAGGTTTGTGTGTGTGTGTTTTTAAATCTTAATGGAACAACCATTTGTCATTTTAAAAGCATGTATACAGTACAACATGTTACTGTCTAAAGTTCTTTCACATAATCTAAGATCAGTTGCTTTACATAGGTCAACCCTGCTGTACTCTCAGTTCCCCAGGATGATGAGATTAGCATGTGGACAGGAATGAGCCTGTGGACATTGTGTATTTAGATTTCCAAAAGACTTTTGACAAAGTCCCCTACCAAAGACTGCTAAGCAAGCTTCATAGTCATGGGATAAGAGGACAAGTCCTCTTATGGATTGAGAGCTGGCTAAAAAATAGGAAGCATAGAGTAGGAATTAATGGTCAGTTCTCACAATGGAGGTATGTGAGCAGCAGGTCCCTCAGGGATCTGTGTTGGGACCGGTGCTTTTCAACCTGTTCATCAATGACCTGGTGTTGGGGGTGAACAGGGAGGTGGCCAAGTTTGCAGATGACACAAAATTATTTAGGTTGGTTAAAACAAAAACTTCACATATACACTGATGGGATCTGTGCTGGCAGCGACAGACCAAGAAAGGGATCTTGGGGTGGTAGTGGATAGCTCGATGAAGATGTCAACCCAGTGTGCGGCTGCTGTGAAAAAGGCAAAATCCATGCTGGCCATAATCAGACGAGGAATAGAGAATAAAACTGCTGCTATCATACTGCCCTTGTACAAATCTATGGTGAGACCACACTTGGAATATTGTATACAGTTCTGGTCACCACACCTAAAAAAGGATATTGCAGAGCTTGAGAAGGTGCAGAAAACAGCAACCAAAATGAATAGGAGACTAGAGCAATTGCCCTATGAGGAGCAGTTAAAATGCTTAGGGTTGTTTAGCTTGGAAAGAAGGCGGTGAAGGGGAGATATGATAGAGGTCTATAAAATTATGTATGGTATGGAGAGAGTGGGCAGGGAGAAGCTTTTCTCCCTCTCTCATAATACTAGAATGCGGGGTCATCGGCTGAAGTTGGAGGGTGAGAGATTCAAATCAGATAAGAGGAAGTATTTCTTCACACAACGCATAGTTAAATTGTGGAACTCCCTGCCCCAGGATGTGGTGATGGCAGCCAACTTGGAAGGCTTTAAGAGTGGAGTAGCCATGTTCACGGAGGGGAGGGGTATTCATGGCTACTAGTCAAAATGGATACTAGTCATGATGCATACCTATTCTCTCCAGGATCAGAGGAGCATGCCTATGATCCTATGATATTAGGTGCTTTGGAACACAGGCAGGACAATGTTGCTGCAGTTGTCTTGTTTGTGGGCTTCCTAGAGGCACTGTGTGAACAGACTGCTGGACTTGGTGGTCTTGGTCTGATCCAGCATGGCCTTTCTTATGTTCTTATCTCACCCTGAGAAATACCCATAAGCACAGAAGGTTCAGGATACCATATGCCTTTTGCTTAGCATGAAATAATATAGAGTTTTTAGGTAAAGTAAGAGAGTAATTCTAAGCAGGTCCACTCAGAATTTTACTGAGATCTAATCAGTGGGGCTTAGTCCCAGGAAGAAGAAGAGTTGGCTTTTATACCCCGCTTTTCTCTATCATAAGGAGTCTCAAAGCGGCTTACTATCACCCCCTCCCCCCAAACAGGCTCTTTTTGAGGTAGGTGAGGCTGAGAGAACTGTGACTAGCCCAAGGTCACCCAGCAGGCTTCATCAAACCCGGTTCTCCAGATTAGAGCCCGCCACTCTTAACCACTGCACCACACTGGTTCTTAGGATTACGCTGTAAATTTCTAATGCTATTTTTGTCTCCATTCCTGTTGACAATAATCTCAGTCACATAATAGATACAAGAAATTGGCTGGTCTGAAGGTAGTGGGTTATTTCAATTGATTGTTCACAGCCAGAAGTGGTACAAGAAATCGTTAGCATTCTAAATGCTGTCAGGATCCCAGAATAAGCCATTCCTATTCAACCTCTGGAATCAACTTTTTAAGTACAGCTGATGGCTGTAGCATTAGTTCCAAGAGGATTCCTCAAGAAACATCTGCTGTGTTGAGATGGAAGTGATGGCAAAGGCCAGGTCCCTCTGTTCAGAATTGCAGGAGAGGTGCCTGTAGCTGTAACGCCGTCACTAAGAGGTGGAGGTTCTTGGGAAGGGATCCATTTCATTTCTGCTGTTTCCGTGGGACTCGTCCCTTCTTCCCCGCACCAACCAAGGCTTCAGCACTTTGAAAACATTTAGCACTGCACCAGCTTGGGGAATCAATGTAGTTTACAAGCCGGGAATCTGTTGTTCACACAGAGCTTTAGGGTCTCCTAACTCCTGCTGTTACTAATTAGAGACCTGGAGTTTATTGAAATGAATAATCACTCCGAGAATATTTTATCCCATATTTTTCACATTTAATTACACTAGCTCATTTAAAAAACTCTGTGGAAGGATGCCAGTGACTTAACACTTTGGAATCAGATGACTTTAAAAACACCCACCCACACCATGAGGTTTATAGAAAAGGAAACTGTTTAGGGCTATTAATCTGAATAAATAAATTGCCGTCCCTGGAGTTCCAGCTTGGAGTAGAATGGCAAGGACTTGAGAGAGCTCACGTCAATCAGTTGTCTCTGTTTTTCTCTCAGAGAAATCATTTTCCAGTCATTGTGCATCAACTAATTTGAGCAGAGATACCCGTCTCTGAATATTCAATGCTGTATTAGGACATTATCAAGAGACAAGTTACTTAAGAGCCGGGATTTTAAAAATCAGCCAGATGAGTTGGAAGAGACAACAAGAGAATCTGAAGAGCTGTATTCATTCGCAAATAATAATAATGATAGTAACAATCATAATAAGCAACTTTTATTAATCTTCCAAACAATCCTGTTCTACCTTATTCCAATTTTATGGAGGCAAATGGAACATGACACTGTGTCTTGCCCAAAAATAGCCTGGTGGTTTTGTGAAAGCATTGAGATTTTGAACCCATTTGCCATGGGAAATAATATAACAGTCTGCCTGTCAGACCAATTCCTGTCTGCATTGCCTTATTTGAACTTTTCCTGATGGCTTTTGGAAACCGAATCAGTGTTAATACTGATTTTTCTCCAGAGCATATAAATATTCTTAAGTATTTGTTACTAGCAAAAAGCTTACTTCTGAGTAGATTGCTTCCTTATTCTTTCTCAACCCAGCTAGGAACAATGCTGGGCTACTGTGAGGACAAACCAAAGCAATAATGTAAGGTTGATATAGAATGTTTTTCTGCTTTGTACATCCTTCTGATTTCATCACAGCCTCTTAAAATGAAGTTCGTTCAAAGTATTTCCCCCCCCCCCATTATAATACTTTAGCAACACACAGCAGTAGTTCTAGCCAGGATGAAGAAACAAGTAATGGAGGGGATCAGTCCTTTGACTTTTTTAGCCAGTAGCTATGTAAAACATAGGGGAAGGCATCACAGTTCCGTGATACACCACATATGGAAAGTCTTTGGTTCAATCTCAGCTCCTCCAGTTAAAGGCTTTTGGACAGTAGAACAACCTTTCTTGAAAAGGTTTGCTTGGATTCCTTTGCCATTCAGATTAGAATGATCCTAAGCTGGTCTCCTCAGAGTAAGTATCATTTTATTCATTGGGGCCTAGTTCCAGGAAGAAGTTCTTAGGATTGCTGCCTAAATCAACCAGCGAAAGAAAGGCAGCCTCGTGTTCACTGTTCTCTGCTTAGGTATGTGGCTTATTTTGAATGTCTACTTTTGAACATACAAACTAGAATGAACTTATCTTGGGTGAAACATTTTGTATGCCTACATGGTAAATTGTAGAATTTCATGGACTTTGTCCCCTAAATGTTTCATGATTTAAATAGCCTGATTTATTTCTTCTGAGTGCTTTTCCATGTTTCATACCTATCAGTCTGTGCTAGAGATTTTTTTAAAAAATGAATCATGTCTGGGTGTACTGGGAAACAGCTGGAGTTTTCCTGTCCCTGCCCCATCAAAATCTGCACAGCCATAATCTGCCACTTGGATTTCTATCAGCATATGTGAATAATAATAAAAAAAAAACCTTTCCAACTCCCCATAATGTACCAAGTATTTTTAAAAATCTTTTGCTATTAATCATTTAATGTTATGCAGTGACGGAACATAAATACATTATGCCTGCATGAAGTGCTATCAAGTCGTAGCTGACTTATGGCAACCCCATAGGGTTTTCGAGGCAAGAGACGAACAGAGGTGGTTTGCCATTGCCTGACTCTGTGTAACAATCCTGGACTTCCTTGGTGTTCTTCCAGTGAAGTTCTAACCAGGGGTTAGCTCCTGATATCTGACAAGATTGAACTAGCTTGGAACATTCTGCTTTTTAGCAATTCGGAGCACAGGGTTGTTGTTTTTTTAATATTCTGGTCTCCTTGCTTGGACTAGTTGGTGTTACCTGCCAGTATGCACATTGGGTGGAAATACAGGGCTGGAACAGGTAGCCTAGTCTATTAAAATGTTTCAATGGCAGTGCCATCTTAAGTAGAATTTCACCCTTCTAAGTGCAGTGGTTATATTGTTGGACTAGGATCTCAGAGGGCCAGGTTTAAATCCCTACTCTACCATGAAAGGTCACTGGGTGACCTTGAGCCAATCATACTCACAGGGTTGTTGTGAGGGTTAAATTGAGGAGGGGAGACAAACGTACGCTGTCCTGAACTCCTTAGAGAAGGAGCAGGATAAAAATGTGGTCAAATATATAAATTAATTAAAGAACTCTGCTTAGGGTGGCACTATAAGTTCTGATTTAATTCTGAATTGTTGGACTGACCAGTTGGGAAACTTTCATAAAGACCTCCTAGATTTCCTTATCCAAAGTGGAAAATCCAAGAGGTAAGTCAATACAGAGAGAGCCAGTGTGGTGAAGTGATTAAGAGCAGCGGACGCTAATCTGGAGAACCGGGTTCGATTCCCTGCTCCTCCATTTAAAGCCTGCTGGGTGACCTTGGGCCAGTCACAGTTCTCTCAGAATTCTTTCAGCCCACGCGGAGGCAGTCAGTGGCAAACCATCTCCAAACATCTCTTGCCTTGAAAACTCTACAGGGTCACCATAAGTCAGCTGCGACTTGATGGTACTTTATACATCCCCACACGTCAATAAAGGAGTGTAACAATCAGCATGATATGGCTCCTTCATAAGTAACTATTAAAGGTCAGATTAAAAATCAAGTTGAAATCGAGCATTTCTCACAAGTGATGTGATTGTTTGAGAGTCAAGGAAATACATGCATAAGCCTGTTATTCTAGAGCATGGATTCTCAACAAAGGGAAAATTCCCCCCTGGTATTCCCCTGGGGGGGGGGATTTTAGGCTTCTGGGGGGATTGGGAACATTATTCAGCAAAGTGTGATGTAAAAAGGTAAAGGTAAAGGTTCCCTGTGCAAGCACGGTCATTCTTGACCCATGGGGTGATGTCACATCCCGACATTTTCTAGGCAGACTTTGTTTACTGGGTGGTTTGCCAGTGCCTTCCCCAGTCATCTTCCTTTTACCCCCAGCAAGCTGGGTACTCATTTGACCGACCTCGGAAGGATGGAAGACTGAGTCAAACTTGAGCCGGCTACCTGAAACCAACTTCCGTTGGGATCAAACTCAGGTCGTGAGCAAAGCTTTGGACTGCAATACTGCAGCTTACCACTCTGCGCCACGGGGCTCCTAAAGTGTGATGTACTGTAGATGTACTGTAGGAGGGAAATATATTCTGAACAATGGTGAAAGGGGGGAATGGAAGAAAAAAGGTTGACAACCACTGTTCTAGAGGAACTTCCCTGAGTGAGGGCTTGCTCTGGAACAGGTGCTTTGATTAATTAAGCCCAGAAATTGCTTAGTGATGGTTAAGTTGAAAATAAATATCACTGCAATACAAGGTGGTTGTTAGTTAGCTGTGCAAGTTACCACTATGTATTTCCTGTCTAGCTTTAAGAAATGTTAGGGCATGAAAAATACTATTCTCAAGGGCTGGAAAGCTATTAACACCGCAGGGTTACTGTCTGAGTATATACAAAGCAATGATCTTGTGTTGGTGATGTGGGATTTATTGCTTCAGCTCTCTGCCCCCTCTTTGCTAAAGGGGAGCCGGCACCTACTGAAGTCAGAGAATATCAAAACAGCTGTCTCTATTAATTTTCTGTAGCCCAAGCTGCTTGAGGTTGAATGTGAGAGCTCCATTGACCAAAGTTCAGATTTTTTTAAAAAAATCACCAGGGATCTTCATGGACTGCTGGCGTAACAAAAAGAGTGAAGCATTAAAGAACCGATTCATGCTAACAGCTGTCTGATCGTGAACTCAGATTTTTGAAAAAAAAAATCACCAGGGCTCTTCAGGGACTGCCGGCGTAACATAAAGACTGAGCCATTACAGAACCGATTCATGCTAATAGCTGTCTGATCATGAACTCTGGACACTTTGGGAAAAGAGTAAAGTGGATAGAACAAATCATACCAAGTGAAAACCGCAGCTGGAGTGTCCTAGTAGCAGTGTTTAATATCTAAGTTCATACGTCTTCGCCACCCGTGCCTCAGTAAATCAAAGCATGTCAGCTAGTTCATCTAAAGAACTTGATTATTTTTCACAGGTTGTATTTTATAGTGGGGTTTCCCCTTCAGTCTCTCCGTTTCTTTCGTCTTGGTGCTTTAATGCCCACAGCCACATTCATCTTTGAAGCAATGGGCGAGTATTAATTTATCCCCATTTTGATAGGAAGAGTATAAAAACTTTCTTCAGAGTCCCAGTGCTAACTGTTAGATTCTGACATCAGTTACTTCTAATGTAAGAACGTATTGACTTTTGCTTGTGAGGAACGTCAAGATTTACTGGCTTGAAAACCGAGATCTTTGTTTAAGGAAAATTGAAGTTCATATTTTCCTAAAAGGACAAGGCATCTCGATAGTCACTAATACATCGAGCCATTCTGCTATTTTCAGAAGTTCTGAGCGCCAGCGGTTCCAGTTGATGCGAACAGAAGTGTCAGACACTGAAGTTCCTAGCACAGAATATTTGAGTAAAACAGCTTAGAATCGATGGAAAAACAAGGCTGATGTTCTCTTTTAGCCACAAATTATTGATAACCAATATGTGGTAAAGACTTTTCTAGTGATCTCACCATTATGAGTGCGCGCATGTATGTAGATATGGTGTGTGTGTCCCCCCCTTTCCCGGACAAAGTGGCAGGAGCTCATTTGAGGGCCACCACATATGGCAGAAATTTTTACACATGTGCTTGCATGAACATTAACATAATCTGCAGGTGAGAATGGAAAACTGTATTGCCTTACAACTAGGCATCTAGATAAATCTCTTTCAGGTTCCATTTTGAATCTTGGATGCCATTTTGGAGCACAGAAGCAGGGTCTTCGGAAAGCTGTAGCTGTGACTCATCTTGCACAACTGACCTTAATTATTTAAAAGCACCCTCTGTCCTGAACATAATGCTTCCCAGGAGGAAGCCATCATGAAGCTAACTAGTTGTTTCTGTAAACCATGCTTATCTGTTCCTTTGAGGTTCAAGGACTTCTCAGATAGCCATGTAATTAACACACTCCATATTAGTCAGCACATGGTAACCCTTGAACAAACCAAGCTTGTTCTCTGTATGTAATTGTAAGTAACTATAGCCATTGTTCAAAAAAAAAATTGTGGAGATTGGAGCTCCCATCTTTAATCTGTACCACAAGGGCAGAATATCCTGTTTGCCCCTAGTCAAGGTACTCTATCTTACTCACACTGAAGATAGTAAACAGATACTAAAATCATTGCTAGAATAACCCTGCCTCCTCTATCTGGGATCCTGATCCCTCCCACTGCACCCTTTCTTATTCATGCAGAGTGTGCTCCGAATGGTGTGATGACTGGATTGCAAGGATTCCCACTAGATATATTATGCATAAGCCGGTTTGCTGAGCCATCCGTGATATGCTACAAGTCATTATTATGGCTCCCAAAGTGAATTTGTGAGCACGGTAAATATCCTTGGGTGTTGATCTCCCATTGCCTTTCGCAAAAACGGCCAGGTGAGGTGGGGGAAAAGGGGGGGGGAAGTATACAGATGGGAAAGGTTGATCAAAAACAACAGAAAGAGAACTTAAGCCCAAACAATTTCCAAAGGGCAACGACATTTCACCACCTGACAATTCGGCTCCTATTAGATGACGCTATCGTTTAGCGCCAGCTGAATATCTGTCTGTTATAGAGCTAAATAAGCAAAGGAGAACCCTAACCCTGGCTAGAGGGTCAACCTTGCCTTCAGCAATCCTGGAGGGAAAGTATAGGAAGTTATCAAGATCTGAGTGGGCATGCCCTTGTGGGTCAGGTGAAATGGAAAATACAAGTCATGCTCTATTTAGGTGTATCTATTATGAGGGAATTCGTCAGAAGCTAATTCTTCCTCTTATTAACACAATGGAATCCAGTTCAGAGGAAGAGAAAAATTTCTATTATGGGAGGGAGACTCTCAGTGTTATTTGCAGGTAGCCGAGTATTGCTCTGCAGCAATTAAAATCCGCTTGGAAAGGGGTATTAGTGTTAATAAGGTGAATTTTAATTGATATAATTTTATCTGTATTTTGTACAAAGAGATTATTTATCATGTAATCGGTTTTATTGACAAGGTTTGTTTCTTTTCTGGCTAATGCCATAATAATAAATACCATACCATACCACCACCAGACAAGAAAAGTCAAGGGAGTTTTCAAGCCATTTCAAACAGCTATATTGGTTGATTGTGTTTTTGGCCTCAAGTCCAGCTTTGGCCCTTCTTAACTAAAACGTGTGTTTTCCCTGTGGTCATGCTCACTCTCTGGAACAGTCTGCCTGAGGAGGTTCATAGGCATCCCTCCTCTCTAGATTCTGGAAGTTATGCAAGGTGGTTCTTTTTTCAGAGTGCCTTCTCATATTAAGATTATTCTTTGTAATTCGCCCATTCTGATAACAAATTAAACTTGCAGTTGGCTGTAGTTGTTGTCAGGAGCTTTTAATTATTTATTTTAAAACATTTTAATGCCACTTTCCCACCCAACCTGGGTGGCATGCATAAAAATATTAAAACATTTCAACAAGTATAAAATAATTTAGTTAAAACGCAAACAAACAATACCAGAACCAGGGAGAAGGGCTGGTAAGAGTTATTGGGGGTATGCCAAACGAAACAAGAAAGTCTACACCCGCTGGTGGAAGACACTGATTGAGGGAGACGATGACTCTTCCTGGGGAGAGGGTTCCCCTGCATGGCAGAACTGAGAAAGCTCTTTCTTGGGTCACCACCTGTGTAGCCTCAGATGGTGGGGATAACTGAAGCAAGGCCTCCAAAGATGACTAGAGTGAACTGGTAGGTTTGTATGAGAGAAGGTGAGCCTTAAGGTATGTTGGTCCCAGGCCACACAGGGCTTTAAAGGTTAATACTAGTGCCTTGAATTGAGCCCCGAAGCAAATTGGAAGCCACTGTAGATGGAACAAAGCTGGAGTGTTATGATCCCTACTTCCCACTGCAGGCAATGCTCTGACCACAGCATTATGTACCAAGTGCAGCTTTACAGTCTTCAAGGGCAGCCCCATGTTGAGTGCACTGCAGTCATCTAGTCTAGATGTTACCAGGGCATGTATCACAGTGGCAAGATCTTTTCTGCCCAGGAAGAGCCGCAGCTGACTCACCTGCTAAAGCTGCTGAAACGCACCCCTGGCCACCACTGCCACCTGTTTACCCTACAGGAGGCCTGGGTCCAGAAGCACCCCCAAGCTATGAACCTGCTCATTTAGGGGGAGTGCAATTCCATTCAGAACAGTGGATATCCCTTTTCCTGGGTCAGGACTCCCCCCCACCAGTAGCATCTCATTTTGTTGGGATTAACTTTCAGTTTGTTAGCCCTCATCTATTCCAAAACTGCCTCTTGGCACTTGTTCACAGTTTCCACATCTTCCATGGGATCTGCTGGTAGTACATGATAGATCTGAGTGTCATCAGCATATTGTCGTCAACTGAGCCCAAATTTCTGGCTGATCTCTCCTAGCCTGGGTGAGGGGGCAAGATGAAAACGTGGGCGAGTCATAGACCAGAGGCCTAAGGGCGGAGCTGCAGTCCCCAGCACCACACTCTGAAACCTACCTTTGAGAATCTTGTGATTTTTAAAAAATAGTTTTATGACTTTTTAATTTTTTTTGAGTTGCTGTGATAAAGCACCATGTTCATTATAAATAAATAACTTGCTCTAAACAGTGGGGAAAGTCACTGACATGACTGTGACATCTCTCTCGGATAAGTTTTTTCTGCTCTCTTAGAACAGAGCATGAGCAAATCACTCGCTATAGGTAAAAGATGTTCCCTCTGACTCTTCCCTTGTGGTAGCTGCCCTGAGAAGGCATAAAGCAGCTGTACACAGTGCAACAATTTGATGTGTTCAGTTTGAATAATTAGCACAAAAAAATTCCATAGTAGTCAGACTTGGCTACCTGGATATGAGCAACCATTTCCTTAGGGTCAAAGGGTCTGGCAAGGCAGCTACTACTGCTGGCCCCAAGGAAAGAGAGCACAAGGGGACAGGAGCTAGCACAATTGTGGAGGACTTCAGTGATAAGGCCCAGGTGTTCGAAATACAAGACAAATTCTTGTGCAGAGGCTTAAATGGTGCATGTGCTGAGAGAGAGAGAGAGAGAGAGAGAGAGAGAGAGAGAGAGAGAGAGAGAGAGCAAGCAAGGACTTTCCCCCAGGTATTCAAGGTGTACAGACCTCCGTGCTATATATGATGGAATAGATGCACGATGGGGGTCTTTCGTGGGTACGTTTGTAAAGGCTAAATCTAAAAGACATATTTGGAGTGAAGCTGTAGTAATAAGAAAAGGGCCCTTATTTTTTGGGGGGGGAGGGGATTTACTTTAGAAAAATGGTGCAAGAGGAAAAAAGTGAAACTTTCCCTTCCCCAGTCTGACTTCCTCAATACAGATTGCATCCCTGCATGGCTGCTTTTAGTTTAAAAACAGTCCTAGGAGATCCTCATTGTGAATCCTAATTGTGGATCTCCTGCATCATGCGTCGTTTGGCCCTCAGCTGTAGAGAAACCCCATAAGGGCAGGTTAGTGAGGAATTTCACTGGTGAGAGTTCAGCTTGGCATGCTGAGCTGCATTAGAATAGCGTGAGGAAGAAAGGTGAGGGTTTTGGAATCCAACAGGAGTTGCATTCTAAGCAACATTGACAACAGTCCTTGGCCATGGCATAGGAAGCCGAATAAAAATGAGGAGGTCCCCAAGGTTGTATGGTTGAAAAGCAAAGATAACTTTTCTCTCCAATGAGCATAAAAGAGGAAATGAAGGGTGGCAGGAAACTATGAAGCTCGTTCAAACAAAATCAGGCTGGGAAGTGAGCAAGAGAGATGGAATGCAAGACTGATGGAGGAAGACAGGAGTGAGGAATGAATGGCTGCAGAAAAAATGATATTGAGATAAAGGAAAGAAAGAGGGAGATGGATTTATGGAAACAGGCAGACAAGGAAACCATCCCAACTCCTCCCATTCAATTTTTGCACTCTGTGATAAGATTCAGCTGTCACTCTTTGAAGTCTCCCACGTGTTCTATTGAAAGCTTCAATGTTTATACAACATGCCAATGTGAAATAGTCATAAGTTCCCTGGCACTTAGCAGTGTTTAGAGCAGAAGTTGAGCAGTATGTTGAATTTCTTTGACATATTCTGATAGATTAGAATTGCCATGTGTATAAGCAAGATAAATGTGGCTGCTGTTGAGTACTCAGGAGTGGATGCTTTTCTTTGACAACGGGACCATGGTAGAACATCGCCTAAGGCTTCAAGGACTAGAATCAAAAAACAAATATCCTTCATAGCTGTTGGAAATTATTATATAAGCCACTTCCTAAAGCTGTGTTACCAGGAAGGTCAAGAAATAGAACCTGGGGAGCTAGGTAAATGGGAGCAGGCTTAATTCTCATTTCTAGCCATCACTAGAGGCAGAGAGCAGGTTTGCCTCGTCTCCTATAGAAATGAATTGTTGAGAGTCCCTCGTACGAGGAAAGATAAAGCAGTGCACTTGAGACATGGTTGAGTATAAAGGCAGACCTTTGGTGGATACCTTGGGCTGGGGGCTGTGCGCAGAATGTACTGAGATGCCTTTCACCCCCCCAGGCATCCCACAGTGTGCAAGGCTTCCCCACTCGCACCATAATAATGAGCATCTTTCTAGCAGTACATAGCATCGACTTGAGGAGACATAAAGTTGCGCCTCAATTAATAGTGATAGCAACAGAAGCTGAGCTGTGAGAACAAATGATGCATAGAAGCCAAGGTGTCAGCAGCGTAGCATGGATACTTGCTGACTCAAGCACCAGCCGAGCAGTCGTCATTACCAATAATAAATGGATGTGAGGAATCTAAGTGAATAAGCGAGGGGAAGCTGAACTATGATGAGACTAAAGCTTGGTCCCAGATGCTGCTTTACTTTGGAGGTACTTAAAAAGTCAAAGTGGGGGTTGCTTTGAACATTATCTTAGGAAGCATGTTTAGTCCTTTCATTCTAAACCGAGCGGCCCCTTGGTGTGTGGGAGGGGAAGGAAGTTGTTCTTCCCGGTGGTGCCTGTGTAGGCAGTACTTACCGGTCCAAATTCTCTCAGCTCTCCTGTTCTCACCTTATGACAGAGGAAACGATAAAAAGGAATGGAGTTGCGGTTGTGTAAAAATATGTTTCCAGGCAGACGGAAAGACACCGCTCTGAACTAATGTAAATGCACTTCCAGCCCAAGGGATGGCTGCCTATTTTGTCTTCGTATTAATGATGTACTGTAAAAAAAAAAAAAAAAACCATATTGTCTGGGTTTGTAAATGAATTGTTGTATTTTGCGAGTCTAGAGACGCCTCTGCATGATGGGATTGGAATAGGTTATCTAATGGACATCCCGCTCGTACAGTCCACTGGTGCCTGCTTTTTCCATTCCCCACTTGTCTGATTTAGTGTTAAAGCACTGAACTGTGAATGCAGGAAGCCGCAATAAAGATATGCCCCAAGAGGATAAGACTGAGTGGGAACTCTGGAATGTGGCCCAGCTTACAAACCTGTCCCTTATTGAATTTCCATATGGTTGCTTCCGTATGTCTGATAACTTGCTTCTAGTGAATATATCAGAGGTTTTTTGTGTAATGGTTATTAGTGCTGCTGCAGCAGATAATACTGCCATTAAGGCTGTAATGACTTGTCTTATTAGAGAAACTCTAGTATACCTTTTTGTTATGATTCTGTAGGCAGAAATAATGGGCAGTGTCCCTGAAAATCTTACCTCATATTTGCTAACATCACCTAAGCTATGGTGAGGGGACACAGTGTAGTGGTAGAGCACTTGCTTTAAATCTAGAAAGTCCCAAGTTCAATCCCTGGCTCCTCCACTTTAAAGGATCTCAGATATCACAGGCTGGGAGAGACTTCTTCCTGAAGCCACTTTACAGAATAGATAACACTAGCCTGAATGGACCAGTGGTCTGAATCAATAAAATTTAGCTTCATGCAATATCATCTTACATTCTAATAACAAAGTCTGGTCTTTGGATACTTCAGTCCAGTGACTGGAGCTGTGAATGGGTAAGACAGATCGTTCTACAAACCTGAAAAGGGTCCCAGATTTGCAGAAAAACCTGAAATCTAAAAAATAAAAAAAATAAACATTGGAGGGGGATTTTAAAAACACAAAAATGATAAAAGGAGTGGCTGTAGCTTTAAGTGATTGATTCCCTCAGTGGCTGTTGCCAGGCAACCACAGCATTCCAGGCTTCAGTTTCTGTGAATAAAGACAGGGGGAGGAGCAGGACCCTTTCCAGGCCTATTTTGGCATTTGAGGGAGGACTCATTCTGGCCAAGCTTGGCTAGGGTTACCAGCTCCAGGTTGGGAAATACCTGGAGATTTTGTGAAGTCTGAGGAGGGCAGTGTTTGGGGAAGAGAGAGGCCTCAGCTAAATATAATGGCATAAACTGCACCCTCCAAAGCAGCAACTTCCTCCATGGCATTAGGCTTGCCAGCCACCCGGTGAGGGCTAGAAATCACCCAGAAATGCAACTGAAAATGCAACTGAAATGCAACTGAAAATGCAACTGAAATGCAACTGAAAATGCAACTGAAATGCAACTGAAAATGCAACTGAAAATGACTGCTTTTGGGGGGGAGTCTAGGCCATTATACCCTGCTGTGGCTGCTTCCTTCCCCATACCTCACCCTCCCGAGGCTTTACCCCCAAACCTCCAGGAATTTCCCAGCCTGGAACTGGCAACCCTAAGGGGAACTGATCCCTGTAGTTGCGGGATCTGTTGTGATTGCAGGAGAGCCACTGTTGTCACTGCAGCTGTGTGGGGGAGGAAGCAGGTGGCCAGCTGGGAGTGCCACCACCACTGCTACTGCTGTGGGAGTGGGAGAGGAAGCAGGTGAACGGTCAGTAGGGTGACGGGGGCAGAAAGAGAGAGTGACGGGGCTGGCCGGCAGAAAGAGAGAGAAACAGTGATGGGGTGGGGGCAGAAAGAAAGAGAAAACGACATGCATGGAGGAGAGAGAGGCTAAGAAAAGGGGCGGCAGGAGGAAGAAAGAGTGAGAGACTGGGAGAAGTTGGGGGAGAGGGAAGGAAGCAGAAGTGGGGGAAATGGGATAGCTGCTCCCGCAAGTTTCTTGCAGGTCCCCGCTTGTCAATATCTGTAATTCTCACCATGGTTTCTCCCAGCAAAAAGCAGGGGGAGCAGACTGGGCTCCTTCAAGGAATGTTTTGGTCTTTGAAGGGTGGATTCATCGGCAGCAACTACCAGGCAACTACCGTGTAACCTTCATGATTTACCCAGGACTGACTTCTTGCTGCTGTTTAACAGCCACCATTCCTTGAAATACCAGTATGGTATAGCAGTTAGTGTTTCAGACTAGGATCTGGGACACCCAAGTTTGAATCATGATTCTGCTATGGAAGTTCACTGGGTGATCTTGGACCAGTTACACATTTTCAGCCTAATCTACCTTTCAGGGTTGTTGTGAAGATAAAATGGAGGAAAGAAAAAAGACGTTAGCTGCTTTTTGTCCCCTTTGTGAGAAAAGGCAGGGTATAAATGAAGCCAAAAGGGTGTAGTGGTTAAAGTGTTGGACTAGGATCTGGGGAACCCAGGTTCTGCTCTCCACTCTGCCTCTCTTGTGTATTTCCATAAGTGATGCCAGATTGCAATTTTAAGTATGAAAACCATTCGAAAGGTGGAAATACTGCATAATGAAAAGTACATTTTCAATATCACCTATCCTGTAAACTACTTTATGAAATACAGGGAGTTCAAAGGGCAATTTATGGATTCTGGTTGCATCTTGTGGGAGAACAAACTTTGCAGGGAGGATAAGTTGCATAGGATATGCACACATCCATGTCTGGCTCCTGGCTCTTATCCATTTACATAATTTAATTTGTCTGTTTTAGAAAAACAATGCTCATCTGAAAAAGCTGTAGTCCGTGAAGACATCTTAGCTGGGCACATCTCAAATGTAACAAATAGCATACTAAACTTGGGGCAAGGACACCTGGGTGTCCACACGGTCCAGTGATTGTTTTACAGCAAGGATCAAACCACAGCCCTATTCAGGGCAGGTGGTAAATATCCTGTCCTAACAGTTTTATTGATCCCGAAATATGCAGGTGTGACGAACAAAGAGTTAATCTTTGAGAGAAGCTGGGGGGGGGAATTGGCAGGGAATGGGTGGAGTAGGGAGCTCCCTCTCTCTTTTCTGAAAAAGGGAGAGTCTGTTTTGGGTAACCTGCGTGTTCAGTAGCTGTTTTGACTCTGGGAACCTGAGGGTTCAGATTTGCCTAAGCGGTTGTGAAACAACTCCTGTGGAGTGACAGGCAGAGATTGGGAGGAAAGGGACCCTGTCTCAGGTCACTGAAAGAGAATAGGCTCTGGGAAGGAGATATTCCAGATACGGGGTTTTGTTAAGGGATTACTGCCACAAAAGTGGGGTAGATCTACAGAGAGAACTGGAAGAGAGATTTGAGGAACAATCTCCATGCTTCTTTTTTCTCTGGGGGGAGAGAGATTGTATAATCTCCATACTTCCCTGTTAGCTAGGCAGCAGAGTCGGAATAGGAACATCTATAGGAAGTTCTGTGTACTGAATTTGAGAACTTAATTTAAGAATTGTAATTCTGTTCTAACTAAGCCATCTATGATCTATGCCTTCTCTGTAGTAAAACTTATTTACTAGCTGAGTTTCTGTACCTTCCCTACCTACCATTTCCCCTCCAAGTCCAACCGTTATACAGTGTTTAATAAATCTCTGTTACTTGGTTGTTAACTTGAAAAAGGGACTAAGAAGAAAAATTAAAACTCCAATCAAACATTTTGGAAAGCAGTCTCTCTCTCTCGGTACACACAGATCGTGACAGCAGGTTAAAGAAAGCCCTGTAGCTGATTACAACCAGACAAGAAGTATAGGGATGGAGAGGCACTTGGAAGTACAATCTCACCAAGTGCTTCATCGGCATCCTCAGGTACAATCAACTGAAACTCAACTAAGCAACTAGGATCTGTACAAATCAGACAGACGAAAGCATTTTGTCTCCAGAATACCTGTTAAATAATTTGAAATTGGCTGATGATGGTTTAATCTGATTTGCAGCAAGGGAGGGGGGCTGTATAACTGTTGTATTTTATAAATGCTATGAGCCTCCTTGGGGATTCTGGTTCAAAAGCAGGATATAAATGTAATAAGCTTTGCTAGACAGCACTTAGCAAATGCAATGGAAGTGGAGAGATAAGATTTCTTTACTAGGACTGAGCATATCAGCTTTAAAAAGGTAAAGGTCCCCTGTGCAAGCACCAGGACATTCCTGACCCATGGGGCGACATCACATCCCGACTTTTCCAAGGCAGACTTTGTTTGCGGGGTGGTTTGCCAGTAAGCTGAAAATGAACCTGAAATAAGATTTCTCAGATTTAATTTCAGCCAAATAGGGAAAAGGGGAATCTCGGAAAGCCAGATAGCCACTTCCTGAATAACCTGAATAGGTATTTGGGTTTTTCGGGTTCGACTATTCCCCTTTAGATCTGTGTTGCAGGCCTTATCCAGGGCTGGAGAAAGCCTGCAGCACAGATCTAAAGCAATTCCATGCTGCCCTCATTCCTAGGAGCCCCACGAATTGGGGCGGCATGGAATTGCTTTAGTTCCATGCTGCCAGCCTTGGCAGCGTGGACCTACATGAAGCTCTCCCACTCGCCTTCCCAGACATCCTGGGAAGGCGATCGGTGGCGGGGTCATTAAGATCCATGCTACCAAGGCTTGGCAGCTGGGATCTAAATGAATGTCACCCTGCGTGGCTTCCCAGGACAGCCTTCCATGCAGCTAGGGACTCCTATGAAGGCCTCAAGCTGCCTCAGGCCCGAGGTGGCAAACTTCTTGAATAGGAAGGCATGGGAGCATTCCTTTTGCTACTGGCAGCAGTGAAGAGAGACCACCCCCCGCCTTCCTATCTGTGCCAGTTTTTCGGCATTTATTGGATTCAGGTTTATTAACCCGAAAATTTTAAGGTTCAATAAACCCAAACCCAAAAAATAGGGGGGGGGGATTCGGTGCACACCCCGATTCTTTACCACCAACATGAGCACAGCATAGTTCTTCAGCTGGACCTAAGCCTTTTCAATCAGTCTCGTTCTGAATTTTTCACCACATATATTCAAATGATTATCCCCCTCCCTTCATTTTGGTAGTTCCTTGGAATATAAAAGAACTACCTCATTTCTCTGGTGGAAGAAAGCCTGTGTCGACTGCCAAAATCAATTCCCTATTCTAGATATGATATAGGTCATCAACTGAAAAGCCTGTGAGTTTGTCTAATATCTCTTTAGTGCATTCTGGAAATCCTGTAGGCTGTGAGGGGCAGACCATTTTAAAAGACTTCCTACCTCTGCAGAAGTTAAGAGTAACAGAAAATCCACACCTCACCAGGTAATGACTGTTACCACTCTGTGACCATTGTACCCATCCACAGATCTCCTTCCTAAACAGAATCCCAAATAAAGCGAAACCACAGACACCTCTGTTGGAAGAGCTCCAGAGTTATCATGGCAGCCATGAAATTCTGAGTTGCCCCAAACTACCAGAACTAGTTTAAGAGTCTTCAAATCTACCTGTAGGATCTCCTTGTTGAGTTCAGCTAGGAAGTCTTTGTAAGGCAGCTGGGTGAGTGGTACACTAACAGAATTCCTTTAGGATCCCACACTAGGTGCATACTCTTGTCTGAGAGGTTGCCGTATGAGTATCTGTGGATTACAGCTACTCTGCTGATTCAGGGCTGCATACTTGAGAAGGTGTTCTAGCACATGGCCTGCTACCTCATCCAACCAGATTTATATTTATTTAGATATTTCTATCCCAGTTTTCTCCCAAGTGAGGACACAAAGTGGATTACAACATTGTTCTCCAGTTCTCCCCTTTATCACCACCACAACCACTCTGTGAGATAGGGTAGGCTGGGGGTGTCGAACTCATTGTTACAATGGCCAGATATGACATAAATGTCGGTTGGGCCGGGCCATACCTCACCAGCCCAGATCTGGGGTGGTGGTTGTGGTGGCTGCCTCAGCTGGCTCATGGGCCGGATAAGAGCTCTCAAAGGGCCCTTGGGGTATCCTGACAGAGAATGACTGGGCCAAGATCACCCAGCAAGCTTACATGGCAGAGTGGGAATTCAAACCTGGGACTCCCAGATCCTACTCTGACACTCTAACCACTATGGACAAAAATGCATGGTCGCTTTAGCCTCCTTTATTCCCTGTTTCAGCCAGGATCGAACGCATGCGTTTCGCCAAACAAGCATTCAATCCCGGCTGAATCCTGGCTGAAACAGGGAATAAAGGAGGCTAAAGTGACCATGCATTTTCGCCCTATGTCTGTCTGAGTTATAAACTACAGGTCCACTATTTTCAAACAGGCTTAAATCCTAAGTGATTATTTTTATGGGAAACCAATCTAGCATTAACCAGAATTGTTTGCCCGGGGAGTGAGACTCCAAAGATTCCTTTAGTCAGAGGGAAGACATAAAGAAGTAAGACATGCTAGTTGTCTCGCTGTTCTTCCCTGTATGTGGGATGTCATATCACTGGCACCATATCTTTCGTCTTCTCATATAGCCTCTACATGCTACACAATCCTCTACATGCTATTCATTTCTTCACTCTGTCAGGCACAGGGCAGCAAATGTTTGCTCAAGCTACTTCCATACTACAAGTGTTACATTATTTTCACCCTAAGTCAGGCTCTCCCATTTGCCATCAATAACAAATCTATGTTTTGCAGCTGTTAAGCATTGTCAAGACGATGAGAGTGCGGCAAACGCTTTAGCCTTGAACTGATACTGTGCTGCATCCAGTCACGGTGTTTGGGGTGAATTTATGTGGTGTCTCCTTAACAGGCACATCATCTCTTCATCAGTTGATGTTTTATTGTTTGGCATGTTGTCAAAAGAAAAGGAGCAGTTTAGAAGGTGAAGACCTCATGGGCCTTGCTTAGCTGATAATGGACACAGTCAATCAAATCTCCAATAGACAATAAGAAGCCTTGCTGGGCAAAAGCCCTACCTGGTTCCATCCACTTCCTAAAAACACTTAGTGGGCACCAGAAAAGGTGTCGGGGGACCCCTGCTCGTGGGTACTAGTCATATGTTTTTAAAATAAAAACAGAACAATAAAGAAAAGAAAAAGAAATTACAAGCCTTCTCAGGGTCACAGTTACAATTTGGCAGCGGTGATTTCCACACAGGGAGCGGCTTGTGGTATGATTTCCCCATTGCTGGTGCGGTTGCAGATGAAGCACAGTGACAATGGGGCTTCCAAATGGTAGATTTTCCTGCAGTTTTGCTGACCCATTTCCCGTAGCAGTGAACATAAGAACATAAGAAAGGCCCTGCTGGATCAGACCAAGGCCCATCAAGTCCAGCAGTCTGTTCACACAGGGGCCAACCAGGTGCCTCTAGGAAGCCACTAACAAGACGACTGCAGCAGCACCATCCTGCCAGTGTTCCACCGCACCCAAGATAATAGGCATGCTCCTCTGATACTAGACAGAATAGGTACGCAACATGACTAGTATCCATTTTTACTAATAGCCATGAATACCCCTTTCTTCCTTGAATATGTCCACTCCCCTCTTAAAGCCTTCCAAGTTGGCAGCCATCACCACCTCCCGGGGCAGGGAGTTCCACAATTTAACTATGCGTTGTGTGAAAAAATACTTCCTTTTATCTGTTTTGAATCTGTCAACTTCCAGCTTCAACAGATGACCTCGTGTTCTAGTATTATGGGAGTGGTCACTCTCTCTCCCCTGGGGCTTTTGCACTAGAATATTGTATAGAATATATACCGTTATAACATTAGGTGTAGCAGGTTCTCTGAATTCCCAGGTTTTATTTTTTTTAAGTAAGTCACTAGCCTCTTCCATTGTAAAAGATATGCATTTCCCCTTATCTGTTAAAAAGAGACGGAAGTAGAGTCTTGCTTTTTCCAAAAAACTGAAAGCTGAGTATTCCCACAACCTATTACACCTATTGTTACACCAGTATATTGATATGATAATGTTCTGGTACTGATTTAAAAAAAAAAATTAAAGCCCCCTGGTAGAAGGGGGAAGACACAGCTGCCATGGGGACAGCATCAGGGGAAATGGCTGCCATGTACATGAGAAAATCTGGATTTTCCCACCCACGCAATAGCCATCCAAGCCTTCCTGTGATCTTTCCCAAAACTTTGGAGCAAATCTGGTTTGAGAAAGATCATAGAACAGGCAGGCAGACCTCAGAAGGTACACAAACACACAATAATGCTGTGGGGAAGCAGGAAATAAATCCGCTTCCCAACATCATTCAGTCTGAGGTGGATAACAGAAATGACTAGCACCAGAGAACATGAGATAAAAAGCCAAAGGGAGCTGCTTCTAACTTTGTAGTAAAAATTTAGGGTACAAATACACAGTATCTTGGTGAATGTGTGCGCCCAACTCCACGTGGGCCAAGATAACATGCAGAGAAAGAGCACTTGAAGGTGCTTTTGCCCAGTTTACAAACTAAACCTGGGGATTGCCGCACTTGTATTCCCAGCAATGTATTAAGTGTTTGAAAATGTTATAAAAAATACTGTTCGCACTTCCTATGTATTCCCACCGATGTATTAAGAGTTTGAAAACGTTATAAAAAATACTGTTCGCACTTCGTTTGGCCCCTTTAGCTTTGAAGACGTCTTCCAACCATTTATAAGCCGTGGTATCCAAAAACCCTTTTAAAGCGATGTTTTTTATAACATTTTCAAACTCTTAATACATCGCTGGGAATGCAAAGTGCGGTAACCCCCCCCCTATTTGATTGACAGAACAGACACACATATTCTTCAGTATGATAGTCAGATCATTAAAGGGTTGAACTTGTAAAGCATGGAATCACTCAGTTTGTCCTCTTTTTGTACCTGCACAATGAGATGCATCCCTCCAATGAGCAACATTGGCTAGCTTGTACTGCCTGCTTTTTTGTGACTGCGCAGTCAGCAGCATTAATTTGAAAAGTGTTTGGAAGAACCGATCACCAGATAAGCTGATTTCATGGGCTCCTATCAGAGGCACACAGAGACACCTAAGTAGTTAGTCTCATCTCAAAAATGTTACTGTGTACTTTATAAACATTGAATGAGGAAGAGGCAGCAGATGGATGGGAGGACAATGTCTGTGACAAAACTATGTGATCATGCAAAGCAGAGGCATCCAGACAATCAAGATGTATCTGAACTGTTTGCCAAATGATCAGCTCCCTGCTCACACCTAACTAGCAGGATGTGACTTGAAGCTGCAGATACTCAAGCCTAATATTAACTTCATTTCTCTATATGCTGTAAAAAATACTTGGCTTGAAATCAGTTGTTTTAAAAATTAGATCGCACATCTTTCTGCCACACAGAGAAGTTTGAAATTGGGGAAACCAATAATATGACACTATGACATTGCTCCTAACAAATATGTGGGGAAGAACTACTTATTACATGTGATGATGTGTTTATTTCTCACCACATGCTTTCTTTTACCATGAAAATTAGTTGCCTTCAGGTTAAGGTTCCCAATATTGCCCTTAGGGATAAGAGTACCTTCTAAGGAGAGGGATAACTGCCCCCCCAACCTGAAGCCCACGCAGCTGCTTTTCATGTTAGACGGAAAGCTCCCCTTGGCAAAATACTATGGAACTACATACACATTGTTCCTCCCTCACACATACAGGATAGACATCTCCCCCTCCTTTGGTTTATACTCTTCAGGGTTTATACATTGCTAGAAAATAATTTCTCTGTGCTACAATTCCCTAGGGCAGAACTTGGCAGGCACGAATGTATTTCTTCCTACCTCTTCTTTGTAGAACCATGTAGTAAAAGTGGAAGAGCGCATCTGAATTTGCAGGACCTTAAAATCATTTCCATCTCCTTGCTCTGGCTACAGAGTAAACACAGCGAGCACACACTGGAACACATGCAAACAAGTGTGCTTGTATACCTCTCTTTACAGTTTCTACATTCAGCCACCCGGTCTACAGAGCATTATGAGTATATTGGTTCTTGGAGGTTATCCGGGCTGTGTAACCGTGGTCTTGGTATTTTCTTTCCTGATGTTTCGCCAGCAGCTGTGGCAGGCATCTTCAGAGGAGTAACACTGAAGGACAGTGTCTCTCAGTGTCAAGTGTGTAGGAAGAGTAATATATAGTCAGAAGGGGGTTGGGTTTGAGCTGAGTCATTGTCCTGCAAAGTATTAAAGGTAATGTGCAAATCATTGTCCTGTAATTTGCACATTACCTTTAATACTTTGCAGGACAATGACTCAGCTCAAACCCAACCCCCTTCTGACTATATATTACTCTTCCTACACACTTGACACTGAGAGACACTGTCCTTCAGTGTTACTCCTCTGAAGATGCCTGCCACAGCTGCTGGCGAAACATCAGGAAAGAAAATACCAAGACCACGGTTACACAGCCCGGATAACCTCCAAGAACCAATGAAGTCTGACCGTGAAAGCCTTCAACAATATTATGAGTATAGTTTGTGAGAAGCCAGCTGAACTGAAGTGGCATATCACTGCTCCATTTTAAACATGCCCATCATTTGGGATACACCAGTTGGAAAAGTAGACCTGCAGTTTCCTATCAAACGAGATGTGTCAACATAATCACAGTCAAAGGGGTGAGAAAGAATAGATACTCCTTCATCGCTACCCAGATGACAAGTATTTCAGTTAAAAATGCTGGAGGAGATTTTATATATGAATTGTCTTTCAGCTACATGTGCTAAAACATCCTACATGACAAACGGTAGTTTTAGATGTAGTGTGAAAAAAATGCATAGTCGTTGTGGTGGAATTATCATTGAGTGGTGTAGCTGGAAGACATCAGAACTAAAACTATTAAGCCCAATAGGGCTGTTGAAAAAAAAAATTCGGTAACATTCAGATTCGGCAAAATTTGGCCTGTTTTTATTCCGGAAATGCCGAAGTCTGAACTCCCCCGCTTCGGGTCCATGCAATTCGGCATGAGGTCTGGAGTTCGGGGAAAAATTCGGCCGAATAAAGCCATTAAAATCACGACCACACCTTTCCGCGGCTCGGGGGGGCATTTTTGGGGGTAGAGGTCCCAAACTTTCAGCGTAGCTTCAAAGGACCTTTTTGCAATAACCCCCAAGTTTTGTAAAGATTGGATCAGCGGGGGCTGAGATATGGGCCCCGAAAGGGGTCCCCCTCCTTAATGTGCATTTGCAATTAGCAGGCCCACTCGAAGCTCCCAGCCCCGACAAACAGCTGAACTGCAGGGAGCAAGGGCGGGGCAGGTGCAAAGAAGTTTGCAAACCATGCAAAGAAACACAACCATGCAAACCATCACGTTTGCAACCATGCAAAGCAACACCTAACGCCTGGGAGTTTGCAAACCATGGAAAGGGACAGAAGAAGTTTGCAAACCATGCAAAGCAACACAACCATGCAAGCCAACATGTTTGCAACCATGCAAAGCAACACCTGACGCCTGGGAGTTTTCAAACCATGGAAAGGGACAGAGGCATGCTAGCTATGCATAAGGAGCAGGAGGGTAGTGGAATTTCCCTTTTTGCATCGGACTCGGGACCAGGCAAATGCATTCTTTAAGTCACAATTTGAAAACAATTTTTGAGCAAGCATCAAAATAGACCTAACCGATCTTATGAATGAGAGAAAACCTGAGGACACACAACTGAAGCCTCCCCCCCTCAAACCAGGGAGAGAGAGACTCGAGGGGGCACACACACCCCAGACAGAACGGGCAAAAGCCCCCTTTGGCTTCCCCCCCACCCACAGAAACTGCTCCCTCCCCACACACACACAGACTCTGCTTCCCCCCCCACACACACACACACAGGAAAAAAATTATAGATTAAAGCCCCAAAAGGGGTCTTACTGTGGATGTCTTCTGTTCCATCAGGAGGGACTTGGAGGACTGGGTAATCCAATACGGTTCCATTTAAGCATGGGAGGTTTTGCCTTGGATTTGCCGCTGTCGAGATGCACATAGGATGCACATAGTTGGGCTCATGCACTCAATCGCGACTGATTGGCCAAAAGAAGACCCAGCTTGGCCACCGATTGGCC
Source organism: Euleptes europaea (assembly GCF_029931775.1). Taxonomy (NCBI): domain Eukaryota; kingdom Metazoa; phylum Chordata; class Lepidosauria; order Squamata; family Sphaerodactylidae; genus Euleptes; species Euleptes europaea. Next base: position 20,482,393 of record NC_079326.1, read on the forward strand.
GGGGGAGAATGCTGCTTACTAACTGACAGTTATGCTGCTGCGCCGAACCCCGAATTTGCTGAATTTATTCACCGAACACCCAGAACTCGCTGAATTCGGCTTCCCATTTTCCCGCCTTTTTTGAGTTTGGTTCCATCCGAACTAAAAACCGCCGAATCAGGGGAAATTCGGCTGTTTTTCGGTTCGGGACGAACCGAATCAATAGCCCTAAAGCCCAACACTCTTCCCTTTCCATCATAGGATCTCCTCCTTCACAAAATTACCAAATTTAATGACTACTGTGCTTCAGCTGGAGTTTCTTTTATTGTTTCTTGGTGCTTGGGACATCACTGCAGTTGTCTGCTTTCCAACCTAAAGAATTAAATTCAGTAGTACAACTGATACATTCCCTTGCATCGAAATGTTGAATTGGTATGCAATATAAATGACATAACTAGGCGTGCCTATTCCAGCTTGGGAAATCTGAGGAGGGTTGGGGAAGGTGGGATTTTAGGAAGGGAGGGATAAAAAAGCCGTAGAGTCCGCCCTCCAAAGGAGCCACTTTCTCCAGAGGAACTGAGCTCTGTCCGGAGATCAGTTGTAAGTCTAGGAGCTCTCCAGGCTCCACCCGGAGGCCGGCAACCCTCGTCATAAAAAAAATGGGATATGGTAAAAGAGATGCAAAAGAAGCGAACAAAATGGGACAATGCGGAAGAGCATAGATGGGATGAAAATGCTCACAACAAACTGTGTGTGAAAACTAAAACCAACAAAAAATGACATAGTTGGGCTTTCCTATACAAAACTCCTAACCTGGAGATCATAGCATGTAATGTGAAATGTCCAGGAACCACAGGTTTATCATTCAAAGAATGAGGCCAACCATGGAAAGGTAACATCCCCCCTCAATCCCCACCATATTAAATGCTTTCCAGACAGTCACCTAGGAATGAAACTTTTCAGCATTCTAACTGTGTTAATATCATTTTATTTTCTCCCTGATTTCAATACATTATGCTTTGCTTTGAGTAGCAATGAAGATTCTATCTGCAGTTTGCCTATAACTAGGCAGACAACCTGAATGTATTGTCTACATTCAGAGAAAAGGAAGCAAAATACATGCATTGTGTGTGCCACATCTTTACATCCTTTCTGGAAAATTTTATTCAGTCACAATTTTTAAACATACCATTGCATTTTAAAATTAGATTTGGAGGCAAACTGGTGAGGATTTGTCTTTTCTTCTTGGTTGTTTTACACTATGTATAGAAAACACCGTTCATGGGCCAGTGCTGCTGTTTGCCCTTAGAGACTTCTTATAAATAAGTGGTTCTTGGGTAAAAAAGAAAGAAAAACCAATTATGACTCTCGGTGAGTCTTGAGCATAGAAACAAATGTTTGGGGGGGGGTTATGTTTCATTCTCTTATTGTAAGTTAAGTATTAAGGGAACATGAAATCCAAAAAGGAAAGGATTTTTTTGTCAGTGTCGTAGAAAACTTTTAAAAATGCAGCCTGTTGTATAATTGTAGAAGAAGATGGATTTTGCGTGAGCCACCATAGCAATGACATTGCAACAGAATTCTTATTTAGGCTTCTGGAAAGAATGGTTGTTGTTGTTTTCAGTTTTCTAAGAAGTTGCATACATATTACATTTGGGGATTTTTGTATTAGGGTTTTTTGGGTTTTTTTGCATGCTTGCACATTTTGACTAGACCATAATGAACCGATGAATTTAAATGCCACAATATACTTGCTTATAAGGAATGTAATCCGAAATGCTTCTCAGTAGCATGTGTATGAGAGAGGTTTTTTTTTTTTAATGTTGTCTTGCTAAACCATTTGGAGATACTTTATTTGCTAGCTGATATGTATAATTTTGCATGTTTAATTTTTTTTTCCTTGAAGGTGTATGAGTCAATCCCATGTTACAGCGAATGCAATCAGTATTCCTGGGAAACAGAACCCTGGTCTCCATGTGAAATTAACAGCGAGCAAAACTCCCTCCATTGTGGAGAAGGAATACAGACTAGGAAAATCAGGTGCGTAGAAATAAAAGTAGAAGGGTTTGAAATAGGGATTTTAAGGAACTAGGACAGCGTATCCCCCACACAAACTTTGTGTCATTGCTGTACCGCTAATCTTGTAATACTACAGGAGTTTCTGTCTAGACATTAGGAAGAATTTTCTAACAGTTAGAGAGGTTCCTCGGTGGAACAGGCTTCCTCAGGAGGTGGTAAGTGCTCCTTCCCTGGAGGCTTTTAAGCAGAGGCTAGATGCCCATCTGTCAGCAATGCTGATTATATGACCTTAGGCAGTTCATGAAAGGGAGGGACCTTGGCCATCTTCTGGGCATGGAGTAGGGGTCACTGGTGGTGTGTGGAGGAGGTAGTTGTGAATTTCCTGCATTGTGTAGGGGGTTGGACTGGATGACCCTGGTGGTCCCTTCCAACTCTATGATTCTACAAGGAGTATATGGAGGTCTGACCTGGATGGCCCAGGCTAACCCAAACTCATCAGGCCTTGGAAGCTAAGCAGGGTCAGCCCTGGTTAGTGCTTAGATGGGAGACCACCAAAGAAGTCCTGGGTTGCTATGCAGAGGCAGGCATTGACAAAATCACCTCTGTCCGCCTTGAAAACCATATGGGGTCACCATAAGTTGGCTGTGACTTGATGGCCCTTTCCACCAGGTGGCCTGTGTCTTGTTTTGTTCCCAAGACCTTCTCTAGGTTTCAGATTTTTTAAAAACCACACACACACATAACGTTTATGAGATTTCTGGAATTGGTCCATCCAGTTCATGCGGTAGGAGACAGTTATAAAAAATAATGCTAGTCTGTAGAGGAAAAAAAATCTTCTTTAGATCTAAATGCTTCTGTTAATAGAAAAAGTACACTGAAGTGATTTTTATCATTTCCCCTTCTCTCTTCAACTATTTGCACCACATGGAAAAGCTGCAGCTGGGGCTAAGGGGCCTCCCCAGACAGGGTGGCATGTGGTCGGTAGCTGCAGCAAGCAGGGAGAACAGGCAGAATTCTGCTTCCCTTTCACTCTTCTAGGAGTAAACACCTCTGATTGGAGTTCCACCCAAGTAAAAGTAAGGAAAGGCAATGTCTGCCAGGACCACCTTCCTGATGCAGCCCTGCCATGCCACGTGACATACCATCTAAAGGGTTCCCAGACTGTTAGCAATGGTTAATTAGGGTCACAGGGAGCTACAGAGGAAAAGGAAGGGGATTAAAGTTCACTTCTGCAAGCTTGCTTCATTCATGGAAGCCCTGGATCCAGCCCCGTATTTCTAATGGTAGTAATCATACCCCTTCCTTGCAATAGTGTTGGCTTTAGTGCCTTCGTTCATTGCATGTTTCTGTTCTGCGCTGGGGATCATTCAGTTAACAGGAATCTTGCATCACACAAGATGAGCCAAATATTCAGAGACCGTCAACGGTAAAGCAGTTTTTGACTTGGATACTTGCTTCTGTTTGTACCCATCTTGGTCCTTTGCAAAGGCGGTCTTCCACTGTGCAGCACTTTCCTCTGGTGATAGAGGCATTTTGGCTCATTGGAAGAATCTGGCGTGGCACAAACATAAGGTGTTAGCAGTCTATGCACATGTTTTGTAGTGGAAGACTACCCTACAACGGAAGAGGGGACAAGGCAAGCTGAAGTAAGACTTAGGATCCATGTCTTTGACAATGACATCCAATTCAAAATGGCACATATCATGGCTACAGAATTACAAATAACTCATGCTGGTAACAAGAAATAGCCACAGGTTGTACTCAGTTTGTCGTTCATGCTTTGTTCAGCATGGAGCATTTAACCGATTCCACATTTCTTGTCCTGTAGATGTGTAAACACCACCGAAGATGGCGGAGGAGAGACTGTAGCCAACACGCTTTGTAACCAGTCTGAAATTCCTCTTGACACTCAAAAGTGCACCCTCTACTGCCCCAGTGAATGTGTCGTTTCAGAATGGGGCCACTGGAGCCAGTGCCCACAGGTAAGCTAGTTTTGTGATGTTTCATAACCCTTGCTTTTTAAAAATATTTTATCAGCATAGAATCGAACAGAATCCTCACAATCCGTATCCAGATCAAAACCAAAGACCCAGATGACATTAAGCTCTGAACCACCCTAAATAATTTTGCTGGGCAAGATTCTGCTTATGGATGTTGATGCATGTGTATCTCAATTTCCTGTTCTTCAAAGGCGAATGGAGTTTGGGTAAATCTGTGTTACTTTTTCATGTTTTCCCCCAAAAAATGTGACAAATTATCTAGAGATCTCAAATATCCAAGACAAAGTTAAATATTTTGAATCCCCATAGATTTCACTGTTTGAAATGAGTAGTACTCTTAAGTGCAATCCTAAGCAGAGCTGTACTGTACTGACTTCAGTGGGCTTAGACGCATGGTTCTCAGGCTCACCTGGAGGACCGTTTGTGGTTATGGGGGCCTGGAGCACAGCAAAGGGGGGGGGTCTTCCCCCCCACCCCAGCCAACATGGCAGTTTGCTGGAGCCTCTGCCCCAGCACCGGCTCCTGTGATATTGCCTTCCAGCTGGCCAATCACAGTTCCCACTGGTTGGTTGGGGGGGGGTGAGCAAAGCTCTCTGGGCAGCCCTGGGACGTCTTCACTCTGGTCCACTCAGCCCCTTTATAGCTGCACTCAGTTACAGAGCTTGGGTCAGTTGGTCCTGGCTTCCCCACTGGCTTGGCCATTGGACTGGATCCATTTGGGGGGAGACCGTGCCTGCACACCCATCTCCCCCACTTTTGGGGGATCCCCTTAACGGATCTTGGGTTGGAGCCATTCCAGGACATGTCCAGCTTGGGGGGCTGTCGTCCATTTCACTCCCAGGTGGTAGGAGAACCACACAGTGGCCACTGGCTTGTGCCCATGTGGAATCTCAATACCTGACATCTCAAAAGTTCCCCAGCAAGGAGGCTGGGTGAGTTGCCATCATCAGACTGGCATGTCACCCAGTGCCTGGATCCATGCCATATGCTGTGGCTATGTTTAACTCCATCACTGCTGTTGTGTCATGTGTTCTTCCTTCACCAATCCCCTTTTTACCCTTGGGCCACAAGGCTGTAACTCTGTCTCCTAATTCTGTTTAGGATTCCTCTGTGAAGTGCCTAATTTTGATTGGATTGTGCACGTGTGTACAAAGGATTACTCTCAAATTCAGTATACTTTTGAATACATATTACTACCTGGGGATTTGGTCATGGGTGTTTCATCTTTGTGCACCAGCAGCCATTCCCACTGAAGTGTGCTGTCTTCTATATTATTATTTCTTATACCATTTGTGATCCAGTTGAATACTCAGTTTTCTTCTTTGTACTGAAGGACCTTTCCAGGAATTCTTGCCTTAAGAATGAATGTATTCCTTGTCTATTTCAATAAGCATTGGCAAATTAAATTGAACCTCGTTTTTCTTTAGAGATTTCATATTAATTCCAGTTTCAACAGTGTGTTCACACATCATCACTTGATTGTTCCATATGCAAAGGCAACTGAAAGGCTATCATCTCCTGTTACTTCAGCACTGAATATTTAACATGGCAATACCTGTAATGTGTTGACTCTGTGTTCATCTGACTTGGAAATGTAATTAATTGACTTCAGTTGAATTCATCAAAGCATTCTTAAACTGAGTTAATATGCAAGTTGTGTAACAAGTCCCTGGAATAATTATCTGAGATTTATTGTATCAGCTGTAGGCTTTCTTGCTTACAACAGTTGATAACCCCAGTACTAGATCTGAGTGGCCTCCTTGTTAGCATCAGACGTTAGCATTTACCGTAGTAAATTCGAGAGGGTTTGAAAACAGTTTGCTTAATTATGTAAATTTATAGAGTGATGAACAGAATGAAAGAAGAAATGCTACTGCTGCTTGTGGATCAACAGCACCTTTATAGGCGTATATGAATATCAATTATGTTTATGTTCTCATAAAAAAGTAGCGGACTATTGAAGTTTTGATGAATGACAGAAGCAAGAGACTAGATTAGCTACAAGAAGATTTTTGCTGCATTGCTTGGAATTTTTAAACCTTAGATCAACATTTGGAATTTGTCCAAATCAGCTCAGTGGTTGAGTACAGACTGTGGATGCTGAAGGTTCCAGGTTCAATCCCTGGCATCTCTGTTCAAAGAATCGGAGACAGCAGATGCTGGGAATGACTTTTCTCTGCCTGAGACCATGGAGAGCCACTGCCAGTCAAAGCAGACAATACTGAGCTAGATAGACCAATGGTCTGACTCAATATAAAGCAGCATCACATGTTTATCTATATTTTTATGCGAGAAGGTTGTGGGTTAGCTGCAGAATACCTGCCTTGCACAGAGAAAATCCCAGGTTGAGGCCCTGACATCACCTAGTAAAGCATCTCAAACACTGGGAAAGAACACTCTCTGGCTAACCCCCCCAGGATTCTGCTGCTAGTGGCGGTAGACAGCATAGAGCTTCGTGGTCTAATTTGATCCAGGGCAGTTTTGTAAATTTTCCTGACAACAAAATAAAAATTAGTAATCTCATTTATTTTCTTAGACACATATTATATGGGTCAGTTTAAATTGCAGTGGGAGAAAGCAATAATATGACAGGAGAACTGAAGTATGATCCCTTTCAGGAAAATGTTTTCCAGTAATCGTAGGTCCTTCTGTACTTTCATTTATGGCTTTCAAAGTTTATAGTCTCTGGGTCTCCAGTAGGATAAAAAAATATAGTTCTGTATATTGTTCTCTCCCTTTCCCTAACACTGAAGAAAGGATATTGGCACGAGAACGGTACCAGAATCAGAACCTAGCTTTGACTTGAAGGTACATTGCTCTTATGTGCACCCAGGACCCTTAGACCAGATCTTATTAGTCATCCTTCGGAGATGATCATGAGGTGAGCACGTTAGTAGTTATTTAATTAGAAAATGTGTATCCCGCCTCTGCAGAGCCCTGCCACCCTCACAAAGTTAAAAAAACCCAGTAAAAACAACAGACGTACAAATTATCAATGTTAAAACAAGCTGTAGAATCACAAGGCATGAAATGGCCCTCAGGCTAGAATGAGACCAGAAAAAAGACCTTTAGAAGACTGAACCCTTCAGTTAAAAGTCCAGGTAAAGAGTAATGCTTGGCATATAGAGGACAATAAAGTAGGTGCCAGGTAATCCTCAACGGAGAGGGCATTCTAAAGGTGAGTTGCCACCACTGAAATTACTTTGTCTCTGGTCACCACAAGTCTCACCTGTGCAGGTGGGGGCACATAGAACTGGGTGTGAGACGGTTTTATCTGATGGACTGGATAGTGCAGAAGTAGACAGGCCTTCAGGTATCCTGGCTCCAAACTGTTTAGGGCCTTACAGGTAAGAACCAAACAGGCAGCTAGTGCAGATCTTTCGGCACAGGAGTTATTAACAATCTGACCCCTGACGATAGTCTGAATGCTGCATTTGGGACCAACTGAAGATTCTGGATAGGTTTTTAAGACACCCCTGCGTAAAGTGTATTATGTGGATCGCCATGGTCAGATCGCGCTTTCAGAGGAACATCTATGGCTGGTGAATCAGCCAAAGATGATAAAAGGTGCTCTGTGCATGTACGAGACCTGAGCCTCCAACATGAAGCCAGAATTCAGTAGCACCCCAAAGCTGCGAACCTGATCCTTCAGATGTAGCGTAACTCCTGCCAAGACAGGCTGATTCGTCAGTTCTCAAGCCAGCATTGTTTTAAGGGCTTATAAGTATTGCTTGCTAAGTATTCAGTGACAACAGAAAGACATGCCTGGACTATAAGGCACAAGCCTTACAGTTATATCCTATTGTCTGAGTGAATAGATGCCCTAAATTGCAGTGTTTTTGCTAAATTGCTTCCAATAACAGAAGGGGGTGGCATAGTAATCGGGCACCATGGGTAGAGAGGAGAAATTGGGTGATTGGGTGGGCTAGGGAGGGGGAAAACCTACCATGTGGCAAGTTAGAGAGGGAAGAAAAAATCCAGTAATTACTAGGGTTGCAGAATGACAATCAGACCAATTTCATGAGTAAGCCAAAGGGGGGGGGAGAGAAAGGGCCAGAGGGGAGGGAAAGGATTTCCTTTCCCCTCACCTGTGAGACTTCTTGGGTCCCCCACATTCTACTCTTCTGAGTGATTTACCACAGAGCTACCTGGCCATCCATAGTACTTCCTTGTCCCTACATATACTAGGGTTGGCCAGTACTAAACCCAGAAAAGAAAAGGTGGAAGGTTGTATGCTGTTCACATAGGGTTGCCAGGTCCCTCTTCACCACTGGCGGGAGGTTTTAGGGGCAGAGCCTGAGGAGGGCAGGGTTTGTGGGGGGGACTTCAATGCCATAGAGTCCAATTGCCAAAGTGACTGTTTTCTCCAGGTGAACTGATCTCTATTGGCTGGAGATCAGTTGTAATAGCAGGAGATCTTCTGCTAGTACCTAGAGGTTGGCAACTGTATGTTCGCAGAGTCCTTTGGCCTTTTTCTTTCAGCCTGGGCTAAGCAGCTCTACACCTTCAATATGCTGGGGCAGGGGATTCTGCCCAGTGAAAAGCACATTCTTTGTTCAAGGAGGTGTTTAGTTTGCTTGCTTCTCTCATGCTCTTTGAGCAGTATGTATGTGCACATCAGAATTTGCCCCACTACTGAGGATTGTGGGATCTGTGTTCACTATCAGAACGAAGATGGCCATGGCCCAAATGGCACACTGCAGACATCAGCAGATGTAAGAAGGGGCGCCTCTCCCGGCTTCCTGTCACCCAGCAATATTTGGACCTGTTTTGAAGCAGGATTCTGTAACCAACCACCATGAGCCAATAAGGAACAGAAAGGCTGCTCCATCCCCCCTTCAAATGAAATGGGGAAGAGGGGGCGGGGTTTGGCCGCTGGCTCGCGGGAAGGGAGAGGTAGTCTACGGTCACGTTAAGGGCCAGACGCAGAACTGGAGGTGGCCCAAAGAAGGGGCATACATGGGCTTGCTTCAGGCTGCCCTAGGGTTGCTTCTTTACCACCGGCGGGAGATTTTTGGGGTGGAGCCTGAGAATGGCAGGGTTTGGGGAAGGACTTTAATGCCATAGACTCCAATTGCCAAAGCAGCCATTTTCTCCAGGTGAGCTGTCGACGGGAGATCAGTTGTAATAGCAGGAGATCTCTAGTCACCACCTGGAGGTTGGCAACCCTAGGATGGCACTCCCTTTTAGAGACAGCAAACGGAGGATGCAGCAAATGGGGGCAGAAATCATCAGCAGAGCTATATGCGCTAAGTACCGGGGGGGGGGGAGGAAGGCTTGGTTTAGGGTTGCCAGGTCCCTCTTCACCACCAGCAGGAGATTTTTGGGGCAGAGCCTGAGGAAGGCGGGGTTTGGGGTGGAGAGGGACTTCAATGCCATAGAGTCCAATTGCCAAAGCGGCCATTTTTCTCCAGGTGATCTGATCTCTATCGGCTGGAGATCAGTTGAATTAGGAGATCTCCTGCTACTACCTGGCAGTTGAGCAAGCCAAAATCAACACCTCTGCACTAATACCAAAGGTAAGGAAGGTAGTGCAGTGCATATACAAGTGAAAGAGGACTAACAAATAAACAATTATATACAAAAATACGGTACCGTTGTGGACTATTAGAGTATTTTTGTATATAATTGTTTATTTGTTAGTCCTCTTTCACTTGTATATGCACTGAATACCCACCTTGATGTTTCACCAATCTGTGTTATATTAATCATTGCCTAAGATTCCTGCACTACCTGGCAGTTGGCAACCCTTGCTTGGTTATTTTTTTAACTCACCAGGCTCCCCTTTTCTACAGCAGCTTCCCATGAAGGGAGAAGGGTTGGGGGTTTGGCTGTTAAAGCGATTCTGTCGAAATACGGCCCTCACCTGCAAAGAATTCAAGCAGCTAGTTTTGTGCTGAAGAAACCAGAAGTGGTCATTTAGAAGGCGGCCCTCTCTGATTTCTTAGCAGTGCGATTGATTTTAACAAAGCAAAATAAACGCAGTAGAGCATTAATTGGGAGCATCTAGCGAGACACTTCTCTTTGATTTTTATTGGCAAATCATTTACGCTATTATTTTTGCCTGCAAAGACAAACAATTAGATTAATTGCATGAAAGGTAATAAATGATTCGTAAACACTTTGCAGCGGGATTAGCTTTCAGGTAACTAAGAATAATGGCTGATCTGAGATGTGTCTGGGTGACCGTTCCCCTGGCTAGCAGCAGAAGTTTCAATAAGGTTTCCATATGAAATTATACAACAAGGTGACAGATAGCGGAATCATAGCCATTTACTTAATTCAGACTCAGCGCGACAGCAGAAAGCCCAGTCTTTCCTGGCAGAAGTCCAAGAAGAAAACACTCGGGGTCAGACGCTGTGCTCTTTCTCACATTGCCAGGCGGAGCCGAAATAACTGCACTGCAGTTCGTCTGGAGCGGTGCCAACGTTGTATCAGGCGAAGCTGAACGGAGCTTCTGAGCTGCAGTGGCTCCAGTCTCCTTTTGAATATTTAAGAGGAAAGAATGAGTCCTCAGTCCCCATTTCTGACACTTGCTCACGTTCTGCCTTCCATGGCAGCTGCAAGGCAATAGGAGCATGTGTTTTTTTTGAACTGCAGTCGGTATAGTTAATGGTCTTTTAAATGGGAAAAGATAGAGCCCTCAGTGTGATTTATGGAAGGATGCTACTGGGAAAATCCCCAATATGTATGAAAATAAGATTATTATTTTTTCTGAGAATGTCTTGTCCAGTCCATGGCACTTCCTGAGTTTCTTGATTCCTCCCTCTACAGGTATAAATTGCTTCTCATCATTAATTCAATATAATCAGAGATATTTAACTGAACTTTAAATGTGGGTTTAATTTCAGGATTTAGAAGCCTGGGACTTCCCCCACACACACCGCTTTATTTTTTTTGTCTCATTTCGCTTTCCTTGGAATCAGTAAGAGGGCTGCTTGTGGCATCAAATGGCCTAGAATTTGCCATTCTTTCGTGGTATAATTCTGCCACTCTTAATCTCTTTGAGTAACCCCATTAGCCCCAGCCTCACTGCCATCCGGGATGAAGTGTAGCAAGTTAAGACACTTACAAGTATGTGCTGACATAATTGCCCTTTATGAGTGTCTAAAGCGATTAAATTACTGAAGAGGCTGCCTGCTCATTTGGCTGCCCGTGTCGGTATACAGGAGGGCAGACAGGGACATGCTTAGCATCTCAGCTTTCCCCACCGCCAGTAGGTAAGATCTTACGTGGCCAGTCATGTTTGTGGCATCTTGTGCCTGGCAATCGCTCCCCATAGAACAAGATGAGACATTTTACTGTTTACCAGAAAAACATCAAAAAAACGTTAAAATAGCACAACGGCATTTCCTGAGGTTGATATCTCTTACCACAAGCCAGACATGTTTAGGCCTGTTTGGCCTTCATCAGTGGTCAATTAAAATCCATGTTAAACCTACACACATTTACAGAAATATGTACATATGTGTGTGTGTGTGTTAAGTGCCGTCAGGGTGCTTCCGACTCATGGCAACCCTATGAATGAAAGTCCTCCAAAATGTCCTATCTTTGACAGCCTTGCCCAGATCTTGCAAATTGAAGGCTGTGGCTTCCTTTATTGAGTCAATCTATCTCTTGTTGGGTCTTCCTCTTTTCCTGCTGTCCTCAACTTTTCCTAGCATGACTGTCTTTTCCAGTGACTCTTGTCTTCTCATAATGTGACCAAAATACAATAGCCTCAGTTTAGTCATTTTAGCTTCTAGGGTCAATTCAGGCTTGATTTGATCTATAACCCACTGATTTGGTTTTTTTTGGCAGTCCACGGTATCCGTAACACTCTCCTCCAACACCACATTTCAAAGTAATCTATTTTCTTCCTATCAGCTTTCTTCACTGTCCAGCTTTCACACCCATACATAGTAATAGGGAATACGATGGCATGAATTAATCTAGTCTTGGTGGCCAGTGACACATCCTTACACTTCAAAATCTTTTCTAGCTCCTTCATGGCTGCCCTTCCCAGTCTCAATCTCCTTCTAATTTCTTGGCTGCAGTCTCCCTTTTGGTTGATGGTGGAGCCAAGGAATACATATACAAACAGTTTATATCAAACCAGGCATGTATATAGGTTGTAGACTATATTACCAATTACTCAAACATCTGGTAAGATTGAATCTAGTTGTAATACTGGTTTACATATGTCTTCCTTATACGATGTGTGCGGTTATCAACCTGGGGGGGGGGGTTAGGAATGAGCCCTTAGTGTGGGCTCTGCCAAAGTTGATAATTAAACCAAATTAAACAAGTGAGTAAACAATTAGGTTTGCCTTCTTTCAGGTAGAATGAGAGCCTTTGTGCCCTTGCCATATGGGTGACTTGCATTCCCACTCAGATTCTTTATTTTCTTTTTGTTTGTTTTTTAATTTTATTAAAAATTACAAATATACAATATTAAAAAACTTTGAATAAATGAAATTCAACCAGTACTTATACAACTAATAAAACCTATAAAACATATAACTTTCTAAATAAACACTCTCTTTATGAACCACCACCAACAGAATCTAAACTTTTAAGCGTGTTCTCCATACTGGATATAGTGGATTTCCATATTCTATCCAATTCTTCTATGTTTTTTTGTTATTTTGATAGTAAGTTAATTTAATCAGCACATAGATCTCTCTTACTATGTCGAACCAAGTATTTAAGCTTGGAGCATTCGCTCCTTTCCAATATCTGGCAAAATTTATTCTTGCTAATGTTACCATATGTAGGCATACATCAAGAAGTTTCTTATTCATAGCTGGTAAACAGTTTAACAGGATTATTTCTGGATTCATGGGTATTTCTATTTCCATACCTTTTGATATTATTTTTGTCACATTTTCCCAATAAACTGTAGCTCTAGTACACTCACACTACATATGGTAAAAATCTGCTTTATCCCTCTTACAAAACCAACATTTATTTGCATCTTCCTTTAAGTTTGACATTTTCTGTATACTGATAGGGAATAGATGCCACATATATACCATTTTATATTCTTTATTTTCCATTATTTAGAAAATGTTTATGCCACCTCTGCTAGAAATGTCACAAGGGACCACAATGCATTCCCATGCCTAGTCCGCCAGAGCCCTGTGAAAGCCTAAAGCATCATGAGTTTATTATTTATTTATTTAGAAAAAAATTATTTTGCCTCTCCAAGAACCTACCAGATGTGACTTACAGAATAAAAATAATAAAAGCAAAACATTAAAAGATAGTAATTAAAATCCAGCATTAAAAACCAGCCCAAGGATAAAAACGTAGTCCTTAAAAACAGACTAAAGGCAGCTTAAAATAACAGTTTCCAGACTAAAATCATGTTAAAGGATCAACCCCTAATGAAAAGCCCGGATGAACAGAAACGTTTTGGCCTGGCACCTGAAAGAAAGCAATGTAGGTGCCAGGCAAGCCTCAAGGGAACAGGCATCCCATAAGCAAGGTGCCACTGCTGAAAAGGCCCAGTCTTGTCACCAGCCTTGCCTCTGAAGGCCAGGGGCACAAAGAACAGGGTTTGTGAGGCAGATCGTTGAACCCATTCATTGATGTTCATGCAAAGAGACCCGGACTGACATTGTCCGATTGCCACTACTCCCATGCCCGGTTCCATTATCGTTTCATTCCTCAATTTCTCCTGCCCTCATCTAATCCGCTTGTTTAAAAAGCCCTGATTTGGAAAGGTTTACCAGGTAATGATTTTACCTTATTTACTTAACAGGAAAAAAATATAGTCTTTTAGTGACAGTGATTAGACTAAATGGGCTTTTGGTCCTTTCCAGTTTTATAATTCTTCAATTCAATTTCCAAACTCAGGCAAATTAAATATGTGCGGCACGAGGATAAATTCTGCTTTGTTTAATCAGGACTGTGATCAATGATATCTGAACTGAGTTTATTAAATTACTAAAAATGTGGCTGGAGGCTAGGTAAGGAGTTTTGAGAATTATGGTTAAAGGTTTCTTAAGCATTAATCACGAGATGATGTCGGAGATACATTCCTAGTTGCTTCTCTGAGCTCACATGGAAGTGTGACGGAAAAGACATAAAATATATCTTGGAATATTTCCCCCCCAGAATTAGTTTTGGCAGCCTTATAGCAAGCAAAGGTTCACCTGCCAGCATAACACTGTTCTTTCCCTGTACCTGAAAGCAGGGTGTAAGGTTGATAGGCTACCTGCATTACTGGACCTACATCAGTGCATGAGCATGTATGTAATGTTGACATTTTCTCTTTACCCTGTACCAACTTCAGTAAACAATGAGCCTAAAGTTAAAGGTCCCCTGTGCAAGCACCAGGTCATTCCTGACCCATGGCGTGATGTCACATCCTGACGTTTACTAGGCAGACTTTGTTTACAGGGTGGTTTGCCAGTGCCTTCCCCAGTCATCTTCCCTTTACCCCCAGCAAGCTGGTTCCTCCTTTTACCGACCTCGGAAGGATGGAAGGCTGAGTCAACCTCGAGCCGGCTACCTGAAACCATCTCCCATCGGGATCGAACTCAGGTCGTGAGCAGAGCTTGGACTGCAGCTATTTAAATCAAAAAGCAGTCTGGATTCTCAGCTGTTGAACCCATTGTGGCAAATCCCAATTGCTTGTGTGGTTCCCTCCTGCAAAATTACATCTCTGTTTTGTCAGCAGGAAGGACATGGCATTACCTGATTATGAAGTTATTCAAGGTCTGTTAACTACACCGTATTATCCCTCTGTTAACATTTGTCCTGTTCTGTTTTTCCAGCCTTGTGACCCCAACGTAATGCAAACACGGACACGACAGGTGTTGAGATCTCCTTTAAATCCCAAGACCTGCCCTGAAGATTCTCAAATGTGGCCTTGCGTTCTAAATCAAAATTGTTTTCAGTATCGTTACAATATAACAGGTAAGTGCACTTTACTGGCGTTTGGGAAAGATTTATCCTCCTTTATGCTTGCGTCTAAAGGAGAGGGCTGAATGGTAAAAGAGGGAGGCAGATAGATACTGGAAAGACTGATTCTGAGTCAACTGTGAACCAAGAACAGCTTCTTGTTTCTCAGTCTACTGTGGCTCATTGAGGCAGGTTTTAATTTCTACACTGAAAAGTGCTATATAATTGTGAATTGAAAAATAATAATGTAAATATATATTCAAGCAATTTTTTTATAGACTGCCCTATATTTAAAACGACTACCTAAAATTATGTTAAGGCATTCTTGTGTTTTCAATTAATATCTACTTAGTGCAGCCAACCTGATGCCTTTTTAGTAAGAAGTAAGTCCCACTGAGTTCAGTGGGACTCACTCCCAAGAAAGTGTGCCTAAGATTGCAGCCTTACTTTGCTAAAACCAGACCTGCTATTTTCCACTTACATAATTAACTGTAAGCAATAGCATATGAGTGCTTCCATTGAACACAGGTGAGGCTATTCAGATGCTTGAGAACAAAAGCTTCTTATGTTCTTATGGCTTATGTTACCATTGCAGACTGGAAAAAAATGTAAATACGCAAGACTGGTTTTCAGTTTAAGGACCATACAAGCATAAGGGGGTTAAAAAGGTTTAACCAGTGGAAAACTAAGCATATAGAACTTTAGGTAAAGGTAAAGGTCCCCTGTGCAAGCACCGGGTCATTCCTGACCCATGGGGTGACGTCACATCCTGACATTTCCTAGGCAGACTTTGTTTACGAGATGGTTTGCCAGTGCCTTCCCCAGTCATCTCCCCTTTACCCCCGGCAAGCTGGGTACTCATTTTACCGACCTCGGAAGGATGGAAGACTGAGTCAACCTTGAGCCGGCTACCTGAAACCAACTTCTGTTGGGATGGAACTCAGGTTGTGAGCAGAGCTTGGACTGCCGTACTGCAGCTTACCACTCTGCGCCACTGGGCTCTTGTTAGAACTTTAGTTACCAATCATTAAATATGGCTGTCGAAACTGATTATCATATGTGATGGTGTGAATAGAAAAAGTGCAAATCAAGCAATATATTAACTGTACCCATAGGAGACTTGCATACTTAATTTAATGGTCATTGCAATCTGTTATTTAGATACAACCTTCTGGCTATATAGAAGTGAATGCCTCTTGATAGGAAGAGGCGAAACTATGTTACCCCAGTACAGGAATCTGTTCAAAGCACAGATACCTGCATGCACATTTGGAATTTTTCTGCCTGCAAGTACTTCCCCATTCACCGTACCTACAAAGGGATATATAAATGGTGATATCCCTTCCATTGAAGCTAAGAGATCTGCATACAAATTGATGCAGCTGTACAGTTCTGAGTGCCTTTTTAATCCTTTTAAATGTCTAAATCCAGAACAGTAGTCAGTTTTGACAGTGATTTTTGTATTGAATTTTGATAATATGTTTGGGAAATTAGTAGGGTTTTTTTTTTTAATTCTGTGGCTGCTGTCTGCCCGTTACTTTGTTATGCTGATGAATCAGAATGGTTAGCTGATGTTTTCAGTGTTCTGGGAGATAGCTTTATTAAATATCCATGGGACCTTAGAGAACCTAGGGTTTTTGTTTGTAAGCAAAGAAACAGGTAGAGACAGAAAAATAGGCAGAAAGAGAGAGAGGGAGTGCTGTGAGTTAATTACAAAAATGGTTGTGAATCCTCATCCCCCTGAGGATGGGCCATCTTCTGTCTGTTGTGCCAAAGATGAATGAACATATGAGAAATGTAATACGGTTCCTTTACAATGCCAGTTCCAGAGGTTAACCATCACCCCATAGTCCAGGCAGTTCACTTCTCACCACCTCCACCAGCTCCTACCCAGCTGCTATGGCTGCTTTCCTGGCCTGAGACCTTTTCAAGTTCATTAAGCTCCTGTCCTGGCTGCTGCATCCTTTCTGCAGGGTGAGCCAGGGGTTAGCTAGACTACGCGGGTCAGGTAAGGAAGATTCCCTCAGGCTTTACTCTTAGCCAGGAATGTCACCTTCTGAATCTTCAAGAGGCTTGGTCCTCACCAACCTATAAAGGCCCCAAACCTGCCTACCTGTTGTTTCCCGCTTCAAATCAGCTTTCTTCTTTACTACCCTCAACTGGGCCCTTTTATCCCTCTTCCGCTGGCTGCTCCTGGGACTGCTTCCCTGTTCTTACTCTAGGGTTGCCAGCTCTGGGTTAAGAAATACCTTGACATTTTTAGGGTGAAGACTGAGGAGGGTGGGGTTTGGGTTGGGGAAGGACTTCAATGGGGTATAATGCCATAGAGTCCCCGTTCCAAAGCAGCCATTTTATCCAGGTGAATTGATCTCTGTCGCCTGGAGATCAGTTGTAATCCCATGAGATCTCTAGCCACCACCTGGACGTTGGCAACCCTATCTTACTCCTAAATAGGCCCTATCTCTCAAGGAGGTGCTTACATGAGAGGAAGCCTTAGATCCACTGGGAGCTAGTATTAGTTGGCCTTCCTCTGGCCTGCATCTTCATTGCTCTTGAAGGCCCAAATGCCTCTTCCCTAACCTGTACAACTGGGGTGCTGCCTTCCTTAGGCTGTGCCCCTGCTTTAGCCCTTTTCCCCCAGAGGCCGGGTGTCCAGGGCTGTGACTGGATGATTTTCTGCTTCAAAGAAAATCAGAGAATGTTCTTTATTTCCCCTCCAAAGACAGAAGCGTACTAAATAAATAGATACCAGTTACTCAGAGGATTGAGCAATAAAAGTAATCAGATAAGAACAATAGCAGCTGAGGAGGCAAATTGCACATCATTTGTCATTGAACGGGGATCAAATAAACCTTAACTATGTTTTACATGAAAAGTGGCTGGTCTCTCCATCACATCAAAGTTGTGAAAGCAGACATAAGTACAGATGTTTAAAAAATCATCAAAGGAGGATCAAAACAGCTACAAAAGTAACCCCGAAATCAAGGGGGGGGGGATTAAAAGAAAATAGGCAGGAAGCATGTGAACTTCCCAGACATAAAAGAAACCTAAAAGAACTGAAAATTCATGAATCCTTTGTATGTCTAAAAAGCTCCTCACAAGTAAGAGGGAAAGAACCTGGATCTTGGCCTTATGCTCAGTTTATGCTAGCACTGTTGAGAACATATAGGATGCTAGTGTTACCTGGCATGCTGTATGGCACTCAGATCTGGTCCTCAGGTCCAGTTGAATTACGTGACAAGCTTCAGATTTCTTTTTTTCCATCAATTTCTTGCCTTGCCTCCATGTATAGCATCTTCAGTTGTGCACTTTGAACTGGGAATTCCAAAAATTTATACTTTAATTTGGAAAACCCATAATCAGTTTTAAATATAGGCTACTTGATGCTGAGAACCTTCCAGCGCTTACTCAGTGGGCAGCTTGAGAGCGCTGTTGGTCCTGGTGGAATAAAACTGTAGATTTTAAAATCGTGCAACTGGCTCCTTTGAGCTCTTCAACCTCTTTGGTAGAGATGGAAAGAGTGTTGATTATTAAGAGCTTTTTAACCAAGACTGGAATCTATTACTTCAGGATGCCAGATGGAAAGGTCCCCTGCTGAATTTGAATTCCCATCCTATCTTTATACGCTGACAATACCTAAATTAAGATAGTCATACATGCTTGCATGCTGCAGTGTGCTTTCTACAGCACAAATGAAGGGGCATTTAGCTGGGAATCCTTCAGAACAATGTTTTTGTGATTGCTCCTTGTCAATGGTTGATTCATTATTGCATGTTTTATTGTTCCAAAAACACTGTTGCCAGGGAGAAACTGTGAAGTGGTTGTTAAAATGTACAGACACTTCTGATACCCATACATTAAGATTGGTTCTGAGTGGCTTTTGCAAAGCCTGTAGGGTTGATGTGGCTAAGTTCTTCTTTGCTGCTGTTTTTAGTGCTTAAATGTTTTCTTGGTGTATGTTAAACTTGAAGAAAGTGAAAGTGATCTTTGCCTTAGTATTCTTGATAATCAGCAGATTGAAAAATATATATCCATACAAACTGAATATTTTAAAGATCATAGAGAGAGGGAAAAGGTAATGTCTTGATGAATAACGTTTCATTTACAGTCTTCAGTACAGTCCCACATTAGGACTACGTAGGCACAGGCCAGTCACTGGAGGATTCTACTCAGCTTTCTTTTGCTTTCTAGAAAAGCCAGGGGGATCCCCTTTCCTTCAGAGCATGAAAAGCAGCCATTTTCCCCGCTCAAACAGTCATGTGCTCAAAAGGAGGAGTCCCCTTCTTCCCTCAGTTTTTTCTTTGTCGCAGCTGCGCAAGGATGGAATTTCAGCGAGCTCAGCTCTTTTTATTATTCATATTCCCAACGTATATCCAACCCTTCTCGTTGTTATGGCACAAAAGGCGTTGTTTAAAAAATATGAGTGTGAGACTAAGAGGGCCAGATCAGATGGGCACTCAATGTGTTTGTTATGTCTAGGCAAGGGGCACAACACCATGCTTGTAAGTTTTGTCTTCTGTCCCCCATTCGAGTTGACCAGCCCTTAGGTCCATCATTGGTATTCTCTGTCCCATCAGGCCCGAGGTTGGTTCTGGCCAGACACCGCTCTGAGTCCCCGGTCTGATTTTGTTGTGCATCCGAGCTGCCCCCCAAGAAGGCTAAGACAAAAAATAAACACTGAGAAAAAACATTGCTCTGCTTCAAAGCCTTCTCCTACCAAGGTTGCTTCATCGGTAATGACTGCCCCAGTTCCAAGGGTTGCAGCACCTGAAACAAAGGACTTGCCTCCTCCCAGGACACCTTCCTTCCACTCACCTTCTCCAGTGCCATCATCAGAATTAGAACTGGAGTTGGATCTGGATATCCAACCTCTGTTGCCTTTGGAATGGAATATGCCTTTGGAACCATCACAGTCAGTTCCGTGGCCCTACACTATGCCACCTCCACTGTGGCAGCATTACCCATTTTATTTTCCATCACCACTTCCACAAGAGTGGGGGGATTATTCCAGAGCTCCTGAATCCAGGCAGCAGGTCAGGTCCCAAACCCAACCAATGTTTCTGACCTGGGGTTTCTCTGCACTTACACCCGCCTAGGATTAACCTAGGATTAGCCACCAAGACTGGATTTAATTCATGCCATCGTATTCCCTATTACTATGTATGGGTGTGAAAGCTGGACAGTGAAGAAAGCTGATAGGAAGAAAATAGATTCCTTTGAAATGGGGTGTTGGAGGAGAGTGTTACGGATACCGTGGACTGCCAAAAAAACAAATCAGTGGGTTATAGATCAAATCAAGCCTGAACTGACCCTAGAAGCTAAAATGACTAAACTGAGGCTATCGTATTTTGGTCACATCATGAGACGACAAGAGTCACTGGAAAAGACAGTCATGCTAGGAAAAGTTGAGGGCAGCAGGAAAAGAGGAAGACCCAACCAGAGATGGATTGACTCAATAAAGGAAGCCACAGCCTTCAATTTGCAAGATCTGGGCAAGGCTGTCAAAGATAGGACATTTTGGAGGACTTTCATTCATAGGGTCGCCATGAGTCGGAAGCAACTTGACGGCACTTAACACACACAGGATTAACCAATGACTGCCAGAATCTGAGGATGAAGGAGCAACCTCACAGTCCAAACCAAGTTCAGGACTTCCTTCAGCTCAATCCTCAGATGATACACTGGGGGATGCTGATCATGTCATTTTAGGATGGCACTGTAAAATAGTTTATGCTGAGATGAGCACGATATTTTATAAGCATTTTACGTTCTGTTTTGTTTTTAGAATGAAACATGGTTTGCTTTTGTCAGACAAAAGTCAGGCAAAGATTGCAACACTCTTTGCTTTAAGAAGTAGCCTTCCCCACAA
The DNA here is from genome assembly GCF_029931775.1 of Euleptes europaea. Taxonomy (NCBI): domain Eukaryota; kingdom Metazoa; phylum Chordata; class Lepidosauria; order Squamata; family Sphaerodactylidae; genus Euleptes; species Euleptes europaea. The sequence goes on from NC_079326.1 coordinate 20,503,150, forward strand.
AAGGTTTATAATTTTGTTCTCCAGTGCAGCAGCATGGCACTTGATAAGGCACAGTCTGTTTTAAAATATGTTTTATGGGCACTTTTCAGTATGTTTAGGGATCAGTCGTAAACAGGTCTACTTGGAAGTAAGTCCCATGTTATTCAATTGGGCTTATTCCTAGGGAAGTGGCTTTAGGATTACAGCCTTATTGTACACTGCAATGATTTATGAGACAAAGAGGTAAAACTTGATCCATTTTCCAAAACTAATCTCTGTAGCAAAGATCATTTTAAGTATAATGAAACTAACATACCCACAGAACACCAGACAGGACTAAATGCAGTTATTATATATCTTTAGACTGGAGCACTTGTCAGCTAAGTGAAAATGCAATCTGTGGCGAAGGGATTAAGAATCGCCTTCTGAGCTGTGTACGCAGCGACGGGAAAACAGTGAACATGAACTACTGTGAGCAGGTGAGGTTTCATCTGGTACATCTGTGCTATTGAAGTCTTTGGTAAGTTGTGCCACATAGTACAAAATTGGACTTTCTGTCAAAGGATCTTTTGGTTTCTTGATGTTTTGAAAATGTATTCTTTTGCAAAATCATTCGAGAGTTCGTTGGTTGATTTTCCTGGCAAGTCCCAGCCAATTTATGGGGACCTTGTAGGGTTTTAAAGGCAAGAGACATTCAGAGGTGGTTTGCTGAGCATTTTTAGGAGTGAGTTAATACATTTGCTTGGTTTCTGCTGCCTGGGTACAGAATTTCATATTTTCATACAACATAGAATTTTATACTATCTAGATACAGGTTCGTGCAGTAAACAAAGTCCTGAAATTTTCACCCCCACTTCATGAGACTAAAAATTTGAGGATCCAAAATATAAAGAAGACTTAAATAGAACAAAACTCTGGCACTAGCTTCAATGTATTGAAGAGCCAGCGTGGTGTAGTGGTTAAGAGCAGTGGTTTGGAGTGGTGGACTCGGATCTGGAGAACCGGGTTTTATTCCCCACTCCTCCACATGTGCGGCGGAGGCTAATCTGGTGAACTGGATTTGTTTCCCCACTCCTCCACACGAAGCCAGCTGTGTGACCTTGGGCAAGTCACAGCTCCGTTTGAGCTCTCGCAGCCCCACCTACCTCACAGGGTGTCTGTTGTGGGGAGGGGAAGGGAAGGTGATTGTAAGCTGGTTTGCGTCTCCCTTAAGTGGTAGAGAAAGTCGGCATATAAAAACCAACTCTTCTTCTATTTATAGTGTCCCCCCCACCCAAATCCTAGATGCATGTGTGTTCCCTTATCTTTGAAAAATACTGCTTTCAGCCCTACAGTTGTTACGCAAAAGAAATATTCTTGGTATTCAATGGGGCTCTGAAATAGCACAGTCCATGCACAAAAAGCTTACAGATGAAGGCCCATCACCATTCATGCAGCCCAATGAGGCAGTAAAATCCTGAGGTGGTAGGATGGACTATAGTGCTTCAGACTGCGAGTTAGGAGAATTTTTAATATTGCCCTATATAAAAACTGTTTCCAAATAGAGATACAGAGAGAAGTTCCAGCTTAGCCTTTTACACGCTGTTCAGTTTTTCCACTTACAGATAATTGTTAATGTGGAGGAGCTTTGAAAAAAATGTATTTCTTTATCTGTTGTCTGAAGTACTACCAGTCGTATCACTCAGTATTGTAACTTTACATTCGGCTGCGTGTGTAGACGAGGGGCAAAACGCACGGTCGCTTTAGCCTCCTTTATTCCCTGTTTCAGCACGGATTCAGCCAGGATCGAACGCACGTTCGGCGAAACGCATGCGTTCGATCCTGGCTGAATCCTGTCTGAAACAGGGAATAAAGGAGGCTAAAGCGACCATGCGTTTTCGCCCATGGTCTGTGAGTGTTTCTGCGGTGAAGCCATCGTGTTCCATATCCAGACAGTACAGATTGTGGCATGGTGTAAAAAAAATTGGAAGGTATAAAACCACATTCTTGACCAGATCTTCTCCATGCACTGAAGTGAGCTTTGATTGGCTGGCTCTTTCCACGTCAGCTAAAGGTATGTCCCAGTTTGCGTTACCTAGACCCGAACCAATGTGAAAAAGGCTCCTTAGCACATTTTTTTTAAAAAAAATTCCTGACCATCAGTGACAAGCAAGTGACTTGTTCTTTTGTTGGTGTTGTTGTTTATAGCTAAATTTGGAGAAGCCTTCGAAAATGATTACTCGCTGCCTTGTGGAATGTGTAGTCAATTGCCAGCTGTCAGAGTGGTCGGCCTGGTCAGAGTGTTCCCGTTCATGTGGCCTTTCAGGTAACTTGTTGGTCGGTGTTCTGCCTGCGTTCTTTGGACAGTAATGTACACTAAAGTGCATCAGTAACTTGTGTTCCTCAGGACCGAAGTCTCACTTAAAACATAATAGAAAAGGGCAAGAGTCCAGTAGCACCTTAAAGGCTAACAAAAATATTTTCTGGTAGCAGTTCTCTTACAAAGGAATTTCAAAGGGAGATTGGAAAGAGAAACTGCTGAATTACAGTTGATATTCAAACTAAAGTCAATGCATTTGTGGGTGTGTGTTAAGTGCCGTCAAGTCGCTTCCGACTCATGGCAACCCTATGAATGAAAGTCCTCCAAAATGTCCTATCTTTGACAGCCTTGCTCAGATCTTGCAAATTGAAGGCTGTGGCTTCCTTTACTGAGTCCATCCATCTCTTGTTGGGTCTTCCTCTTTTCCTGCTGCCCTCAACTTTTCCTATCATGACTGTCTTTTCCGTCATGCATTTACCTGGGCTGAATAAAGACCTTGCATTCATGGCTCATTACCAATGCTGATTTCTCCACACCCATCTCTCCCCTGGACATCACAGACTCTTCTGCACACCACACCTAATCCCATCACGCCTGTTTTTCACATTTACATACTGTTAACATTTACATACTAATGCTTGGCTGAATTCACTCTCCTCTACTTAAAGACAGATGGATTCACATTCTAGCTGTATCTGAAGAAGTGAGCTGTGGCTCACAAAAGCTCATACCCTACCAGAAAATATTTTTGTTAGTCTTTAAGGTGCTACTGGACTCTTGCCCTTTTCGACTACTGCAGACAGACTAACATGGCTACCCACTGTGAATTAAAACATAATGTAATATAAGTAGAGCAGGGGTCCCCAATGTGGTGAACCTTTCCTGGTGGCCCCCAAGTGTTTTTTTAGTTCTTGCCCAACTGAATTTTGGATTGGCTATTGTAAATCCGATTGGCTGTGCAGATTAAAGCAACACTGTTTCAGTAGCAGCTGCTTCCACAGCGTTGGCTTGGTTCTGTCACTCCTCTTTCCCAGTGCTTTTTTTTTCAAAATTAGGCCTCTTCTCTCCTGCACTTGGGTGACCACTTTGTGGTTGTCTCCACCTCCTGCGGCAACCATTTTATGACTGGTTTTTGTTTATAGGAAGGAGATAATTGCTAAATTTCTGTGCCGTAATCTGATTTTAATTTTGATAAGTTTTTATATCCTATTTTATTTGAAATGTTGTAAGATTGTAACATGTAGTGTGTATTTATTGGTCTTTGACCGCAAATGAAATTCAATCAGTCAATCTTGACTGGTTTCCCCTCCTGTGGCATCCAGTTTATGGTGGCACCCACCACCCTGTGTCAGATTTCCGAAGGGGCCTACAGGCACAAAAAGGTCGGGGACCCCTGAAGTAGAAGGTTGTTGTATTTAATGCTGCGAGTATGTGCGTTGCATGATTTAGTCACAGGTTTTCTTGAATGTAATCTTAATTTAATCATGGAACAAGCAATTGAAATATGTTCTGCTAGCAGGTGATGCATTCTACATCAAACCCAGATAAAAACTCAGACACCGTTTTTTCTTTGAAAAAACCAATGAATTATTCAACTGTAAATATAGGGTTGGATCCTGAGTACTGTCAGCAGAAAATTCAGATCTTTGTTGCATTCCCCTCCCCTCAGCAGTCCCTTGTGACCCTCAGAAAGTGATTCCCAGGGTCACAGGACTAGCTGCACTTACAGAATAGGAAGGGAAAGGCAATCTCACCCCTTTTGCCTCCTTGTTATTAATCTACATGGGTTCCCCAAGCCCAGCAGTCTACTTTCCAGGTGGTCGAAAGGGACTTCTCTGAGGAGGGGAACATACCAGAAAGCCGTGTTCATTCCATTGACAGTACTCAGAATGTAAACCATACAACTTAAGGTACTGCATATCAACACAGCATTTGTCATATTGGTATAGTCTGTTTTTATAAAGGGAGTGTTTGAAATGAAATGTTGTCCATAGCATGCATACTAGAATATTGTTTCTTCTCAGACACACAACTCAAATAAGAGGGCGTAAATATTTTTAGCAGTGGGAAAGAGCAAGAGTCCAGTAGCATCTTATAGACCATTTATGCTTGGTAATTAGCAGCGCATTCCAGGCTGAATTGCCCCACATATTTTTTTTTTAGTTTTTCAGGAACCATCATTCAGGAAGTGACTGCGAAGCCGGCGCAGACCTGCTTCGCATTTCTTAAGAGCCCCTTTAACGCAACTTTTTGTGTTTGCTCCGCCCCCACACAGAAGAATCCCCTCAAGGAACCATGCAAAAATCACAGCCGCGCATTAGCTATGCATACGGCGGTTGCTAATGGCTATGCAAACAGGAACCAAGGAGCTGGCGAGTGGGGGGGATTTCTCCTTTTGCTCAGGGCCATGAATATGCATTTTAAAGGTCGCTTTTTAAAAAAAAGAGCTTTTAGTGAGCATCAAAACTGACCCTGCATAAATGGCCAAAGACTACCAAAATTTCTGGCAGAGTATGAGCTTTCGTGAGTCACAACTCATGAAAGGTCATACCCTGCCAGAATTTTTGTTAGTCTTTAAGGCGCTACTGGACTCTTGCTCTTTTCTACTACTGCAGACAGACTAACCCGGCTACCCATCATAAATGTTTTTAGTTTACCATGCCCAGTTTAGTTTACCATGCCCAGTTTCTGCTGTCACTCAGTCCTAGCAATATCTCTGTCCTGTCCATCAGAAACTTCAGTATAAACTTAATACGATGGTGATATTTTTTAGTGGACTATGGAACCAGTCCTGTTGTTTTGTGCTCAGGTTTTATGTGGTGGAAGTATAGGCAAAGTGTGATTTGCTGCTCCTGCTGCAGTAAAGGTGGCTCTCACTTCTCCTGAGAGTGGTTTGTGTGGTGATAAAAGGGGAACATTTTGATTTCTATAGCTTGTGAACAAGAGTGAGAGGAGGGGTTTCTTCTCAGGCCAAATCTATAAAGGCTGTTTACAATGAAGTGTGAGAGATTTTTGCAGCTGCAGAGTTAAGCAGGTCCTATTATGGATACGATGAGCTCTTTCTGTTTCTCTTGTGTAATGTGTTGAGCTCTCTGTACCCACTGTTAATACAGCTAGATGAAGATTTGTGTCCATAAAAACCTGATGAACCTCCAGATGTCAGAGAAAAGAAAAGTTTCTATTGGAAAATGGTTCATCAGGCAAAGGTGTGCAGGCGCACAGCCTGATCCTAAGAGTCCAGAATGGACTCATGCATAGGTTCCTGCTAGCCAACTCTATTCTGGCAATTAGAAGACATATGGTAAATGATATGACTATATTTCATACAGCCAGTGTGATGTAATGATTAGAATTTCAAACTAGAACCTGGGAGCCCCACTATTGCATCCCTAGTCTGCCATGGGCCAGTCGCACATTCTCAGCCTAACCTACCTGTGGATAAAATGGAAGCAAGGAGAGCAACATAGGTAATTTTGGGTCCCCATTGGGAAGTATGGTGGGATATAAATAAAGTGCAAAAAAACAACAACCCCCCATTTAGGAAACTGCATAATCCTAAGAAATGTCAAGCCCTCGCAGAAGGCTATTGTACCTTACATCTTAACCAGGTGCATAGTAAAATCCTTGGCAGAGTGATGCAGAGAGCCAAACGGCTGGAGGCTGAATCAACATGTCCTCGTGAGTGAGCTTGGCTTTGTGATAGTTTGTGGGCAGGGGAGGCTCCGTTAGCCTTCAATTTGGTGGGGTTTTGTAGCTCCCTTCAGACTGACAAGGGGGTGTTTCTAACTGCAGCTGTGTTGAATATGGCTCTGCAGAGTTCTTGTTTGTTATATTTGAAAAAGAAAATCAAAAATAATATCTAGCTTTAATGACCCTTGTTACTTATTGTACTGAATATACGTATATTCACAAGAGGTCAGAACAATATTTTTCTTTACTTAGAATTGATATACTGAAGCAAAATCCCTTGAAAGAGGACTACATCCAGATTCCTGTCTTGAACCTAAACTGTATTTAAATGTGAATTGTCATTCCTCAGTCCTTATAGTCATTAAAATCTTTCTGCAAGTTGAATGAAGAGGAAAGGCGAGGTATACATTTTAAGAAATAAATGTAATAAATACATACATTGCAATAATCAAGTATAATATATTCACAGTGTTTGCTGTGGCACCATTTTTTATCAACACTGGTTCCTTCTTATCTGTAGTTTTTTAATATATTATTTTTGGTGGTAGTTTGGACATTTTTATGACTTATCATAAGAAATTAATTCTAAATGTTCCCATTATAATCTTCGACTGACTTATTTGAACATTTCATGTGGAATAACCAGGGTCTGAAGTCTTCAGAGTTAATTTTAACTTCTTCATTTTGCTTTTTAGTCCATGTCTGACATTTCAATAGAAGGCAGAAACAACAGAGTTTGTAGCGGTTCAACCAGATGGGGATTGATATTTGGCCCGGGGTCCAGTTCCCAGGAAATGCAAACTCTATGAGTCGAGTAATATTCCTTGTTTTGTAAATCATCTAGGAAGTAATGATTCAATACCCAAACTGTGTATGGAAATTGCTTTCCTTGGAAACTAGACAGGATGTCCTGTGTAATAGATGTCCACAGCTAATTATCTATCCAAAGCAATCTGCATTTTCACAGTGTAAGTCTGAAGGTAGATCTTCCACATTTGTAACACAAGCTTTGTAACACAAGATCTTCCACATTTGTAACACATTTGTAACACAAGAATCTATTTGAGTCAAAATGGTGTGTGTGTGTGTGTGTGTGTTAAAGCTTTCAAAAAAGCAATAGTTGGTTTCTTGTCGTATTAGGGCCTACCCAAAGATACCCAAAGATACTTCAGACTTAAGATTTTCAGCAAAATGTGTCTTCCTAAGGGAGGCATGCTATAATTTAGAGCCAATTCAATTCTAATGACAGGGTTGGCGTGGCAGCTGCTGTGTGCACTAACTTCTAGGCATCAGTTCTAGGGGCAGACCAGTGGCATGCAGAGAATACTGACTTTTTGCTCATAGAAAGCACTTCAGAAGCCATGCTTAGAATAGCCATGCTTAGAAATTCACATTGCCAACAGAGCCCAGGGGTGCGGCAGGGTCCTAAATAACCCAGCCGGGCAGACCAAAAGGAAAACTCCTTCTGTGTGGTTCGCTGGCCAGGGTTCCTCCCCCAGCCGAGCCAGCCCAGCCCGATAGGCTGAGCCAAGGAAGGAGGTCGAGGGACGCCCGCACAGGCACAGAGGCCTCCCTGGCCATTACCCAGCCACGCTGCTGGCCCCCGCCACATCACCGGCCCAGCCAAGCAGCGTTGCCTATCTCTTCTTCCCCCGCAGTCTTACAAATGGTGTCCAGGTAAGTTTGGGTCCCTGGCATAATAAAGCAATCTGCAGTTACACACAGAGAGCCTGCATCAGCATCTTGCACATCAGTACATATAATTCCAGGATCAATTAAAAGTTAATGTAAGGTTAATGTGAGCATGGATCCTACCACTGTTCCTAGAATTTAAACAGACCTTTGAGGTCTCTCCCTACAGTACAAGTCTGTAATCCTTTTGAATTGTATTATCATATGGGTGCAATTAGAGTGCAGCAAGCACAAGCGGAAAGACAGTTGTCCCCAAATGAATCAGCAAACCAAAAGAGTGAGGCAATAGGTATTACTACACACAGAGACACAGGCTGTTACCGTACTGGGTATTCCCAGCGATATATCAAGAGTCTGGAAATGTTATAAAAAAAACATCGCTTTAAAAGGGTTTTTGGATACTACGGCTAAAAAATGGTTGGAAGACGTCTTCACAGCTAAAGGGGCCAAACAAAGTGTGAACAGTATTTTTTATAACAGTTTCAAACTCTTAATACATCGGTGGGAATACATAGAAAGTGTGAACAGTATTTTTTATAACCTTTCCAAACTCTTAATACATTGCTGGGAATTCCTAGTGCGGTAACAGCCACAGACACATGTATGTGTGTGTGTGCTCTAACAATGCAAACGTAATCCATACATTTCTAGATAATTTCAAGTACAAGGTAATAGTTGATGAAGTGAAACTCAAAATGTATGGACACTGGCTTAAAATCTAAAGTTTACTGAAAACAAAGCCACGGAAATGAAATATGGAAAAGATAGCCAATCATTTAATGCATTTCAGCCAATGTTCAGCAAGATGATCAACTATTGCTGTATTGAAAGCTGTCAGTCCTTACCTTGTTGACTTTAATAGATCCTAGTATTATAACTACCTATGTGCAAGATGCATATGCAGACTCTATTTATGTAAATACAGATTGCTTTATCGTTAGCTGTGTGTGTGTGTTAGGGCTGTTGAAAAAAAATCGGTATAGTTCGGCTTTGGCAAAATTCGGCCCGTTTTTATTCGGGCCGTGCCGAAGTCCGAACTCCCCCGCTTCGGATCCCCGAACATTCGGGGGGATCCAGAGTTCGGGGGAAAATTTGCCCCCCCGCACGCCTTCAGGGGGATTCCCTGAAGGCGCGCGGGGGCCCTTTAAACAGATCTGCTCCTCCCAGCTGGGAGGCGCAGATCTGTTTAAAGGGCCACTCACGTGCCTTCAGGGAAGCACCCTGAAGGCGCGTGGGGGGCCCTTTAAACAAGCCCCTCTGCGCTGTCTGCGCAGGCAGCGCAGAGAGGTTTAAAGACCCCCGCCCCCCCTCCCAGGACTCCCGGGAAGGTAGGCGGGGGGCTGTCAAGCGCCTCTCCACTCTCTGCGCAGAGAGCGCAGAGGGTTTCCAGACACCACCCCCAGTCCTGCCTGGACTCCCGGCAGGGCTGGCGGGGGGCTGGCAAGACCCTCTGCGCTGTCTGCGCAGGCAGCGCAGAAGGTCTTGCCAGCCCCCCGCCAGCCCTGCCGGGACTCCCGGCAGGACTGGCGGGGGACTTTAAATAGATCTGTGCCTCCCCGCTCCTCCACCTGAGTGGTGGGCTCTAACCTGGTGAACCAGGTTGGTTTCCGCATTCCTATACATGAAGCCAGCTGGGTGACCTTGGACTAGTCACAGCTCTCTTAGAGCTGTCTGTGCCCCACCCACCACACAGGGTGTCTGTTGTGGGGAAAAGAAGGGAAGGTGATTGTAAGCCACTTTGATTCTTCCTTAAGTGGTAGGAAAAGTTGGCATATAAAAAAACCAACTCTTCTTCATATTTCAAAGTAATCTACTTTCTTTCTGTCAGCTTTCTTCATTGTCCAACTTTCATACCCATACATAGTAATAGGGAGTACTATGGCATGAATTGATTTGATCTTGATTGCTAGTGACACATCCTTACACTTAAGAATCTTTTGTAGCTCCTTCATGGCTGCCCTTCCCAGTCGCAGTCTCCTAATTTCTTGGTTGCAGTCTCCCTTTTGGTTGATAATGAAGCCAAGGAATAGAAAGTCTTTCAATTTCCTCATTGTCAACCTTGTGATTTGGGTGTGATTTTGCCATCAAGTCACAGCTGACTTATGGCGACCCCGTAGTGATTTCAAAGCAAGAGACGTTCGGAGGTAGTTTGCCATTGTCTGCCTCCTCATGGGCTGAGAGAGTTCTAAGAGAACTGTGACTGGCCCAAGGTCACCAGGCAGGTTTCATGTGGAGGAATGGGAAATCAAACCAAGTTCTCCAGATTAGAGTCCGCCACTCTTAACCACTTTACCACTCTGGCTCTCTTTTCAACCTTAAAGTTGAGCAATTCCCCAGTAGTCATTACATTTGTCTTCTTGATGTTCAACTTTGGCACTTTCTGCTTTAACTTTCACCAGCAGTTGTTTCTTCACTATTTTCTTCCAGCAACTATTAGCTATAGACACTTACAAGTGGGTAACCCATTAAGAGCTGCACTTAAATCCCCCTTTTCTCCCTCTCTCTCATGCCACGGTTTTTACCATTGTCTTTGGACAGGAAAAGTGTCAAGGAACCTACCTGCCACCCCACTGAGCTATGGGGAGACTGACTGGGTACAGAGCCCCACTCTGCCAGCCTCTCCTTCACTCAGCCCAGCGACAGAGATTCCTCAGCACTTTTCCTCAGGGCAGGAGAAGTGCTGAGGAAATAAATGAGGAGCCTCATTTCCCCGCCACCCTCCCATAGCTGCAGGGAAGCGACCTGTGAGCTTTAACAGCCACCATGCGGATAGTCTGAGCTTTCAAACTGCCCAGATTCTATGGAATTGCACCAGCAGTCTTGTCCCCCCACCACACACACACATTGGGCTTTCCACCTCTTTCATGAGTTTAATTTGAAATCCTGTCTTTTCCACCGTAGCTCAGATTCCCTCTTTAGTATCACCGTGGCCCACACAATTTCTGAAGGCAAGAGCCCTCAAAAGTGACTTCCCAGAGAGCACAGGGCTGCAGAGAGAAGTGAAAGGCAGCAAAGATCCCCACCACCACACACACAACCTGCAATCCACACATGATCATTTGGATCGGGCTTTTGACAATGCCTAGCTCCAGTTCTTGGTAGCAGAAAGCACCCTGTAGATAATCCAATGCATGTCAGTCTATGAATATATCTGTTGATTGTAATCGAGCAGGAAGCAAATCTAAGGGCCCATTCCTGGAAAATGGGCCCAAAGCCCTTAGGAGGCCGACTACGGCCTCCGCCGGCACAGGGGCCCAAACCGCCGGCGCCCGGAAGGTGCACGCCGGCTTGAGTGGCCCCAGCGCCGGCGTGCAGGGCCGCGCGCCGCTCCCCAACCGCCGTGGCTTCCCGCTGGCCTCCAGCTGCTGGCACAGGCCACGGCGGTGAGCCGGGAGGCATTCCGGCACCCCGGGAGGTGTTCCCGGGGCGTAACGGCGCCCCGGGAGGCGTTCCCAGGGTGTAACTGCACCGGCTGCAGGGTGGGGCTAACGTTAGTCGGCCTCTCGAGCACTTTCGGCTTGGGAACACTCCTTTTTATTTTTGTAAATCTCCCTAGCAACCCCTAGGGTTGCACGGGTTTTCGGCTGTGCCGAAACCTCTTTAGGAGGCAATACCGCCAGTTTGCCTCCTATGTCCGGCGCGGGCGTTCCTTTCAGGAATGCACTGTAAGTGTAATCTTCAACCAGTTAGAAACCACTTTGTCAGCAGACACACAAGCATACACAGACCACACACAGCCTTGCTGGTCTTTATTAGCAGGACCTAGCCCATTACATTTGATCTAATTTCCAAAGGTGCTTGTTTGGAAGACACAGCAGTTAAAAGGTTTTGGTTTAGGTTTCCAGTGCAGGCATGTCCTTGGTCTCTGTACAATGAGAATTTTCTTTCACATGGAGGCTAGGTTAACAGGCTTCAGCCCTGAGAATTTCTGTAAAGAAAATGATTTTCTCAATATTTCTGCCACTGGATTTTGCTAGAGTATAGAAAGAGAGCAAAAAAATAAATAAACTTGAGTTTATAGATTCCATTTACGCACATAATCCCAGAGGAGTCTACCCAGAGGAGTTTCAGGAAACGCCTTTTAAACCTGAGTCACGACTTTCATTTGGTAATGATTTATTTATAGTAAATACAGAAGGATGATGGCAAAGAGGAGACGAACCCAGAGAGGAAGGCTGTGAACCTGTAGCTCATTTCTGATCAAAACAGCTCTTTGGAAGCATTTCAAGCGGTGTTCAAAAAGCGCCCAACAAATGGGATACTCCTACGGTGCCGCAGAGCCAGCAGTCGCTGCACCAGGGGTGACGCTGTCCCAGTTGGGGTCTTGTGTTCAACCGGCTGGGCGAGTGAAAAAGCAAAACTGGGAGTCTCAAAAACAAATGGCCTGTGTTGCAACACTGATACCCCCTCTGCTGTGTCTCAGGCAACTTGCAGTCTCCAGTTATGATGATGGCCGCCGAAATTATTTCAATTTTATACATGCAAGGAACTAGTCAGATAGGCTGATGGGCAAAGGATGTCACCCTGACCAATACAGATGAATCCTTCAGGGCAGAACCCATCAGCTAGAACCAGACACACCTACTCCCACTTCTTTGCTTCTTGAGAACTGCTCTGCGATTGATCACATGAACACATGAAGCTGCCTTATATTGAATCAGACCCTTGGACCATCAAGGTCAATTTTGTCTACTCAGACCGGCAGCAGCTCTCCAGGCTCTCAGGCAGAGATCTTGTACATCACCTGCTTGCCTAGTCCCTTTAACTGGAGATGCCGAGGATTGAACCTGGGACCTTCATGCCAAGCAGATGCTCTACCACTGAGCCACAGCCTTCAACTAGCTCAAATTTGTCAGTATGTCTAAATGTGCTTTGACTTGGATGGCCCAGGCTAGTCCAATCTTGTCAGACCTCAGAAGCTAAACAGGGTTGACCCTGGTCAGTATTTGGATGGGAGACCACCAAGGAAGTCCAGGGTCGCTATGCAAAGGACTGCAATGGCAAACCACCTCTGTAAGTCTCTTGCCTTGAAAACTCTACAAGGTCACCTAAGCTGCCTGCAACTTTATGGCACTTTACATACACTTTACATACACAACTTAAACTAAGAATTCCAGTTACCGGGACAGCAATTTACCTCACTTAGATAAATCTCTCAGATTTGCACATAATGACTAACTGGAGGTAGTTCAAGATTTACTTCTCCTGTCCTGGTGTTATCCCATGAGGAAAAGGAAGGAGGAAGTGCACTAACATGGCCCTTTACCAGGTTCATTTCTGTCACAAACAAAATACAGTTTGTGACCCCTAAATAGAGATCTTGACTACTATCCACAATACCAAAAAAATGTACCCTAACAGCTCATTCCTGAGAATGGGGCTGAAAGTCTTTAGGAGGCAGCGTGGTCCCGCTGCCAGTGTAAGTGTGTGTAAGCACATGATCATATGCACATATGATGGCGGCAAGGCCGGTCCCGCCGGCGGCCGAGCGTCGTGGGACCACGCCTCTCCCCTCCGCCAGCGCGGCTTCTCTGTGGCACCGGCCATGGCATAGAGAGGTCGCTCCGGCACAGGGGGGCATTCCGGGGGCGGGTTCCCTATCCCGTTTCGGCCCATTACCCCGGCGGCGGGAACGGCAGTGCTGCGCCGGCATTTAGCCCCGTTGAAAACAAAAAAAACCTTGAAAAGGCTTTTTCCGTTCCCACGGCGTGCAGGAATCGGCTTAGGAAGAGGCGCCGCTGCTCCTCTTCCCCGCTGACTCTGCACGCCGCCATTTGAGGAATGCACTGTTAGTATTCTTGAACAATATATTTTTGACTCTCAGATGCAGGAAGCTAATGACAACGTTCCGATATTCTAAGCCCTGTTGGCACTAGGAGTCGTCACCTAAGTGCAGACGGATCTGTGTTTTCACCGCCGGTAGGTATGCGTTTGATTCACAGAAGCTTGTCAGCTATTCTCTGTTAATTAGTAGCAGCTGATAGAAATGCTTCACTGTTTCCTTAATTAAACTCATTTTTAAGTCCCATCTCTCTAGGCAGAGGCTTAATGGAATTGATGACAAACTAGCATCTAGTGCTGCTTTTATGTTCCTCCACAGCATGTTAATCAATAAAGATAACGTAGATCATAATGAATGATTATACTCCGAGAGAAATCCTTATTATGGCGCTTGTTTCCTCTCCTGCAACTAACTTTTATAGAAATCACAGTTTACAACCGTTATAATGGAATAGTGTGACATATTGTCCGTGAACTTGTTTTGTAAAGCCCATACCGTACTCTGGTAAATATTTCTTGCAGTGTGATATCCTTTGTTAAATAAGTCATCACGAATTGTGGCATATTGCAGCAAATCAATAATTATGACAGCACGGCATTTCGCGCTAGCAGTGGCTATATGTTTTGACTGTCTTTTTTTTCTGCCAAAGAAAGTTTGAGTTTTGTGACCAAATCACATTTATTGTAACTGAAAAATTGTAAGCACTGTAATGGCCATTACTGTCCATAACCACTTTTACAAATTCCATTAAAAGCCTATTTATTTTCAGTGAAATCTCCCTAACTTGGAGAATAGAACAAGAGATTGGGCTATCATTTCTATAATAATAGTGCTGAATGCCATTCAATAAAGTATCAGCAATCTCATTTTTTTAAAAAAAAATCCTCAGCTACCCGTACACAGAGGAAGGGCAGAAGAAGAAATGTTTTGTCATACAATATTCCAATTAGAAGGCAGCTTGTTAGTGAAATGGAAAGGGCCGCCTGAATAGTAGCCATGCAGTACTGATGATTGCATTGCGTGGACAGGCTTTCCGTCTTTATCAAGATGAGTATCCAACAAAGAGTCTCATTAAGTGAGAGAGTGAAAAAATAGGCCCTGGACATGTGCAGAATGCATCTAATTATAACCTGCAGACATTTTGTGTTAATGTGCTCTCATTACTATATCAGTGTTATTATTAAAGATCCAGTCAAACTTTGGAGCTTTCTTATCAGTGGCAGGGGCAGGTCTGTAGGCAGAAGGAAATGCGCTGGGAGCTGTTCCTGCCAGTAAAGTGAATGGCAAAGCCTTCCTGAGTAAGAGAATCCAAGTATACACTGAGGCATAAGAACATAAGAACGTAACAAAGGCCATGCTGGATCAGATCAAAGGCCATCAAGTCCAGCAGTCTGTTCACACAGTGGCCAACCAGGTGCCTCTAGGAAGCCCACAAACAGGACGACTGCAGCAACATCCTGCCTGTGTTCCAAAGCACCTAGTATTGTAGGCATGCTCCTCTGATCCTGGAGAGAATAGGTATGCATCGTGACTAGTATCCATTTTTACTAATAGCCACGAATCCTCCTCTCCTCCATGAACGTGTCCACTCCCCTTTTAAAGCCTCCCAAGTTGGCAGAATCCATGGTTCTATAAGCAGAAAGTATTCTTGTTCTCTTCTATGAGTAGGACATATGCTGTGTGCAAAGGATGCGCCCTAGTGTTTGTTCCCAGCTTCTCCTTTCTTATTGAAGGGAATTGGAAACTCCACTGTGTTGGCTGCCGTTTGGCTGAGCTACTCCTACATTCTTTCTCATAGCATATCTGACGCAAACCTTCCTGGCGCTCCCAACTGGGAAAGCCGTTGCACAAAAGCTTGACGGCTGACAGGTCGTGCATCGGATTGCAACCTCTGAGAGGGAGCTCGAAAACGGTTCCAAAACAAAATTGAATTGTAATCTTTCTGCTTGTTTTAGGTCAGATGCTGCGAACGCGTTCTGTCGTTATGCAAGCCCAAGGAGAAGGAAGGCTGTGCCCAGCTGAGCTGACTCAGTACAGAAGCTGTGCTGCAAAACCCTGCTACAGTTGGGTTCTTGGAGAGTGGTCCCCATGCAGAGTAGAGGTACCACTGGGTGTTTATTTGGTTTTATTTGCATTTAGCCATAGGCCATTACAAACATATCAAGGATACCACAAATACATAATACAATATTAGGTTAATAACATACTGGGTTAATAATAAATATACATAATAAAACTTTGCTAAATCGATGCATACAAAACAACAAAATAATAGCTAAAAATTGTGGCGGTGTCCCAATCGGCCAATGGGACCTAGCAACCATTAAAATCAACTTGGAGGATCTACTCCCTTAGCAGCCATATTGGCCCTTATTTTCTTTGCTGCCAGAGCATACTGGGCAGTCCTATAAGAGAAAAACCCATTTGTATCTTTTAACAAAAATACTAGTTTCTCAGCTCTAGGGCAAGTGTTTAGACCAGAAACCAACCCGGCAAGAAATTTAGCCCTGGGTTCTACAGGGTGTTTATTTAAAAATAACCTCTTGCCATTGTAGGTGGGAAATTACTTTTGTCAGTTCCAGAATGTGAAACAACAGTATGTCTTTGAAAAATTATAGGGTGTTTTAAAATTGGAGGCAGTTCATAACACATGAACACATGAAACTGCCTTGTACTGAATCAGACCCTTGATCCATCAAAGTCAGTATTATCTAAGACTGGCAGCGGCTCTCCAGGGTCTCAGACAGGGGTCTTTCACATCACCTACTTGCCCAGTCTCTTTAACTGGTGATGTTGGGGATTGAACCTGGGACATTCTGCATGCCAAGCAGATGCTCTACCACTGAGCCCCGGCCCCTCCCAAATCAAGGGGTATTCTGTCACAAAAGCTAACAAGCAGCTGATTAAATACTGATTGTAATCTCAAAGATAACAGGAATGTACATTTCTAATAGCATCCATATAGCTCTTTTTTTACATCAAATTGAGATTATAGCGCAATTTAATTTTTCAGAATACTGTCACTGACAAATTTTTACTCTTGTGCCAAGGGTATGGTGTACCTTGTCTCTGTACATTGAAAGACCTTGAAAGGGTATAGTTTAAAGCTGTTGTATGAAGTGCTGAGTGTTAGTATTCTCTTTGGGGCAATTACTTTTTTTAATGGTCTGTAAAGGTAAGCACTGGCATGAATTTACGGAGCATCAAATACATACACCTTTGCTTTGTCAGCATCGGCAGCCTGTATGCTTTTCTCTGTCTTCATGCAAACTACAGCTTCCTTTATGCATTTTCTACCTTCCCCCTTTTATCCCACGGATTATGCTTCATCTAAACATTTGATCCATCATCCAGTGTTCACATAAAACCGATCCGGATTTTCCACACTCAACCTTTTCATGCATGGGATGGGGAGGATGGGTTCTGCTTAGCTTTTGTCATGTCAGACTAATTAGATGATAACACGGGGGAAATATGGCACAGAGGAAGATGTGAAGTATTCTTAAGAGACGTTTACAAAATAGTTACTGTTTCATATTTCTGAGAAAAATACCCTTCCTCATACATAACGTCTTATTACTGCAGTCAAAGACCGACATGTACAACTAAGCTGGTGGTCCAACTGGTCCACCTTTCTCTTCTGTGGAAAGGCCTTGACCCCACCACCAGAAACACACCTCCTCACTCAAGACCTCTGAACTGGACATATGTTCTTTGGTGGACAGAGCAAATGAACTCTCATCTGTGCAAGGCTACACAAAAGTATTTATTTATTTTTTTAACACTTCTATGTGCCGCCTCTCCACCCAACTTAAGGGTCCCAAGGCAGTGAACAACCAAACACTTAAATCAGCATTTAAATATTTAAACCAATTAAATAAAACATAGAAACACATAAGAAACAAAGTAGGGAAGACCTCTTCATTTTTTCCTCTTAGTCTTGAGCACCAGATGAAGAACTTCTGCTTCTGGTTTAAATGAACTGTCTGGGGTGCTTCCAAGAGGAAAGATCTATACAAGCATACTTAGCATTTATTATTAATGTACTAAGCGCTATTTTAGCACAATAAACCTCTGTTGTTTCTCTTAGGGTGGGCATTGTGGGGATGGAATCCAAGTACGGAACCTCACGTGCATGGTACATGATGGCTCTTTATCAGCAGCATCTAGACAGGTGGAAAGCGCATTATGTGGAGATCTTCCATCGAAAGACAGTGTGTTTCAGCTTCCATGTTCTGTGCCTTGCCCAGGTAACTCCTTGTGATAGCACACATAGAACTCGCAATAGTCATATTCTGTCTGGCACAGATGCCGCTGTATTGTGAGCCATTACATTTACAAACCTGTCTTATGCATGTTTACAGGTTTGCCAGAAACTAGGTGATTTGGGATCCAAACAGACACAATGAAGGAAAATACTTGACTTTCCAGCATTTGGGGGAGGCTAATAGCTGCTGCATGGGGTCTCCTGATTGTGATCAGAACCGTGATGTGGGAGAGAAGGGATTTAACCATTCCATCCCACATGGTCTTTCAAAGGGTTTTGTCCAACCTTTTTTCTTTCCACAGTATGGGGGGGTTGGCTTTGATTGGCAAAAACAAGACTGGGGGTGGAAGGCTTAACCCCCCTCCCCCATCATGCCCTGTTGCCTTGACCTGTATGGGTAAGACCCTCCCAGTCAGCTATTGGCATTTTAAAAATACTGAAATATCTGATTATGGATTTGTTTTGGCCTTCAATAGCAAGTCACAATGAGCTCAATGTGAAGATTTATTATTACAGCCCTTAGACCAAACATAAAATTTTTGCAGTTCAATGTGATTTACTACCTTTGGATACCAGCCTTTTAAACCAAAGAAAAGGTATTTCTTTTGCATATCGCCCTTTTATGAGAGTTCATTCACTTTTATGGTGCACCTGTAAAACCTCCACAATTGCGATCTCCATTATATGAAGTTAATGTAAATACAGATGAAGAATAGAAAAGAGGATAATAGGAATCTCAAATGATGGAGTAAGAGGACTACAGTGGTCCTGATGCCCTTAAGAGGTTCTCTACATGTAAATGAAGCAATGAGTTTTATTGTCATGTTTACGCCATGCCCCTCCAGGACTGTATCACATATCTAAATTTGAATAATGGCCCTGGAATGCGGATCAACCCCCCCCCCCCCCCCCGCAAAATAAAGGCATATTCTGAAAGCTGGGATTTTTCTATAACCCAGAGACAGCCACCAGGTTTACCCAAAAATCCAAAGGTGAAAAAAAAATGGTTAAGGGAAAAAAATCAGGTTAAAACCCTTACCTCACAAGGGGGAGAAATCAAGATCTCCCAGTGCTGCATCATGAGATCTTGGCCATTTTGACGGATGCTTAGCAACCCCATTAACAGGCAAAGGCAGAAGCAAGGGCAGGGATGCACCAGTGCCATGCAAGTTGAACAGGAATGCAGGCAGGAGAAACCACCACTGTCACCGCCAAGGAGTGATTCAGGGGCTTTGTGGGTGGTGGAGAAGGTTGTAGGAAAGGTGACAGAGGCACTGCTGCCAGGAGGGAATATATATAGCATGGGAGCAGACACAGAGGTGAGTCCAGTTACGTGCAAAGAAGATCTTTATTCACCGTAGTCTTTGTTCATTCTTTTGTCCTTTCTTCTTACCTACAGGCGATTGTCATTTGACGGAATGGTCAAAGTGGAGCTCCTGTGAATTAACATGCATCGATGGCAGAAGCTTTGAGGCTATGGGTCGCCAGTCTCGATCGAGGACATTTATAATTCAGTCTTTTGAAAACCAAGATAGCTGCCCTGAACAGGAGTTGGAGACGCGGCCTTGCTCTGGTAGGGGGACAGCCTTTGGGGTTTTTTCCATGTCCTAGAACAGTCCACTTGCTCACCACCTTGCAAACTGATTGCTGTTGACTTGTTTGTATCACAGGAGGGAAGTGCTATAACTATGTGTGGAAAACAAGCCTTTGGCAAGACAATGAGCGCACGGTGTGGTGCCAGCGTTCTGATGGAGTGAATGTCACAGGTATGTCTGCTACACAACGCTGTAGAAATGCACTAAAGCTGCAACTCAAACGACATCCCCTTTTCTGTTTGAGAAACAAAAGAAATTGTTATGTACTCTTTCCAGCAGTGTAGGAGCATGTCCTAAAATGAGAGTTAGGAGGAATTCAAAATCCATCAGTTCCAACCATCTGCTGCTGGTAGGACTATGCCCACCATATACAGAGATCTACCTACACTGTAAAAGACATGGGCTGGTGCTTAGGGGTGGGCAGATTTACTGCGGTTCTGACCCATTCAGCATCCCGTTCATCTGTACTCCTGGGGATTTGATCCAAAGATCCTTTGATGGAGAAGAAACCCAGGAATTGAAATGGAATGGTTCTCCTCGTTTCCCCCCAGTCTTTCCCCCCACTTTTTTATCTAGAGACTGCAGAAACTAGGGGACAGTGTGCAAGAGCCAATGTTGTGTAATGGTTAGAGTGTACTAGGATCTGGGGACCCAATTCAAATCCCCACTCTACCTTGGGCCAGTCATTCTTGGCCAGCCTTACTTACATCGTTGGGTTGTTGTGAAGATAAAGGGAAGGAGGAGAGGAGGTATACCACTCTGAGCACCTTGGAGGAAGGGGTAGGACAAGCATGTACTAAATATATAAATACAGTTAGGATCCAGGCACTAAAGAGATGGTACTCTATCTGGTTTACTTCTGAAAGCCCAGAAGTATGAACCTCTGTGTTCTAAAATTGGATCCAGCACTTGGAGATGGCCGTGTGCCAAAAAGGTTCATATCTATGCTCTTGGAAGCATAACTGGTACTTAGAGGCTGAATTCCTGGATTCAGTCCCAAAGTCCAGAAGTGTGTACTTCCAAACTCTGAAAACTGATCCAGATGTTTACAGAACAATCTGTGGGTTCCAGGATGGACTGTCAGATTTGAACTTAGGTGGGCTTCCCGTTGAAATCTCTCGGAATGGAATTTGATCTGAGGAACTGTCAAAGGGAGCAGGGATCCTTTTTAAAACTGTGAAGTCCCATCTAGTTGAATTTTGCAATCTTCCTGAGTGTATCACGAGCAGACTACAGGTACACAGCCAAGCAAAATGATGCCAGCAAAACTAATATTACCAGCCGACGCCTGCAAAACAAAAACATGAATTCAACATGTGGAATGTGTACAATAAAAATACTGTCTAGAAAACAAGTTCCCCTCGCCCTTTGCTTATTTCAAATAATAATACTAACATAACTAAAGGACTGAGTACTGGAACAACAGCTTCAATGTTCCCTCTCAACAGCAGTGAGCACCAGGGGCAAAATGAAATTCACAAGCGCAAGAAGAAGATCCCCCAAAATTTCATCTCTTTCTAGCATTTGTCATTTACACTGTGAAGCTTCCTGTTGTTAGAAACACTCTGGTATGCTTACAGAAAGTATTTTGTTTAGGGTTGCATACCAGCAAATTTATATACATTGGTTTACACTTACCAGTAACCCCCAATTGAGCATCTAGAAATGCTGCTGGGATGCTACAGGGTGAATTGGTCCAGCCACACATGGGCTACACATAGGCTACACATTGGGCTACACATAGGCTACACACGGGCTACGCATTGCCAACCTCCAGGTGGTGGCTGGAGATCTGCTATTACAACTGATCTCCAGGTGACAGAGATCAGTTCACCTGGAGAAAATGGCCACTTTGGAAGGTGGACTGTATGGCATTATACCCCATTGAAGTCCCCCCCTCCCCAAACCCTGCCCTCCTCACTCTGCCCCCAGTCTCCAGGTATTTCCCAACCCAGACCTGGCAACCCTAGCTACACAATGTGGTTACTAGAAGATGTGAGAAAGGCAGCATAGTAAATAATGTAATGCAGGTATAGCTTAGGTAGTCTTGCAAATAACAAATCAGTTTTCTTTGCAAGTTCCCTGCATAAACAAGTTGCTTGGGGAACATAACCCATGCTACACAATAACAAACCCAGGTTTATCAGGCAGTATAACCTCAATAGGGAGCTTGCAGCCAATCCCAGCTCTCTGACATTTGCGAATTATATTATGATGTGTACAGTTAGAGATTGCATAAAGACAGTCCAAGTCAAGGGATACATTTTCTGGTGCAGAATGGACGCTAAAACTTACCCCTGATCAGGTGCCTTGGGAGTGACATGAATTCATCAGTTTCCTCAGAGGAAGTAAATATCACATCATAGCAGTATCTTCCCAGACATTCCTGCCCCATTTTGAAATGTATTTTTATGATTTCTCTTGACAACTTATCTTCTAGGTGGTTGTTCTATTCAGACGCAGCCAACTACAACTAGGCATTGCAACCCAGTCTGTAGAAAGCCCTTCTCTTACTGCACACAGGTAACCCATACAGTACAATTTACATCATCAGAATTTTGAAGGTTAATAAATTACAGAGATATGTATAGGACACCATCTAGAGGAGACACGAGTTATTCAATTTGTTGTTTAGCCATGACTTTGGGAAATGGATGGATGTAATAGGTGGGTGGAGCTCAGTGGCGCAGAGTGGTAAGCTGCAATACTGCAGTCCAAGCTCTGCTCACGACCTGAGTTCGATCCCAACGGACGTTGGTTTCAGGTAGCCGGCTCAAGGTTGACTCAGCCTTCCATCCTTCCGAGGTTGGTCAAATGAGTACCCAGCTTGCTGGGGGTAAAGGGAAGATGACTGGGGAAGGCATTGGCAAACCACCCCGTAAACAAAGTCTGCCAAGGAAACGTCAGGATGTGACGTCACACCATGGGTCAGGAATGACCCGGTGTTTGCACAGGGGACCTTTACCTTTAATAGGTGGGTGGAGAACTATGAAATATTCTGTAGAATTCTAGTTGTCTTTATCAAGATTAGTGACTCATGTTCTTCTCATATCTGTTTGCTTAATTCAGTTAGAGACATATTCAAGTAAGGGTGATTGTGACTATATGACCATAGTAACATGTTCCAGAAGTTAATTATACATGTGCTTCGTATGCTGGCCGACGGCTGTAAATAAAAGTATCAAATACATGTGCTTCATCTAAAAAGCCTCCTTACTTGTAAAGCTGACCCTAGTGACTTTAAGAACGCCATATGATGTTGCATTTCCACTCTCATGTTCTGAATAGTAGTATTGGAAGCAGTTAGAAAATGGTCCAGCCACACCTCTCGGTAGTAGCCATTGTGGTCAAAAAGAGAGCATGGGATGCATGCCCATAAAGCTCAAAGAGACATTACTGCTGTTTGTGTATGCCCACCAGATTTTACATTGACACATGTGTGCAGCAAATCTTCTGCCTTTTGTGGACATATCTTTTTTTTTTTTTAAGTGTGGAAAAAGTCAGAAGCAGATGAACTCCAGAGTTCTGTGGATCGGGAACCTCAGTGTTATCCTTTCAGAGTCAACAGGAAAATTATCAGTGGCTGTATTTAGGAAGTTTAGCCTGTAGCCCTAATGATACTTCTTGTACATACTCTACTTTCCTTTTCGTCTCTTAAATCCATATTTTCTACCTTCAGAATTAAATCTTTGAATGTTATGCAGATATTTGCTAAATGTTGTGTTGCATACGCTGGAACGAGGGGTTGGATCCAAAGCTTCCCTTGGGCAAATGGAAAGGCACTTCTGCTCATGCAAAGGAGTTGGTTTTTGCCAATTTTCCCTTCCAGCAGAAATTCTCAGTGTCCTGTGATGATCAGGAGCAGTTTGGGGGTGGGGCACAGGAATCTGAAGCGAGAAGGAAAAGCCAGTAAAGATCTGTTCTGTGAGCACAACCGCACTTACGTTTCTTTGAATTCAAGCCTGTATTTTGCCAGCCTCTCTGATGCTGATGTGGTTTCAGTGGAGCAGTGATCTTTCTACAAGACTGATTTTATTTTCGTTGTTTTTTGTTGTAATGCTTTTATGTGAACAGAGTGGAAAACAAACAGACCACCTATTGCTTTACTGTGCCTAATATGAATCAGACACTGTTTTTCAGTCTATAGAAGTACAACCACTTGTCCTAAGTACTTAGGAGGAACTGGGCTTCAAATCTAAACAAATAAATACATCATTTGGAGTTAGGTTAACCTGCGGAAAGCCAGCAAGCCTTGCAGCAGACACCTCTTTTATAATGAGTTCTTTTCATACAGGTTGAACACACTGTTTTCAGTATTGCATGCATTCTCGTTAACTAGAGCGGAGTCTGCGGTTGCGAAAGGGGCTATACGGAAATAATGAGGTCAGATGGTTTCCTGGATTATTGCATGAAGATACCGGGTTCAGAAGATAAGAAAGCTGATGTTAAAACGAACGCTGCCAAAAATAAACCCATCAACTCTAAAATGCATGACATTTTCAAAGGATGGTCCATTCAGCCTTTTAACCCAGGTAAAAAATAAAATGATGATGATAAGATCTGGTGGGATTTCCTTAAACATTGTACAAGTTAGGGTCATGCTCAGTAGATCATATACTCAGAAACCTTATGGGAGAATGTCCAAACTGCCAACATATTCTAATGATGTTAAACTATAATAAAGACTTAACGGATTCAGCAACATTGTGCAAAATCATCACTGTATAGAATGACTGGGATTGTTGTGCAGTGTTGCAGCTAAAGATGGTTTCGCAAGCATTACATCTGTCACTCAGAAAGATGCATTTATCGGCGCTAGAGCAGAGATTTGAGCAAAAACAAAGGTCTGAAACTCAGAATGATACTCCCTGCAATATCTATGAAATCTATGCAGCTGTAATTAATTGCAGCTGCCCATCACTGTAATGTTATTAAACATATTGGTTCCATTCCAGTGAGCTGTGAATTCAGCCGAAGGCTGTGTGCCTACCGCTATTCTTACAGTCTGCTGCACATTTCCTTCAAGATGTGATTCTCACAATGAGAGCCAAGGGAGAATCTGTAACTCGGTGGCAGAGCATTTGATCCACGTCCAGAAGGTCCCAGTTCGATATATGGCATCAACCAGTAAAGAACGTAGGGCAGCAGGTCTGGGAAAGACACTTTTCTGACCAAGGCAGCAACTTCCAGTCAGTGTGGACAGCCCTAAGCTGATCTAATGTAAGGCCTCTTCATAAGGACAGTCTTATGTTGGTAGGGAGAAGTGGGCATCTGGATTCAGTATAGCATTCTCCTCTCCCTCTGGTTAAATAGCTGCTGGTGTTGGTCATTTGATTATCTACTTAGTTGCATGTATGAGCACTGTGCTTGTTGAATGCAATTTGATATCCATACAGCAGAACAGCAGAACATTGTACTATTGATAGAGCTAATCTACATCTAAGAGCCCTGTGGTGCAGAGTGATAAGCTGCAGTACTGCAGACAAAAGCTCAGCTCATGACCTGAGTTCGATCCTGGCGGAAGTCGGTTCCCGGCAGAAGTCGGTTTCAGGTAGCCAGCTCAAGGTTGGCTCAGCCTTCCATCCTTCCGAGGTCAGTCAAATGAGTAGCCAGCTTGCCGGGGGTAAAGTATAGACGACTGGGGAAGGCACTGGCAAACCACCCCGTAAACAAAGTCTGCCTAGGAAACGTCGGGATGTGATGTCACCCCATGGGTCAGGAATGACCCGGTGCTTGCACACCTTTACCTTTTTAATCTGCATCTAGAAACCAGTTTCTGTATGTGGGCTGACTTTTGTAGATTTGGACTCTCACACATAACATAACTAGCCAGAACCATGTATAGCCACACTGATACTTTTCTGCTATTCTTGAAAAGCGTGGCTTTGCCTGGAAGTAAGTATGTTCTTTCTGGCACTGGAGTAGGTAAATCATAGGCCCAGATTGAGAGCTCTGTTTAGATGCCCCTGTCCGATCCCACTGAACTTCTCATGCCAACAAATCCTTACAGGAGTCCTGACAGTTAAGCAAGAAACCTTTGGATCGCTTTTCACAACAGATCCCTCACAATTTAAAAAAAAGTCTGGAAGTGCTTGTTGTGAGGCAGCAATCTGTGTCACGGCAAGGAATTGCTGCTTTGTGCAGAAGTTACAAGCAGCTTCAACCTGGTAGCCCAAATGGAACCATCTTGCCTTTAACCAAAGAGATGATCAATTGTCACATATGTGAAGAATGTAGTTCACCTTTCCCCTTCTTGTCTCAAGAAGCATACTGAATTCAGGCTTTTGGGATCCTGAGTAGCCATAGTTGTATTGTATCTGTATTCCAAAAGGCAGCGCTGTTAGGATCTTATTCCATGTTGGCTTTCCTGAGCCACATATTGGAAATCTTTGGCTGTTCAACGTTGCAAGTTTCGAATTGCAAGAGAGGATAGGAGGCACTGAAGCAGCTGCGAAAATACGAAAGCTTCCTCAGATGTGGATTCTGAGGATTCTGCCAACAAAACTGAACTTTCCTCTGAAAAAGTGTGAAAAAGTGTGGAAAATTCAGAACTGCCTCTTTTTCACAACACTCAGCTGGGCCCTATCTGTGTTTTTTCCTGCAGGGTTTAATTAGGATTGCCAGTTCCGGATTGGGAAATGCCTGGAGATTTGGGGGGTGGAGCCTGAGGAGGGTGTGGTTTGGGGCGGGACTTCAATGGGGTATAATGCCATGGAGTCCACCTTCCAAAGTGGCCATGTTCTCCCAGTGAACGGATCTCTGTTTCCTGGAGATCAGTTGTAATAGTGGGAGATCTCCAGCTACCACCTGGAGGTTAGCAATTCTAGGTTTAATGGGGGATTATCACTATAGTGATAGTGATAATCCCCCATAAAAGGGGCATGACCTACACATTTGTATTTTGTTGGTTACAGGGTATCTGCATGTTTCTGAATGTCTGATGATGATGATGGTTACTGTTAATAATAGTTTGTTATTTATAACCCATGTACAAGTTTGCACATGCACATTTTGCCTTATTCTTTTTCTTTCTCTTTCTGCCTCAGATGGGAAACTTAAAATCTGGGTCTATGGAGTATCAGCAGGCGGGTTTTTAATTATAGTTTCCCTAATCTTTACATCGTATCTTCTTTGGTAAGTATCCTGAGTGTTTGTGCCTCTTTCCGCTATTTTGCTTATTGGTTTTTGCATAAATTTTAGGGGAGACGTACATATTATGTGTCATTATTGGATTACCTGTTCTGGTTGTATCTTTCAACATATTGCATATTGCAAGGAAATGCTAATATTGGGGAAACTGCTTAACACTCTCTCCATTGCATGATTTTCTTGCTTGAAATCAATGTTTTACCCCACCTTGGGGTAAAACATACTGGTACCTGCAAATTTGGCCATTAGATGTATTTACTTGGAAGCTGACTCAAATCAAAAATTATTTTGAAAAATGCAGAAACCAAATTCCAAGGCTACTTTGCCTTCTGTTAGATGTAATAAAAAAACAACTAGATTTTTAAAAAATACGTTTATTTTTTCAAATTATATCTAAGCCTTTCTAGTTTACTGATATCCCTCAAGCCATGCACAAAGTTATCTGGAGTCCAAATATGCAAAAGATAAGTACTAGAGATGTCCATGTACACAGCCAGAGCTTTGTTTGATGTCATCACCAGATCAGTTCCCATGACCGAAACAACTAATCTTTACATTCAGCTGTGGCTTGTATCTTTAATAGTGGGATCTTCAATATAAAATCAAAGAAGGAAGATGAAAACAGCATACATTTATGGAAATCTGGATGATTTTTGTGATGTGTTGGAAAGATAAATACCAGGATATTGTTGTATCATACTCAGAGCCGGTGTGGTGTAGTGGTTAAGAGCAGTGGTTTGGAGCGGTGGAGTCTGATCTGGAGAACCAGGTTTGATTCCCCTCCTCCTCCACATGAGTGGCAGAGGCTAATCTGGTGAACTGAATTCGTCTCCTCACTCCTACACACGAAGCCAGATGGGTGACCTTGGGCAAGTCATGCTCTCTCAGCCTCACCTACCTCACAGGGTGTCTGTTGTGGGGAAGGGAAGGGAAGGTGATTGTAAGCCGGTTTGATTCTGCCTTAAGTGGTAGAGAAAGTTGGCATATAAAAACCAACTCCTACTCCTACTCCTCCTCCTCCTCCTCTTCTTCTTCTTCTTCTTCTTCTTCCTGGTCCAACAGTATTTCTCTCTCTCTTACTTATACTTTGATATTTGTTTAATACAAATTTAAAAAATTAAAATCCTTGTTTCCAGTTTGCTTGCATATCACTTTTGGGGATTATTCCCATAGGGTTGGATTAAAGAGGGAAAAGTCCACTAATAGAAGGGGCAATTTTCTTCGAAGGGGTGATTTTCGTTGATTACCCCCTCCCACTGTAGACCTCTATCTCGGGAGACCGCATGCTGTTTGTGGAAGTCTCCTGTTCCCTAGAGCCAGATTTCAGGGATCACTTGTACTGTAATGAACAGATGGAGGCAAGGAGATCCCTTTCCACTAATGGAAATCCCTTTTGTCAATTGAGATTTATGTTGGAATCCCATCCCTTGCATTAATCTTCCACTTGATAGACAGCAAAGGGATGGGTCAGACATTAATTTTGTCACTTGGGATCGTTCTGCAAATCAGAAATGGATACAGTTCTAGAATTGCAGAGTTGCCCATTTTAACATGTTCAGATTGTACAGGAAGTTTAATATTACTGTAGTTCCAGGTTCTAATGTGGGAGGTTGAAAACAGGAGGAACAAAATTCCTGATCTCCCTGGGGAATCCTGGGAGATGTACTTTCATGTGATGTTCTGGTTGGAATAGTAACAAAATGAGTATGATTGGGTGGTATGAAAGGGGCAGAGTTATGTAATGGTTAGATTAGGATTTGGGACAACTGGATTCAAAACATACTGTACCAGGAACATTATAATGATGCCAGAAATTGTTTAATCACCCCCCTCCTATCTCGATTTGTACACTCTCACACCTCTGAGACCTCCTTGGTAGAATATCTATTGGAAGATAGGGTGAGCTATATCTCATATTCTGTAGCAAAATTTTGCTCCTATTGGTTCTTGTAGGTTATCCGGGCTGTGTAACCGTGGTCTTGGAATTTTCTTTCCTGACGTTTCGCCAGCAACTGTGGCAGGCATCTTCAGAGTAGTAACACTGAAGGACAGTGTCTCTCAGTGTCAAGGGTGTAGGAAGAGTAATATATAGTCAGAAAGGGGTTGGGTTTGAGCTGAGTATTGTCCTGCAAAAGTATTGTCCTGTAAGTATCAAGATAATGTGCTAATGAGGGTATGGTATGTTAATATGGAACCATTGTATCCTGAAGTGATCTGTTAATGTGTGTAATCCAAAGCTAATCTGTATGGCTATTGTTGAATGTTGTCTTTGTCTGGAGGTTTTTCAGGGCAGGAAACCTCCAGACAAAGACAACATTCAACAATAGCCATACAGATTAGCTTTGGATTACACACATTAACAGATCACTTCAGGATACAATGGTTCCATATTAACATACCATACCCTCATTAGCACATTATCTTGATACTTACAGGACAATACTTTTGCAGGACAATACTCAGCTCAAACCCAACCCCTTTCTGACTATATATTACTCTTCCTACACCCTTGACACTGAGAGACACTGTCCTTCAGTGTTACTACTCTGAAGATGCCTGCCACAGTTGCTGGCGAAACGTCAGGAAAGAAAATTCCAAGACCACGGTTACACAGCCCGGATAACCTACAAGAACCAATGAACTCTGACCGTGAAAGCCTCCGACAATATTTTGCTCCTATGTTTGCTGGAAACGGAAAACACTTATGAAGAACAAAGACCATATGGGTAAACCTTCAGACTAACTGGTACAGATGAGATGCTGTAAGTGGAAGTTGTATAATTTTAATATAGGATGTATATTTTATGTATATTTTACATTTTATGCTGGCCTTTGGCTGTAATAATAAAATGATTTGATTTACTGTACCATGGAAGTTTTCCAGGTGACCTTGGGCCCTTTATAATCTGTCCCCTCACCTGTTGCAAAGATAAGGTTGAGGAGGGGAGAATGACGTCATAAGCAGCTTTGGATCCCCTTGAGGGAGAAAAGCAGAGCACAAATGTTAAGAAGAGTGAGTCATCATCTAGAACAGTGGTTCCCAACCTTTTTTTGACCAGGGACCACTAGGACTTTTTTGTTCGGTGCAGGGACCCCAAGGTTCAAAATAAAAATTATGAGAATTTGAAAATAAACTTTAATCATAACTGTTAGTTAAACATTAAACTTAGAATAATATTTGAATATATATTTTTATAATAGAGAACTTTTAATTGAAAATATTAATTTATTATGGGTTTATAACTTTGTTTCGCGGACCTTAATTTAGTTCTCGCGGACCCCTGGGGGTCCATGGACCCCTGGTTGGGAACCAGTGATCTAGAAGAAGAAGAGTTGGTTTTTATATTCCGACTTTCTCTACCACTTAAGGAAGAATCAAACCACCTTACAATCACCTTCCCTTCCCCTCCCTACAACAGACACCCTGTGAGGTAGGTGAGGCTGAGAGAGTATGACTAGCCCAGGGTCACCCAGCTGGCTTCATGTGTAGAAGTGGGGAAACAAATCCAATTCACCAGATTAGCCTCCGCCACTCATGTGGAGGAGTGGGGAATCAAACCTGAGTCTCCAGATCAGACTCCACTGCTCCAGACCACTACTCTTAACCACTACCATGCTGGCTCTCAGGATCTAGGCATACTGGTGGTAGCCCTAGTTCTGATTTCCAAAGGACAAAGTCTAGCCCAGGTTAAGCACAGTTACCCCTTATGGATTCAGTGGGAAACCTTTGAATATGGGCTTAATTTTACTGAAATCAAGAGGATATCAGAGTGTTTCATAATGGTTGATGATGGCCCAAAGGTATACCAAGTGACTCATTTAGTTTGCTGAAGGGATGTTTTTATTTTCTTTTAGCAAAAAGCCAAAACAGCAACAACATTCTCCTCCACAACAGAAGTGTCTGACCTTAGCCTACGATGGAGACGTCGACATGTAACATGGAAAGAAATCCAAATGTAGACATCAACTGCCTTAACTGATTTCCTTTTTCTAATGTTTGGACTTCTCCGCTTTTTGTTTGGTTTTTTTGAGGATCCCCACAACACCTGGTAAAACTGGGCAGAAGATTGCAAACACAACCGTTTTTTGCCCTTGGGTTTATCTAAAACAGAGCATTAAAGGCTCATCTCTTTCTTGTGACCTTTTCCCAAGTGAGACCACAGAAATGCATCTCCTCCGGTGTGTGACAATGGGAATAAGGGGGGGGGGGAAGCAAATCAACCAACTTCTACTGATTTTTACCTTTAAAAGCATGACAATCCTGTGGAATAAAGGTGACATTATACTGTAAAGGGCAAGTGGAACACTGCGTCATTATGCACTATATTAGTGCAGGCTTCATTATTTTTCCACCTCTTTCAATAATGAGTTTTCTAGTGTTTACATCCGAGTTACATTTGAGACTGAACGCTGGTTCTTCATGTATTTTCCAAAATACATCACAGGAATGTCGAGACTTCTGGATTTTCCTTGGCTTTCAAAGTTGTTGTGTTCCTTAGACGGGAGAATAATCTCAACTTCCCTTTCATCAAAACAGCAGGATGATGAGCATTTATCCAGTGTTTCTGCAGCACAAGAAGTGGGTCTAGGTGGCTTTCTAATTGCATGGGGTGCCACTGGTTTTGGTTTTGGGTTTTTAAACAAGATGGACAGACGTTTTCATGATGACCAAGGAGATGACCAAGGAGAGTGCTTGAAGATATATTTTAAATTGATAAAAAAGCCATTTGGATACATTTTAACCATTGCAAACTGTAACTCAGTTGAATTAATATGAATTCCGCTTTTGTAAGTTAAATTTTTCTTATCTGGAATATTTGTAAATTCTTTCTTTTTTTTTAAGTTTATCCTCTGACCTTATTTATTATACATTTAACACAGAGACAAAACAAAAGCCAGTTTGTAGAGGGTCTTGCTTTTTTACAAAAAGACGTTTCCAAATCTACATTCTGAACATCTTGAAGAAGATATGTATTTGTAATAGTATGTGTTGCAAGTAAGAAAGTGCCATCTTGTGGTATTGATATGTATTTATACGCAAATAAAATGCTAAAGGGAGTGGGAATGAAGTTGGTCAAGAAACTTTGAGATCTCTATAAAGGTCTTGGTGCACCAGGATAAAAATCTTGTCATCTAATCACACTGTAATTATGGAGACAAAGACATACGAGAGAGTGGTTCAAAATGGGTTCAGGAAGCAATTATTCAATAAGCCCTAGTATATTTCAAGCTCAAGGCACTCTCTATCAGGAAACACATTAATTCAGAGGGTCTCAAGGACTTTCCTGTAGCACACAGATCAACATCTAAAATACAAATGCATATATAAATGGCCAATTTCAAAATAGCTTAGCAGCTAACATTACATCAGTTCAGTTGGCTAATCAAAATGCTTTTGAAAG
Source organism: Euleptes europaea (assembly GCF_029931775.1). NCBI lineage: Eukaryota > Metazoa > Chordata > Lepidosauria > Squamata > Sphaerodactylidae > Euleptes > Euleptes europaea. The sequence continues at coordinate 20,535,005 of NC_079326.1, forward strand.
GGGGGAGCAATGCAAACATCCCTCCTGAATGCCAGATGGTTGAAAGACAGACTGCTCTGTGTTTTGCACTGCCCAGCAAACCTAGTTAAGCACTATGAGGACAATAGGGTCAATTGCCCCCAGAGAGGAGGAGCCCCCTCTTAGGGTTGCCAGGTCCCTCTTTGCCTCTGGCGGGAGGTTTTTGGAGCGAAGCCTGAGGAGGGTGAAGTTTGGGGAGGGGAGGGACTTCAATGCCATAGAGTCCAATCGCCAAAGCAGCCATTTTCTCCAGGTGGACTGATCTCTATCGGCTGGAGATCAGTTGTAATAGCAGGAGATCTCCAGCTAGTACCTGGAGGTTGGCCACCCTACCACCTCTACTTGCCCCATACAAGTAGGAGAATGGAAAATTTTGTGGCTGCTCTGTCCTGTGCTTTTATCCAACTGCCTGTATCAGAGATAACCCTCACAAGCACAAAATGAAAGTTGTCATAACCTAATCCTCACATATAGTAAAGGATTTCCTCCTGTCCGTAATGGAGAGGTGGGGAGGCAATTATCATTAACCAAAGTGACATCTGTGTTCTTCTGGCAGAAAAGAAAGATTGGCCCATTTGCAGTTCATGCAAGCACTGGTAAATATTTAACCAAATTCTACAAGGCTGGCATTAATTTCTCCAACCCATAATCATATTTCCATATGTGAATGAAGGACAGATTATTTTAAGGGCAATTTCACTTTATTATAAACTGCGAAGCAACACATCAGATATTCACACTTTAGGAATATGAGCCAGATTCTAAGCTACGGTATATATTAAAGTAGCTACTCATCACAACAGATTAAGCTTTAGTGCAGCATGAACTATTCTATGTAAAAAGCACTTCAGGTTCTGCCCTAATTACTTTGAAAGCTGTCCTTATGAGGAGGAGGCACTGACTGGCTGTTACCGCACTAGGTATTCCCAGCGATGTATTAAGAGTTTGGAAATGTTATAAAAAATACTCTTCGCACTTTCTGTGTATTCCCACTGATGTATTAAGAGTTTGAAACTGTTATAAAAAATACTGTTTGCACTTTGTTTGGCCCCTTTAGCTGTGAAGACGTCTTCCAACCATTTTTTAGCCTTGGCATCCAAAAACCCTTTTAAAGCGAGAGTCCAGTAGCACCTTAAAGACGAACAAAAATATTTTCTGGTAGGGTATGAGCTTTCGTGAGCCACAGCTCACTTCTTCAGATACAGCTAGAATGTGAATCCATCTGTCTTTAAGTAGAGGAGAGTGAATTCAGACAAGCATTAGTATGTAAATGTTAATATACTGTTAACATACTGTAAATGTTACATACTGTTAACATTTACATACTAATGCTTGTCTGAATTCACTCTCCTCTACTTAAAGACAGATGGATTCACTTTCCAGCTGTATCTGAAGAAGTGAGCTGTGGCTCACGAAAGCTCATACCCTACCAGAAAATATTTTTGTTCGTCTTTAAGGTGCTACTGGACTCTTGCCCTTTTCTACTACTGCAGACAGACTAACATGGCTACCCACTATGAATTACCTTTTAAAGCGAGGTTTTTTATAACATTTCCAAACTCTTGATACATCACTGGGAATACCTAGTGCGGCAATAGCCTTTGTTAGCTCTTTATCAAATGTAATAATTACCACGTACGCACTCCCCCTTCCCATAGGGTTGCCAGGTCCCTCTTTGCCACTGGCGGGAGGTTTTTGTGGCGGAGCCTGAGGAGGGTGGGGTTTGGGGAGGGGAGGGACTTCAATGCCATAGAGTACAATTGCCAAAGCGCTCATTTTCTCCAGATGAACTGAGCTGTATGGGCTGGAGATCAGTTGTAATAGCAGGAGATGTCCTGCTAGTACCTGGAGGCTGTAGAAATAGCAAATTGTGCTGTATTGTCAGCAAGTCAAAACCAAGAAAAACGGCTTCACCGTAAATCCGACCAGGCTGTTTTCTCTCCGTTCTTTATGCTGTCTGATTGAGATGAACTTTTTGAAGGAGATTGCTTCTCATCAGTAACAGATAGTATTTATGAACTTTTTTGTTGGAGTTTTTTCCACCTTGATATGTGTTTAGCTGTTAGGTGTACGTAATCTTTGGATTGTCTGCCATGTAATAGGTGGTACAGTTTGTTGTTTGTAACTCTCTTTGGTGTCGTTATAAATAATTTGCAGCAATTTGCTACAATTGGTAATATAGTATTGTAAGTGTGTAAGTTGTGAGCCTTGTGCTGTTTTTCTTGGTTTTGAGTACCTGGAGGTTGGCAACTCTACCTTCCCAGCTTCCCAAGCCTTGATCTTCCAAGTGTCTTTTTCAACTGAATTACAGCTGTGTGAGGCTTCCTTTTGGATTAGGGCCACCAGGGCAGGGGAGAGTGAGCCTTGCATCTTTGCACGGTTTTCCAAATAGAAACCAAACCTTTAAAGAAAAAAAAGGAAGGTCTAAAGATGGGAGCCTGGCTATTTTTAATTAGTATCACCCCTTCTTCCCTCCTCGCAGAGCTTCTGTCAGAACCAATGTCCTATGCAGCTGCCATTCATCTTTAAAAGATGCTGGGAGATCTGTGATCTCCATCTAATCTAGTTTGACTCTTAGCCAAGCAGTTCTGCACTTTCCCACTGCTACCCGGGCCTGTTATCCCTTTAATAAGCGCACAGCCATTTTCTCCCTTTAGAAGTATATGCAAATCCAGTGAGTTCAGTTATTATCAATGCTGATCAGTGGTCATGTAGCTCTTCTAGAAGTTTAATGCCTTCGCTTATATTTCAGTCAAACGTATTAGACCTCATTAGAGAATGTGAGCATTCCCTATTTCATGAATCGTGAATACCCAAAGAAGAAATTGCTACAAGCACAGTCTTCTACGCTAATAAATGCACGTGTTTGTGCCAATTAATGCACTCTAGTACAAAAGAATGTAAAACTGGTTTGGGCAAAAATGTAGGTTAAAAAATGTATGGGATTTGGAAAAAGATATTTGTGTAGAACAGAAAACAAAAGGCAATGTATAGTTTTCTTCTGGTAAAAACAATAACTTGATTTCAAGCAAAAGGTGCAATTGTGACCTTGAATTTAATATAATAGCACACCTCCTACTGATCCCAAGGAAGTAAGCAATTTTCCTCTGAATGCAAAAAAAATAATAAAAAAATAGGTTTAGTTCTAATGCAGACCCTTGAGTTAGGAGCAGGGGAACCCACTGGGGAAGGGTTGTGGCTCAGTGGTAGAGCATCTGATTTGCACACAGAAGGTCCCAAGTTCAAACCCAGACATTTCCATTAAAGGATCAGGTAGTGGGTGAAGTGAATGAGACCCCGGAGATCTGCAGCCACTCTAAGAGGATAATGCTGACTTGTATGGACCAATGGTCTGATTCAGTATATGGTAGCTTCATTTCTTTTCATGTAAATTCATTAGGTTGGTTTCAAGAGCATTTTCACAAGTGGGGGAATGGTTGCCGGTTCTCTCCTTCTCACTGTAGGCCCCCCTTTCATATGTTTTGCCCACAGACATTTGGATCCCGCCAATCATCCTTAAATCAGCTGTGTTTGAAAGAGTATTAGGTCAAGTTCCTTCATTTTACATACTACCTTCCCAAATTGTTGGGATAGCGTGCATCTCTTAAAATGCCTGTTTACAGGGAAGCATTTCCCATTCTCACTCCACTTTGTGTTCCATTGGTGGGGTGGCTGCAATGTTTGCCTTAGTGCCTCTCAAAGGAGTTCAGATTCACACCGAGTCTACAGAATCATGGCTAATGCCTATTGGCAACAGGCACACTGACAGCAGGGGCCAACATGTTCATCTGGAGTTGGAGTCTCTGTTCTCTGAAGCTGTTAAATGGCTTCCATTGATTTCAGCCGAGCTGACTAAGGGCTCGGTGACCTGCTATTTATTGCTTGGTTGCAGCTTTTTGTCTTCGGAGCTCCCTGCCGCTGTGTTAACTAATCAATCCTCAAAAAGCCTCCTGTGTGGCTGATAAGTAACACCGCTTAAATAATTAAGCCATTTGGATTTGCCGTTTGCAAGCCCTTCTTTGTTTAAGGGGGTGGCTGACTCATAGATGTAGAAAGGGACAAGAGTCCAGTAGCACCTTAAAGACTAACAAAATTTCTGGCAGGGTATGAGCTTCTCTACTTAAGGATAGGTGGACTCACATTCTAGCTGTATGTGAAGAAGTGAGCTGCGACTCACGCAAGCTCATCCCCTGCCAGAAATGTTGGTAGGTGCTACTGGACTCTTGCTCTTTTCTACTGCCACAGACTGACATGGCTACCCATCGTGATCTCCCTCCGAGAAGACGATGGATGACTTTAAGAGGCTCAGGAGAGCAGTTAGTCCTGCAACTGATGTCAAGTTGGGCGCAGCTGCAAAGGTGGGATGAAACAGTGTCATGGGTCTACTGTGTGATGTGGAAGTGGGACCTGTGGGTTTGGTACCTAGGCTGGCCGTGGAGATATACCTTATCTTCAGATTCGTATGTCCCCAGTATTTCCATGGCACCTGTTCACACCCTGTCAGTTTATCACACTCAGCTAGGAGTGTGTAGTGCATCCCAGAGAAATCTTTTCTGCCAGGAAATGCTGTCAGCCACGCATATTGTATTATGAAAGCACCTTTTGTACCCCAAGAGTCCCTATCATGTGAAGGGATGGAGAACCAACAAGGCAGAAAAATAAAAACGCTGTGCATCTCTCCAGAAAGTGGGTAAGTGTCAAAAGTGCTAATGCATGTGCCCTGGAACATGTGTCAGCATGTCCCCAAGCATGCAGTGGAATGCGCAAAACATTTAGATAGATGCTTAAATGGCCAGATAAATGCTGTTTATGTAGAGCGGCTGTGAAATGAGACGATACGAATGAAACCCATAGACACCGGGATAACTAGAGGAGCCATGGTGAATAGAGATGACTATTAGCTAAGTGGCAGCTCAGCTCAACAGCTTCTCGGATGCCCTCAAGTTCTAGAATTTTGAGAAAGGGATAAAAAGTGGGGCTGAGAGAACTGTGACTGGCCCAAGGTCACACAGCTGGCTTCATGTGTAGGAGTGGGAAAACAAATCCAGTTCACCAGATGAGCCTCCGCCGCTTGTGTGGAGGAGCGGGGAATCAAACCCGGTTCTCCAGATTAGAGTCCACTGTCCCAAACCACCGCCCCAAACCACCGCGCCACGCAGGCTCTCTTAAGGCCGGCCTTAAGGGGGGGGACAGCCAGTAGGTGGCACCCTGGGTATTATATATAGGAAGCATCAGAGGTAAGGAGTTCAGCAGTGGGTATTGATTAAAGGTAGGAGTCACGACAATCTGAATTGGAAATGACCAGGCTGAACAACTCAGCTGAAGTTGACTGACTCCACGGGCTCTGTACTAATATCCTGGTCTCAAAATTTGCATCATGTTCTTTTCCAAGCAGTCCTCAGTTGAAAGGAATGCATTTGATTCAGAAATTCACTCAGTTTAAAAAGGTAAAGGTCCCCTGTGCAAGCACTGGGTCATTCCTGACCCATGGGGTGTCACATCCTGACGTTTCCTAGGCAGACTATGTTTACGGGGTGGGTTGCCAGTGCCTTCCCCAGTCGCCTTCCCACTCAGTTTGGCTAGCTCTAAATGAACACGCTTGCACCATCTAGTGCCCAACTATGGAAACTATTCACCAGAAATACACTGGAACCCTTCTTCAGAAACTATACACACACACGCACACTCACACACACACACACACACACACACACAGCAAGCCAGTTTCCAAGATGCTGTTAGCTGTTGTGCCCTGATAAAACATTAGGAACACATTTGGTTATCCTTTTGCCATCCCTCTTCCATCCAGAACTTTGGTTTAGAGGGTCAATGGAGGGCCATCTTTTCAATATGCTTCTCCCTGATCTGGAAGCATATTTCACAGCCCCTGCAGGCATGTGGATCTGTTACTTGCACATGGTTATAATTGAGCAGCACAAAAACTAAGCTTAATTAGTAGTAAGCAGTTCACTTTGCACTATCTTTCTTCCTTTTAAAGTCCACTGCCTATTTTTAGGATATAGGCTCATTGTCCATTGCACATGGAGATAGATCCCTACGCAAAGTACTCATTTGGCTCAGCAGAACAAACCATTGCAGGAGGGTCTCTGTTTTATAAAAGGAATTGCTCAACAACACAGCAGGGATTCCTTACCGACCTGCAATGATCCTTGGTATGCCTTTTGCTACATTCAGGACATATGAAGGGCAAGAAAGTTGTGTTCCGCAGGTGGAAATCCTTCTGTCCACGGAAAGGCTTCATTGGATTAAGCTTCTGGTATCCTCTAAAAAGCAGTCAGTAAATTGTGGACCGTATTTCACAAGAGAATCTATATTAACCATCAAGAATTATATTAAAAAAATAGATCATTCCTGCTCTATAATGCGTGCTCGGAGAGTATGCTCTACCCAATTTTGGGGTATCCTTCCATCCCTGCGAACCCCAGCTTATTTTAGCAACCTAACAGTCCCTTGTTACAGCAGAGCTTTTATGCTAGCTCATTTGAACGCCGCTCCTACATGGAAGCTACGACAACTTACGTTATTCAGATAGACTTTGTCCATGTGATCTGAAGAGAGTTGACCCACTACTTCATATGATGTTGGAATGTCCCCAATACAATTCTTATCGCGATCAATGGATTACCCCTATCTTAATCAAATTACCTGCCACTGAAACAAAAGATAAAACGGTCCCCTTTTTTTGCTGGTGGATAGAGATCCAAGAACAACAAGTATCTGTCCCCCATATTTTCCTTAAAGAAATAAAGGCTCCCCATTTACTGCTCAAGACGGTTGGGTCACGGAAGCTTGAAAAAGAAAAGGAAAAGACTGCATTTAACAACACAGAATATTGAAATAATATATGTATTATACAGTTTACTTAGTAGTACTTCATGACTGTGAATCACTGTGAATGAGGATTCACTAGATAGTCCGTTTGTATGCCATTAAAATAGGTTTGCCTATCAGACAACCTCAGGAAACTGCAAGTAATGATAAAGACTATTTACGATTACTAAAATTAAAATCAGGACGTATCCCTTCAGAGGCCCTCAGGCGTGTGGGATTCTGGGACAGTTTGCCCCCACAGCAACCCCTGCGTGGCAAACCTTAGAATGTGCAAAGAAATAGATCCCGGCTTTGTCTTTGGATCGAGCAATCTCCAAGCCCTTGAGATGAAACCGCAGTCGGCTACTGGCTGAAAAGCAGCACGTTTTGTTGGGGTCAGCCACAGCACTGCAAAACCATTGGGGGAAAAAATGCGACAAACACACTGCTGGGGAAAGCAGATGCTCTGCTTGTTTTTACAGTCCTCTAAGCCACCTGGCCCACTGCTGTGTGTTTTGTAGACAGAAGTCTGTCGGCACCGAGCCTACTTGTGGAGATGATTGGCAGCTTCCCTGCGACATGAGCCGTCTGGGCTGTTCCAGAAGTGTGAGAGAGCGAGGACAGATTTTTGCCAGTCAGGAATGCTGCTGAATCAGTAGCTCCATGGTTCCCTCTAAGGTCAGGCAAGAGATCAGGGGAGCTGGACGCAAAAAGTCTACATGAAAAGGTGAGAGGGCGAAGCAATTTGGCTCTGCTATTGTAGAGGTTGTTGAGTGGGGTCATCAGCCGAAGCTGGAAGGTGAGAGGTTCAAAACTGATAAAAGGAAGTATTTCTTCACACAACGCATAGTTAAATGGTGGAACTCCCTGCCCCAGGATGCGGTGATGGCTGCCCATTTGGGAGGCTTTAAGAGGGGAGTTGACATATTCATGGAGGAGAGGGGTATTCATGGCTACCAGTTACAATGGATGCTAGTCATGATGCATACCAATTCTGTCCAGGATCAGAGGAGCATGCCTATTATATTAGGTGCTTTGGAACACAGGCAGGACGGTGCTGCTGCAGTCGTCTTGTTTGTGGGCTTCCTAGAGGCACCTGGTTGGCCACTGTGTGAACAGACTGCCGGACTTGATGGGCCTTGGTCTGATCCAGCATGGCTTTTCTTTTCACACAACACAACACAAGCCTTTATTGGCATATAAAAAGGAAGAACATACATTTGGATAAAACCGAGTACAAATAAATACAATTAGATAAAACCATCCCAAATCAGCCATTAAGGAAAGCTACACACCATTCACGATCCCTGATTGCTATCTGTAAGAACCTTGCCACTGATTCAATTATTTTTGGGTTTTGTGTGGTCATAAGATAAAGGTAAAGGTAAAGGTCCCCTGTGCAAGCACCAGGTCATTTCTGACCCATGGGTTGATGTCACATCCCAACATTTACTAGGCAGTCTTTGTTTACGGGGTGGTTTGCTAGTGCCTTCCCCAGCTAGTGCCTTCCCTTTACCCCCAGCAAGCTGGGTACGCATTTTACCGACCTCAGAAGGATGGAAGGCTGATTCAACCTTTATCCTTGAGCTACCTGAAACCGACTTCTGTCGGGATCGAACTCAGGTCGTGAGCAGAGCTTGGACTGCAGTACTGCAGCTTAACACTCTGCGCCATGGGGCTCCTGGTCATAAGATAGGATGTCCTTATTTCACCAGAGAGCCATTCCCTGTTTACGAACAGTGGGTCAATTGGGATCGGCTACAAGCATAAAAGCAACAATTGAAAAGGACACGCACAAGGGATCCAATTTCACCATCCCCGCAGGGGCAAACGGCTTTTCTTTTGTTGTTATGTTCTTAGGTTTATCCAGGCAGTGGGGCAGGTTCCACGTCTTTTCGACCTCAGCACTGCTCTGAAAGTCTTAACCCTTCCTTCCTCTTGAGCTTGGCTTATTTATTCACTTGCTTATTTATTCTGGACATTCACTTCCTGCTTTTCTTACACAGCCTTAATGTGGTTCACTACCGATAAGTGTGCAGAAGCACAAATGAAGTGTCATTTTGTGAATGAATGCTCAGAAAGGGTCTCCAGTCAGCTGCCACTATCCAGCCTTCCTTGGCTATATCTCTCCTCCATGGCACTGCAGCACGGAGGCTCTTAATCAAATCTATTGGTCTATGAACCTAGTTTAAAAAATTGCGTTATATGGATAAGTCCCAAAGAAATTATTATTATCTATTACTAAAAAATGATCTACATGGATAATCTCGTGAGTAGCATTAACAGCATGCCAAATTACATCAGTTAGTATAACAAATTACATCAGTTAGCATAACAAGCCTTGCAGGGCTCAGAACAAAGGAATATAAACCAAAGTAAACTTACTCCAAAGTAAACTTATTCAGTACTATAAAATATATGAAGTCAAACTGCTGTAAAAGGAGTAGCATTAACAGCATGCGAAATTACATCTGGATCCCTCAGTTAGTATAACAAGCCTCGCAGGGCTCACAAAGTAAAATTACTCCAAAGTAAACTTATTCAGTACTATGATATATATGATAAGCCTTGCAGGGCTCAAATGAAAATCCAGCCTAATTGGTATGAATATGAAAAAACAATTGGTGCAAGTCCTAGACAGGTTTTTATCATTAACTAGGACTTCCAGGTACTACCTAGAGATCTGCTGCTATTACAACTGATCTCCAGTCGATAGAGATCAGTTAACCTGCAAAAAATGGCCACTTTGGAAGGTGAAATCTATGGCATTATACCTCTTGTCAGTCCCTCTCCTCCCCAAAACCCGCCCTCCTCAGGCTACGCCCCCAAATCTCTCAGTGTTTCTCAACCCGGAGCTGGCAACCCTCGAAATCTCCCGCTTTTACAACTGCCTTGCCTTAGCCTTCCCATTGCAGCTCAAACTGCCCCACAAAATGCTGTTGCTCAAAAAGAGGTGAGGAAAGTCATGCTCCAGGAATGGAAATCGTTCCATCCACGGAAATCCTCCAATGGATCCAAGCCTAAATTTTGCCCTAGGTCACCTCTATGCATCCCTGTGCCAGAATGCATCAATATGCCTGGTTGTGCTATTCCCAGTCACTACCCCACAAAGGCCTCTGGCACAGAAAATAGATTAGCTTTTCAGGGGGGACAGGTGGCAAATCTCTTGCTCTGCTAACGCTAGTACCCCTCTGGGACAGGCCATAAATAGATGGCTTCTCAGAACCAAGAGACTCCGAAATCATGCTATTTTATTTCATCCCTGCACATACCATCCCGCTAGCATGGAACACCCACCAAAGATTAAAAAGACCTATCCTTTGTCCAGATGCAGAAAGCAATCAGAAGGAGCAAGAGATTCTGGAATTTGCTGGCCGAACTCACTGAACTCTTGAGATGAGACCAAGTCCCTCATTTGCAAATGAGCATCACGGTGATGGGGGGCACAGATGAAACCCGGCAAATCACCTTGAAATAGCCCCACCCCAGTGATGAAATACAACACCGTGATTGCACTAACCATTCCAAACAATCCGAAAAAGAAATCCACACTTAAGAATCCGAGAAAAGAAACCTCGTGATTTGCTGTGAGACAAAAGAGCGTGTGTGTCCCGTCCCCCCCCCCCCCGGCCATTCTTTTCCCAAATGGGAACTATCCTAATTATCTGCGTTGTGATAATCTCTGGATACAGGCAGCACAAATGTTGATCAGAACCTGAGATACGTTCTTCCCTGGGGCATATCAACTTTACGCCATCCGCCCCATCAACCCTGTTTTATATATTGCAAAAATAATGAATTAACTGCTAGGAGAAGCACTGGTTTCCCTCGGGCAATTACTGCGGCGTCTTCCCTAGCAGGCTCAATTTGTCCAGGGCTGAGTGCGGTTCTTTTTCCCCTGAGAAACTACTTCTGGTGGGGTACCTAATCACTCACAAATGTATGGCGTGGCTGGCTGCTTCTGCTCATCGGAGTCTGAAGCGATGCACCGACTGCTTGAATTAGCCCTGCGTCCTTTCTCGGACCACCTGGAGCAAAACAGTTACTTGCCATTAGGAGCCAGTGCGCAGCTTGTGAATGGCTGATGCCTCCCCTTTTGATCCTGTCTGTTCCTTTCACCATGGGAGAGATTCTGAAGTGGGCCCTTTGTACTCTAGAAGTGGAAAATAATAATAATAAACGGAAGCCAGAGTCACCAGGGTGTTGCTGCTTGTATTTCTCAGGACCCTCCTCAAAATTCTGTTGGTAAACCTAGAACAATGAAAGTCAAATATTAAAACCTCTTGGGATCTAGAAAGCATGTTCTAAAGTTCTCGACAGTGCTGTCCTAAGCAGTTATGCTCTTCTGGGTTCATAAAGAGCCCCGTGTCGCAGAGTGGTAAGCTGCAGTACTGCAGTCCAAGCTCTGCTCACGACCTGAGTTCGATCCTGATGGAAGTTGGTTTCAGGTAGCTCAAGGCTCAAGGTTGACGCAGCCTTCCATCCTTCCAAGGTCAGTAAAATGAGTACCCAGCTTGCTGGGGGTAAAGGGAAGATGACTGGGGAAGGCACTGGCAAACCACCCAGTAAACAAAGACTTCCTAGTAAATGTCGGGATGTGACATCACCCCATGGGTCAGGAATGACCCGGTGCTTGCACAGGGTACCTTTACCTTTTTTATGTTCATAGAAGTCAATGGCTTAAAGGGCATAACACTGCTTTGGCTGGCACTGCATAGCTCCTCACATACATTTGCAGGGAGGCTAATAATATTATGTCTGTATTACTGATGGAATATGGGAAAGTGACGTTCCTCAAGGGACTATGTAAGTTCATGGCTCTAATGCAGAGATCTGTATCAAGATATCCAGGTTATACTCTTAGCCACTTCACTATGCTTGACCAGACCCAGTGTGTCACGATGGTTAGATTCTGGGGTTAGGAAATGGAAGACCCAATTCCAATTCCCTACTATGCTGAGGAGTTCACTAAATGACCTTGGATGAGTCAATCTCACAAGTCTGTTCTGTAGATGAAAATGAGAGAAGGACCATATAAGGACCATGTATGACTGAGTCTCCTGGAAGAAAGAAGTCCAATAAATGGTAAGTCCCAGTCAGTTCCGGTCACACATGACTTTCCCATGGAGTGTATCAACTGGTGGCACCAGATAATGAAGAAGAAGAGTTGGTTTTTATATGCCGACTTTCTCTACCACTTAAGGAAGCATCAAACTGGCTTACAATCACCTTCCCTCCCCACAACAGACACCTTGTGAGGTAGGTGAGGCTGAGAGAGCTTTGACTAGCCCAATGTCACCCAGCTGGCTTCGTGTGTAGGAGTGGGGAAACAAATCCAGTTCACCAGATTAGCCTCCGCATCTCATGTGGAGGAGTGGGGAATCAAACCCTGTTCCCCAGATCAGAGTCCACCACTCCAAACCACCGCTCTTAACCACTACACCATGCTGGCTCTCCACACCATACTGGGGTTGTGCTCCTCCCTCAGCCCCAAAACACAAACCCAACTGGTTTAATAGGGCTCAGGGGAGCATCATGAGTTTCCCAAGTTGAACTGGGAAAGAAATGCGATAGAATTTTTACCAGCTTTTGTAGTACTCGGTGAGTATTCCTGATTGTATATCAAATCTGGCTTCCAAGGTAGCAATAAATTTTTGTATTAAAACGGCTCAAGAAAAGCAGCACAGCCTGGAAATGCTTTTTTAAAAAGGGTCCAATTGCTGACCATCATCCAGACAACATTAATGTCGTGTTTTGAATACCACAAGTCAAGGGATGTGTTGTCTGTGTGTGTGTGTGGGTGGGGGGGAGATAGCCTGAAGCTCATCCCGCAGGAGAAAAACGTATTCATAATGGCAGTGTTTGCCAATAAAATGTCAGCAGTTGCTCAGGCATATTGATATCAATGATACCGAGCCTGCTCCCATATGCTTAGAACAAGAGGTTTTTATGGCAAGGAAGGAAGTCCATATGGTAAATATTAGCAGATGCTATTTTTTAATGCTGATTCACGAGCATTCTAGTAGCAATGAATTAAATCTCTCAGGAAGCAGATTTACCCTTACCGTGCTGCCAACTTTCAGTGAGGTCTGAAATCAATATATATGTTTTGCACATGGGATCTAAAGCAGCGGTTCCCAAGCTGTGCTCCACAGAGCACTTGGAAAATTGAAAAGTGAAAATTGGTGCTCCGTGACGAATTTCTCTCCTGAAAAGCGCTCCATGACTCAATAAGCTTGAGAACCGCTGATCTAAAGGAAGACCAGTTCTCAACTTATCGAAATACCAGGCTTGGCTCCCTCAGGCTTCTTATAGCACTTCAGTAACAGAGTATTTCAGCGTCACAATTATCATCTGATGTTGACAGATTAATCTACTTGCTATCAGATAAGGACCTGTATATTTCCAAAAGAATGGCACTGTATGGCCTGGTGGCCAAGAATATTACGGCAAAGCAAACCATGAAAGGTGGTAAAGCTGGTTAGAGCCAAATGGGCGCATTTCAAATTTAATTTTTTTGTATTCTTTTAATGATTCTGGTTTTGTATATTTTAACCTGTTGCTATACTGTTTTAGGAGCCCCGTGGCACAAAGTGGTATGCTGCAGTACTGCAGTCTAAGCTCTGCTCATGACCTGAGTTAGATCCTGACGGAAGTGGGTTTCAAGGTTGACTCAGTCTTCCATCCTTCCGAGGTCGGTAAAACGAGTACCCAGCTTGCTGGGGGTAAAGGGGAGATGACTGGGGAAGGCACTGTCAAACCACCCCGTAAACAAAAGTCTGCCTAGTAAACGTTGGGATGTGACGTCAACCCATGGGTTAGGAATGACCCGGTGCTTGCACAGGGGACCTTTACCTTACCTATACTGTTTTAGATTGTATGGCCTTATACAATAAACTTGACTTGACTGACAGTAACAGAGTGTTATGCAGTCTCCACATCTTTGAATACTTCAGGGGCATTGGTGAAGGGCTCCTTTGGGGGAAAGCTCTGGGAGGCTTTGGGTGTGTTCGTAATATTTGTTTCACAAAGGCTTCTACTACAGGCAGCAAAGCCACTGATCCCGCATTTGGTCCCCACAGAAATGTTTACCAGCCACGATACCAGCCAGCTGTCTGGTCCTAAACTGCTGCTGTTCAATGCTAGGTTGGTCCGTGATAAATCAGTTACCTGGAGCTGGCCATGTATGTTTCACCAAGACAAGGTTGGATAAGGCAGGAGGAGTTGATCTTTCCTAGATTTGTCCTTCAAGCTTCTCAGTGCAGCATCAGCCTAGACTAGGGTTGCCAGGTGCCCGCTGGTGGCGAGCAAACCCCAGGTAATGTGCTCCTCTGCCTGCAGACCAGCTGAGGGCTGGCGGGCAATTGTGCATGCGCGCACCGGTGCGGCACATCCGGTTTACAACCGGAAGTGCTGCCTCATGAGGAGTCTTAGACCACTCAAACTCTTAGTCAAAAAGAGTATGGAAGCACTAGCATGTCAATACCTCAATTACTTGGAGCGGTGGACTCTAATCTGGAGAACCGGGTTTGTTTCCCCACTCCTACGCATAAAGCCAGCTGGGTGACCTTGGGCTAGTCACAGATCTCTCAGCCTCACCTACATCCCAGGGTGTCTGTTGTGGGGAGGGGAAGGGAAGGTGATTGTAAGCCAGTTTGATGCTTCCTTAAGTGGTAGAGAAAGTTGGCATATAAAAACCAACTCTTCTTCTTCTTCTTCTTCTTCTTTTTCTTCTTCTTCTTCTTCTTCTTCTCAGAACCTGTGAACAGTGTTTGCCTTAATATGTTAGGGTTCAGGGTGTTTGTGTGAAAGGATCATGCTTGTAGAAATCACTTGAGGGGCCGGAGTGATTTACAGAACTGATGTTGGTTTGTCTGTTTGTATGCTAAAGGGTACACAAATGCATCCATTCATTGGGACTGTTTGAAAAGACTGGCTTTAGGTCTTGCCCCTCTGACTTTAGGTCTTGCCCCGGGCTTTAGGTCTTGCCCCTCTGACCTGCAAGACTTTTCTCTTAATTCCAGATGTGAAAAGGATTGGCCATGTTGTATTTACTCATAGAAGATCAAAAGGAGCTTTGCACATGCTCAGAATCACTTTCTTATTATATCACCTGTTTAAGGACTAGACGCCAGAATTGAAACAGATTCTGGGGCTAAGCCTTCCGCTCCTGTTAAGCCACGGGGAAGGAGAGAAAGGGCTGGCTGCTTCACAAATTATACTTCTGCTCGTGCAAAACATTTCTAGGAAGGGGAAAAAGAGACAGTGAAAAACAAATGCAGATAATGGTGTGTAGCTATCGCATACATCTGTTTTATCCCATGTATATGTGATGTGTGTGCATTAGGAAGTTATGACCAGTTATGGTGCACCAGGTGAAATGGAGACACATGCTCAGTCATCAAAGAAATACCTTTTACATCGGAAAATAGTAATGTCTGTAGTGCCCTGAGGTAGACAGGCTTACATTCCCCATGTGGCGTTTTCTCCTATGAACAGGGCAAAGCGGCAAGATTAGCTGCTTCCCCCATAATGAAGCACCCTTGTCTCTTGATTATATCTGACATCACTTGTCCCCACAACGTCCTGAGAAGGACCTTGCATGTTAAAGAGCCCTTGATTTCCGATGCTCTCCGTGAGACTCTTGTGCTTTACTGCTGTTTTTTTTACCTACCAGCAAAAGAGAAAGCACTTACGTTCCTAGTGGTATTGGATCACCTGCGGTAGCTGTGAACTATGTGAGGGATGTTGCAAGCTTTAATTGTTTCAAGGCACTTTGGAAACGAGAACTGCTAAGCACTCTCAAGGAGTTCCAGTGGAGGGTTCTGCTTTCCTGGCAGAATGCGGTGTCTGATTTCTTTATGCTGGGTTCCTCGCAGGTACTTTGGCAGCTGCAGAGAGGTTGTACAGGTTACACGACAACTCCAGTTGCGAAGCTGACGCGCACGGCTGCCAACTGGAGGACCCCCTTGCATGGAAACTAACACAATGTGTGCAAACAACAGTGACGTGGGGCGAGGGCACCTGCAATTATCTCGGCAGTTTGGCGCGCGGGACGAGTAAGATATTCTGATCAGAAGTGACAGATGTGTGAAAGAACGGTAAATAAAGGATGGACTCAACAGGAAGGCAGAGGGCACCTCCAGGGCTGACAGATGCAGATCGAAGGGGTGAACTAATTGGACGGCAACGTCTCATCCAGATGATATACTACAAACAGGAAAGCCCTGTTCCATTTTTTTTATTTATTTTTTTGTATATAGAAAGCAAACTTTGATCACAAAATGGTTTGCTAGCATTGCATTTGAATGGTGCTCCTTTGGGTAATTTTTATGAATATAAATATTTCTGAATTTGTTAGGTGGGGAGGATTCTCTGGTTAGTCCAAAGTTACGTAGAATCTTTATGCATTCACAATTTATCGTATTTTTCCATGTATAAGATGACTTTTTTTCTTTAAAATTCTGCCCCAAAATTGGGGGTCGTTTTATACACGGAAGCTGGCCATTGCCACTGACCCTGCCTGTCAGCTGATGGGTGGGGAAGAGAGCGAGTGGCCAAAGAGTCCTGTTGCCCTGGCCGTCCGGCATTCAAACAGGTCGCCGCCCACCTCCTAAAAAAAACTTGTTCCCAACAGTCAGTTTTCCTCTTCCTTTCTTCCACCCGTCTCCACAGTTTTGTCTGCTAAGCCAGATCTTGCAAAGGAGGAGCCCTGTTAGTGTACCGTAGAAAGTAAAACAACCTTTCCTCCTTTCTTAATTCCTCTTCCTCTTTTCCATAATGTCTGGGGAAAACTGTAGTTTTGATCAAACTTATATATACATTAACCTCGTGTTCATAAGTAGTACATTTAGATCTCTGCAAAATTAATAGTGGTTAAGAGCGGTGGTTTGGAGCAGTGGACTCTGATCTGGAGAACCAGGTTTGATTCCTCACTCCTCCACATGAGCGGTGGAGGCTAATCTGGTGAACTAGGATGGTTTCCCCACTCCTACACCTGAAGCCAGCTGGCTGACCTTGGGCTAGTCACAGCTCTCTTAGAGCTCTCTCAGCCCCACCTACCTCACAGGCTGTCTGTTGTGGGGAGGGGAAGGGAAGGCGATTGTAAGCCGGTTTGAGTCTCCCTCAAGTGGTAGAGAAAGTTGGCATATAAAACCAACTCCTGCTCCTGCTCCTGCTCCTGCTCCTCCTCCTCCTCCTCCTCTTCTTCTTCTTCTTCTTCTTCTTCTTCTTCTTCTTCTTCTTCTTCTTCTTCTTCTTCTTCTTCTTCTTCTTCTTCTTCTTCTTCCTTCAGGGGAAGGGAGGAAATCTCCATCCACCCATGACATTGCTGGGCCCAGCCATCTCTTTGTCTACATGTGCATGTGAAAAGCTAGAGGACCCCTGTGAACTGAAGTCCTGTCTTCGAGGCTTAATTTGCTATTCCTGGATCTCTGCATTCCTACTTTTAGTGGGCCTGCTGAATGATTTTCTCTCTTCTTTTGAACACCTAAGAAACTTGATTAGGGTGCATGCGTGGGTGGGTGGGGGGAGGCACTGTCACACTGCTGTCGTTAGGTGTGACAGAAAGTAGGAAAGGTGTGCGCACAGT
This sequence comes from Euleptes europaea, assembly GCF_029931775.1. Lineage (NCBI taxonomy): Eukaryota > Metazoa > Chordata > Lepidosauria > Squamata > Sphaerodactylidae > Euleptes > Euleptes europaea. The sequence continues at coordinate 20,552,445 of NC_079326.1, forward strand.
ACATAATTACTGGGTTCAGCTCTTTAAAAGAGTCCTCTGCTTTTTAGATCTGCACAGTGTGAAGGAGGGAAAGGAGAAAACAGACTTGATACAAATATAGATGGCTTTAAAAGGCGATTAGGCAAATTCATGTAAGACTGGTCCATATGTTGTCACTATGACTTTAGGAAACCTCCACATTCAGAGGCAGTCAATACCAGTGCTGGGAGGCAACATAAGGGGAGACCTCGGCCTCTGTCTGTGTCCGTCCCCCACCCACCCCGGCAACTGGTTGGCCATTAATGCCTGGTAATTAGCAGCGCGTTCCAGGCTGCATTGCCCTGCATATTTTTTTTGAATTTTTCACACTGAACAGTCATTCTGGAAGTGACTGTGAAGCTGGCGCAAACCTGCGTCGCATTACTTAAGAGCCCATTTAACGTGACCTTTGGTGTTTGCCCCAAAGAATCCCCTCAAGGAGCCATGCAAAATAACAGCAGTGCGTTCGCTATGCACATGCTAATGGCTATGCAAACAGGAATGAAGGAGCAGCCAAGTGGGGGGTGGAAATTCTCTTTTTGCATCGGGACTGTGAATAGGCATTTTTAAAGTTGCATTTTAAAAAAAGAGCTTTGAGCGAGCATCAAAATTGACCATGCATAAATGGCCGTTGAGTGAAACAGGTTGTCGGACTAGACGGACCACTGGTCTGATCCAGCAGGGATCAGACCAGTTCTTATGTTCTTTTCTTCTACGCCTCGCATAAAACAGTCCAGTTGTGACAGTGAAGCAAAAAGCAGAATATCTCAAAACAGTGAGCAGGCTTTCAGTTTCCCCAGAACTCTTCTTCAGAATTGATCCTCAGACGGGGGAGGAGAGAGAGATGTGGTTGGGAGGGATGCCCAACGTTTGCATAGTGCACTAGTCTTAAAAGAGTGTGATGTCGCTTTCATTCCATAAGATTGCTTGGGTGCCAAACGGATTTCAGGTTATACCAAAGACAGCGGAGTAATACAAGACTATGTTCCCTTCAAAGTATAAACCGCCAGCAGTAATTTGGATCTCTCTCCAGCAAAAACCAGAATGTATACCCTACTGATGGTAGTCCTTATATTAACACCGCTACTTTGACCAACATGCAATATTTATCTGTTTTTCCTCGTATGAGAATGTAGCAAAAGCTCTAATCCGGGCTTGAGAGTCTAAATCTCTGCTTTTCCATTGTTCGAGGTAAGCGGAGTTAGCACGGGGAGGGGGAGAAAAGCAACACTATTCGTGACAGCAATAATACGTGTGTGTGTGTGTGTGTGTGTGTATGTGTGTGTGTGTATGTGTGTGTGTGTGTGGGTTTGATCTTCAGAAAATTTGCATCACACCACCATCTAGTGGTGAGATGTTATTAATGCTTTCAACTGGATACTTACCAAATGGGACCATATTATAATAACTACATTGCCTTCTGGCGGATACAGAGTTCAAAAAGCGCATATCGCTCCCCACACCGCTTTAGCTACACCTACAGATTTCTGAAAGATATGTTTTAAAATACCCTCCCTTGACCCACTGTCTCATTTGGCGTTACTGAAATTATGGTCCTGTCCCTCGTGAAACGAATGTTAACGTTTACCTCCTTGGGGTTATTTTTTAGAATTATTCCTGTGGTTGTGTATAACTGAAAAAAAGAGAAATCGTCCAGAACAAATCAGAAATGAATGAGCCTGCTAAATTCTGAAGATAAGTGGAAGTTGTACGGATTCGTCCCAACCGGGATAAGCCAATAAAACTAGAATGTGTATATAGATGTTTGATAAATGATTATATCAAACCTGACTTATAAATATAGGCTTTTAAAAAATGAAATCAAGATCTGCATTCTTGGATTTTTTGTGGTTGGGTAAGTCACCTGAACTGCATATGTATAAATGTAAAAATACTGTGTATGTTACTCTGTCACTCCTTTCTTCTTTCCAGTTAGAACAAGTTCTGGTGCGCATACGTCATTGGCTGCTTGAGCAGTGGGGTGAAAACACTTACCATGCAATCCTCAGTGGGGGGAGGCTCTGCGGCAACTGGAGGCGGTGGAGTTGCGCCACATCCAGAGCGGCTTGCTGCCATCACAGCAGGCTGGAAAAGGTTAAAAAGAGATTTAGTTTTAAAAGCCCCGTGGAACTCCCCATAGAGTTCCACGAGGCTGCACCGTGAATTTTGCAGGTGTATCTTGACACCTGCAAAATGGTGCATTTTGAGCCCGAGAGGGGTTAGGGCGTGCCCCCAGAATATCCCCCAGGACACCAGCGCAGGGAGATACGCAGGGGCACCCAAGAGCCACGCTGCCGCCGCTAGGGTTGCCAACTTCCAGGTACTAGATGGAGATCTCCTGCTATTACAACTGATCTCCATCCGATAGAGATCAGTTCACCTGGAGAAAATGGCCGCTTTGGCATGTGGAGTCTATGGCATTGAAGCCCCTCCCCTCCCCAAACCCCACCCTCCTCAGGCTCCACCCCCAAAATCTCCCACCACTGGTGAAGAGGGACCTGGCAACCCTAGCCGCCGCAGTCCTGAAGGGCCGGCGTAAGTCGTCCTATGACGGCGTTTGTGCCAGATTGCATGGCGCAAGTGGCACAGATGCCGGCGTAGGGGTCACACCGGTTCCTATGGGTATTTGCCCCTCCCATTTAGGAATGGGTTACCCGAATAAACCTTGTCACACATTTATTCCACCACTTTCCATAGATCCTACTCATTTGGGTTTATGATGTTGCTGAGAATGGTTAGGCATCCCTGATTGAAGGTGCTATTTTCAGATCCTCCTTAACTTCACCCTTAACTGAAACTGTGGCGTGTGGCAAACTAAACCGGAAAGGCAAGAAGTGTAAAGATAACAGTGTGATCATGATAAATATATTTATTGCATCAATTTTATTTTATTTTATTTTGCAAAATATTGTTACATCTATAACTACTGTACCTTTGAGGAGTAAACTAATCATCATCTAATTAGGGGTGGAAATACAGCAATTAAAATGCACTTAAAGCTGATTTATTTTTACAGAAGTGTTAGTGGCATTTATACCATTTTAAAATGCAGGGACTACACAAACTGTGCAGGGGAAATGTGTCTCCACAGCTAGGGAGATGTGGTAATCTTGTTCCAAGCAGCCATGTGGACCTGGTTGCCTCATCTGTAGCTACTGTGATTTTGGAGATGCTGACCCTTCCTTTGCAACATTTTGTTTGCAGGCATTTTGCCTAGGCTCGTGAATAAAGTCAGAACATTGGGGGCTTATTGTTGAGCTTTTGAGAATTTGGATGGGGAAAATGTGCATCTAGAGAGTGGCAGATCCCAGGCAAAACCTCCCGTGAGAGAGAAGCTCAGGGGGGAAAAAAACTGGCAGGAAGTGGTTGGAGCTAAGGAGCTCACTCTTTTCTGAAAAAGGAGAGTCTGTTTTGGGTAACCTGCGTGTTCAGTAGCTGGTGTTGACTCTGGGAACCTGAGGGTTCAGATAGATTTGCCTAAGCGGTTGTGCAACAACTCCTGTGGAGTGACAGGCAGAGACTGGGAGGAAAGGGACCCTTTCTCAGGTCACTGAAAGAGAATAGGCTGACCAGGTTTCTCAATGCCGGGCAGCTGTATCTAGATGCTATCCCTCCCCCTGCCCCAATGCATACATATGGGTTACAAAACGCCCCTGTCCGGTGTCATGTTATGCCTGCCGTCCCTCCCAACGGCCTGTCCAGATAGTAAACTTTTCCAAATGTACCTGAGTTGCCGCCATTCCATCAGAAGCGCAACCTGCCCCTTTGGGAGATTAATTGCTCAGCTGAAGTGCCGCAGTCACTTTAATGTACCGCAGGTGGAAAAGAGCCCGTAGAAATGTGTCCAGAGAAATAGCGCAGGCAGTGAACTTTAGTGTGAGGACAAGTCAGATGCAAAGGGGTGCCCCTGTCTTCCTGTGTGAAATACTGGAGTTAAATCACCTCTCAGTTAGGGAACTATTAATTTCCTCTCCATTTTCCCTGTGCCAAGTTTCCCTAGTGACACCATTTGACTAATAGAACAAATGTCAGTTTCTGGCCATTTTCCTTCCCAGCCCTATGCGTAAAAGATGCGTCCTGGGGAAACTAAAGCCATTCCATGTATCTCTGCACTCAGATCTATCTGCTTATGTGGGGAAAGCAATTTAGTGCAAGAGGATTATGAATAAAATCACAAAGGCACGATCAGCCTCCGAGCTATTCGGCTACGGAAGGAAGTTAATCCCTGGTATTAACAAGCCAAAGACATCACATTCCTTCGGGCCAAGGTGCAATGTTCTTTCTTTTGTTGAGCAGACTTTGCAACCTGACGATTTACATGGAATGTAGGGCTGATACTTGGAGAAAGTGTATTTCACCGTCCGCAGTCAATGGAAGCATGCTGGAAATGTCACCGCAGCTCATCTGCTGGGCACAGTTGTTTCCCCAAACCTCCACTGTTTGCTTAAAACATGCCCACCACCTTTTCTGCTGCTTTGTCCTAGTGCTGAGAAACTAGTATTTTTGTTAAAAGATACCAGTGGGTTTGTTTCTTATAGGACTGCCCTGTATGCTCTGGTAGCAAAGAAAATAAGGGCCAATATGGCTGCTAAGGGAGCTGATCATTCAAGTTGATTTTAATGCCCTGACCTGGATGGCCCAGGCTAGCCTGATCTCATCAGATCTCAGAAGCTAAGCAGGGTCAGCCCTGGTTATTATTTGGATGGGAGACCACCAAGGAATACCAGGGTTGCTGTGCAGAGGAAGGCACTGGCAAACTACCTCTGTTAGTCTCTTGCCATGAAAACCCCCAAAAGGGGTCGCCATAAGTCGGCTGCGACTTGACGGCACTTCACACACACACAGGTCCCATTGGCCGATTGGGACACCACCACAATTTTTAGTTTGTTTTTTTGTATGCATTGATTTAGCATAGTTTTATTATGTATATTTATTATTAATCCAGAATTTTATTAACCTAATATTTCCTTTTATTATGTATCTGTGGTATCCTTGACATGTTTGAAATGGCCTATGGCAAAACATGTTTGAAATGGCCTATGGTTCATTCATTCATCATCATTCACTCTTCTGCTGCTCCGAGTATTGAAAGAGAATGTTTCATATGATGAAGTCAAACTTGTGCTGGACTTTTGTAATTACAGCCTAGAGAAACTAATAGCTTGTCAGTGGATAAGAATGACTGGCGTTGTGGAAGGAGTGGTGAGAGAAGGAAAAATCCAACCCATTAAGAAATGCACAATTAGGAATGTTGTTTTGATTTTGGCTGTGGGGGGAAATCCTTGTTTTTGATTTGTGTACATTTTTTTGTGCCCAATCCTTGTGTAATTTGAACCTGAGAGTCTTCATTCTTGCCAACATGTTTGCTTGCACTTGTTTCCCCACAAAAAGTATGCATTTGAAAGATTACTTGTGCCTCAATAAATTAGCATTATTCTGTGTATAAATGATGCCCATTGGCCTCCCTACCCTGTTTGTTGGCTCTTCAGGGCTGCAGATTGGTCACTGTGTGATAAGGTATCTGAAACTGGATGGACCCCTGATCTGATCCAGCAGGATTCTTCTTGCAGGGGACAGTCTTGGGAGTGTGGGGATGTGTGATATGGGGTGGTCCAAAGATTGTTTTGGGGTGCAGCTGGGGCCCAGTGTCTGTATGTGCATTTGTCCTGGGGGCACCCTACTTGGGAGCAGCTGGCAAAAGAACCGGACTTGGGACCAGGATCCAGCACATGTTGCCTTGTGGGGCACAGACCCCTGCATGTGGGGGCATATGAAATGTGGTGGTCCAAACTTTATTTTGGGGTGCAGAGCTTTTAAATTGTCCTCAATATCATTCAGGAACTAGGAGATGTGAATAAGGAACGAACTGGGAACTGGGAACCAACTTCAGCCTCCTAGAGGAGGATCACTTAAGTTGGAGGGAGGCTTCAGGCTTTGCTAAGCAGTAGAGTACAGACCATTATCCCCTTCTCAGCTTCTTTCACTTGCACACGCTGCTACTTATTAAACCTACTACACAATGATGTTCTCTACCTTTCTCTTCACTAACTAACTGCTGCCAAGCTATGCAGTTTTTCTTCTCCATCCACTCTTTCTTCTTTCTGACGAAGTAGCTAATGCAAGTGCGTTATAAATAAAAGTCTTTCCCCAATTCTGCAAATATAAACACATGTCTTGGAAGTAAATCTTTGAATCATTAGAAAAAGTTCTAGAAGCGAGTGCTTTCTCTGTCATACATAACATGATGTAGCCCATGTAAAAAAACAGTGTCAATACAACTAGGTGGTTCACTTTCCCAGACAGCAAACATGGTCCCATGGGAAAAAATTAGGGTTGCCAACTTCCAGGTATTAGCTGGAGATCTCCTGCTATTAAACTGATCTCCAGCCAATAGAGATCAGTTCACCTAGAGAAAATGGCCGCTTTGGCAACTGGACTCTGTGGCATTGATGTCCCTCCCCTCCACCCCAAAAACCTCCCGCCAGCGTCCGAAAAGGATCCTAGAAAAAATGGACCCAGAAGATGTCTGGCCCTTTTTGCAGATTCATAGACCAGTCTTGAGCAAATCCCCCAGCCTCAGGACTCTAATGGGACTAAAGGGCCATCTTCCTCACACAGTTATTGCAAGTGTTAGAAGATTTATTAGGACGGATCGCCTTTTATTTTAATTATTTTCCCCCCTCGCCTGCCACTCCTGAGATTTGTTTTCTTTCTGTCCCACACTTTTTAATGGTTGGGGGAACCATAAAAAACACTCACTGAGGCCTCTCCCCAATCCCGCCCTCTCCAGGCTCCACCCCCAAATCTCCAGGAATTTCTTAGCACAGAGCTGGCAACCCTACTGGGAAATGTAGCTTCTGGTTAGAGGTCAGAGAACTAAGGCAGGAGTTATAGTTGCTGCCTGCTTGTTCCACTGTTTCTTGCAAAAAAGCTTGAGCCGGTCCTGCTTAGCCTCTGTTTTCTTTGAATGAATTATCAGAACAGCAGAGACATTCAAAATCAAGATTTTAAAGCATCTATTGGAAATCACTGGATTAAGATTGGAAATACTGGATTAAGATCCTGTTATTTCAATCAGAGCATCGACAACTTATTTACATTTTGAAGCAGAACACAGTTAGGCTTGGGCAGTTTTTCTAGGATTGCCAGGTCCCTCTTCGCCACCGGCAGGTTTTTGGGGTGGAGCCTGAGGAGGGTGGGGTTTGGGGAGGGGAGGGACTTCAATGCCATAGAGTCCAATTACCAAAGCGGCCATTTTCTCCAGGTGAACTGATGTCTGTCGGCTGGAGGGCAGTTGTAATAGCAGGAACTCTCCAGATAGTACCTGGAGGTTGGCAACCCTATGTTTTTCAGCTCTTCTTGTTAACTTGTATTCTACTGGTTCATGGCTGTTAAAATGTAATGCTTGCCTCTAGTTTCTTGCAAAGGAGCTGCAGTCTTGTAAGGATCCCTGATGTGACCTAGCGACCACGCTCTTGTAACACCTAGCTTCCTTCTTATCAGTAATAACGTATTCCTGGAGTGAAGAGTTTTCTGTAAGGCTGACCGATACAACAATGGGCAGCAGAGATCTCGATACAATTATAAATTGGAGTGAGGCTACAACAGAATTCAGAAGGAAGAGAACGAAAGGCAGAACAGAGCCACAGAAAGATAAAGAAACAATGGTAAGGGATCCACATCCCTAGAGAGCCCTCATCATCAGAAATACTATTAGCAAAATATAATTGCCACCTGATTAGCACATTAATTTGACTTATAAACACACCATCTTGTTGCTTCATGTGAATTAAAGCACATAAGATACAACTTTGGGTAATTACTTTGAACTCCCATTGATTTCAGCGGGAGACTTCAGCAAGCGCTCAGCTCTCCCCCTCGCGGAAATCAATTGTGCCTAACGTTGGCCGTAGAGCAACCATGATTCTTTCCAGAAGGATAACGCTGAATTTTCATGTCTCATACAGACCTATTAATCGGCTCCTGTTTTCACTAGAAATCTTTTCTCCCCCGGTTGGAGTGAGTTACTTACTCCACCGCTTTGCTGTAATTACCCTGCTGAGCTTTTTATCTCATTATCTAAACCTTCCCTTGTTCTAACCCGTCCCCTACCCCCCTCTGGCGGAACCATTTCAGTTTCCCGAGGCTGGGCAGAACACCTTTGAAAGTCTACCTGAAACATAAATTCAAACCGACTTGCAGACAAGCGATCCGCTAATCCACAGTTTTTTAAAAAAAAGAAAGGTTGGGATCAAATTTAGAGGTAGTGAAATGCTTAGTATTCGGAGAGTACAAGGGGATTTGCTAACAAGCGGGGAAATGGAGCAATTAGGAGCAGCGGCTTGATGCAAAGATCCTCCCACGGTACGTGAGAGCGAGAAAAGGCTGTCCTTTGTCCCATTTCCCAAGCACAAGACTACTTTAGCAACAGCAGTGCCAGTTACTATTAATGCGACTGCAGCAGTTTTTGCTCATGCAGAGGACTGGGTGCCAGGGCGGAAAGTGCTAAGCGAGGTAAAATGTTCATGCAAACACAGCCCTTGACTGCATCAGCCAGCATGTAGCTGCTGGCTGACCAGCCAGTGGGTGGTCGGGGACAGGATTTATGTAAATACAGTTCAGCTATTATTGGCCTTGGAGCCAGGGAGGGAGGGAGGGACCAGGTCATGCTTCTTAACTCTTCTAGGAAAAGGCAGTTGGCAGACATCCCACGTGGCAGTTTCTTGGTCACCTTATCCAACCTCCGCTGGGAATGCATCCAAACTCCCTCTGAGCTGGCTGACTGTCCTTTTTCACCTTCAGCCTCCCATCCCTCGGTATAATGCTGAAGGCAAGGCTGTTCCTATTGAGTGTCCTTGTTTAATAAACTACAGCAGAGCCACAATTACCCATATTGTATTGTATTGTGAATTTTATCAGGATATCAGAAATAGGCTGATTTTGCCCTTGTTGACCAGAGTTTTTTAGACATTCAGATGATTTTATTATTAAATATTTACTTGAGGATAAAGATGCCAAAATTTCCTACACAGTGGCAAAGTTTTGTTAAATTGCCACCGGAGTGCAAAGTTAGTGCACGGGTTAGCGCATCAAAATTGTAATCCTGGCTCTGTATTGATTAATTTTAATCTGCTAGTCAAATGACTGTAAATAAACTGAACTACTGCAGAGCCAGTGAATGTGTTGCAATGTACCCAAATTTCTCCTTTTCACTCTGTAGTGGTACCGCTCCTTGAATCCCTGACAAATTCGACCACTACGTTCTGCTTCATGTGTACACTGGGCCTGATTCACACATGCGGGAAAATGCAGTTGGGTACCCCAGGTTGGGTGGGATGAAAGAAATGTATATATAAATAATGAAACTATATAATTTATTAGAAGCGTTATATCAGAATTAGAATTATTAAAAAAACCCGTTAAAATAGCACAATGGCATTTCTTAAGGTTGATGTCTGTCGCCATAAGCCAAACGTGTTTCGGCCTATATGGCCTTCCTCAGTGGTCTATTTAAATCATATAAAAACATGCACACACATTACAAATATATTTACATGTACAGGCAATATACAACAGAACAGACATGTAATAGGTTGTATATATTACCAATTACACCAACATCTGGTGGTATTGTCTTAGGTTTTTATGCTGGGCTGTATATGTCTCCCGCATAAGTTGTGTGCAAGCATCAACCTATTCATACAGTGAACTGCACCACTTTTAGGGTTGCCAGGTCCCTCTTCAAGGGTGGAGGAGGGAATTTTGGGGAGGGAATTCAATGCCCATTTTGTCCAATGGCCAAAACGGCCTTTTTCTCCAGGTGAACTGATCTCTATCAGCTGGAAATCAGTTGTAATAAAAGAAGATTGCTAGCTAGTACCTGGAAGCTGGCAACCCTATGTATAGACCGGGCCTGTTTCACACATGTGGAAGAATAGAGTGCACCATTTTGGATTGCAGGTGATGGACTCTCCTCCTGCTCAAAGGCTTCCTGGAGGTCTTCACAGTCGAAGCCTTGGCTGTTGGCAACCAGGGAGGTGTATTTTTAGTCCAGTTCTTTCACTGCTAGTTTCCACCCTGCTTGTTTCCTCATCCTCGGTTTCATTTCTTTCACAACTTCACCAGGGTGTTATTCAAAGTCCCGTTTGCGGCATCTCTTTTGACTCTTCCTGTTTCCTAATACACCCTGGTGAAGTTGTGACCTAATAGGCATTATTGAAACTTGGTGGGATAACACTCAAAATTGAAATATTAGGATTGGGGGGGTAGCAACTTGTTTAAAAGGGTTAGACAAATAAGGAAGGGGGGAGGAGTAGCTTATATGCCAAGGATATGAATACTTGAGAAGAAATATATGAATCTGAAGTCCAGTTGAGAGTCTCTGGGTAAAAATATAAGGAGTAAGAAATAAGGAGTAAGAAATAATAGTGATATTATGGTGGGGTCTGCTATAGACCACCAAACCAGGCAGAGAACTTGGATGAAACACTCCTAAACCATATTACACAGTTCTCAAAGAGATGGGACACCGTGATCAGGGATATTTCAATTACCCAGATATGTGTTGGAAGTCCAGCTCTGCTAGAAATGAAAGGTCCAATAAATTCCTCACTTGTCTTTCTAACAACTTCATTTTCTAGAAAGTGGAGAGGGAAACAAGGGGTTCTGCTATCTTGGACTTGATTCTCACTAACAGGGAAGAACTGGTTGATGAGGTGAAAATAGTGGGCACCCTGGGTAGTAGTGACCATGCAATTTTGGAATTTACAATCTTGGGCCAGGGAAAAGCTGTATGTAGTCAGACATATAGGTTGGACCTTAGGAAAGCAAATTTTTAACAAACTTAAATTTTTGCTGGGTAGAATCTCATGGTCAGAAATAGAGTCCCATGGTCAGAAATACTTGGACCAATCTGGCATGCAGCTTGGAAAGGGAGGTAGGAGCCTTCAAACCCCACCGTGTGCATGCTCTGTGGAGTCAGACTGGATGCACAGCAGGGCTAGGAGGAGGGCTTTCACCTCCTTCTCCAAGCTGCAAGTCAGATTGGAAGCTATCTGGCATGCAATTTGGAAAGGGAGGCTGGAGCATTCCTGGGAGCATGCGGGGAGATTGCTTCCCCCTTTCTGCTTCTGTCCACTGACCAGCTGATGGTGAGCGGGCAGCCTGGTTGATTGATGGGCAATTGCCCACCACAACTGGGCAGTTGGCAACCCTATCTGTGTGTTATACACAGGAGCCGGGGCGGGGGCAGCCGTATTCATATGCTAAAATAGAGCCTAAAATAAAAGTGGAGAATGATAAACCAGGCATTTGCAGGGGGTGGGGGGGATCTTGCCAAAATGGAAACTATCCCCAAACTATCCCCAAACTACCTTGCCAAAAGGGAAACTATCCCCAACCCTAACCCCCCCCCCCAAATTGGTGCCAGTAACTATAGGGTAGTTCATGGATAAAATGTTGATGAATGAAGGGAGTGAAGGGGGCATTTGCTTTCATTCAATTGCAAGGCATACTTCCCTTTCAGATATAAGACAAAGTTTGTGCTGATAGTGTCCTGCCTGGGAAACACCTTTTTTGACAGATTAAATAAAGCAGGGTTTGTTATGTGGGATTTCAGCATCAATGCAGGACAATTTATCTGAGATTGATCCTCTGCTTGAAATTGTAGCTTCCTAAAGGACCTCATATTTTTGTTGACTTAGTGAGTGGCAAATAAACCAGTCAGGTTGACGACGAGCTTCCGGCTCCTTTCACAGAAGCAGCTAGTGTCCGGTAAATAGTCAGCTGTTATAAGCAAGCAGGATAAAATTGTCATGAATCTGACTCATGCCTCATTGCTCCCTTTGTGGCTACAGAGCAAATGCAGCAAGTGGTCCAGTAACTGATCTCATTATTGAGACAATTCATCTCCGACTGGAGGCCAATCAAATGTATTTAGTTCTTTATTCTCACAGTCGTATTTGGAACCTTTCTGGTATTTCTTCAAAACTGGGGCTGTTGGGCTTGGTCCTCATTTGCGCAAAATTGCTACTTCGGTGGCATCATTGTCTGTGTGCAGCTTCCACACAACTACAGTGAACTAACTTCATAGGCTAAAGTCTTGTGGCTAGTGGAATGAGAGACATCAAAATAAAGGAGGTAAGTTAAGCGTAGGAAAAAACTGTAATAGGTCATCCACTCTGAGGTCTTGCTTGAGACTGCTGGTGATAGTTTGGTCCCAGGTAAGTCATTTCGGAAACTGTTTGGGGTTGTTTGTTGTGTGGAGGGGTAACCTTCAAAAGGAGAGTCCCCCCCCCCAGTGTTGTTGTAGGACTTCAGTTCACCTCTATGGTTGCCAACCTCCAAGTGCTACTATTACAACTGATCTCCAGCCGATAGAGATCAGTTCACCTGGAGAAAATGGCCACTTTGGCAATTGGACTCTATGGCATTGAAGTCCCTTGCCTCCCCAAATAATGCCCTCCTCAGGCTCCACCCCAAAAACCTCCTGCCAATGGCAAAGAGGGACCTGGCAACCCTAGTTCACATCAGATCCCAGCTACTATGAGATCACATTAAGGCCTAGTTTTCATGAGGGGTAGGGTTACCAGGTTTTCACCACTTCAAGAAATGGGAGTTTACCCTCAATTTCCTTTTCCATGGTAAACTGAATGTTTGGATGGATATTATTAAGATGGTTTAGAAAGTCCATTAATTTTTCTTCACCATGGCTCCAAATGGTAAATGTATCATCTACGAACCTGAACCAGACTGTAGGTTTGTAAGGTGCTGATTCTAATGCTGTCTTTTCAAAATATTCCATGTAAAAGTTTGCTATTACTGGACTGAGTGGACTTCCCATAGCTACTCCATCAATCTGTTCATAAAATTCTTGATCCCATAGGAAATAACTTGTTGTCAAACAATGGTGAAATAAGGCCATTTCTTGATACCCTTGTCATCCGTAAAACAAACCTTCAGTTAGGTCACAAGGTCTACCGGAAACCAACTCACACAGATCGCTACTTACACAAAAACTCCAACCACCACCCCCGACAGAAAAGAGGAATAATCAAAACATTAATGGACCGTGCAAGACGGATCTGTGAACCACAGTTTCTCAAGGAAGAAACTAATCATCTAAATCACGCACTGCTAGCAAACGGCTACTCCAAGAATGAAATCAGAAGGGCCATTAAACCAAACAAAAATCAGAAAACTCAAGAAAAACAGTCTCCCATAGGAAAGGTATTCTTGCCATTTATTAAAGGAGTCACTGATAGGATGGAGAAACTTTTGAAAAAACATAACCTACAAACAGTGTTTAAACCCACCAAGAAAATACAACAAATGCTACGATCAGCAAAAGACAAAAGAGACCCCCTCACCTCTGCAGGAGTATATCGTATACCTTGCAGCTGTGGAGAAGTTTACATCGGGACCACAAAACGCAGCATACAAACAAGGATAAAAGAACATGAAAGATACTGCAGACTTGGCCAACCTGAGAAATCAGCAGTGGCTGAACATGGACTGACACAAACAGGACACAGGGTCTTATTCCAAGACACTGAAAGACTGGACAATTCTACCAACTATTTTGTCAGATTGCACAGAGAAGCCATTGAAATTCATAAACATCAGCACAACTTTAACAGAAAAGAGGAGAGTTTAAGAATGAATAAGGCTTGGCTTCCTGCCCTGAAAAACCTCCAGACAAAGACAACATTCAACAATAGCCATACAGATTAGCTTTGGATTACACACATTAACAGATCACTTCAGGATACAATGGTTCCATATTAACATACCATACCCTCATTAGCACATTATCTTGATACTTACAGGACAATACTTTTGCAGGACAATACTCAGCTCAAACCCAACCCCTTTCTGACTATATATTACTCTTCCTACACCCTTGACACTGAGAGACACTGTCCTTCAGTGTTACTACTCTGAAGATGCCTGCCACAGTTGCTGGCGAAACGTCAGGAAAGAAAATTCCAAGACCACGGTTACACAGCCCGGATAACCTACAAGAACCAATGAACTCTGACCGTGAAAGCCTTCGACAATGACAGTTCCCCTTCCTCACTTTGCATTCCTTCTCTGGGATAGTCTGACTACATGCTAATCCCATTTTCCCATTCTCTCCTTCCCCTTCTCTTCCTCCTAACTCCTGGCTAGCTGTCAATATCACAATCAATTGATACTTGACAGCCATCAACCCTTTTCACCCATAATCTTTCACCACTCATGAAGCAATCTTACCTTTGTGCCCCACTGCTCACATGCCCTGTGAGTCAGTCTGCCCCAGGGGCAGAATTTGACTATAAAACAGAGAGACCTGGCACATGTCAGGGGCTTCTCATTTTGGATCCAGAACACAAACTGTGAGTCCTACACCTGGCGTGTAGTCCTTTTCCCCCTTCCCTCGTGCAGCTGCTATTCTGGAAACTTGTTCTGCAGGAAAGGTGACTATGAACCGCTTGGGAATCTCAAAACCTTTACTTTCTTAGCTCTGTGTGTGTTGGAAATTAATTGTTTGTGTGTATGTGTGTTGTTACCCTATTTGATTACTTTTAATAAAACCCTTAAAATTCATAAAAACCTCCTCATTATTGGGTTGCTCTCCATTTGTCTGCTCACCTAGGGGCAGAATTGGCTTAGGAAGATCCCCACACCAGCCTCTTGCAAAGCTCTATCTAGTCTCCAGCTAATTTCCCCAAATACAGGAGACCCTCTGTGCTTGGCGTAACAGATTTGGTGGAGAATTTTGGGGCAGACCCTGTCTCATGCTCCAGGATAGTGATGCTCCAGGACAGTGGCTGCAATTTTTTTTAATCTGGCTTGATTTTCGTTTTTGCCAAAGGTGAATGATCCATTGCTTCTCTCTCTCCCTTGTCTTTGCCCCTCTACTCTTACCCCAATCTATCTTCTTCTTGGGGAACACTTCACCAACAGACCACAGACCTGACCTCCTCGTTTGAAAAGAAGATCTTCATTGACGTTTTGATCATCTTTTTTGGGGGGGGGGGAACTGTAACGATACCCTTCTATACCCCCTGTAATATGGACACCCTTGGACTCTCGTACTGCTGCTGAATGGCAGGGGAGGCATGGAGGGAGACAGCACCACACTCCAAGACACAGGAGCTCCCCAGACACCCCACCGGACATTGCTGTACGGAGCCAGCAGGGACCTGCGAATGGCACACAGCACCTGGACCTGGAGAAGGGAAGTGGGCCTGAGCTCCATCTTGGTGGTGAATGCAGAGCAGAACAGAGAACTCCAAAATTTGCTCCTGAGCCTCCCTGCCAGAGACTCGCCCCTGGAACAGCAGCCTTCTTGGACACCTTTGCATAACCAAAGAAATGGCCAGCATATCAAGATCTGCCTAACGACCTTGGACTAGTCTGAACAATGACAGTTCCCCTTCCTTACTTTGCATTCCTTCTCTGGGATAGTCTGACTACATGCAAATCCCATTTTCCCATTCTCTCTTTCCCCTTCTCTTCCTCCTAACTCCTGGCCAGCTGTCAATATACTTGACAGCCATCAACCCTTTTCACCCATAATCTTTCACCATTCATGAAGCAATCTTACCTTTGTGCCCCACTGCTCACATGCCCTGTGAGTCAGTCTGCCCCAGGGGCAGAATTTGACTATAAAACAGAGAGACCTGGCTCATGTCAGTGGCTTCTCATTTTGGATCCAGAACACATGTGAGTCCTACACCTGGCGTGTAGTCCTTTTTCCCCTTCTCTCATGCAGCTACTATTCTGGAAACTCGTTCTGCAGGAAAGGTGACTATGAACCGCTTGGGAATCTCAAAACCTTTACTTTCTTAGTTCTGTGTGTATTGGGAATTAAGTGTGTGTGTGTGTGTTGTTACCCTATTTGATTACTTTTAATAAAACCCTTAAAATTCATAAAAGCGTCCTCATTATTGGGTTGCTCTCCATCAGCCTGCTCACCTAGGGGCAGAATTGGTTTAGAAAGGTCCCCACGCCAGCCTCTTGCAAAGCTCTATCTAGTCTCCAGCTAATTTCCCCAAATAAAGGAGACCCTCTGTGCTTGGCATAACACTTGGTCTGATCCAGCATAGCTTTTCTTATGTTCTTATTTCTAAAGCATCCTTGGGGTATCATTAAAGTAAAGTAAGCATCCTTGGTTGACGATGTGGAACAATTTACTTGACTCCCCCCCTCCTGCCTGTTCTTTGTTAAGGGAAAGAAAAACTTTTTAAAATTAAAGGTGAAAGTTTTGTATAATCCAAACCTCCAAAATAAAGAAGCATTTCTCCACACTGGGCATGGAGTCCTTGGGAACTGAGAGGTGTGTTGCCCCCCTCCAAACAAAGTCACACATGGTTGCAGTGTGAATTTTGAAGTAGATCTACTGCTTCTTCCTTTATTTAAAGTTCTTCTTTTCTTTAACATTCATTCATTCAAACCTTTATTGGCATAAAACATTTAGGTACATCAATAAGTCATTAAAATGCAGTATATGATTGATAAAATATCAATAAATAGTTAAAATCTGTAATTTTTAAGTGCTGTGTACTTTCAATAGGGCTTAGCTCTGTGGAGGAGCTTGGCACAGCGCTCCTAGGGAGGTTTCCAGGAATCTTGCTACCATCAGTGTTATATGCTCGTCCCTGTCCCTTAATAGGTAGCTCACTGGGCCCACATCTGTTTGTGCTACACTATCCTTGAGTAATGGTAGCAGAAATTTCTCTCGTGGGAGCGTATGCAAGTCACAGTGTAAGAGGACATGGGCTACTGATTTGGGTTGTCTCTTCGAACAAACACAGATTCTCTCTTCATAAGGAGTTTTAGTGTATCTGCCTCTCATCATAGCTGTTGGGAGTGGATTTAAGCAAGCCAGAATAACATAAAATGAAGCTTACAGGCAAATCTAGAAAGTACACCGTAAAATCAAATATCATAGAGAAAAGGTTAAAAACACAAAATACATTTGCACAGGTCGCCAAATATTTATTTCTAAATAAAGGCAACTTGTACATACTTAGACACCACATATGGATGGCCCCTCAGAGAACAAGGTCAAATGAACAGACCCTGCAAGGCAGGGCAGAAGCATTGAATTCCCAGGGCTTCAATGCCCTCAGAGGAAAGTGCCTTTTCGCTTAAGATAGCAGCTGGAAAATCAGCTGACTGTAACAGAGGTTGCTGCTGTTGCTGGAAGAGGGTTTTTTTTTTTTTTTTTTGGGTGCACGATAACTCTACCGTTTCTGTCAAGGGACTTACAAATGAGAACGTATTGAAACGGTGTTACTGTACACTGTCAAAACAGTTCATATGAATAGGTAATTTGAGATATCTATGCATTGCAGACCAGCGGCTTATCGCTTGGTTATGCACACACTGTCGCTAGCTGGTAATTAGACTTCAGCAGTCACCCCAGAACCCAGTGGAAGTGGATCAGAGAATGGTAAGTGCAATACTCTTCATGCAGATTATTGTCTAGATATTTCACTATTAGCCTCTGTCCAGTATTAACAGCAAGCCATAGTATACTGCTTGCTATGGATGCTGCATCCTATACTATTTGCTCTGTGTATGTGTAGTACCCACAATTGTTCTGTGTATGTTTAATATCTACAGTGAGCTAGGTGTTGTGCAGAACTGAGAAATGGTATGCTCTGTATCCCTACTGAAATGTCATCTCTTTCTCCAGACGCTTTATGAACCAGGTCTCTTAAATGCGTTACACAGGGCTCTAACATGATGACTTCATCAGTTATCTATGGTTGTGAGGATCAGATTTCTTCTAGAGCATACTAATTCGAGCAATTCGTGGGGGTGTGATAACAGGTGTGAGGAAGGACATTCTCAGAGACTACTGGTCCTCAGTGGGCTAGGCTTACAGTGACAGTAACAGATGAACATATCACCTTAAGAGTTGAATCTGACTTTAACCTTTAGCACTGATGATCCAAAACAGATATCGCTTTGAAATGGATGAGGGGAAATCAGAGAAGGACCGGTAAAGAGAGAGAGAAGGCCAACTGCACTCGCATACTGTACGTTATATACGGACATTCAGCTGGAGTATATAAACCACAGGAGAGCAAGTCTGTCATACTAAAGAAGGAAAGAGTGTGCAGCAGGCCCATAGACAACATGGAGCCAGTGGCAAAGATGAAAAGGTAAGGGATATGTGAAGAATCATTCTGATTTGAGCAAGATACTATCATAGGAGGAGAAAGTTGGTTTTAAATGCCGACTTTCTCTGCCTTTTAAGGAGAATCAATAGGGTTGCCAGCCTCCAGATACTAGCTGGAGATCTCCTGCTTTTACAACGTTTACAATAGAGATGAGTTTACCTGGAGAAAATGGCTCGTTGGCAATTGGACTCTATGGCATTGAAGCCCCTCCCCTCTTCAAACCCCGCCCTCCTCAGACTCTGCCCAAAAAACCTCCCACCATAGCTTAGTGATAGTGCACATGGTTTTCATGCACAAGATCCCAGATTTAAACCCCAGCTTGTCCAGTTAAAAAGATCTCAAGGAAGAACCCTGCTTGAATCCTTGGAGAAGATTGGCTGCCAGGATGGAAAATATCAGCCTAGACAGACCAAAGCATGTTTGTATGTTGCACACTATGTACAGCTAACTGTAGCTTTGAACTGTAAAATGATATTGTTAATCTGATCAGTGAGCTATACCTCAGAGATCTGCCTCTCTTGAGAGATTTGTCATCCATGTTGAAAGGGAATGGTAGAATCTCAGAGGACAGATTACAAATACTTAACCAAAGAGTGGCTAGCAAATGATTATCTAAATCATTAACAATTAAAGCCATTAACAATATGTTTATCATTCCCAATTCAGATTCTGCAAAGCCAAGCCAAGCAAAATTACAGGTGGCTGCGTAAGGGTTGGAGTATTCCCCAAAGGATCTTGTCCCATGAATGGATTCAGGTTGCCTGAAGTTAGAACCATAGATGAAGCTGATGACTATGGTCCCAGGTATGCCAACGATCATGTGTCCCCAGTCATAGGGTTAGGAGGACAACTGTGGGCTGCTAGCACTGACCGCGGAGGGACAGGCAGGTGGTTTTTCGGTCTTCTGAAATAATTATTCTCTCTTTTTTGCTGCAGAAAATCAAGTGAGAGTTTTGAGAAAGATACACTGTTGACCTCTTCAGATGATTCAGGTACTTCTGAAATTAAAAATGTTCTTTTAAAAAAATCTAATTATTACTTGGAAAAATGTCTATCCTTCGATCCAGCTGCAGCAGAACTGATCCCAGAGTGACTAGTTATTCCCCCAGCTTCAAAGCCAGAAGCACAGGACTGGCAGCTGGAAAGAAAGGCAGCATAGCAACAGGGACAGATAATCTCACAGCATCACAAGCGACTCTGTTGTCACCCAGTAATCAGAACCGTGTCCCCAGTGACATTACCCATGGATAGCAGGCACCAGTCGATTTTGCCAAGCCCCAGATTACCACTGCTTAGAAGGTACCAATCAACACATGGTAGCAATTGAAACACTACAAAAAGCAAGTTATAAAAATCACACAAAGACATTAGAGAGTTGAAAGAAATGCTCAATGTTTTGTTTATTAAACAACATGAGTCTAATCCATACTAGGGGAATGGGGGTTGCTGTCCTTTTGTTCCTTCATGTTCCCTATGCCTTTGAATGCTGTATGAAAGCCAGTAATGGACGAAGCTTTATACATTCCTGTACCTCCATGCAGGATAACGCGAAATTACTACATTTTATCTTTCAAGCAGCTTCCCCAGGTACCACAATCCTACCCCAGCATAAACATGGGGTTACCCCTGTATAGGAACCACTGCCAGCAGACCCCTTCTTGTAACTACTGCTGCTCTAGCCTTGCTTTCAGTGTGGGTGAGGAATGGTCTTCCATCAGTGAGTGTTGGATGGCTGCTTGGTTGCCTGTGGAAAGACAAGAGAGACATGGTGATAGTGTGTACAATAGATAGCAGCTGCAGCAGATGTTACCCATGGTTGGTACTGTGTTCCTTTGCTGGGGTTTGAACACCCCTACAACTGTGCTGTGCTTGGCTAAAGAGACTATTCTCAGGCACAGCTGGGATGAAGTTAGTCATCTTGAGCTCTCCATGATTCAAATGGGTGTGTATTTCAGTACACTCACTGTTTTGCTGGCATAAGTTTACATTGACAGAGGAGAGTAGGATGACAATTAAGCTGCATACTCTCCTACCCTTTTCCTATTCAGCTTCCATCTCTGCCCATTTTACTACATAGGTTTTTTTTTTATGACAGTGTATTTTGGAGTAAATGTATGCTGGTGTAAGTAACTTCACTCCTCCAGCATAACTTGGAGTTGTACCAGGCAGGGAGGATTTATGAGTAATCTTACACTGGTCAATGAATACATGAAGCTGCTTTATAGTGAATCAGACCCTCGAATAATCAAAGTTAGTATTGTCTACTCAGACTGGAAGCAGCTCTCCAGGGTCTCAGGCAGAGGTCTTCCACATCACCTACTTGCCTAGTCCCTTTAACTGGAGATGCTGGGGATTGAACCTGGGACCTTCTGCATGCCAAGCAGATGCTCTACCATTGAGTCACAGTGTTACTCAGAGAGGGTTGCTCTTCAAGTCATATCTAAAATTTGTCAATTGCTAGACAGACCTGGCTAACTTTACATTAGTAATTTTGGCCTAATCAATAAATTTGTAAGGTCTCCAGCTCCTGGAAATTAGCAGTGTGCCAAAGATTACCCAACTCTTAAATATCACAATTTCTTGCCTATCCTCCATCAACAAGCTTCACTTTATTCATTCCACTGGAACTTCTTAAATACGCTTTTGCATAACCTGATCTGCTGGGTTTTTGCACTCTCAATAAGACTGAAGTTCTCCATCATGGCATGTGATATAGTGACTTTCCTCTCCAGCTATTAACGAATACCAATACAGTTTCACTTCCCAAAGAGATCTGTGTGACTCACTGCATGAGAAGCCTTACAGCGGAGGAATACACGAGAGCCTTTCAGTCATTCTTAGACCATTCAACTGAACACCAGTGCATGGACCAATTCAATAACAAGGAGCTGCCAAATATAGTAGCCAGGTAAGAAACCATTTCACGATGTTTGGAAAAGATGTCACATGTTGCCACTACTTCAAGGAATAGTCAAATGCTTGCAGATTCCTATTTTCGAATTGCTGTAAATCACCTCCAGGTAGTAGCTGGAGGTGTGCTATTACAACTGATCTCCAGCCGACAGAGATCAGTTCACCTGGAGAAAATGGCCGCTTTGGCCATTGGACTGTAAGGCATTGAAGTCCCTCCCTTGGCCAAACCCTGCCCTCCTCAGGCTCCACCCCAAAAACCTCCCACTGGTGGCGAAGAGGGGCCTGGCAACCCTATTCATGGATCCAGTTTGAATTGAAGGGGGGGTGTAACTATCATCATCTATTTATATATTGACTTGTATGTAAAAAGTGCTTCTCTAAAGATTTGTTAAATTAATTTAAAATTATACTACTTCATCAGAAATCGTTCTTTATTTTCCTGCCTTTACTTGTTAGTTTGTGGCAGGATGATAATTTAGTTTGATTTCTATACCAACACCTTAAATTTTTTCTAGTACTGCTCAAGATGGAAACCATCCTCGTAGAATGAATGTAGCTCAACAAGCTAATTTCATTAAGTTCAATGGGCCTTCAAGCAGCCCATTCCCCGGGGGGGGGGGGAGAAACACGGTGGCCTCAGAGGCTTCCCAGCTGCAAAAAAAAATTAAGGCCATTTCTAAATTTAAAAAGGGAAAATGCCCCCACTGGCTACAGCAAAATAGTTGGTGTAGCAATGCCCCAGGGTGAGGGGGCATTCCCAGGGTGAATGGGGTTAGAAAGCTGATTAAAGTCAGCTCCGCCCCAGGGAATGCCCTGGGAATGCCCCCTGGATGCCAGCATGAGCATATATGCCAGGACAATGCCAGTGGGAGGCCATGCCGGCACCCAAGCCCCACACAGCCGCACCACTCCCCAGAGGCCAGCGTAAGTTGCCCTACACCAGCATCTGTGCCAGTCTGCATGGTGCAAGTGGCACAAATACCAGTGTAAGGCTGGCTCCTGCGGAGCTCCTGTGGAGCTTCACCCCCCTTCAGGATTGCACAATTAGTCCTGGTGAAATTCCAAGTTCTACGGACCCTTGTAGAACACCATAACATCTTTGCTTAAACACTGATCCAGGCACAGCTGAGCATTTTCCAGTCTTGTTGATTAACTGAAAATATTAAGCTTGTCCATAAATCTTAGCTATTTATATCAATGAGTCTTAAAATGAGCCACCATGTACATCTGGCAGACTGCATTAGGTTCAGCAGGTCACATATTGTTCAGGTTCTTTAGCTCATCATCACTGTCGGTGGCCATGTAGATTTCCAGAGTCTCTCTCTCTCAACGCAAAATGTGTCCCCCAGTTTGGTGTGCCAAGAGAGCCTAATTTTAATGGACCTCTGTGTTACTTTAAGGTTCTACAACTTTTCATAATGTTAAGTAAAGGTAAAGGTCCCCTGTGCAAGCACCAGGTCATTCCTGACCCATGGGGTGACGTCACATCCCGACGTTTACTAGGCAGGCTTTGTTTATGGGGTGGTTTGCCAGTGCCTTCCCCAGTCATCTTCCCTTCACCCCCAGCAAGCTGGCTACTCATTTGACCGACCTCAGAAGGATGGAAGGCTGAGTCAACCTTGAGCTGGCTACCTGAAACCAACTTCTGTCGGGATCGAACTCAGGTCGTGAGCAGAGCTTGGACTACAGTACTGCAGCTTACCACTCTGCGCCACAGAGCTCCTATTATGTTACACCTCTGTAAAACATCATGAGGGCTTCTTCTTGCTTATAGCAGCAAGAGATGCTACAGCTGATGTGTGTCCCTTATCTGATTTTTTTGAAAATTTGATCTGGTGGCTATCCAACTGAGCTATTGGATATCATTAAAGGTTTGAGCCTTGTTCTGGTAATTCCTTTAGTGTGGATGCACCCATTCTATTGTGCTGTAATGAAAGGAAGTCATCCCTTCTAGAAATATCTATGGTAGGGGAAAAAACCTCAAAGTACTGACAGAAAACAACAACGAAACAAATTAAATTAAAATCAGCTTAGCAAGTCTAGCAAGACTGTGTTTTCATGCACTACTGCTGTTGTAAATAATTACTGTGCTTATCTTCATGGGAATTTGAGCTTTGCATTGAATGATAGGAAAAGTTGAGGGCAGCAGGAAAAGAGGAAGACCCAACAAGAGATGGATTGACTCAATAAAGGAAGCCACAGCCTTCAATTTGCAAGATCTGAGCAAGGCTGTCAAAGATAGGACATTTTGGAGGACTTTCATTCATAGGGTCGCCATGAGTCGGAAGCGACTTGACGGCACTTAACTCACTCACTCACATTGAATGGTCACATATGCCTCCTGTACTTCATTGCCTTTTGATCCCCATTGTTTATAATCTCCCCCCCTCACTTTGTGACCACATATGCAATATATATACAATCTAACTGAGAGGACATACATTATGCATAGGATGAAGAGGACTCTATACCATGACAACTTGTGCCCCAACAATTCTGTTCGTCTTTAACAGCGCCTTCCTCAGAGAAATGCCCGCACTGGTCATAGGAGGCAACGTGGCTGCGCTGCCTCCAAACAAGGTTTCAGTCCTGCCGAAACCTCCCTGCGGAGTAAAAAATCCGTGCAACCCTTCATAGGGTTGCATGGGAGATATGCCACCTAAAAAGGTGGCGTATCTCTCAAAAATAAAAAGGGGCGTTTCTGGCCCAAAAGGGCTTTGGAAACCGCCTGACGGTGGCTCTTCCCCCAATCCGGCACGGGAATGCCCTGGAAACACCTCCCGAGACGCCAGAACTCCCCAAGAACACCTCCCGGGATGCCAGTGTGGGCTTTGACGTGTTGGCACACATGCGCCTGGGCCTTCCCACCGGCATTCAGGCCACTAATGCTGGCGTTAGTTGCTCTGACGCCGGTGCGGGGGCCCAAATACTGATGCTGCACCTTCCTGCCCTCCTAAGGGCTTTCGCCCTTCAGGCTCAGGAGTGCGCTGTCAGTTGCCAAGGGACTCTTGTTTGTTCTGCAAGCACAGATGAACCCAACTACCCCTCTAAAGTCCTGACATCCATGGTATTTTGTGACAAACCACACTTTAAAGTATGTCTTATGCTTTACAGCTTTCTGTAAGAAATGCTCTCAGTAAGGTATGATGTGAATTTGGAGGAACACACATAAAATATTTTCCCTTTGTGACAATAACATGCAGTTACATAAACTAAACTAAAAGGTACTCTAATAATAAATGCTTCTCATTTCAGTCTCGGAAATGGAAAATCCACTATCAATGTGCTAGGTGTGGGAAGTGGCACAGGTAACTTTAACTAAAAATTTTTTTGTTTGAGTGGGTTGCTTGTGGTAACAACTGGCAAGTCTAAAAAGTTTTTTACTCCAGCAATGTACTCTTGTTTTACTTTAAGGTCAGCAGTTTATTTGTTAAATTTGATATTTCTTCTTTTGTAAACAAAAAACGACTCGCTTCTATCAGCCAACACAGATATCAGAACAACATTTTAATAAAACACACACAATCTATAATGTACAGCTAATACTACTACTACTAATGCATTAAGAGGAGCAGCATCAGTTATAACTGTGGCGTGATTTCCCGTGTGATATATTTAATTCATAACTGGTATTCTTACTTGCACAGACATGCATGAAGTGAAATAGGAATTGGTGCTATGGGAGGTTTGCCTCTCTGTGTGAAAGAGGTCTTTGCCATGCTAGCCCTTTCAGAGGACGGCTTTCGATGTTGCACCCATGGGCTACGTGTCCTATGAAAGATGTTTAATTTTCCTAATTAGACTTGTCTATATGGGGCAAGCAGTGTTTGGTTGTAATGTCTGAGGGGTCTTGAATATCCTACAAAACTCTAAAGTTAATACTGTGGAGGTGGCTAGTGGTGTGTAACATCTAAAGCTACACTGTGAGTTAAACATAAAACCGTGATTTTGAAAAAGCAAGATTCTTGATAAAGAATTCATGTGCATTTGTTGTACAGGGGAGCAAGACTTGAAAATGATTAGAATAATCCAGTCCAAACATCCAGGAGCCTTCATTAAAAATGAAGTCGTAGAGCCCAACCCGCAACATATTCTGGCATTCAAAGGTATAGCATTGCACTAGTACCCAAACAAGAGATCGGAACATACATTTTGCCTTATTAAATTTCTTCGGTGGGGGTTTCTTTCATAAACAGATGCAATTAAGAATTCTTCTGACCTCAAAAATGTCTCATTCACCTGGCACCAGTTGACGTCCACGGAATATGAAAAGCAGGCAAAAGAGGAGAATGTAGAAAAGAAATATGACTTCATACACCTGATCCAGGTAAATTCAGCATCAGTCATATAACCCTTCCTGGTTTGTTTGACTGGGGAGGGGCCGTGGCTCAGTGGTAGAGCATCTGCTTGGCATGCAGAAGGTTCAATCCCTGGCATCTCCAGTTAAAGGGACTAGGAAAGAAGGTGATGTGAAAGACCTCTGCCTGAGACCCTGGAAAGCCGCTGCCAGTCTGATTAGACAATACTGACTTTTATGGACCAAGGGTCTGATTCAGTATAAGGCAGCTTCATGTGTTCACCCCATGGCTTTTAATTTGCTGGGTTTACAGAGACTTGAGCGGGAGGATATCTCTACTGTCCCTTTCCCCACTTAACTAACACATTTAACTAATTCACCATTCTACCTATTGGACTACAGTTTTTTAAAAAAGGAATAAAACTTTAAGGCATGACACACCATAATACAAAAAGCAGGTAACAAATGCAATAAAAGGCAATAAAGTAAACTTTGGTTCACAAAAACTTAGCTGGAAAAAAGGGGTTAGACTTTCATGTACCCCTGGACTTCTGTTTCATTTTCCTGTCTCATCTCTGACGGTTCTGGTTGTGTGGCTTCTGTCATCCAAACAAGAGTCAGCCGGTTTTACCACACCAGATGCGTGGGAGAAATATTTAAAAGCCCAATGTAGCATATAACTGGTGAAAACACATCTTTCGTTACGTGCTAAATATGTGTTGCTTGGCAGAAATCGAAAAGCAGCTTTTCCTTTCAGATGGAGCATTTTATATCATTAAGTCAGAATCATTCCATGGTTTTCATGAGTCTTAAGGTGATGCTGATGACCCACTTAAGCAGAGCTTCTTATTCACAGTAGACCTGATCACTCACCGTTCTGAGGAATTAATACAGTGACAAGCAAATCATTTTGGGTTGCCAGACGGCTTCTTTGCTCCAGCAGCAGCAAAAATAGGGGGGGGGGGAAGAGGAATATCACACAATATTGTAGAATCACTTCTGGTTGTACGTTGCTCCCCATCCTGCACTTCTGCTCCTGCTGGAGGGAAGTGCAGCAGGATTGCCAACCTCCAGGTACTAGCTGGAGATCTCCTGCTATTACAACCGATCTCCAGCTGATAGTTTCTCCAGTTTCCCTGGAGAAAATATCCGCTTTGGCCATTGGACTCTATGGCATTGCAGTCCCTCCCATCCCCAAACCCCGCCCTCCTCAGGCTCCACCCCCCAAAAAAACCCTGGTGGCGAAGAGGGACCTGGTGACCCTAAAGGGCAGAGATGGGGGTAGGGAGCTGAGGCTGGAAAATTGCCTGGCAAGCCTAGTATCATCTTCTTTTGTATTTTCTGCTGAGCTGTCAAGAAAAACAATAACAGATAGTAGGCAAACATCAGTCAGGACTAAATTCCATTGAAACCATTGGGGAAAGGGAGGATGACACTCATGGGATTTAGTTATAACTAACTGGGGGGGGGGGCCTGCCAAAGCGATCCTAAGCAGATCGACTCAGAATCCTATTCAGGTCTACTCAATGAGGCTTAATCCCAGGAAAGTGTTTTTAGGAGTGCAGCTTATAATACTAGCTAAGCTGTTTACAAGGAAATACAGATTTTTTTTTTAGAAAGTCAGAAGTGACTTTACCGGTGCTGTGGAACTATCCTGTTTCATGAATTCTAGTTTGATGCAATGCCCAGAACATGGAGACTCCCGGCCTAATGGATGAACACTTCATGCCTGGGATGTACCTGAGGAGTCTTTGCCAGAAGTGGGATAGGCTGTCCACTTGGTTTTCCAAATGTTTGTTTATAGCCATTCACAGGAATCCCACTAAGGCTGCCAGCCCGTGCCCCCCACTCCCCAGGAGATTGGAGAGCAGGGACATAGAACACTACCTTAGGGCTGCCAGCTCAGGGTTGGGAAATCCCTGGAGACCATCTGAAAAAAACTAGAAGAAAATCTGGGAGAGCAATGACTGGCAAATGGCGCTGTGTGTTCCCCTCAGGGTGGATATATAAAAAAAAACCCATCTCAGAGAGATTATGCCAGTGTGGTATAGGGGATGTAGAAACCATGGAGCATGTTCTCATCTGCTGCCCTCACTCAGAAGAGATCTGTGGCAAATTTATCTGGCCTTGGACTAAGAGGCTCTCTGATAACTCAGAGGCGGACAGGGCAAAGAAGCTGCTCTTGGATGAAAATATCAATGGGATTTTAGACAACAGTTGACAATTCTCTTCTTCTGCATATGACTGGCTATGTGCCATATTAATAAATGACTGAATGACTGAGCTGTAGCAAAAACCTGGTGTGCAAAACCCTAAATTGTGTTTTTAAAAATGCTGGTGCTTGTTTTTATGGTTTCAGAGATCTGGCTGCTATTTTGAGCGGGTATCCCTTTTGTATATATCATTGTGTTGTAGGAAGGGGGAGATGTGCTTTGGTTAATTTAAACCAATCAATAAGCATCTCATTCTTCACAAACGAAAAGGATATTTGAAGAGAGTTCCACAGCAGCACCTAACACAGTAGGGGAACTGTGTTTCCCATCAAGGGTAGTAGGTGCCTGTGACACCCCCTCGCACAAAAGCATGCACAAGTCTATTTCAGTAGTGTTCATCATCCTTCAGAAAGCTTTTTTTAGGTACAGACTGAAGTGCTAGGAGCATGTGCCTACTAGTCTGACGAGAGGCCACAGCAGGACACAAAAATCAGTGCATGCACTGCCGGCAATGACTGCGTAGCTCCAAAATGCCATCCCAAACACTGAATAACATCCCTTGTGCCTGCCTTAAGAAATAAGTCAGGATTAACATATCCAGATGACCATGTTGAGAACAGATGGGCTGAAGAA
The DNA here is from genome assembly GCF_029931775.1 of Euleptes europaea. Lineage (NCBI taxonomy): Eukaryota > Metazoa > Chordata > Lepidosauria > Squamata > Sphaerodactylidae > Euleptes > Euleptes europaea. Next base: position 20,580,695 of record NC_079326.1, read on the forward strand.
CACATGAACACACACACACATGAAGCTGCCATACTGCATCAGATCCTTGGTCCATCAAAGTCAGTATTGTCTAAGACCAGCAGCGGCTCTCCAGGGTCTCAGGCAAGGGTCTTTCACATCACCTACTTGCCCAGTCCCTTTAACTGGAGATGCTGGGGATTGAACCTGGGACCTTCTATATGCCAAGCAGATGCTCTACCACTGAGCCACGGCCCTTCCCCTGAACCAACAGGAATGCTTGTAGTTTCATATAGAGCTCTAAGTCCTAAGACCTTCTTTAGAAAATCCTTGGCTTGAAATTGGGTTGGGGAAGAGCTTTCAAGGCCCAAAAGATTTTAGAAAACTACCTCCTATTCGTTGCCACTTCCGTCTGTTTCTGGTATAATCTGTTTCAGATATAATCACATATCCAAATTTCACAGGCAACGAGGCATCATTAGGTGCTCACATCGAGGGAGGACATGAAGCAGGGCTGATCAGCCCTCTGAAAGCTAATTTTAGATGTTCTGGGTACAGATTGAAGCACTAGGAGTACATGCTGGTCTGGGCAGAGGCCATGGCAGGGCACAAAAATCAACGTATGCCTCATTGGCAATAACTGTAGAGGTCTAAAATGCCACCCAGAACTCTGTGGCTTCCCTTTGGTGGAGCTTAAAAAAATGGCACCACTGTAATGGGGCGCATGAGCACCACAAACAGGAAGTGCAAATGTTGTCATGTATGACTTCCTTGCACAAAATTACTCGAATTCTCCTCAGTTTCTCAACACTGAAAGTGACAACGATGTTGGGGGGAAATTGGCTCAATCCTAGGTTAGTGGTGTAGTGGCTAAGAACGGTGGTTTGGAGCAGTGGAGTCTGATCTGGAGAACCGGGTTTGATTCCCCACTCCTCCACATGAGGGGTGGAGGCTAATCTGGTGAACTGGATTTGTTTCCCCACTCCTACACACGAAGCCTCCTGGGTGACCTTGGGCATGTCACGCTCTCTCAGCCCCACCTACCTCACAGGGTGTCTGTTGTGGGGAGGGGAAGGGAAGGTGATTGTAAGCTGGTTTGATTCTCCCTTAAGTGGCAGAGAAAGTCAGCATATAAAAACCAACTCTTCTTCTTCTTGTCCGTTACCTTGTTTTCAGTCTTCATCATTATTAAATTAATTGCTCAGCTCTATGATCTGGAGGGGCAGCTCCTCTCCCTGTAGTCCTGAGTGCTAAATAGGGTTGCCAGGTCCTTCTTCGCCACCGGTGGGAGGTTTTTGAGGCAGAGCCTGAGGAGGGCGGGGTTTGTGGAGGAAAAGGACTTCAATTCCATAGAGTCCAATTGCCAGAGCAGCCTTTTTCTCCAGGTGAACTGATCTTTATCGGCTGGAGAGCAGTTGTAATAGCAGGAGATCTCCAGCTACTACCTGGAGGTTGGCAACCCTATTGCTAAAGTCCATCCTGAGCAGCAGATGTCTGCTGGGTTTCCACTGTGACTTCAAAAGGAGGAGATCAAATGGACTGACTAACCATGAGTACATTCAGTTTTCTGTGGGACATCTCATCCCACGTTCCTTCTACTTGCTTGATACCTACCTAAGCTCTTTAAAGCTTATGGCGACAGCCTGATGAGAGGTGGAACAGGCTTCCTCGGGAGGTGGTAAGCTCTCCTTCCCTGGAGGTTTTTAAGAAGAGGCTAGATGGCCTTAGGCAGATCATGAGAGGGAGGGCACTTTGGCCATCTTCTGGGCATGGAGTATGGGTCACTGTGTGTGTGTGGGGGGAGGTAGTTTGGAATTTCCTGCATTGTGCAGGGGGTTGGACTAGATGACACTGGTGGTCCCTTCCAACTCTACGATTCTATGTAGCAGAAAGTTCCCATAAAGCACCATACTGTGGTGAATTAGCTCCGTAATCAGACCACCAACTTAATATAACTTTTCTCCAGTGCCCCACTCTGAAGAATGGGAATAGAAATTGTGCAGTTGTCATCTCCATGGAGGGTAATAGCAACTGGGGCACAGATTTGCTTTCATGTTCAGAAGTTCTCAGTGCTACTCATAACATTAATCATGCGCTTATTTTTCTTAGTGGCAATTGTCTCTTTCAGATGCTGTACCGTGTGGAGGATATTGCACATACTATCAAGTTTTTCCACAGCTGCCTCGATCATTATGCTAAACTTCTGATTATAATTTTATCAGGTAAGAAGCATTTTATAAAAGCATTGACTCTTTTTCCCCCAAGGATATTCTCCGGCAGTAATTAAATAGGCTCCAGATTCTGTTGGCTTAATCAAAAAGTATGCTGTGCTGCAAAGACCTGAATCCATTTGCAAATGAATAAACATCTGAAATGGGGGAGAAAAAACCCACATTCATTCCAGTCATTGGAGTAACAAAAAATTCCCAGAGCAGCTAATGATGACCCAATGAAAGGCTCCTCTGTCACCTTCTGTGTCCCATTTCATGCTGAGCTGATAGTAAGGCTTCATCTTTGTGGCTGGCTCACTACACTTCAGTTTGACTGCCTGACACTGACATAGGAGATACTGACTCCCTGTAGTAGTCTCTCCCCATGTTTTTAATTAGTGGAGTAAATTAATTAGTTTTTAAAACAAAAAAAATCATTATTTTGCCCACTTTCTTTGCTGGTGCTTCTTATATGGTTACTAACTTTCTCCAAGCTTTTTGAGCCTGTATGCACCTTTGGAATTCTGACCCAGGGTGCTTTCACACATGCCGAATAATGCACTTTCAATCCACTTTCAATGCACTTTGCAACTGGATTTTACTGGGTGAAACTGCAAAATTCACTTGCAAACGATAGTTAAAGTGCATTGAAAGTAGATTGAAAGTGCATTATTCAGGATGTGTGAAAGCGCCCCCAGAGTTGGGGCACAACCACAAAAGGGCTGCCACAAGATATGGAGCAAGGCACACAATGGCAGAGACTAAGGTTATGTATAACTCTAATAATAATTCTTCAACATTTCATAAATGGTATCCTGTTAATCTGCACAGCCAATCAGAAGCCCTTCTGGCCAAAAGCCCCATCACATTTTATTGGGTGCCAGGAAAGGTTGGTGGGCACCATGTTGCCCATAGGTGCCGTATTGGAGACCCCTGCCATAGAATCTAGGAGAAACGCAAGTCCTAGAATGACATCAGTTCACCACTGAGCTGCCTCCCCTCCACAAACTTTGCCCAAATTCTCTGGGAATTTCCCAAGCCAGAGTTGGTAACCCTATGCTCCTAATCTGTTGCTACTGAATTGAACACCCTTGATATATATGACTGGCTGTATGCTGTATTAATAAATAACTGACTGACCACCCCTGATAACTTATGCACCATTTATATGCAAGTTCATAGATGGGATATATAATAAACGGCCATTAGAAGCACGTAGATGCATATGCAAACAGGATGCTCTTGAAACCACCGAACACGTGCTATTTGAGTGTAAATTATATGATCATATCCGCACAGGTTCATTGATTCCATTATTAGTGGACTGCCCCAGATCTCTGAGAAAACAACATCTCACACTCCTCCTATCAGATACAATAGTTAACTTATCTGCTAGCATGGCCAGATTTGCCTGGTTAGCAATGAAAATAAGGCAAAGATTGCTTACGTCTATACAGTAGTGGAGGAAATTGAGAATGAGTAGAATTATTTCTGATAGACTTACTTTACCAAGCTTTTGCTATTATTAAGCATCCCAATTTTTATAATATACAGCTTTCATTCTTTGATATTAATTAGCTATGTACCTCTGCACTTTTTTACATTTTAAGCATTTAAATTTTAATTGTATTTTGTACATGTGTTTTTTTCTACATTATTCAGTAATGTAAACTCAATTTGTTTGATGGTCTGTGACTGCAAATAAAATGACTGATTGATTGGAAGCAATGACAAAAAAATTGTGAAGTCACTTACTGTCCTGCTCTTAAAGCTACAGTCACATATCAGCTAAAGGCATAATTAATGCTATGGATCAGACAGCTGCCTGAATGATAGAACTTTAGGTAAAAAGCAGAACATATTGTGGTGTGCATTCTATGTTATGGTAGGTAATGTGTAATATACGAGGATAGTACTTGCATTTTGTCTACTATGTCAATGTCTGGTACCTTTCCAATGGTACACGTGTATTCAGCTGTTGACCCAGTCTAGTGATCCTTTGACATGCCAGTAACAGCTGATGCAGCTCACACCTTATCCCAAGTGGTGCCCCAGGATCAGGCCCCACTTCTGGATTGGTTCACTGATGCAGTTTCTCTCTCAACATCTGGACAGACATCACGAGGAACGTTGTGCCTTTCTAGCTTCCCATTTCAAGTAGCAAAGCTGGTGCATCTGCCCACAAGACCGATCAGGACTAGATGTGCCAGCTTGCCTTTAAAAAGGCCGGTGGCTGGACCTGCTCTTCTGATTAGCTCCTTGTCACTTCTCATTACTTCTATGCTGATCTGCTGGGCATGGCTTGCTTAGGTGAGCTGACTAAGAGCAGCTCTCAATGTGATAATTTTGAAGTAAACACAGAGCACAAGTGACTCATTTTTCGTGTTTGTGCATAATAGGAGTTTGCTTCTTTTATCATTCAATTAGGTTAAGAAACAGAGTCTTACTGCTCAGTCCTAATCATAGTGAGCAAGTAATACCAGTCATTTTAGGGCCAAACCAGAAGTTACGACATCCATGAGTTGGACTTGTGGTGGCTGGAGATCTCTAGGTGGTGGTTAGAGATCTTCTGGGATTATGACTGATCTCCCGGTGACATAGATCAGTTCACCTGGAGAAAAGGGCTGCTTTGGAAGGTGGACTATATGGCATTATAACCCACCGAAGTCTCTCCCCTCCCCAAACCCCGCCCTCCTCAGGCTCCCTCCCCGAATCTCCTGGTATGTCCCAATCTGGAGCTGGCAACCCTAATACCAATGCCATTTTAGAGTTGAACTCGGCTGTTGAAAAATGCTGAAAGGGCCAATCCTGATGGGGTGTGCAATGCAGGAGGACCAGGCAATCTACCACCTATCCCCCCATATATTTTCAGAAACAGGCTTTTTCGGCACTTGAAAAGGTGTGGAGGGAGGAGAACAAGGTCTTGGCACACCACAGACCCAATCAGAATTTGGCCATCGTGGCATTTTTAAACAGCTGAGTTCAGCTCTAAAATGGCATCAGTGTCTATAGGTCAGACCAGTGGAAACTGTAAAGTCTAGTTTGGCCCTTAGTGAAGCTAGTAATACCAATGCCTGAAGGCAGCATGAAGTGTGCGTACAATGGTAGCTTAGTTTAAGGACAAAACTACCAGTGACGCTGGGGGTCAGTTATCAGACCTCCCCAAATGTATGCTCTAGCAGACAAAAGCATGGCAGTGGGGGAAATGGGTAAGGACTGGCATGTTGGGGAAGAGTGGGTTAAATCTCCTTCCTATACCACTAACTCCCTGGTGGGAAATGTCCCACTGGTCCTTTTAAATTTCTAATCGGGGTAAATAAAGGCACAATATGGATGCCTGTAATTTTTTTTTCACTCCTTGGGCTAACATAGCCCAAAGGAACCATTTCGGATTGGGGAAATAGCGCCTGGGAGAAGAGTTAAGTCTCCCTCTTCTCCAGTACCACAGGGTCAGTCCCTCTCCTGCCCCCAAGGTGCCTACCATTTGCAGCTCAATTACACATCTAGGGATCCAGTGACAACGCACAGACCCACAGCACCAACAGAGTTTCCTTAATTTAATACAATAATTAGAGCAATGGTACTTACATCCATAGTTACCACCAACCAAACGGTTTCCATCAACCAGAAGAGCCACATTTGCGTCCACTCCTGGCACGAGGCTTGCTCCTCAGGGAGGATTGTAGCATGCACCTCAGGGAGGATTGTAGCTTCTGGTGACAGGTGTTTCGAGGTGAGAACCACCTGTCAACCACCACAACAACTAGCCTTGCCACTTACCAGCATAGGGTTGCCAACCTCCAGGTACTAGCTGAAGATCTCCTGCTTTACAACTGATCTCCAGCCAATAGAGATCAGTTCACCTGGAGAAAATAGCTGCTTTGGCAATTGGACTCTATGGCATTGAAGTCCCTCCCCAAACCCTGCCCTCCTCAGGCTCCGTCTTCAAAAACTCCCACTGGTGGCAAAGAGGGACCTGGCAACCCTATACCAGCAACATGTTTCAGAAGCCATATTGGAGAACAGCGCTTCGGCAGTTTATGAGAGGGAGGGCATCTTGGCCATCTTCTGGGCATGGAGTGAGGGTCACTGGGTGTGTGTGGGGGGGAGATGGTTGTGAAATTCCTGCATTGGGCAGGGGGTTGGACTAGATTACCCTGGTGGTCCCTTCCAACTCTATGATTCTATGATTCTGTGATTCTAAGATCCACAGGTGGCATCTCAAAAAGCCACAAGCAGCTCCCCAGCGACAGAGTGAGTATCATCAGTTCTTGTAGGTTATCCGGGCTGTGTGACCGTGGTCTTGGTATTTTCTTTCCTGATGTTTCATACCAAGACCATGGTCACACAGCCCAGATAACCTACAAGAACTGATGAACTCTGTCCGTGAAAGCCTTCGACAATAGAGTGAGTATCCCTGATTTAGAGAAATTAACAATTCCATATGATATGTTCCAACAGGTGCCAGTGGCTGGGCTTCTATATGGAAGAAATACAGACACTGTCTACCCCCAACTGACTGCGGCCATTACATCACAGCCGACGACATCAAAGTTGTCTTGGAGGGAATGGGAGCCAAATACCAAGTGTACGATTGCCCTTCTGTTTGGGATATCACTGAATGTTTTATCGACGGAGACACCACTGGAGGTCATACGCTGGACTTCCTGACTGGGACAAAGGACTTCATGAACACGGCACCCCTTGGTCTTAAGCAACAGCTCCGACAAGCTCTGGGCCAGCCAGAGTGCAGCACCAAGAAGGATGGGAGGATTATTTTCAGAAATGATCTAAGCATGATTGTGGTCAGCTCCTAATAATAGGAGAAACAGCAGAGGTGATTTTCATCTGTTTTGATAGGGACAGGGCAAGCAAATCTACAAAAGAATCAGTTGTAACATTGTGAAGGAACTTGTTCAGGACTGGAGGAGCTAAGTTTAAAGCCTCATAGATGTGAAGCGTATTTTCAGCAGATCCTTTGAGGTTTAAAAGATACATAATTTACCACAGTGTACAATTAACATTGGTCTGTACAGATACATATTGCCTCTGAGGTTCAGGCCTCACAAAACAGAGCCTGATCATTTATGAAGGAAGTCTGTAAAGGAAGAAATCATAAATATATTTAGATGGTGACTGTGTGTAAGGAGATGTGTTATCATGAAGGAAACCTAGTGTGGGGCTGTACCGATAAATAAGGTGCATAAATCAATGGCACTGCCATGGGCACTCGCATGGCTCCACAGTATGCCAACATTTTCATGGCAGATCGAGAACAACGTTTTCTGAACTCATACCCACTGGCACCTCTCCTTTACTTGACATTTTCTTTGTCTGGACTCATGGCAAAGAAGCCCTTGAAAGATTTCACCAGGCTTTCAACAACTTCCACCCCACCATCAATCTAACTATGAATTACTCCGAACAAGAAATCAACTTCCTAGATACCACAGTACGGATCCATGGGGGACACACAAGCACCACATTGTACCGTAAACCAACGGATCGGCAAACGTATCTACATGCATCCAGCCACCACCCCAACCGTATCAGATAATCCATTGTCTATAGCCAAGCCCTAGGCTATAGTCGCATCTGCTCCAATCCTTCAGACAGAGATACACACTTGAGAGACTTACAGCAAACATTTTTGCAACTACAATATCCTGCTGATATGGTGAGAAAGATGATCGAGAAGGCCAGAATGATACCCAGGCACAACTTACTACAAGATAAGCCCAGAGAGAATGACAACAGAACACCTCTGGTTGTCACTTATAGCTCCCAACTAAAACCAGTCCAACGTATTATTAAGGACCTACAACCAATGCTGGATTGTGACACTTCCCTCACTGAAGCACTGGGGGGCGTCCCTTTCTTGCTTACAGACAGCCGGCTAACCTAAAACAACTTCTCACCCATGATGATAAACTACTTAACAGGAACATGGACTCTGGCACCAAGGCCTGCAACAAACCAAGGTGCCAACTTTGCCCTCATATAGATTCTAGGAACATCATCTCTGGACCCACCAATGTCAGCCATACTATCTCAGGTTCATACTCCTGCTCATCTTCTAATGTAATTTATGCCATCACATGCCAGCAATGTCCTTCCACAATCTACATTGGACAAACAGGTCAGTCTCTTAGACAAAGATTAAATGGACATAAGTCTGACATCAGAAACCACAATATTCAAAAACCAGTGGGAGAACATTTCAACCTTCCAGGACATTCTGTTGCAGATTTAAGAGTAGCAGTTCTCTTACAAAGGAATTTCAAAGGGAGATTGGAAAGAGAAACTGCTGAATTACAGTTGATATTAAGTCAATGCATTTATCTGGGCTGAATAAAGACCTTGCATTCATGGCTCATTACCAATGCTGATTTCTCCACACCCATCTCTCCCCTGGACATCACAGACTCTTCTGCATACCACACCTAACCCCATCACGCCTGCTATTCACATTTACATACTGTTAACATTTACATACTAATGCTTGTCTCAATTCACTCTCCTCTACTTAAAGACAGATGGATTCACATTCTAGCTGTATCTGAAGAAGTGAGCTGTGGCTCACGAAAGCTCATACCTAGGGCTGTTGAAAAAAAATTCGTTAAAGTTCAGCTTCGGCAAAATTTGGCCCTTTTAAATTCGAGACGTGCCGAAGTCTGAACTCCCCCGCTTCGGATCAGCGAAATTCGGCGCAAGATACAGAGTTCGGGGGGAAATTCAGCCGAGCCCCCCCCCCCCGGGCGCCTTCATGGGGCTTCCCAGCTGGAAGGCGCAGATCTGTTTAAAGAGCCCCCCGCGTGCCTTCATGGAAGCCCTGTGAAGGCGCGTGCGTGGGGGGGGACAGATCTGCGCCTTCCAGCTGGGAGGCGCAGATCTGTTTAAAGAGCCCCCCATGCTCCTTCAGGGAAGCCCTGTGAAGGCGTGCGGGGGGGGGAGAAACTAAAAAAAGGCGGGAATGCCGAACCTGCCGAATGTATTCAGCTATCGCCCCGAATTTGGGTCGTTTTCCCGCCTTTTTTCAATTTGGTTCCATCCGAACTGAAAACAGCCGAATTGTGGAAAATTCGGCTGTTTTTTTGGTTCGGACGAACCGAATCGACAGCCCTACTCATACCCTACCAGAAAATATTTTTGTTAGTTTTTAAGGTGCTACTGGACTCTTGCCCTTTTCTACTACTGCAGACAGACTAACACGGCTACCCACTGTGAAAAGTAAGTCTTTTAAAAATTCTCCCCGGGAGGGGCATTTTTTGAGGTAGAGTCACCAAATTTGCAGCATAGCTTGAAGGGACTCTCCTTGCATGAGCACCAAAGTTTGGTAAAGTTTGGTACAGGGGATCCAATTGTATGGGGTCTGGAAGGGGTTGACCCCATTCTCCATAGAGAAGTATGGTAAAGTTTACAATGCTTCTCTATGGAGGAGGGGGGTGACCCCTTCTGGACCCCATACAATCAGACCCCCTGAACAATCTTCACCAAACGTCAGGGTTCATGCAGTGAGAGTCTCTTGAAGCTACCCTGAAAATTTGGGAACCCTGCCTCCAAAAATGCCCCCACTGGAGCTTCGAAAAAATTCCCATAGAATATAATGGACCCCTAATTTTTCAGTGAACCCAGAAATAAAGCCGAAATACAAATTTACTAGTATGGGTATTCGGGTTCTTCCAGGTTTATCGAAAAAATCAGGCCCAATAAACTGAACCTGAAATTTACCAGGATTTTTTTGCACAACCCTAGTGGGGAAGGTTCACTGGAGGGAGGAAATGGTGTGTGTGAAAATGGAGTGATGCTTCAGTGATGCTCCGGTGTACCGGAGTCACTTCCTGCAAAAGCCGGAAATGACAGCCTTTTAAAAATTCTAGAGCATCTAATGATGTCAGTTCTGATTTTTACCAGAAGTGATGTCTGCATGCCGGTGCCCCGTTGGTGTGCCAGACTACACCCAATTTTTTCCTGGGGTTGCTGGCTGCAGCCTGGCAACCTTAGGGGTCTGGGTTCAACTGACAGAGCCCTACAGAAATCATGGCATTGGGATAGGAGCCTCTATTTTGGTAAAAATCAAACCGTTGCTCAGACTAGAAGTAACAAGAAATGGAGTCCCAGGTTGTAGTTTGGCTGCTGACCACAATAACCAAAGGTACTAGACAAAACCTGATAGCTCAGTCCGCACCATGGTTTAGGGTTGCCAGCTCTGGCATGGGAATTACCGGGAGATTTTGGGGGTGGAGCCTGAGGAGGGCAGGGTTTGGAGAGAGGAGGGACTTCAATGCCATAGAGTCCAATGGCCAAAGCAGCCATTTTGTCTAGGGGAACTCATCTCTATCACCTGGAAATCAGTTGTAATAGTGGGAGATCTCCAGCCACCACCTGGAGGTTGGCAACTCTACCATGGTTTGGCAGGACATGAGCTTGGGACACCCTCAGACTGATCCACTTCCTCCTTTCTCTCTTCCTCATCTGCTTGCTCTCTGCAGTCATGAGATGCGCACACTTTACTACTACTGGCAGGGTACCCTTGAATGTATTTGTTACTGGAGATTTCAGGCCTTTTATTTAGGGTTGCCAACCTTCAGTAGCTGGAGAGCTCCCACTATTACAACTGATCTCCAGCTGATAGAGATCAGTTCACCTGGAGAAAATGGCCGCTTTGGCGATTGGACTCTATGGCATTGAAGTCCCTACCAAAGCCCCGCCCTCCCCAGGCTCCACCCCAAAAACCTCCCGCCGGTGGCAAAGAGGGAACCTGGCAGCCCAACTTTTATTGGTATGGGGGGGGGGAGGAGGATGGAGAGAAGATAGGAAAATTATGAGGCAGAGAAAGGGTTAAACTAGAGAAAGGGTTAAATTGTGAAACTAGAGCAGAAAATAGATATCTGCAATTCATTAATAGGCAATTCTCCAGGGAGTCAATGCAATTAAAATGGAAGAGCTAGGCGAGGGTAAGGAAGCACAAAAATAGCACACTGCCCATATTTTATATTCAGTTGTTTCATTTGTTTTGCAGAAGTCTTTAACAAGGGAGGAGGTTTGTCATTAGGCTGTTTAATTATGAGAATTAGCCTCTCTGTCTCATTTCCATGTCTGTGCTGTGTCATCACTTATAACTTGTTCTGGGTTTCTGTGGGAAGTCATGATAGACTTCTCACTTTCCCCCTCCGAAGTAACCAACCTAAAAGTTGCAACTCATGTTTAGCCACGAGAGGGCGATGCAGCTCAGCACATTTGATCAGCTTGCTTTTAAAACTTTCTTACTGTTTTGACTAAAATATGAAGCTGGTTGCAGGATGGTTAGCTTTGCTTCACCAGCACATTTCACACATCAGCTGTAAATGATCTTGCCTACTTTGCCATGGAGGATAGGCCTATCAGTGGCAACTAGCCATGGTGTCAAAATGGAACCTCCACTTTTAGATGCAGCCAACCTCTGAATCCCAGTGCCAGGAGGCAAAATCAAAGGAAAGCTTCAGCCTCTATGCCCTGATATTGGACCTCCAGAGGAGCTGGTTGGCCACTGTGTGAGACAGGATACTGGACTAGATGGACCACTGGTCTGATCCAGCAGGGCTCTTCTGATGTTGATCTTTCCTACTGCCAACTACTATACCAATATCCAGAAGTTCATTTGTACAATTGCTATGATCTGGGCAAAACCAAAAGGTACCTGAAAGGAAAATGACTTTCCCCACATGTACCATGAAGAAAAAGAGGTGGCTGTATTAAATACGTATACAAGCTATAGTTACTTACAGTAAATTAAATATTACAGTATTTTTTTTTTAAAAAAACCTTTTGTCTATAACCCTTTTTAAGGTGTGTGTGTTAAGTGCCGTCAAGTCGCTTCTGACTCATGGCGACCCTATGAATCAAAGTCCTCCAAAATGTCCTATCTTTGACAGCCTTGCTCAGATCTTGCAAATTGAGGGCTGTGGCTTCCTTTATTGAGTCACTCCATCTCTTGTTGGGTCTTCCTCTTTTCCTGCTGCCCTCAACTTTTCCTAGCATGACTGTCTTCTTTTCCAGTGACTCTTGTCTTCTCATAATGTGACTAAAATATGATAGCTTCAGTTTAGTCAGTTTAGCTTCTAGGGTCAGTTCAGGTTTGATTTGATCTATAACCCACTGATTTGTTTTTTTGGCCGCCCACAGTATCCATAACACTCTTCTCCAACACCACATTTCAAAGGAATCAACTTTATTCCTATCAGCTTTCTCCAATGTCCAGCTTTCACACCCATACATAGTAATAGGGTATATGATGGCATGAATTAAGTTAATCTTGGTGGCCAATGACGCATCCTTACACATTTTAAGGCAGACTATTACATTCAAATTGCAATTTGCAAGATCTGAGCAAGGCTGTCAAAAATAGGACATTTTGGAGAACATTGATTCATAGGGTCGCCATGAGTCGGAAGCAACTTGACGGCACTTCACACACACACATTACATTCAGGCCCTGACCTGGATAGCCCCAGGCTAGCCTGATCTCATCAGATCTCAGAAGCTATGCAGGGTTAGCCCAGTTTGGTATTTGGATGGGCGACCTCCAAGGAATATAAGGGCAGTTACGTGGAGGCACGCAATGCCAAACCACCTCTGAACACCTCTTGCCTTGAAAACCCGACAGGATCACAAGTTAGCTGTGACTTGATAGCACAAAATAGAAAAAACACGTTCAGAGTCATATTCCTTTCAAGTAAATACGGTAAATCTCTTTAGGAATTAATAACTCTCACACACTTAAGATAAAAAGAGTTAAAAGAGACTTTAATTTGACTACCCAATTACTTCTCTAAATCTGCATATATTTGCATGTGAATAAAACCAATAGTTTGGTAGAAAAAAGCATACTTGTTTTGGTTTTTGATGAGGTATATTTTTGTTACAGCACGCTCCATCTCAGAACAGAGCTTCCTTCTTTAATGTGTGAGAGATACGTTTTTTCGAAGATAAAGCTTGCTACCTGTGGTGTCTCTAATGATTAAAATATTTATATTAATTGTAATTAAATACAATTGTATTTTCTTTAAAAAAAAATTCTGCTGCCTGGTTAATCAAAGTCACTTTGAAAAAATGTTAATTGACTCACGAAACTGATTAAACTGCACAGTCAGAAAAACAAATATGGAAGGAGGGGGGAGGGATTTGGGGATTCTTATTTCGTTTTTGGCTTTAGCAGAGGATATTTTAATTATTATTGTAAGCCACTTTGAGCCAAGAAGAAAGGCGGGATATAAATGTCTAAATAAATAAATAGAAACATTCCTTCTTACCAATTTTTCATTGAAGCAACTCTCTTTATAACTGTCAGACACCATAAACGAAGATGAAGGGGTGGATCCAAGGTCATGTTTTCTCGAGCATAAGGGCTTCCACTAAAAAAAACGTGATATTCCCAATTCCACCCTCCTTCAGCAGCCTGAAATGGTCCCCAAATACTTGCTTGTGGCATTGAATCCACCCCAATATTTGTTGCGGGATCAGGTCATGCCGGCAGGAGATAGCATTGTTGAATCAATGTGTGACAAGCTCAAGAGAAGAGCTGAATACAGAGTCACAGGATGGTTGGAATTCATTAAATCAGCCTAACAATTCCACCATCACCAGTGGCACATCGCACAGTCAGTTCAAAGAAAGGTGACTCACTTAAAAGATGGCGATACAAGAATAATAATCAGGGCTCATTCCAGGAATTAAATGTAAGGCGAATGGAAAATGACGATCCAGGGCTACTGAGAGCTATCATGGCCCCTGGGATGATTAGGGTTGCTAGGTCCCTCTTTGCCACCGGCGGGAGATCAGTTCACCTGGAGAAAATGGCCGCTTTGGCCATTGGACTCTATAGCATTGAAGTCCCTCCCCTCCCCAAAACTCCACCGGCGGGAGATCAGTTCACCTGGAGAAAATGGCCGCTTTGGCCATTGGACTCTATAGCATTGAAGTCCCTCCCCTCCCCAAAACTCCACCTTCCTCAGGCTCCAGTCTGAGGAAGGTGGAGTTTTGGGGAGGGGAGGGACTTCAATGCTATAGAGTCCAATGGCCAAAGCGGCCATTTTCTCCAGGTGAACTGATCTCTATTGGCTGGAGATCAGTTGTAATAGCAGGAGATCTCCATCTGGTACTTGGAGGTTGGCAACCCTAGGGATGATTTATTTAATGGCTATAGCAATTAACAAAATCATGAAAAGGGGTATCACTCTTGCTCAAACAGGTATAAATTCCAATCAATCTATGCCATAGAATCAGTAAAATACCATGAAATAACAAGCTCAGTAAACCCACTCTGACCTTTACTACTGTTATGGTTAAGCCAACATAATCATGTTTGCATCATCCCTGCGATAACTAAGTAATATTGTAAGGTACAGAGATAAATCCCACCCTTTCTACATTTGGAAACAAAAAATTATTTTGATGCGTTCATACGTTGGACAAAACAATAAATGGTGTGGGAAGTCTTCATTAATAATACCTGGTCCACTAATAGAACACTGAAATTCAAAATTCAAACTGATCTTCCAGAACTTTAGTGGTCTGAAACACCGAGTCTAGATACACACTTCATACACCTGTAAAAACTGGGTAGAAATGATATGTTGTATCATATATTATAGGTTTTCATACTGAATTTAAAACAAATAACGGTAGATAGGAGTGCATGAACATTGTATGGACAGTCCCACGGGAGCATTTTTGTTTGTAACCTTCTCATCCATACCAAAAGGAACTTTTTTTCTTATTGGATTGTTTCACATGGTTTTGTTTTGTTTTTCTTTCATTATTGCTTTGTTATGATAAATCTATTTCACTATTATTTCCCATTGGTTTCAATGGAAGACCTCCTCCTCTTCTCAGGTCTGAACCATTATGATTTTCCATCTGAATTGGACAACATTCAGAGGTGTTGCAGTACTCCCCTAGAACATTCACACTGCCCCGTTTCAGATAGATAGAATAAAGGGGTCTCCTTTTCTGAAGCGCCCATGCTTATCATTAAAGTCTGTTGGGGAATTGAGAAGAAAGATTCCACACAGTGACACTGAAGCACTGCAGCCACTGAGCTCGAAGAACAGTAGCACAAGGAAAGGGCAGACTGTCAAGGCAAGAGTATTTGCAGGCCCAAAGAGGGCGAGGCATCTGGACAGGCAGGCAGAAGCAAGAGGAATGGGCTTTTTTTTCTTTTTCTTTCTGGAAACAGACACTTGATTTAATGATCAATTTATATAATTGCTCTTCCTTGTATGTTGATATTTTCATGTTTTTATGTAAATCTAAAAAAACTGTATGATACACTGATTTGTGTGTTGTCAGCATATCTCACTGAAAATTGAATAGGACAAGCATTATGAATCATTTTCTTATTTCATGGAATTGTAAATTAGATATATCTTTCTACGTGGTTGCATTTATGAAACTTGAAGTCTGTAAATATATTAAAAATACAAAATAATGTACATACTTTTTATTATTGTGTGTTTGTGTGTTTTATTTATTTTAAGAGCTGTGCTTGGGTTATACTTGGAACATTCATACAATACAGACTGAATTACACAAGGCAGACAACAATCAAATTTTACCAAGGAATAACAATTCAAATAAATCACAAATTAATTGTAATTCACAAAGAACGACAACAACTATGAGGGTGCACAGTTAAAAACAAAGGGGTTTTGTATGAATAGAGGATAAGGACATATTGAGGAAATATACAATCACAACAAGTCACACACATGTAAATTGAAGTTGGGCTCCTTGTCTTTAGTGGGGTGCCCACTGTAGCTGGTAGGGGTGGCGTGCGAAGGGAAAGTTGCCAGTTCATTGCCAGCAAGTCTCCCTTCCTTCTTAACTCAAATTGGCATCTGCCGACAGCCCTGGTAGGGTCCAGGAACCTTGGCCAGCCCTGTTGGATGTGAAAGAGTGGGCATCAGTGCCATAAAGAATTGAAAGGACAACAAGCTGAGGTCATATTTCCATGCTCTACAACAGGCAAGATCCATGCACACTTTGTATGGCATCATGTTGAAGAGACTGAGAAGGCAATAGGGTTAGAGGACAGGGAAGGGAAAATTGGGGGGGGGAGAATATGGGTATTGGGCAGTAAGAGAAGGGAGAGTTTGTGGGAACTGGAATGGAAACTGGAGTGGGTCCCTTTACTGAAGGGGCACATGGGCTGAAGGTCAGTTGATGGAATGATCTCTCCTACAAAATATACAAGAGATTGGGGATGAGAGAGAGAAGGCTGAAAGAGACTTTTGTCTTTTAATTTAGATAAGTTTTTAATAATAATAATTAGCTTTAGAGTTTACTTAGATGAACATGTTTTGCTCTCATGCATTCATAGGTTATGAAATTAACGAATTTGGCCCATCACTTTAGAAGGCTGCTGCTGCTCTTCTGGGTGGCCTTCAGTCTGGATTGGTAGATTGTCATGTGGCCCAAGTGTAAAATGAATTCATCCAGGAGGACAGCAGTGACAATTGGCCTCCCAATGGGCAACGTCAGATCAAATGGTCAATTTTAAATCTGACTATGATTAAATGAACTAAGAAAAAGAAGTGGCTTTGGTTTTCATCGGAGAGAAAGAAAAAAAGGAGGGGAATAAAACCCAACCTAAAAACAGAAGCTGGGTACCCAAGGTTGGGTGAAAATAATATGTATATAAGTCTATGTATAAATACACTGCTTTATTAGGTTGATACCTGCACATATAGTATATGAGAGAGATATACTAACCAGTATTACAACTAGAACCTATTATACCAGATGTTTGAGTAATTGGGAATAGATTTTACAACATATACACATGCCTGGTTGGGTTTGAACTATTTGTATTTGTAGTCATTAATGTATTTCTGTAAATGTGTGCAGAAAGGGTTTTAATTAACCACTGATGAAGACCCCATAGGCCGAAATGCATTTGGTATGTGGTTACAGTTATCAACCTCAGGAAATGCCATTGTGCTATTTTAATGCTTTTAAATAATTTTAACTTTTACATAGCGCTTCCAATAAATTATACTTTCAGTATTTATACATAGACTTATATATATTTTCATCGGAGAGAGACAGGAAACTCTCAATGGCCTCCATTTTGAAAGACAAGTCTTCCTGTTCCCTTCCCTTCCTTTTCCTGCTGGCCACATTAAATGTTTGTTTTCTATGTGTATAGGTGCCCTCAAGTCGCAACTGACTTTGGCAAACCCAGCAAAGAGTTTCCAAGGAAAGTGAGAAGCTGACTTTTTATATGCTGACTTTCTCTACCACTTAAGGGAGACTCAAACCGGCTTACAATCACCTTCCCTTCCCCTCCCCACAACAGACACCTGTGAGGTGGGTGGGGCTGAGAGAGCTCTAACAAAGCTGTGACTTGCCCAAGGTCACCAAGCTGACTTCATGTGTAGGAGTGGGGAAACAAATCACCAGATTAGCCTCCACCGCTCATGTGGAGGAGTAGGGAATGAAACCCGGTTCTCCAGATCGGAGTCCAATGCAACAAACCACCGCTCTTAACCACCACACCACGTTGGCTCTTTGCAATTTGGTGGTTTGCAATTGCCTTCCTGTGCAAAGCCTTCCTTGGTGGTCTCCCATCCAAGTGCCAACCCCACTTCGCTTCCAAGACCTGATGACATTGAGCTAAACCGTACTATTCCATATCCTGTCTGATTTCTAAGGGTTACCAAAACAATCTGTCGATTTGCTTCAGTGACTTCTGCACATGGCCATTAAACAGTCAGCAATATGAAATTGACTCAAAGACTTGCTGTAACAAAAGTTTTTATGGAATTCCGCAAGGGAATTTGGGGTTAACAGTAGCCCTCCCTTACATAATAGCAATTCTAGGAGGAGGAATTACCAAATCATCTATGCCACTATTCATTAGCCAAGATCACTGGCTAAAGTGAGGCAGAAATTTACCATTTTTCTTTGTCCAGGGCCGTTTCCCCTTCATTTTTGTAGCAGCAAAAATCATTTCAACAAAAGCACTTGAAGAGTATAACTAAGCTGCAGAAAGACTTCACCTCTGAAGTTAATGTTTATAGAAAAATTGTGATTGTTGGATCCCTGCAGAATAACTTTTAGCAAGCTCTAACAAGTGACAGCACACATCATAATGGGATTTTCATCTCTTCTCTGCAGCTCCTGATAGTCCGATAATACTTGGGTGCATCTCATGAAAATCTCCGGGGAAGAGAGATATGTTCTGTTGTCTTTGAAAAGATTCTACCTCTGGCAACATTTTTATTGAGGGCTTTAGTATAACCTGCTTTAACTCCAGACAGGTTTGTTAAGATTTAAGGAGCACCCAATTATTGGTCACTATGGGCCTGATCCAGGGAATCACACTTTAGTCTTTTTTAAATCTTTGCTACATAAAAAATGCAACTAATGTTAATGAAATGGCGTAGATTTCAGTGGGATATTAGTACAACTTCCTCTGGACTTGGTATAGTACTGTTTATTTAATATTCATTTAATTTATTACAGTTCTTTCCTGCTGTTCATTCATAGGGTTGCCAGGTCCCTCTTTGCCACCAGCGGGAGGTTTTTGGGGCGGAGCCTGAGGAGGGCAGGGTCTGGAGAGGGGAGGGACTTCAATGCCATAGAGTCCAATGGCCAAAGTGGCCATTTTCTCCATGTGAACTGATCTCTATTGGCTGGAGATCAGTTGTAATAGCAGGAGATCTCCAGCTAGTACCTGGAGGTTGAGGAGAAAGAAACCAGCACAACTCAATATATTAAACAATTCATTAACAACTAATAACAGTGAAAATAACAACCACAAAAAGTGCAAATATATACAATTATTTACAATAAATTATCAAAAAGCCTAATAGCAAGTCCAAAGGTTTATCAGAGGCAATTTTTCTTCAAATCCAAATGTGGTCGACACTGTCAGAAATCAGTTGGGACAAAGTCCAATCCAAAGAAGGGGACAAAGTCCAATCCAGAGAAGGAGGAAACGCTATTCCGGATATTCTTGTAGCACTTTCACCAAAGCATAGCTTCATCAGCCTCAGTTCCAAAGGAACTCACATATTTTGGAGGTTTAAAATCTTGTAAGTTGTCTTTGTCCCAACCAAGTAGGAAAATGATTCTTAAAAATGTAGAAGTTTAATATTTTTTAAAGTGATTTTTTTGCAATTTTTAATATTTTTAATCTTAATTGTTTTAAGCTCCCACAAAAGAATTGGGCTGCTAATATTTCAAATGCTATTCAAACTGAAGAAACAGATTAGTGTCTGCTGCTTTCTAAAATGGAGCTTGAGTCTCGGGTGAATCCTGTGTGTTTTGACATATTCTAAACCCAATGCACCAATGAGCTGAGCATAAAAAGGCTCTTAGATACATGTAATGAAAATACATTCAGGATTTTTTTGTGACTTTCTCTGTGTTTATCAGCATAAATCAGCTTTCCTTCCCAGGAAGGTAATGGAGAATACAGAGATAAACTAACTGCAGAACTTAGATGCTCTGGCTTCACCAATGGTATAGTGGTTAAGAGTGGTGGTTTGGAGTGGTGGACACTGATCTGGAGAACCAGGTTGGTTTCCCCACTCCTACACATGAAGCCAGCTGAGTGACCTTGGGCTAGTCACACTCTCTCAGCCTCACCTACCTCACAGGGTGTCTGTTGTGGGGAGGAGAAGGGAAGGTGATTGTAAGCCAGTTTGATTCTTCCTTAAGTGGGAGAGAAAGTTGGCATAGCAAAGTAGCAATCCTAGGGTTATCAAAAGTGAGTAAAATTCTTTGTGCCTGATTCGAGTTGTGGAGTGATTCTATTGATTTTAGATCAGAAGGTGGCATAGAAAAACCAACTCTTCTTCTTCCAGCAGGCTGCTGGAATCACAGGCTAAACCCCCAACTCTCCTTCCAGCTTTTTGTGTAGGTTCCTTACCTTTCCTTGCCAACCCTTCTTCTGTCAACTACACTAACAACAGGTCTCTCTTTAGGGTTGCCAACTGCCAGGTAGTAGCAGGAGATCTCCTGCTAATTCAGCTGATCTCCAGCTGATAGAGATCAGATCACCTGGAGAAAAATGGCCGCTTTGGCAATTGGGCTCTATGGCATTGAAGACCCTCCCAAAGCCCCACCCTCCTCAGGCTCTGCCCCAAAAATCTCCCACCGGTGGCGAAGAGGGACCTGGCAACCCTATCTCTCTTACATCCCATTACAGTTTCCCAGATTTTTGGGGCTTTGCTCCTGTTTGCCAGTATTAATATTGTCCTCGATCTATCCTGGAGAAACAATCCTGGAACAAGAATAATAGCACCTGACTAGACGTCTAGACCCAGCTCAACCCAAGATCTTCAGGATGCTACATCACAGGCTTCCAGATTGAAACAAGGCTTCAGCTAAGCACAGGAGACTTCACTCCTTTACAGTCTGAAATAGGTAGGCCGAGAGGCATGAGGCATTTACATGACTTGTAGGACAGTCAGATATATTGATACCACTATATCAATATTAAATTGATATATTAACATTATTTTGTGTTCTGACAGTGCCCAGACCGTATTGTTAATCATTCATAGGTTTACAGCTGCCAACCTCCAGGTACTAGCTAGAGATCTCCTGCTATTACAACTGATCTCCAGCCGATAGAGATCAATTCACCTGGAGAAAATAGCTGCTTTGGCAATTGGACTCTATGGCATTTAAGTCCCTCCCCTCCCCAAACCCCACCCTCCTCAGGCTCCGCCCCAAAAATCTCCCGCCGATAGTGAAGAGGGACCTGGTAACCCTACATAAGTTCCTTTTTGCAGGCGATATCTAAGCAGTTTTTCAGCACCCAGTTTGTGAGAAGCATCCATTAACTCCTACTGTACCGTAAGAGTAAATATAAACAAAACAACAGATTTTACAGGAGTAATTATCATTTCATCACAGAGGGTAAATCCTAATCTTTAGAATGATTTTATGTACGTAGGGGGTTGGCCTCTCAGAGTGCCCTAGCCGGCAACCTGGTGGGAGAATTTGGGGATGGGGACATACTGTTTGGCAATGTACCAACACACAACATCACTTCCGATGTGAGACAGGAGGTGACACCATTGCATTGGGTGACACTCTAGGAGTTCCGCCTCCTATTTTTCTCCTGCTGTCCTGTTGACACCTGGCTCCCCTCAATCCTATGCAGAGTTACTGTAGTCTAAAATAATAGAAATAAATTGGCTTATACTGGAGTAACTCTGCATAGGATTATACTTCCAGTTAAATTTTTGTCAGGGGGTGGGGGGAAGTCTGTACCCAACTATAAATTAGGGAATGGAAATAATCTCAGTCCCAAATAATGTCACTGGAAAAGACAGTCATGCTAGGAAAAGTTGAGGGCAGCAGGAAAAGAGGAAGATCCAACAAGAGATGGATCGACTCAGTAAAGGAAGCCACAGCCTTCAATTTGCAGGATCTGAGCAAGGCTGTCAAAGATAGGACATTTGGGAGGACTTTCATTCATAGGGTCGCCATGAGTCGGAAGCGACTTGACGGCACTTAACACACACACACACGAAGTGTCCCCACTGTATTCAAGGCACCTCCATTTTCCTTACTCTCTCTCTCTCCCTGCTCCTTCCTGCCTGTGGCCATTTTTGCATGGTAATTTGCAGTGTGTTCCAGGCTGAATTGCCCCACATATTTTTTTAAATTTTGCACGCTGAAACATCATTTCGGAAGTGACTGTGAAGCCAGCGCATACCTGCTTCGCATTACTAAACAGCCCACTTAACGCGACCTTTGGTTTTTGCCGCGAAGAATCCCCCTGAAGGAACCATGCAAAATAACAGTGGCGGGTTAGCTATGCACATGCAAATGGCTATGCAAACAGGAACAAAGGAGCAGGTGAGTGGGGATGGTGGAATTTCTCCTTTTGCATTGGGACCGTGAATAGGCAGTTTTAAAGTTACATGTTAAAAAAGCTGTGAGTGAGCATCAAAACTGACCATGCAAAAATGGCCTGTGTGCCTTTTTCTGTGTTGATCCTCAATTTCCCTTCTATCCTCTTTCCTGTTTTCTTTTGCTTACAAAGACTTTGGAGGTGGAAGGGCCAGTGTGTGGGGCTCCCCAGCTGCTTGCACAGTGCGCGTGTGGGAGCTTAGAATAAATTCTGAACACTGCCTAGATAACAAGAGGCTGAAATTAGGATTCTCTCTTGCTTCTGCGAGATACATCAATGCTAAAGCAGACTATGATAAAAGAAGCACCAAGATTCAACCTGACAGTTGAACAATGAAGAAAGAAATCAAGAATGCCTATGAAGAATCATGTGCGATGGACACATATGCTTCATCTTTTGCAGATGAATAGGCTACGCCAGTGTTCCATTCTCCAGCTATAAAGTCCAATAAGGCTACAGGCACTTTTGGGAAGAAAGATTGCTTAGCGCCTGCTGCCCATCTAAATAGATGTGGCTGGTTAGACTCCCAAGGAAACTTTTCCTTTGACTTGGATATAGTGCAATGCTAAGTCACTAAAAACAACATGGAGGAGCGGATCAACCTGGCCTGTTTGACTGAGACCTGACTGGAGGAATCAGATAATGTTTCCCTTTCCCAATTGCCTCTGGGACCTTCATCAACCCCAAACAGGAGGCTGGGGAGAGGAATGGTGGTGATAATTCAAGAGGTTTTTTTTTTTTTTGTCTTCCACATAGGGTTGCCAGGTCCTTCTTTGCTACCGGTGGGAGGTTTTTGGGGCGGAGCCTGAGGAGGGTGGGGTTTGGGGAAAGGAGGGACTTCAATGACATAGAGTCCAGTTGCCAAAGTGGCCATTTTCTCCAGGTGAACTGATTTCTATCGGCTGGAGATCGGTTGTAATAGCAGCAGATCTCCAGCTATACCAGCAAGTAGGTTGGTAACCCTACTTCCACAGGTTCTCAGTGCAGATATACAATGAATAGAATCAGTGCCCCTGGGAGTAGCATAGAGTTGCCAGGTCCAGGTGCCAGGTCCAGGTTGGGAAATACCTTGAGGTCCCTCTTCTCCACTGGTGGGAGGTTTGCGGGGTTTGGAGAGGGGAGGGACTTCATTGCTATAGAGTCCAATTGCCAAAGCGGCCATTTTCTCCAGGTGAACTGATCTCTATTGGTTGGAGATCAGCTGTAATAGCAGGAGATCTCCAGCTAGTACCTGGACATTGGAAATCCTATGGTAGCATGAGTGTTTTGGGTCTGGAATGACAGCCTCAAGTGTGGAATGATGGCCCCTGGGAGTAGCAGAAGAGCTCTAAAGAAGAAAGGGAAGGAAGAGAAGGGCACTCTTCATACTTGTCAACAGAGCAGAATGAGGTGGATGACACCAACATCATAACTCTGGAAAGAAACAGAGGAGCTGACAAGCAGGAAAACTATTGAGGTTGAACTGATTTTGGGATGACTACACAACTTCTAGAAAAATTACAAATTAATTAAAATATAGTCCAATCTCGCAGGATCGGCCATGGTTAGTATATGGCGAGAGACCACAAAGGAATGCCAGGGTCGCTACACAGAGGCAGGTAATGGCAATTACCTCTGAATGTCTTTTGCCTTGAAAACCCTACAAGATCTTTGGTCGGATGAGTTTGAAATAAAAGGAAAGGAAAACCCTACAGGCTCACCATACGTCTGCTGTGACTTGATGGCAATAAATAAATCAATCAATCAATCAATTAATCAATCAATCAATCCACTCTAAGATTTGTCTTTCCACTCTAGGATCTGTCATTCTTGGGGCACTGTGTTCCCTTGCTTCTGAGATATTACAATCCAGAGATCTGGTGTAGGAAGCTGTCATGTGCCTTTGGTTTTATATGGCTAAATAATTCTTTTTTGGGTGCATTCATAACAGATATTAGGAGCCCCGTGGCACAGAGTGTTAAGCTGCAGGACTGCAGTCAAAAGCTCTGCTCACCACCTGAGTTCGATCCTGACAGAAGTTGGTTTCAGGTAGCCGGCTCAAGGTTGACTCAGCCTTCCATCCTTCCGAGGTTGGTCAAATGAGGACCCAGCTTGCTGGGGGTAAAGGGAAGATGACTGGGGAAGGCACTGGCAAACCACCCTGCAAACAAAGTCTGCCTAGAAAACGTCGGGATGTGACGTCACCCCATGGGTCAGAATGACCCAGTGCTTGCACAGGGGACCTTTACCTTTACCTTTACAACAGATATTAATGGGGGCTTTCTTTGGGCTAGGTAGCAGTGAGCTTCCACTCTGTTTTGCCCACATTACTCTTACGTCTGAAATGGACAAGCTATGGTAACCACAAACCATTGTTTTCTTAAAAAACCACCACCTTGATTTGACTCATGAACCAGGCCAATATAGTCATGTAGCACTGAGACTTAAATTTCTCTTTAGAAAAATTCAGCCCCCCACCCCCACCCCCGGTCATTCACATTGACTCATATCATCTGACTTCTTCCATTGCCCCCAATAGCTCAACCTCTCCCCCCGATCTCTATTTGTTGGTATTCTGACAGCCTCTGGAAGTACTGACTTTGGAGTATACACTTTTATATAGCACTTCATAGAGAGCCAGCATGGTGTGGTGGTTAAGAATGGTGGTTTGGAGTGGTGGACTCTGATCTGGAGAACCGGGTTTGTTTCCCTGCTGCTCCACATGAACGGCGGATGCTAATCTGGTGAACTGGATCTGTTTCCCCACTCCTACACTTGAAAGCAGCTGGGTGACCTTGGGCTAGTCACAGGTCTCTTAGAGCTCTCTAGGCCCCACCTACCTCACAGGGTGTCTGTTGTGGGGAGGAGAAGGGAAGGTGATTGTAAGCCGGTTTGATTCTTCCTTAAGTGGTAGAGAAAGTCGGCATATCAAAGCCAACTCTTCTTCTTCATGCAGAATAAAAATATTAAAGTAATCACAATACTATTTCTACACAGGCTTTGAGTTTGTGCTGCTTTGTGATATAGACAAAGCTAGGGAAAAGTCATCAAAAGTTCATTTTCCTGGAAGTTTTAATTCTTTTGGGAAGAAAAAACAATCTCTTCAATATGACATTGAAAATGTTTTCTGCGAACATCTGGCAAATCTGTTTGTTTGTGTTATCCGCAGTTGCAGAACTGTTATTTATAGTGCTCTTATTCTAATTTACATTTTAATTTTATGAGTGGATTGAGAATTCTTTAGAAGCCTTTGCAGCGTCATTCTGCACAGGGTAAAAGAAGCAGCGCTGAGCCACATTGCAAGTTATATTTTAAAAATACCTGCATTGAAGTCTAGCTTGCCACTCCAGTGCACTTTTAGCTCAGAGATGCACCCCCTCCTCTGAAACTGCTTGTGTTGAGTTTTGTTTTGATTCGGCTTGATCTGATAGCATGGGTGGGTCTGATTTTGGGGGATGTGGATTCAAATCAAGAGTGCATAAAAGAGATTGGAACTGTAGAAGAATGAACAGACCAGGGGGCATCTTTAGAATGGAACAGGACTGTAGTCCACTGCCATGATTTTTATAGGTATTACCTTCTTTTCGCTGCAAAGAAACAATCAAACAGAGACTCTTGGACCATGCCCTTCAATCAGATAGGGCTCAGATTCATAAATATTCACCCATCTTGCAATACATCAAATCTTTCCCCTGCAGACTTCCTGGAAGTATCCAAATATCAAAGGGCCCTTACTCTTGCACGTTTCAACGCCTTACCTTCAGCTCTCCTGGAAGGCAGGTATCTCCGTACTCGCTTTCATCAACAACTATGCCCATGCAAAACAGAGAAAGTGGAAAGAGTAGAACATTTTCTGCTGCAATGTCCCTTCTACAATGACATAAGATTGCAGTACATTCTCCCCCTATTGTCATTCTTTCTTGGGAGATCGGAAGAAGCTAAAGTTTCCCTTCTCTTAGCAGACTCCTCTCGGGAGAGAACCATTCAAGTAGCCAAATTTTGCCTCCGGTCTAGTGGGATTCATAAGAGGCTAATTGAAAATCTTTCCCCATAGAAGATCTCTCTTCCTCTTCTTCAAATCATCCCTCCCAGAATCATCAACTTTTATTATTTTATTTTATTTTATTATTTTAACCTAACTTTGATTTTTATCCAGAGCTGATTTTGTATCGAAATAAAACTTGATTGATTCACTGCATTATATTCACCTTCTGTATACAGTTTACCTTACCATAATTTGCTGTTCACACGGTTCTCTCATTCTGTCATCCTAGCCATACTGCATTGTTCATAGGTTGTCTGATTACACTGCAATCCACCCTGAGCTTCAGTGAGAAAGTCTGACTTTTTTATTTTACGTCAAGCCACAGCCAATTTACTGTGACTCCATAGGGTTTTCAAGGCAAGAGACATTCATAGGTGGTCTGCCATTGCCTGCCTCTGCATAGGGACCCTGGACTTCCTTGGTGGTCTTCCATCCAAGTACTAACCAAAGCTGGTCCTTTTTAGCTTCCAAGATCTGATGAAATCGGGGCTATCCAGGTCAGAGCTAGGCAGACCATAAATAAATAAAATAAATATTAACAAGTCTTCCCCTAAACCCTAATTTTCCCAGTTCAATATAACTAACATGAATTGGTAGGAAAAAGGCCACTAATATTTGGAACTCTGTGGATCTTGCCACTATTCTGGTGCCTGGCCATTATGGGTCTTCTGGGACACCTGGTGAGTCTTTATTGGCTGCAGAGGTGCTGGACTAGATGGACCCTTGGTTTGTATCCAACAGAACTCTTCATGGCCATTTATGCAGGGTCAATTTTGATGCTTGCCCAAAGCTCTTTTTCTAAATGCAACCTTTAAAATGCCTGTTCACGGTCCCAATGCAAAAGGAGAAATTCCACCCTCCCCTCACTTGCTCCTTCGCTTCTTCGTTTGCATAGCCATTGGCAATGGTTGTTTGCATAGCTAAGCTGTATTTGTGATTTTTCATGGTTCCTTCAGTAAATGCTTTGGTGCAGGGGCGGAGCAAATACAAAAAGTTGTGTTTAAGGGGCTCTTAGGAAATGTGAAGCAGGTGTGTGCCGGCTTTGCAGTCACTTCTTGAATGACTGTTCACTGTGAAAAAGTAAAAAAAAAAAATATGCGGGCACTTCAGCCTGGAATGTGCTGCTAACTACCAAGCATAAATGGCCAGTATGTTCTTAATCAACAGAGTTGGCCAGATAATTGTCCCAGAAAGGATTACACTGGGAACTCAGCCTTTCTGCTTCCAAACGCTGACTCCTTGAATTTTTCCTTTCTTGCTATAAAAAATAAACCCAAGCAGAAAGGCCTTTCACCTTAAACACTTACCTATCCATTATAAAAGTAAAGACAGACATTACTATAAAGAGAGAATGGACCAATTGTAAGGTTTTTCTGTTAACTGAAAGGTTTCCAACCACAGAGCACATCTTCCTTGCCTCCCTCCTCCCACTGCGGCCCCAAAGGCTGTTCCTGGGACAGGAGCAGAAGCTCAGATCAGGTTACCTTTATTGGCATAATATTGATGGTCACAAAGTCAGAGATAAACAGATAATACATATCTAGATTAAAATTAAGTTTGAATCTTAACCTTAACAACTTCTGCCAAAAACTCCGCCACCTTCACCGTAACATCAGTTGTAATGTCGTTCAGCAAGAATTGGCAAGTGGATGTTCTATAAGGAGCCATCCGTTTGCTGATTAAGGGTAATATAATTTTTTTATGGGGTTCTTCATGTAAACGACAATCTAAGATAATGTGATGTAGGGCGTCTGGCTGGCCCGTTCCGCATTGTTAAAGGGAGTCTTAGTAAATCTCCCGTATAAAACCTTAGATGGAAAGGAATTGAGTCGAGCTAGCATAAATGCTCTCCGTTGAAGAGCTTTCTCAAGTGTACTAAAGTACTGCTGCGTCTTTCCAGGAGCAGAAGTATTTCAGGGGGCCTTTGAAGGCTTCGTTGCGAGGAGGAGGAGGAGGAGAGAAAACCATTCTATGCAGACAGACATCCTTCTGTTCTCAGAAACATCCCGTTGGATCCAAGCCAGGGTCTTGTTTACGTCCACGTCAAATAGAGTTTTAATTTAATTCAAAACTCACTATTTCTGTGAGAGTAGTTAATTTGGGTAGTTAATTTCCCCTCTAGACTCTGGGTGGAATGGATTTCTTACCACAAGGGCAGGACAAGGTCTGTTGAGATTACCATCATGATTAGCTCTACCTTCAGAACCACAGTGATGGGCTGCTTTATATACATGCAAATGGGTTTATTTCCAGGGAAGGGTTGCCAGCCTCCAGGTGGGGCCTGGGGTTCTCCTGGAATTACAGCTGAAATACTATAGAAATCAGTTCCCCTGGAGAAAATGGTGACTTTGGAGGGTGGACTCTATGGCATCACATCCCCATTGAGCCCCAAACTGTGTCC
The DNA here is from genome assembly GCF_029931775.1 of Euleptes europaea. Classification (NCBI taxonomy): domain Eukaryota; kingdom Metazoa; phylum Chordata; class Lepidosauria; order Squamata; family Sphaerodactylidae; genus Euleptes; species Euleptes europaea. The sequence continues at coordinate 20,609,203 of NC_079326.1, forward strand.
TCCTCAGGCGTCATCCCTAAATCTCTGGGAATGGTCCATTATGGAGTTGGCAACCCCCTATTGAAGGGGATAAAACCTTTCAGGGAAAGCAAGCCTCTCATGCTGTGTTTGCCTTGCGTTAGCTGTAGAGTACCCATTCAAATGTTGCATGGCAGGGGAGAACTTCATAGGGGGGATGTGTCACATAAATTGGTGAAACAAGCGGACAGTATATGCACAAATCTAGTCACATGTTTTCCATTAAGCACGAAATGAAGTGTTGAAAACAACTCACAGCTATGTGATTATGGAGACATATTAATTAGTTCAGTCACGGTGATGAATGGCCTCATCAGTCACATGAAATTTTGTTTTCCATTGGAAATTTGTTCCTTGGAAGAAATTGCTCGTTGTTTGCTTTAGTATATGAACGCTGTCCATAATCAGAACTCAGTCTTCCAAAATATATACATATATACTATAAAAAGGATGAATGCGTGGCAGTGATGACCGGCAGAGAAAAGATACGAAACCATGCTTTAAGAATGTGACACCCCAAATCATTTGTGAAAAAAACCACCATGATTATTTAATCTCCCACAATGAATGTCCTTTGATTTGAAAGAAAGAACATCCGGTTATTTTAAATGCTCTATTCATGGGATACACAGGCCACATTGGTCGTTATTGTGCCTCATCAGTAGTACGGCTCTTTCACTCGTATCTTTTTCTTCTATCCTTGCTTTCATCACTTTGAGTTGGAAAGAGAGGTCTCTGACTTTTAAGGAGCAAACATTGTGTGATGGTGCCGAACACTGGGGAGGTGTCATCCTACCGTTTATTCAAGGCAGGCCTTGATGGTGGCTTCATACCACTTGCTGCTCTGTAGACTCCATTGTGCTTTCGGGGCTTTGTAATTTCCTTTTCACAAGATCTAAAAGCCATTGTTCCCTGGCAGACCTTTGATTTTATTGCGTGGATTTTTTAAAAATTTTTTTAAAAAATCTTTAGCATCAGAAAGAAGAAAATGTGATTTCCAAATCTATCACACTGCTGAAATAGAGGAGTAAACTTGATCAGATTGTTCAGATATAAAACTTGTATCAAGTTTCTCCACAGTGGATTGATTCCTAATGGGTTTTTGCACAGTGTATGCACAGCCCCCAGTACTGTGATTCAGTCCACAAGCTATGAATTGGGAATCTCAAATCTTAGCTTAGTATCTTTGTCACCGCTATACTTTCACCGCCTTGGGATGATCTGTTGCCTATTAGCCCAAGATCATCTGATCCCTGCTAGTCGTGAGCAAGCATCTCTCTGCCTCCGGCTTTCATACAGTCTGTGTTACTGTTGTATTGCTAGCATTACGCATGTGAAACCTGCCTCGTATGCCTTCTACAGTATCCACCTTGCCACTGGCACATGTTAATTACTAGCAGCACATTGTGTGCTAGTTATGTTTCCCTAATGCACATCAACTTAGAACAGTGACTCCAGGCCCAGCTTTGTGATACACATATGGATCAGCAATGGCAGTATCTCAATTGCCAAAGCGGCCATTTTCTCCAGGTGAACGGATTTATGTATAAGCTAAACAAGCTATAGCTTAGGGCCCCACTCTCTTGGCCCCCCCAAAAAAAATTAAAGGAAAAAAAAACCTGGATGTACATTTCCAAAATATAAGATAAAAATAATTAGTAGTAGTTTGCATCATATATTTACACCTATTATTATTTCATGTTATAGCAAGTTTCTAGAGACTAGATTATGAGTCTTTGTAAATTCTGTTTCTAAAGGAACTTTTGTTTTTGCCAAATGCCAATGTGTTTGCATTATTAAGTTTGTTATGAATAAAAAATCATTTTAAGTTAGAGCTTAATAATTATTTCACTATTAATATACTTCTTAATTGTATTTCAGTTCAACAATTACTTTGATAAAATACATATTTTGTTATGTGCAAATGGCTTTAGATACCTATTAGGTCCATAAATTACCATATAGCATATATTCAACACAAAAACAGCGACAATTAGTTGTTGCCAAAGGACAGCTGGACATATAAAGGGCCCCATTACCTTCAATAGCTTAGGGCCTCATCAAACCTAAACCCAGCCCTGACTGATCTCTATCAGCTGGAGATCAGTTGTAATAACAGGAGATCTCCAGCTAGTACTTGGTCCCATAGGCTATTGCCTCGGTCTGCCTTTTGGACAGGCCTCCCCTGACCACAGGTTGCAGAGGGAAGAAGGTCAGAACGTTCTATTCACTGACCAGGAATAGGCACAAGTAATTCTAGTACACATGTAGCTGCCTTATACTGAATCAGACCTTTGGTCAATCAAAGTCAGTGTTGTCTACTCAGACCAGCAGCAGCTCTCCAGGGTCTCAGGCGGAGGTCTTTCACATCACCTACTTGCCTAGTCCCTTCAACTGGAGATGCCAGGGATTGAACCTGGGACCTTCTGCATGCCGAGCAGATGCTCTACCACTGAGCCATGGCCCCTCCCCAATGTACAATACCACATGATTGTTATTGTTCCTAATCAAATTAAATGTGTTTAAAATGTTGTTCAAATGTTTCTTACTCCATAGTGGCTTGGATCCTAAGCCTTGCTTCCATCTTTGTCCCTTTTTCATCTGTTCCAAAGGCGGGTTCCTCTGTAGCACTGTGCTCTCCTCCACAGAGCTCTCCTCTAGTGCTAGGAGCTTTTTGATGGTTGAAGGACACTAGTCATCTGTGGGCAGAAGCTCCTAGTACCAGAAGAATGTGTTACACACAGTGCACGACTACCCCACAATGAAAAGGGGCACAGCACAATAGGGTGGCCAACCTCCAGGTGGTAGCAGGAGATCTCCTGCTATTACAACTGATCTCCAGCCGATGGAGATCAGTTCCCCTGGAGAAAAGGTCCGCTTTGGCCATTGGACTCTATGGCACTGAAGTCCCTCCCCTCCACAAACCCCACCCTCCTCAGGCTCCGCCCCCAAAATCTCCTGCCGGTGGTGAAGAGGGACCTGGCAACCCTACAGCACAAGCAAAACCATAGCTTAAGGTCCAAACCATAATTTCAAAGATATTGATTCCTCTTCAGGAGGAGGCAGGTAAGTTGTGAAATCAAATAAACAACAAGGTGTTGCAATTTCAGAAAGGATAGGTATCACTCGGGTGGACGATGAAACTGTATGCTCTCTGGCTCTGTCCTTCAATCTGCTTTCATTTCAGGGACTTAATGAAGTAGTCTGTGCTTGCTCGTTGGGTGATGTGCGATAGCTCTTCTAAGTCAGCCAAATCAAAGCCAGTTGCCTCTATTGCAGAAATGTAAGAGGGACCCTGGAGGAAAGTGGTTGTGATGTTCATAATGCTTACGATTGTCCAAGCTGTTTAAATATACCCTGGAGCCAAAAAGAAGCATGAGTGAACAAAGCATTCGTTTCAGAAAGTTTCCGGCAACTAAAAGAAAAGAGCTAATGGAACTCTATGTTGCCTTTGCTCCGGCAGTTACCACTAGCATAATAATGTGTAACAATAGCATATCCCATTAAAGGTACTGTGGTATGCTTCCTATCAGCTGAAAATCCATACACCTTGAACATGATTTGATTATCTACCTAAAGAGTTCCAGCATTCTGCTTAGGATTCATGGGGAAAATATGTAACAGGAGTGTATGGACTAAATTGATTTTCCTGTTAAATATTGATGAATTGTTTTGCCATATACGAAAATGGTTTGAAATTCTAAATTCTGAAGTAACTCTTTGGAATTGCCACCAATTGCAGTCCATTGCCAATAGTGTTGCCAACCTCCAGGTATTGGAAGAAGAAAATACCTATGCTGGAAATAGTAGAAACTGTAATAAATGGCATCACGTGGCTTTAAAGATAATAATATGAAATATACCAACTGGAAAAGAAAACAATATTATAGAATATAATAATTCTATTTTTTGAAAAATCCAAAACGCAACATATATTCATAAACACTGTGTTGAAAGCCACACAGAAACCTCACAGGGTCTAAAATAACAAAAAATGTATAATACAGATTGCTTTAAACAACATGAACAACATAAATTCAAGAATTATTTCTATGGCCTTAGCAAGGGCTCATGTATACTCAAGAATTATAGTCCATAAAAAATCACGAAGAGACGAAGAAAGGTCCAAGGTGGGTCTATCACAAGTACGCGTTTCGGAATCCAATCCTTCCTTGGCGACCACAATGATGTTTAAAGAGACCAAAAAATGGCTTATAGGAATAATGATAATCATAATCATAATAATAAGGCTTATCAAAATGGCTACAGTGACAACTTAAGAGTGTTGAGAATACATTTGTAACAACATGAATGCAATTTCAAAAATAAGACTGCTTACCACTGCTTTTCAAAAAGTCCAAGGAATCTTCAAAAGGAAATTCATGGGAACAATTTTTTCCTATGGTACAATGAAGCTAATCAATAAGGCTAATATTAAAAAAAGAGAATCAAAGATTGAACAACTCTCCATACCAAAAATGAAGTCTTACCCCATATGAAAGGGATCAAGAAAGAGTAATCAACCCATTCAGAAATCAGTATTCTTCGAAGTGAGAACAGGGATGCAGGGACAAACTCAAATACACACAGCTGTGAGAAAAATTTCTCAAAAGGATCCAACTGATTAAAGTGACCACGTTACAAAAAACAAGAGAGGTCAAATTCTGTATTTAAGCCACTAGGGGCTAATGTTTTAAAAAGAAAGATGAAGCGTCTCTCCTGGCAATTGAGAATCTTCTTAACATCTTGTGCCTGATATGCTTTAGGCTGGTATTGCCAAAGAACAAAGAATTTGAGATCGTGGTCACTATGACCATGAGAGACAAAATGGCTGACAATTGGTGCGTCCTGAGTTCGAGCTCTTACTCTTGCACGATGTTCACCAATGCGTAAACGTACTTGGCGCAAGGTACAGCCAATGTACATTTTTGGAACTGGGCAAGAACACAGAAGGGCATAAACGACGCAGGCTGATGCACAGTTAGAAAACTGTTTAAGAGTGTACACAAATTTACCACCATCAGCAGTGACTTGCTTCACTGATAGGCTGTACGGGCAGGCGGAACACCCATTGCATTTAAAATGACCATGTGCAGTGATCTTAGATTTCCTGGGCAACACATCTGTTTTAATAAGATGATCCCTCAGAGCAGAGGTTTTTCTTAAGCCTAAAATAGGATAATACCTCCAGGTATTAGCTGAAGATCTCCTGCTATTACAACTGATCTCCAGCCGATAGAGATCAGTTCGCCTGTAGAAAATGGCTACTTTGGAAATTGAACTCTATGGCATTGAAGTCTCTCCCCTCCACAAACCCTGCCCTCCTCAGGCTCCACCCCAAAAACTTCCTGCCGGTGGTGAAGAGGGACCTAGCAACCCTACCTGCCAATAGTATGTTGTTGTTGTTTTTTTAAAGAAGAAGTGTTTGGGAGCAGATTCATACATGAGAACTGGCCAGAAACATAACTGTGGTGTTGTGAGAAGGGGCACAGAATGCAGGCTAGGGGGGACAGCACACATCTTTTGACTTTGCCCAGCCTAGTGGGCAAAGCACTGTGTCTGTGTAACAGAATAATGAGCAAGGCTATGCAGATGCAAGTTCCACTGAGTTCATGGTGTTGACTCCCTAGGAAGTGTGCTTGGGAATGCAACCTTGCTTGGGCTTGTAGGGTTACTAAAACATTTATTACAGGCAGAGGACCCACAAGGACTTGCTGGGGGCGTCTCATCCCCCCTTCCTCACTATTCTGTCTTTCCCTTCCCTGAAAACCATAGCCTCTCCCCTTTTCTTGCTTCTCTTCTCCCCATCCACCTCCCCCCACGCCTATATTCCCCCCTGTCTTCAGCTTTCTCTCCTTCCCTCCCCCCGGCAGCCACCACCAGAGAAAACTATAGCCCAGTTGTGCAATGGGGCACTGGAACAACTTGCATAGTGCGCCTCATATACACCTATATCCCCATCCCCACACTATTTCCTTTTCCCCTTCTCTTGGCAACACCCTAGGGTTGCCAGGTCCCTCTTCACCACTGGCGGGAGGTTTTTGGGGTGAAGCCTGAGGAGGGCGGGGCTTGGGAAGGGGAGGGACTTCAATGCCATAGAGCCCAAGGTCACCCAGTGAGCTTCCATGGCAGAGTGGTGATACAAACCCAGGTCTTCTAGATCCTTGTCTGAAACCCTAACCACAACATCATACTGGATTTTGAGGGGTAGCTGCAGATAGAACAGTAGCAAGCAGCCAGGCCTGAATGAGTCATGCAAGTCAGGTGGTTGCAAGTTGTTGGGGTGGTTGCTGCCAAGCCTGTCCCCAATGCATCTTCCCTCAAAGGCCAAAGCAGCCTTAAGGGCCCTGTCCCCTCCCCGCACCTTTTACTGACAGAAACCAAGCCTGGAATGCTAGCAAAACTGTTGTGGTTGCCTAGCAATGGCCACTGGGGGGGGTATCCATTTGTTAGGGCTACAGATGTTCCTTTTATCATTTTGGGAGTTTTTAACCCTCCATTTTTAATTTTTAGAATTCAGATTTTTTTTACAAACCTGGTGTGTTTTTCAGGTTTGTAGAAAGATCTGTCTTGTCCCTTTACAGCTCCAGTCTCTGGATTCAAGTATCCTCAGATTTGGCTGGATTCAGAATTCGGTACATTGATGCATAACTTTATCACTGCTACAATTTCAAGCATTTCTGAAACCACGAGGCCTAGTAACCCCGGGGCAATCTCCAACCAAAGGTGAACATTTTAACTTCCATTGGTTGTAGTTGGAGAGTTAAGGGCATATAGATTTCTTTGACTGAAAACTCTGAAATTCACAGCTGGAGTGTGCTGCAATTTCACTTTGAAATAATCAGTGTCGGACAGCCTGAGGGATCACAGATGAACCTGCTGGCTACTGAAGACCATTTGGACAAACAATGGCTAATAGACCACAGACGGTCTAAAATGTTTACAGGAATAGTATGCATATATGGGGGAAGGAAGGAAAGAGTTGACTATTGTGTTCCAATATTGTACATTCTCCCTTCTTCAACAGAGCATTATGCCAATTCGGGCCAGCACATATTTCAAATCTATCCTTATCATGTCCTCTTTTTCCATTATTAGCTTTGATTTTTTCCTTTAATACTTTGCAAAGTCAAAAATGTAGGCATTCTGGATAAGCACCAATTCCACTGCTGGACAGCAGAGGACAGCATTGCCCTGTTTATTTGTATCTTTTAAAAAAATCATACCAGTCCTTGGATTCTTTCAGACAAAGAGATAAAGATCATTTTCTGATCCGTCTCACTATCTTGCAACACGAGAGGAGTGCAATCTCTTTGAGATCTTTGGTACGTTTTGCAGGTACAAGCATGGGGCTTCTCAACCAAACTGGAAAGAAACAAAAATGTTTATTCTTTTCGGAGGAAAATGAAGGGTAGATTAGTATATGCCAGGAATATGAGAGAATGTGTGATTTTGTTGTTGTTTCTCTTCCTGTTAATTTTCCCAGCCTGCAGCCTGATCTAGTCCACGTGTGAAAATGCATACTTACACACACACACACACACACACACACAGAGAGAAATTTCTGGTAGTCCTCACAGAGATGACCACACTCCTCAAAAGCTGCTGCAGGTTTGGTTTTTTGATGGCATGGTGTCTCAGTGTACCAAAAAATGGGGTTATCAGGTCCTCAACACAATGTCTAAATGCTCCTGAAGATGAACTGAACATTCATTATGTGCCACCCCATGGATCCTCTGATGTTGCTACTCAGTCTTCTGTTTTGATTGCTATGGCTAGCAGGTCCCTACTTTCCCTCCACAGTAAGCAAAGAGGAAGGGAAGACTCATTAAAGATTAGTGGGGGTGGGGGTGGAAAGTGCCAGAGACTAGCAGATGCAATTTCACGAAGAAGAAGAAGAAGAAGAAGAAGAAGAAGAAGAAGAAGAAGAAGAAGGAGAAGAAGAAGGAGAAGGAGGAGGAGGAGGAGGAGGAGGAGGAGGAGGAGGAGGAGGAGGAGGAGGAGGAGAGTTGGTTTTTATTTGCCAACTTTCTCTACCACTTAAGGAAGAATCAAACCTGCTTATGATCACCTTCTCTTCCCCTCCCCACAGCAGACACTTGGTGAGGTAGGTGGAGCTGAGAGAGCTCTAAGAGAACTGTGACTAGCCCAAGATTACCCAGATGGCTTCATGTGGAGGAGTGGGGAATCAAACCCCGTTCTCCAGATAAGAGTCCACCACTCCAAACCACCACTCTTAACCACTACACCATGCCAGACTGGAGAACTTCAGTTCATTTAACACGATGCTATATCTGGGCAAAGACTTGGCAAGCCTAATGGGAAACAATCACTCATACCTTACTGGTATGTGTACCGGACCCCAAGAAAAATATAAGGAATTTTGTGTGATGAAGGTTTTTAGGGCCATCATATGGTTGACAGTGATTGCACAACTGAGGCACACAAATTGCTTAAAGAATAGGTAAAGCTTTATTCAGGAATGAACATACTTGATAATAATGAGTAGAGATAGAAATAGGTTCATAATTGCATCCCTAGCTGAGAGAGAAAGAGTTCTATTCTGTAGAACATCTGAGAAGAAGGAGGTCATTGCCTCTAAGAGTAGCAATCTGGAGTTAGACAAGAAATGATGCTTATTAGGGAAGAAAGGTGTTGACCCCACTATCCTATCTGCCTAGCTTTTCCTCTTGGTGCCCCCTGCAGGGTTCTTTTTATCTTCTTTTGTACACCAGACATTGCTTAGACCAACACATATCAATAGTAGCTGCAATACTGAGCCAGCTGCATTGGTGATTCACAAGTGTGGTGGATGGCAAACCAGTGGCTCCCTCTTGTGGTGAGGCATGCTGCCATGGCAGTGCAGAGAATGAGGCACTTGGCTCTGCCTCTGTAATTATCCCCCACCACCAGACTCACATTCTCCCCAAGCCCGCCTTCAATTTCCAAACCCACCAATAGGTCAGGTAAATTGCTGGGCTGCCCACAGTTGGTGCAGAGGACTCTACGTCCACAAATAGCTGTGGAGGTTTCATTTCTGGGCTAGAGGTTATAACTGATAGATCATGTCAATCCTCATACTACCATTGAACAGATTTTAATGCACTTCCTTCACATTTGTTTATTCACTCAGTCATCCCTTTATTCCAGCTATTGGCATGGATCCCTCATAGAGTTTCTGTAGAAGAAAGGGGTTCCACCCACAGATTGGAAATTGCACCCCCTAATGGTGCCCCTGGGGTCTCTTGTCCCTCAGGAGCAGCATTTCAGGGGGCATTTGGGGCTGCGGTTGGATGGAGGAAGTGAGAGTCATGCTCTGTGGGAAGAAATCCTTCCATCTTTGGAAAAGCTCTGATAGATCCAAGCAAAATCTGTATTCTCTGTTGGTGTTTCGAAGTGACTCCATATCCTGGCACATAAGAAAACAACAGTCTCTATCCCATGAACACCAAAGCCAAATCAAAGATCTCATTTCAAAATTGCTTGAAGATGAATTCTATAAGTCAATTACTTTTAGATTAGTGCTCTTGTCATTGTCTTCTTTGGAGTTGTACAACAACTCTGTGGCCTTAATTATTTGGGGAAATTGAATGCAGGCTCATCTGCATTCTTAAACATTGTTATGGCCCTTTTAATGTTTCTCATCATAATTTAACTAGACAAGATGCTGGGAGATTTCTGATGGCATCTCAGTGGTAGAGCATCTGCTTAGCAGGCAGAAGGTCCCAGGTTCAATCCCTGGCATCTCCAGTTAAAGGGACTAGGCGAGCAGGTGATGTGAAAGACCCCTGCCTGAGACCCTGGAGAGTCGCTGCCTGTCTGAGTAGACAATACTGACTTTGATGGACCAAGGGTCTGATTCAGTATAAGGCAGCTTCGTGTGCGTTCAATAGAAACAGCAGCTACGATTTATGTCAGGTTAGGACCATATGAATAAATAGAAAAGGGGGCTTTTTCCAAGTGGACCCCTCCAACTTACAGTGTGACTACTGTTGGAAGAAAAAAACCCCAGACAATTGCCAGTCCCCCCCCCCCTCTTTCAAGATCAGTAACAGCAGAGGGCAGTTTTGATGGAGTGTGCTAAGGTTGAATTGCTTTTTTTCTCCATAGGTGGTTCAGGCAAACAAATAAGGTTGCCCACATTAGTAAATAAAATTCTTTCAGTGTGCAAGAGCTCTTATTAAACCAACACAAGGGGAAAATAATATCCTTAAGCATTTCCTATTCTCTGCAAGAAACAGGGGGCATGGATGAATAACACAGCAGGTGAAATTAATCCATTGGAGATCCAGTAGATGTTCTGCTCATAAGAACATAAGAAAGGCCCTGCTGGATCAGACCAAGGCCCATCAAGTCCAGCAGTTTGTTCACACAGTGGCCAACCAGGTGCCTCTAGGAAGCCACAAACAAGACAACTGCAGCAGCACCATCCTGCCTGTGTTCCACAGCACCTAATATAATAGGCATGCTCCTCTGATACTAGAGAGAATAGGTATGCATCATGACTAATATCCATTCTAACTAATAGCCATGAATACCCCTTTCCTCCATGAATATGTCCACTCAGATCACAAGCGTGGTGTGAAACCGTTACCAAATTCTGGCAATTGTCCCTAAACCATCAGAATAAATGGCCTCTAGGTCACTTTGCATCCTCATTGGATCTCCTTTAGTATAAAGTGGAAGCTCTATCTGTTAGGAGAAATGAGGAGCTCTAAGCTCAATTTGAAATTGGGTCAATAATTACAAGCAATGTTAGAAAATGACAGGAAAATAACGCCTACATTGGGGTGGGGTGAGTTGACTCCTATGCCACATAACGAACTATAGAAGCATTTTTTTCAGAGGGCACTGTGAACTATGCACCTTCATAATCCAGGTGATTATCAATTTTGATGACACTGTTAAGGACTCCAGGTTTTAAACCGGCTTCTTCCCACAAAGTGGCTGTCAGGCTCAGGAGTTTACCCATAGCATCCCTTAAAGCAAACTCATCCAGGCAAGTGGTCCTAAAGCAATAATACTTTATTGGGAGCAAAAAGGTAAATTAAAGAACTGACTGTCTACAAACAGAAGAAGGCTGCTAATGGCATGACATGGGTAGAATACATAGTTAAAAGCATTCCAGCCAGAGAAAGTAAAACAAAGTGAAACAATTACGAGATAACAGTTCCCAGGGCAAGGTAGACAACACAACAGCTGTGGATAGCAGGCTGAGCGAATAACAGGATAACAGGATGAGAAACTATACACAGAGTTTGTGGCATGTGAACCAGGAACTGAACTTGAACTGAAGCCAGAGTCTGGCCTGTTCATGCCAAGAGTCCTTCTTCAGGTGACTTTAGTCAGGACCTGACAGTGGCCAGACGGTAGATTTAATGACTTCTAGAGTATATGTAGGTGTGGTTAGAGCTGCTGAACAGCCAGAGTTTGGTTTGGGGCTAGATTCCACACTTCCCTCCTCAGACAAGAAGCATTGCCCCTGTGGGACAATCCTACACAGTTGGGGAATGTGCATAAAGGAGGCCCCAGAACACTTTCAGTTCAGATTTACCATGTAGCTATGATTAGCAATAAAGTTATACTCTGAGCGGTAATGCACGTTTTCTGTTTATTTCAGAAAAGAAAAATAAGCTACGGAAAAGCTAAGGCTGAAAGCAGTAAGATTAACTAATGCGATTAATGGATTAATTCCTTAAATGCAGATTACAAATGTGGGTTTTTAATCAATAATGCCCACCGGGGGAAGGTGTTTGTTGAAGGCACTGTTGTAAACATTCTATCCACACCTCTGGAGAGTAGCAACGCATTTAAGAAAATGTTCCAACCACTAAATGATCCATCTGTTAATGCGTTTCTCATTTACCTTAATCAACTATTCTGAAAAAAGGTCACCTATATCGATAAACTGAAATACTTTCTTTAAGTGATTAGGCAGATCAATCCATAGCCCCTTTGCTCCAGAGCACTAATATTAAAGTAAATGGGATGTGGATTGCAGCAACGATCAGAGAAAAGCCAGCCAGCTGACAGACTAAAACAACTTTGAAAGCCGCAATGACGATCTGATCAATAGATTCTTCCTTTAAGTTGGGCTTTGTACATACCACTGGGACACATTGTTACATAGCCATAGTTGCCTACACAGAGGGACAGTACCACCCTTTGAAGTGGCATAAGCATGGAGTGCTATGGAGTTGTTTCAGGAGAAAGTAAGGAGTAGGGAGGGCCTTTTATGCCAATAAAGGTCTATGAATGAATGAGTAGGGAGGGCCACCCTAGAAGGTAAAATAACTCAACGGAGACTATCAGACTTCGGTCACATCATGAGAAGACAAGACTGACTGGGGAAGACTATAATGCTATGAAAAGTTGAAGGCAGCAGGAAAAGAGAAAGACCCTACATGAGATAGACTGGCTCAATAAAGGAAGCCGCTGCCTTCTGTTTGCAAGACCTGAGCAATGATGGAACGTTGTGAAGGCCATTAATTCATGTGTGGGGGTTAAGTGCCGTCAAGTTGCTTCCGACTCATGGCGACCCTATGAATCAATGTCCTACAAAATGTCCTATCTTTGATAGCCTTGCTCAGATCTTGTGAACTGAGGGCTGTGGCTTCCTTTATTGAGTCAATCCATCACTTTTTGGGTCTTCCTCTTTTCCTGCTGCCCTCAACTTTTCCTAGCATGACGGTCTTCTCACAATGTGACCAAAATACGATAGTCTCAGTTTGGTCATTTTAGCTTCTAGGGTCAGATCAGGCTTGATTTGATTTATAACCCACTGGTTTTTCCCCTCCATATTCTGTTCTAACTGTGGCCTCTTTTCCAGAGTACATTCATAGGGTTGTCATAAGTCGGAAGTAATTTGATGGCACATCACACACCATCCATCTACCTCCCTGTCTTCTAAGTATGTCAGTAAACATTAGCATTAAAGCAGAAGGATTTAGGTGTAGAAGCATGGCAGTCTTCCCTCATCTTCCATACACAGGACATCCTATGCTTAAACCTTATACAACCTTAGCTTGAAAGCATCCAAGGAAGATTCCACAACTGATGTTCTGGGAAACAGGGCTTTCTGGGCTCTCTTTACAAGCTCTCTCTCTCTCCCCCCCCCCTCAAACACTGGTCCTTCTACTCTTTGAAGTGTGTATATATTTCTGACAACCAAATGGAACATTTTATGACCAAGTAGGCTCAGGCTTACGCCACAATAACTTCATTGGTCTTTAGGTGCCCCAAGACTTTTGAAGGAGTGGTAGTTTGGCTGCAGCAGACTACCCCTCTGAAATGCCTTTCACAGTGCAATCCTAAGAACATTTTCCTGGGTGTAAGCCCTATTGACTAAAAGGGAAGTTACTTCTGAGTAGACCTGATTACGATTGCTCTCTTAGTATCAGAAAGTTTCTACCTGAGAACTAATCCTAAAGCCATTATATATGCAAAACCAATCCTCATGAACTGCCAGTCCACGTTAGCCTTCTTAACGCATGACATTAGTTTATAGTATTCAATTAAAATGGCCACATATATAATACACGTTTTGGATGTTCAGGCTGTCAGCAAGCGTCTATCATGGGCTAGATCTAAAGGAGCTCTTTTGCTGGCATAATAGGACTTACACCAATAGAATGACACTTCTGTTGGTGCAGGAGGGCAACAATTTTTGCCAGTTTTTCACCATTCCTGTAATGTCCATGAGGGCCCCTTTGTAGGGGGGGGGATGGAAATTTAATCCAATCCCTTATGTAGGGCAATATCCCAGCACTCACTCGGTGCAGGATATTCCACCTGTATAAAGCAGCAGAGTTCAAAACAGCCAAAAACTATGTGGAGGAATATGAACGGCACACGTATTAAAATGGAAGAAAACTGTATTTAATAAATGTTTATAAAGTCCTTTCTTTAAAACAATCACCATTTTTCTTGAGAGGTTTTTAACTACTTGTACCTCACATTAATTGTACTTGGCATCCAATCCATTATCCTTTCATATGGAACATTTGTATCCTTAATCATCGGCATTGTAGCTGTTCCTTTAAAATATCGATACTGCCTTTTAAAGAATGTCAAGGGCCATTCCCAATAACATCTAAGACCAAAATCATTAATACCTCTTTCTGCAACTGCCCCACAAGCCATAGCTCTTCATGTCTTGCTTACAAATGCTTCTTGAGAGAATGCTTAACACAAGCAGGGTTAGCATTCCGTTATAGCTGAGCCACAAGAATGTTTCCTGCCGATGCTAAATTGCAGAGTATGAAAGACGAGACATTCTTTTGTCACAGTTTTTAAGGCTTCAAAATGGTGTGACTTTGGAAAGCCAAATGCTCGGCATGATGGAGAAGGGTGTCCTTCCAGTGTATATATTAGGGGAGAAGAATTGCAAACAAATGAGCTACTTTGTTTAATTAGCACAGAAATGGAGTGTGCTTGGTTGGTGACTGTTAAAAGTCCATCTGGCCAAAGATGAATGAGGACCAGAATGTGCAGAAGTCCTCAAAATCCGGCTCGGTGGAACATACTAACTGCTGCTTGGGAAAGGACAAGGTTTTCAAGAAGAAAATAATGCTTCTTTAGACGTCCTCAAACAAGGCATTAATCCAGTATTGCAGTGGAGTTGTACTTCTAGTTGTAATAGGGGGTGAAGGTAAGAGAGACCAAGCCATGGAGGGGGTTCTTTTGCAGGTCCTGCTATTGCTCCAGTATTCTGGCAAGGAGTGATTGCAGGGTTTGTGACATACTTGGCCTGAGTTTCTGTAACCATTTCTGTCTAGCCACGGTGATTTCTTTATATCTATCATGCTGTCAATGTGTTTTACAGAGTAAATGACATGCCCTGGCCCTGAAGAGGTTACGATGTAAAGAAGGAGGGTAAGGGATTTTTCTAAAGTCTTCACAGGAAAGGTGGGTTTTGAAAGAAGTGAGAGAAGGGATATTTGGGGAATGATGGGATGTTTGGGGAAACAACTCCAGTGGAAAGGGGAAGCAAGGGAGAAAGAGCATTTCAGAGAGTGGGAGACCTTTTACACAGCTAAGGGTGCTGGAGATGGCACAAAGACTATGAACTGTGGCATGAGAGAGACACTTGGGTCGTTTATGCATGGGTACTTTCACTTACATTCACCACCACCCCCGTCTGTCTCTGTTGTTCCTTGGAGTTATGTGTGAGTTTTCCCTCCATTAGAGATGATCTCGCTGTCAGCCCTCACAAATCTCGAACCTCCCCGTTCCTCTGTTAACCCGATTCTTCCCTCTCCCCTGAGCTCAGCCCAGGTGAAATCTCTATGCATAAGGCAAAGTGCGGGACACACAAACTTAGTTTCGCTCACAGCCAGTTACAAAGCAGCATGTCCAGAGGCAGGAATTCAAATACGTCCTGCTTCCTCTGACCTCTTTCTGAGCAGAAGAAAGGCGTTTAAAAACTGAGGGTTGGATTTCTCCCCCCGCCCCCTTCTTTACAGATTGCTCCATTTTTTGTTTTATGTTCTTAAAATGCTTTTTTATGAGGCAATTGGGTTGGGGGGAAGGGAACTTTTCTCTCAGTACAATTATGAAGCAGCATTTCATGGGGCGGGGATTCAAATACTTCCTGATTTGAGCTTGGAGACTGCTGGTGCATAGACTCCCAACAGGAAAGTGTGGGTCCAGCGAGCAACGAACCTCAGCTAAAACTCCCATGCACAAACAACCTTAAGGTTCCCTGAAGTAAAGGATGAAGAATTAGACAACCTCCAGGAAGCCAGTGTAAGGATTTAAAGAGAGGTCAGAACCAGTGACAGAAAGCTGGACAGAGGATGGGGGAATGAATTGGGGCAATGGAAGAATGAAGAAGAGGGGACTGAAACCTAGGATATAAAGTGAGTCAAGCAGGAGTCATGGATCGTCTGTATCAAGGGTGGGAGAGGGCAAGGAAGATAAGGACTAAGAAGAGGTCTTTTGGGATGTGAGGAGGCCAGCCGTCACTTGGGTGAGGGCAATCTCAGAGCTATGGTACACGTACATGGTTAACCTTGGTGGTTACATTTTCATTTATATTTCCCCATACTGTAAGACACTCTGAACTACCTTTAAAAATCCCATCCAGGTATACAGTATAAAGAAGTATATGTCTGAACCTCTAAGGGGGATTGTAATGGCCCACTTCTTGTCACTGTCAAAAATCTTTCCTTTGCCTTTCTCTGTTTCCTTAACCACTCAGGCATGTTATAGATTGATCTGTTACAAATAAAACAAAACAAAACACATCTGTCTTTTAAGAGTCCTCAAGAAACAGCCTATAAAAGCTAATTTGCAAGGATTTGTGCCTTTTGAGTCCAGGAATGAACGGACAAGAACACTACAACAGAGACAGCATCTTCATCATTGTGTCTGTTGCTCACACGATAGTAGAAGCAGCAAAGAGTGTAACAATTACCATGTAAGAAAAAAGATCACTGAAGAAGAAGAAGAGTTGGTTTTTATATGCTCTACCACTTAAGGGAGACTCAAACCAGCTTACAATCACCTTCCCTTCCCCTCCCTACAACAGACACCCTTTGAGGTAGGTGGGGCTGAGAGACCTCTAACAGAGCTGTAACTAGCCCAAGGTTACCCAGCTGGCTTCGTGTGTAGGAGTGGGGAAACAAATCCAGTTCACCAGATTAGCCTCCACCGCTCATATGGAGGAGCGGGGAATCAAACCTGATTCTCCAGATCAGAGTCCACCGCTCCAAACCACCGCTCTTAACCACTACACCACAGTAGACATTATGTTTGCTAACCTGAATGATGATCAGTGTCAGGATGATCAGCCCACAACAAACTGCTTAGGACCAAGCCATGGCTATACCTCTAGGCTAAGGAATGAAACAGCCAGTATGACCGAGGGAGTGGGAACCTCTCTTTTAGGTTCAAATATGGTGGCCAGTTAGCACGTCCATATGAAAAAGGCATTAATTAATTTGACTTCTTCACAATGGAGTTTTGCCATGTGATTAGCTCATATCTATATATCAGTAGCATGTAATGCTGCTATATACCCACTACAGTCTGTTCAGTGTTTTAAAAAGGAACACACAAGCTAGTTAAGGTTATACACGTTGGTGATTGCTTTTTCCATGTCCCACTTGACAGAGTCCTGCATTTTCCAAATGGCAATGGAGAGAGCAGTCAATGAAGTGATTTTGGTGGCAGCTGTCTCACTTTTAAAAAATCCTTCTTTTGAAGGTATTACAAAGTGTGGTTCCAGAAGTACGTGGCCATTTATGCTTGGTAATTAGCAGCACGTTCCAGGCTGAATTGCCCCGCATATTTTTTTAAAAGTTTTTCACGCTGAACCGTCATTCAGGAAGTGACTTCGAAGTCGGCGCATACCGACTTCGCATTTCTTAAGAGCCCCTTTAACGTGACCTTTTGTGTTTGCTCCACCCCCACATCGAAGAATCCCCTGAAGGAACCATGCAAAATGACAGCCGCGGTTGACTAATGGAAGGAACAAAGGAGCAGGTGAGTGGAGGGTGTGTGTGGAATTTCTCCTTTTATGTCGGGACTGTGCGTAGGCATTTTAAAGGTTTCATTTTGAAAAAGAGTTTTGAGCGAGCTTCAAAATTGACCCTGCATAAATGGCCCTAGTGTCCATAAGCAATGAAGGTAGAAATCAGATCCAGCAACCTGTCAGCAGAAGGTACTGACTGTTGTCACTCTTTCCTGCAGTCCCCTCTTAACAGGAGTGCTTTTTTACCCTTGGAAAGTTTATTCCTTGGATTGTGGGACTCATGTCGGTTTTCAAAGCAAGTGATTAATCAGAGGTTTAATTAAAAATAATTAATTAATTGAAAATACCAAGACCACGGTTACACAGCCCGGATAACCTACAAGAACTAATCAGAGGTGGTTTGCCATTGTCTTCCTCTGCAGAGTCTTCCTTGGTGGTCTCCCTTTCAAATACCGACCCTGCGTAGCTTCTGAGATCTGATGAGATCAGGCTATACCATGCTAACTTCCCTTCCTGATTATCCATGAGCAAATATTAGAAGTACATATCTTTAACATGTGAACATGTCTTCCTCTCCAGTGTGTAAAGGGTTACAGATATCTCACAAACTGTGTGATATTGTGGGTGCATAACAGCCTGTAGTATTCCTAGGGACTGCCGCTACTTTTTGCTGCTCTGAAAAGAAATACCATTTACAAGTCCTATCGTTGTGCAGCTAGATTAAATCAGTCTCAGCCCATTACTTTAAATAATCAATACCCATAAGTACCGGGCTGCCTTCTCTCACTCCATCATGAAAGCTGGAAAGCTAAAGGAGGAGACGTGTAATTATAGACACTTTCAAGGTTCATTTTTAGGAAAATTAAACATCTAACATTATGACACTTGACAGGCTGCTTTTTTTTCAACAGCACCAGTACATCCTACACAAATGGAGACTGAGCCAGAGACCTGAGGCAGACAAAAAAAAAAAAGCATTTTTTTGAATTCACGTTGCCAATAAACCTAACTGTGCAGTGTACGCACTACTGAAGACATTAATTTTAACAGATCAGGACTGTATCCAGAGAGCCTGACTAGACATTAGACTTCTACATGGGGAATATTTACCATATGTTTTTGTTCCTCCTGTCCACATTGTTTTGAGAGCTTGCGCTGGGGAGTCATCAAAATTACCCACTGAAGAATAGCTGGTCCAAACTTCTCTGAGGTATGGTCAGCAACAAATAAGATAACCCCGGTGCTGAAACAATCTTGTTATATGGACATTTTGGAGAGAGGTTTTAAAAGACAGAGGAGGCTGAAGACGCAATTTCTTACTACAAAATATTTACCAGCTCTATGCTGGCACCAGGCCTTTTTCTTGCTTTACTCATGATGGCTATCTGTCAAAGTCCAATTTAGTAGTAAGCAAAATATAATTAGAAAGAAACAAGACATGCTAAATTATTATTCTCTGTAAAGAAAAGCAGTGTAGCTTCTCTGTGAAGAGAGCCAGTGGGGTGTAGTGGTTAAGACTGGTGGTTGGAGCAGTGGAGTCTAATCTGGAGAACCGGATGCTGCAAGAATTGTAATAGCTAAAGTTTGGAAGCAAGTGAATAAACCTTCAATTTGTGACTGGAGAGAGAAATTATGGATATATATGAGGATGGCCAAATTAACCGAATTCCTACACTGAAAAGATATGGAAGAATTTTAAAAAAAACATGGGCAAAGGCCATCACATATTGGGATAAACTGGCAAAAATGGATTTTACTACTTTAATTAGTGAGTTATAGAAACTAGTCCTAAGATTTTTATATTTTATTGTTGATAAATATTTTTAAAACTGTTAGGACACTTCTTCGGAAGTCGGGTGATGGGTCACATTTTTACGGTGGGTGGAGGGTCGAAGGGGTATCTTTTTGGTCTTAAAAACTTGGTAATTATGAATGTATTAATAAGTATTAAATACTCTTTTGTATTATCTTTTGTTATATTTTTTGTATTAATATTATATTTGTTTGTTTTTTTGTTTAATGTTTTATGTTATAAATATTAATAAAAAATCATTAAAAAAGACTGGTGGTTGGAGCAGTGGACTGTAATCTGGAGAACCGGGTTTGATTCCCCACTCCTCCACATGAGCGGCAGACACTAATCTGGTGAACCAGGCCCGTGAACGCACTAGCCACTTACCTGTTCCCACCGCGCCTCCTTTCTCTGCTGCATTTGATGATCCCCAGACCGGCACGCTCCCACACATGCCCAGTCGGCGCTCCAAGCAAGGACGGCGAGGTGGGGGGAGTGCGGGGATTGGCTGGTAGCAGAAGGTGGGCTGGCAGCAGGAAGTGGATTTAATACTCATTGCATGTTCCCACTTTAAGGCTCCGGAGGTGGAAGACGTTTTATTTTTTTAATTCGACGAATAAGCGGATGTGCTTAACGCGGCGAAATTGCGCTCTGGAGACATCCTCGGAATCCTTCGGGTGAGTTGCAGTGGGAACATGCAAGGAAAGCCCGCGGAAGCCGGCGCCGCAAATGGTAAGTGCGGACATGGCCAGGTTGGTTTCCCCACTCCTACACAGGGTGACCTTGTGCTATTCACACTCTCTCAGTCCCACCTACCTCACAGGGAGTCTGTTGTGGGGAGGGGAAGGTAAGGTGATTGTAAGCCGGTGGTCAAGAAAGTTGGCATATAAAAACCAACTCTTCTTCTTCTACTACTGTAGTGCTTAGACTGGGGGAATCCAACTTTAAATTCCTGTTCAACTACGAAACTCATCTCAAGTCAACCTAGCTTCACAGGATTGTTGTGAAGATCAAATAGGGAAGTGGAAGAAGAATGGGATAAAATGGTAACAAATATGTATGCCTGGATTTATTCATATTTTAGTGGTTTCTTGAGGTAGGGGTGTGCACCAATTTCCCCCAGTATTTTTTGGATTTGGGTTTAATAGACTCAAACTTTGGGGGGAAATCCGAAAAAACTAAATCCCCACACCAATATGGGGTTTTTTCAGGCTTTTTTTTTTTTGAACATCTGAAAATTTTGGGGTCTATTAAACCCTATGGAAAAGTTTTGTGGGGCTTTGGGGGGCAGTTTTTTTTAAAGATAGAGCCACCAGATTTGCAGTGTAGCTTCAGGTGCCTTTCATTATAAGAACCATCAAGTTTGGTAAATATTGGGTGAGGGCGTCCAATTTTATGGGCCCCCAAAGAGGGTGCCCCCATCCATTCTCCATTGTTTCCAATAGAGAAAAATGGGGCCCTATATAATTGGAACCTCTGACTCGATCATCACCAAATGTGGGGGGTTCTTGTAAGGAGAGTAACCAGCAGCTAAGTTGCAAATTTGGTGCCTCTACCTCAAAACCTGTCCCCCCAAGAGCCATGCAAACTCTTCTTGCCATGCAAACTCTTCTTCTCCTCCTCCTCCTCCTCCTCCTCCTCCTCTGTTCTACTGAGTTTGGTGGGATTTACATCCGAGGACATGCATTCAGAATTCCAGCTCAAAACTGTTACCTATTATGGAACTTTGGCTATAAGTCTTGCTTTCCATTTCATCCCACCTGTGATCCCTAATCACCTTATTGGAGATCACTAGATTGTGTTTTTATAGAAAGTTATAGAAATTCTTCCTGTGCAGAAACTAACAGATGAAGAACACTTTATTATCACCAGTGGGGCAATTTGCCTCTAGAATCGGCACATAACTACATTTAAATCTGTTCTGCCTCTCTGACTTCAGAATCATTGTGCAGAATAGAAATGATGGCAGCCCATAACATTCTTTCATGTAAGAAAAAATAGTCTTGGATCATGATTAATGTACCGATTCACCATATTAGGATGGAATCTTGGGAAGAACAGCAATACCAGATTGCAAAGTTATTCTTAAGGGGAGTTAATAGCAACTAACACATTCTGTTGATTTCAGTGAAAGTTAAGCACAACTAATTTCCCCCAGACTGGGGTCTGGATCGTTCTGTGAATGCAGATCGTTGAAAGAATCACACTTTTGTTATCACTGTTACAAAGTCTTTCAAGAATTGGTCAGCAGTAGCAAAATGCTGATCTGAATAGAAATCCGTGACTTAAGGAAGTGGTAAAGCACTTTGACACCAAGCAAAGGGTGGATTAAAAAATTAAGGCAGGGGCATGATTGCAGCTCAAACAAATTCTGCATGGCCGTGTCCCCATGCACTTGAAAAAAGTATGATATCAGCTTCGCCAATGGAGTGCTCCACCATGTCACCCAAGGACAAATATTACCACAGCTACATGAGCCCCCAAGTATGAAGAATTAATATTTGGTAGCAATTGCATTGGTTTTTTTAAATATATATTTTATTGGGTTTTTGGGTAATACATAGAAAGAAGGGGAAAGGGGGATAAGGAATAATCATCTGAACATGTTTTATTGGGTTAGCGTCCAGGACAGGTCTTCTCTGTTCTTGCTTTTTTCTTAACAATCAAATTTCTATTCTAATCTAGTTTCTTTATTATTTCTTCTTTATAGTCATTATATAATTCACGAAGATCAAACAATTATTCTAACATTTCTCACTTTTAACTATTCAGATTCTTGTCTTAAATCGCAATCATTTACACTTTGTTTCTATCTTAAATTCACGGTATATCTTTCATGGAACTATTTCCATTTCTGTCCGTGTTCTTCCTGTGATTTCTTCTTCATCCAGTTAGAGAGTCTGGCCATGTCTGCATAGTCATACATTTTTGTAATCCACTCATTTAAGGATGGTATTTTTTTGTCCTTCCAGTATCTAGCATAGAGTGTTCTTGCTGCAGTCATCCCATATAGAAAGAGTTCTTTATCCGAAGATTTTAGTTGTGGAGGGGCCATTCCTAGAAAGAAATATTTAGGTTGTAAATCAAAGTTCAGTTGGAGAATCACTTGTAATTCTCCATGTATTTCTTACATTGTTATGGTAACACTGGTAGGAGAATGCAGTAGACAGAAGTTGAAATTGGAGTGTTAGGCTGTGGCTGCTCATTTTTTGGGTCCTGGTATGTCTCTAGTTGAAAATGCCATGGAAGAAGACTAACTGCCTATTCCTCACCTTTCAGCGGCTGGGGACAGCGTGGCTGAGGCGCCGCCACAGCACCTCCTAAGCCATTTCACAGCCACCGAAAGGTAAAAAGAAGCCTTAAAAAAAAAAAATGGGGCTTTTTGCTCCATTGAGAACAGCAATGCTGCACCTGCTAAAAAGCAGTCACAATGACGCCGTTCTCAATGCCAGCGTACTGAGCCAAATGGGGACAGGAAGCTGCCTACAGACAGCTCCACCCCCCAGCACACCCTGGAAATGCCCCCGGGATGCTAGCCCGTCCCCCGGAATGTGTGTGAGGGGCTTTGTGCCGGTGGGATGCCGGCAGAAGGCCCACCCGGCATCTCTGGGTGGCACTGCTGCAGCAGCGCCAGGAGACTGGCGTCCGGGCCTCCCCACCAGTGTTAGGGCCACTCATGGTGGCGTAAGTAGCCCGGGCGCCAGTGTCGGGGGCCTCAACGCCAGTGCAGCCCCTTCCTAGCCTCCTGAGGACTTTTGTCCTTGGAAGTCAGGAATGGGCTGTAAGCAGTGCTAGGCTTGCCTCTTTTCCAGCTCTACATCTTTACATTTTCTGACTTGATCTCATGCTTATCATGCATCACCCTCATTTCGATGCATTTGGTTGCATACCAGGAAGCAACCCTCCTTATTTACTTGCAATCCCCCCCCCCATTACAATTCTACCTTACACTATCTCTGAAGTGGTCACAGAAACTTATCTACGTTTTTCAAGTAGTCTCCCATCCAAGCTTATACCCCATTCCATGGTCAGGGCTATACAACATTTATGGTATAGTAGTAGACATGAGACCCTGACCTTTCCACTAGAAGAAGCTGATAGTTACCCTGAAATACTACAGCTTTGCTAAGGTGAAAACTGGATGTGGTGCTTCAGTATTTCTTCTTTTTTCCAAGCTAAATTCATATTTAACCTTTTCTGTGAACCATACATATTCCTCCCATCCCTGGTTGAGAAGCCAGAGTAATATATCTCAGGGCAGCAAGTGACTCCTTCCAAGAATGTATGATTTGTCCAGTAAAATAGAAGTGATTATGTACTTCTCTGAACACTCCCTGAAAACTTTTGTTTGTCACAGATTGCCTGAGCATTATTAGTGAAGGACTGTATAGAAAAGGACATATACCCGTTAGAAGAAGAAGAGTTGGTTTTTATATGCTGACTTTCTCTACCACTTAAGGAAGAATCAAACCGGCTTACAATCACCTTCCCTTGCCCTCCCCTCAACAGATACCCTGTGAGGTAGGTGGGGCTGAGGGAGTGTGACTAGCCCAAGGTCACCCAGCTGGCTTCACATGTAGGAGTGGGGAAACAAATCCATTTCACCAGATTAGCCTCCGCTGCTCCTGTGGAGGAGTGGGGAATCAAACCTGGTTCTCCAGATCAGAGTTCACCACTCGAAACCACCGCTCCTAACCACTACAATACGCTGGCTCCCCAGTTAAGCAGATAAGCATCTCTTTAAAAAAGGAAAGAAGTAACCCTTTACCATATATGACAAAAATTAGACCTCATGCTTCTATCATCACTCTGTTATGCAGAAAAAAAGTCCATATAGTTGACTACAAATGGACATGATTCACTCTATTCCAAACTCACACACAGTGAATTAACCCCCAATAGTCAATTTCACTCAGAAGACTTTTAAAATTAATAGACAAAGTAAAATGATTAGACAAAGATAATTTCCTATGATTGCTCGGGTGCCGCATTGTATCTTTACATATAACAGGTGCCGGGGCAAGCTTACAGGGAATGGCTATCTCCAGCAAGTCTTGCTTGCAGCTTCCCAGGGGCTTCTGGCTGGACTCTCCTGACAAGAAAGATCTTGCAACATAATTCTTACATGCTTAATTGGCAAAGTCATTGAAGAAATGAAGAACAGGAACAAAGCTTTCTGTGAGGCTTTCCTTTCCAAATAATTTTGGGATTCCTTCCAGTTTTTCATGACTGCAGGTGTTCAGCATACCTTTCGTTTAGACAAGAGTGCAACAGACGGAGGCATTTGTCTCCAGCAATGAATAAAATACCATTGACAGCAGGTAATATATCATAATAGGAAGCTGGAGAGAAGAGGATATTAATGAGATCTCTGAATCCTCCTGGGATCGACTTTGCATTCATTCCTTGATTTAATCAAATCAAAACCCTCTGTACAATGAAGTCTGTTTCAAATTCTTTTCTGAGACTTTGCAACTGCAAAGAACGCCTTCCTATGTGCTCTTACTAACTTGTCTTATTTACTGAAAAATGTACCGTTCTCCAATTTGCAACTGAAATTCTTTTTTTAATATTGCTAATTTTTTGACAAACGCAGTGCTGTTTTCTCCAAGCGACAACTGGGAAGGTAGAAGAAGGTTGCTTGCTCACTGGTTGAACTGGAAACAGGTTGTTTCGAATAGGTGCTTTCAAGCTGCGGAATGGACCCTTGGCCAGCGACGATGTTCAGCTCCCATTTGAAGTTCACAGGAAAGATGGGCTCCCCACCCCTCTCTTTTTTGACATTTAAAATGGATTGCATATTCTATTGTATTCTGGCCATATATTTTTAAAATGCATTCTTCCACTGTCTTTGTAACCTACGTGGTAGTCTGTGAGCTAGGTTTGTGCTTGTGTGGCCAATTAACTGACAAGAATGAGTCCTTGTTAGTTGTTCTTTACTTCAGAGCTTTCCTCTGTAAAAAGCTAACTTAATTTGCCTTCCTTCAGACACTCACACCAAGTTTCTGTTTGTGATCTGTAAGAGTATTTTTCTATTCTCTACTGCATTGTGGATTGCTCCATAGCAGAGACAACTAATTTTATTTCTCTTAATAAGCATTACAGTGTCAGCAAAGTGTAATTTCAGTAATGGAATTCTGCTTTCTCTCTTACATATGATCCTTCAGTGATATCAACCAGCGACTTTTATTTACACACACCTCAAGCTAGTTAGGACTTCATTTCCCTTTTTCCAACAGAACCATGCAATTGAAACATACTTTATTCTGCTTTGGCTGATGAGCTGTCATTCTTCAGCAACATTTCCTTGGTGAAAAAAAAGAAAGAAATGTCCCTATCCCCAGCCACCCACAAAAAAGCAGGTTTCAGAGCAAGTCAAAAGGTCTTTGCAACAGGTGTAACTTCTTCTGATTATAAGTTAACCAGGTAATATTTTAAGCCCCCCCATTGAAAATAAAGGTTATTCAACATGCTACCCACAAGAAAGAGCCAAAAAGCAGCTGGAAATTGAACTGGGATGATTTTTGTAAAAAAGGAGACGACTGGTATGAAAATATTTGTTCCAGTGGGATGACTGCAACAGCACCCACGGGCACCAAATCAGAGGGGAGTAAATAGAAACTGCGTAACAGGAAGGGAAAGTGTAGTTAGAGAATAACATCTGTATATTTTAGGAAAGGGGAGGTAATGAGCTATAAAGTTTAGACACAGAAAAGTTTGTTTTTTAAACCTACACATTTTAATGGATTCAGAATTAGATAACTCAAAACAGACCAAAACAAGAAGCACAAAACAAATTTCATACTAAACTGAAGAATAATCTAAATTCAGATTTTGGGGGAAAGATCACAAGGGAAGTAAACATCATAAACAGACCCCCCCCCCAGAACAACAATTTACAGGTTTGTGTATACATAATAACAAAGGGGAAAAAATCAACTACAATACAATGAAAACAAATAGATAGCTCCAAGGATAGAACGATATGCTTTAAACAGGGCTTAATCTCATCTAAACTTCATCCCCAACCTGTTTTGAATACCATGAGTCAAACCTGGAAAATGTGAAGTGATAATATTCAGTAAGAACCTGGGTACAGGAGAAAGCATTTTATTTAAATGCAAAGAGGTGGTCCCAGACTTATCCAGGGCAGTTTTTGCAGCCACAGGGCCAGGAGCAAGTGAAGGGGAAGGTTTGGCTCTGGCAATTTGCTCTGGGTGCAGCCTGAGCCAGCCAATCAGGCACCCAGGCCAGCCAGGAAGGGGCACAGCTTCCAGGTGTACCTGGAAGCCAGAGTTTTATCTCTGTTCAGTCCCTCCTGTATTTAGGGAGCCATAACCAGGGTCGCTGAATCAGTTGGCTCCATCTTCAGTCAAGTGAAGATCATCGCAGGGAAGAGGACCAGCGCAGGGAGAAGAACACAAGACAGGAAGGAGGCGGGGGTTACCATCTGTATAGGACAAGGCAGAAAGTGAGCAACACTGCTGGGCAGCTCATGGTTAGCAGGTGGTTTTGTCATACAGCATCCAGACATTTCCTTCAGAATGGGGCCCATTTTTCAGGCTGATGGCATACACCTCTCTGAATAGGGCCAGGACATTTGGCTTCACAGCATCCAAGTGGGCCTGCTTTCTTGGAAGTGATCATAGGATCTTATGCAATAGCGCGAGCAGGGTTTAGGAGCCTTCGCCAGGGACTCAAGCTCCTAGGTTTTCCCCTGCTACGATCTTAGCTACTCACATACATTACAATGTGGGAGCTGGGCAGTCACCCATCTCTTGTGGGGGTTTGGATACTGGACCAGATTCTATGTGGGGGGGAGGCTGAGCCTGTGTGCCTGCCTCCCCTGGTATGGGGACCCCCATAAGGGGTCTTGGGGAGGGCTGTTCAGCAATATGCCCAGATTGGGGGTGTTGCCCAACTCTAACTCTCATGGCAAGGGATCATGCAGGGCTTGCTATCCCACGGTGCTACCCCAGCAGGTGGGCTGAGTAGTGCCCTTTGCTGGCAGGTGGGTTGCCCGATGCTGGATCCATGCCTTATGCTGTGCCAATGCACCTTGTGGTCATGTTCAATAAAAGCTGTGGCCTGTTTTTTCCCCTCCAACTGATGGATCTGCCTCATTTATCCCCCATCACCCTTGCTCCCTCCCCTGCTCCTAGGACTGCAGTTAGAAGGAGGGGTTCCAGGTCAGCCTGTAGAAGGCTTGAGGTCTGGTTCCCTTCTTTAAACAATTATGGTCTGGTGGGAATTACTCCCACACCAAACGTAATGGTCAAGTTCTTTTCAGGAGGGCAGTGAAGCAGGACTTTCCATCAATAAGATTGAAAGCCGGCATTGTGTGGTGATTAGAGGGTGGAATCATGCCTAAAGAGCTCTTCACAAACCTAACTTTTAAGAAAACATCAGACATCAAATTTCTCTTTCCAAAATTCTATACTAACAAATCTGGAAGAACCGCCACAGAACGCTTATAGTGACAGCTACAAAATGAGACCTTTAACCCCTTGCTTAGAAGCACAAAAAAATGTTTAAAATTTTTAAGGGGACCCAATCCAAGTTAATATTGACTCTTCACTTAAGGTTTACATCACATTTACCCCCAAAAAACATGAACTATAGATATGGTGCATTGCCATATTCGTAGGAGTTACTTTGATGTGCAGCATTATTTCAACCTGATCTATGTATGTTTACTCAGAAGAGAGCTGGTGTGGTGGTAAGAAAGTTGGATT
The DNA here is from genome assembly GCF_029931775.1 of Euleptes europaea. Taxonomy (NCBI): domain Eukaryota; kingdom Metazoa; phylum Chordata; class Lepidosauria; order Squamata; family Sphaerodactylidae; genus Euleptes; species Euleptes europaea. Next base: position 20,637,224 of record NC_079326.1, read on the forward strand.
AGGGCAGGGGTGGGGGACATCAGGCCCGGGGGCCATATAAGGGCTGAGAAATCATTTGGTCTGGCCCTTCGTGGGTCCTGGCAGTTCTCTAACTCAGAAGAATCTAAGACTGGCGATCCGCCCCCTCCCACGGAAAGGAATAGCCTCTATTCAAGGCGGATGTGAGTTTGTTTTGCCGAGAAAAGGAACCTTTTTTCCCCCTTGAAGAAGAGCCGTTAGCTATGGAGCTGCTAGGACCACCCAAGAAACCCTTTCCCACCCAGGCCATGGAGAAACATATTCCCTCTGTACTACAAGAGGGCTAGGGACGGAAGTGGTGACAATGGAGGGGTTAAAGGGGGCAGGGCTAGAATTCGTGGGGGCACGTTCTTAGCCAGTGAGTACTCATTTCATCCCTGCAGGCAGAGGTAGCAGGAGCCAGCTGTAGAATCCAGCCCCAACCATGCGGAGCAGGAGCAACTCCAGCATGCGGCTGGACGGCTACGCCCGGCTGGTGCAACAGACCATCCTGTGCCACCAGGTGGGCGAGTGCACCACTGGTTGGATGCCTGCCTGCTTGCACAGGAGGGGGGTCTTCTGGGCAGCTGCCTGCTTGGGGCTTGGTCAGTACCCCCTCTCTTTTCTCGTTCTTTCTCCTCTGAGTCCTGCAAAAGATGTGTAGGGCGGGAAAGTGCCAGATCGGGACGTTACTGGACCGGGCTTCTTCGCCTACAAGCCCCGAGTGGCTTGTCACTCACTCCGTCTTGTGTTTGCTGCCCTGCCTGAATGTTTTGGGTCCAGCTGGGGACTGCAGAGCTCAAAAGCGAGTCGCTCTACGTTGCAGACACTCAGAGTCGTCTCTGGTCGTGCCTCTTGGCTAAATGTTTGACCAAACATAGCAGGCTAATTTTTCAGTTGATAATTTTGCATGGCCCGCGAATGATGTTATAAATATCCAAATGCCCTTGGCAGAAAAAAGGTTCCCCACCCCTGGATTAGGGATTCTGGGTTCAAATCCCCACTCAACCATGAAGCTCCCTGGGTGACCGCGGGCCTGTCATTATCTTTCAGCTTAGCCCTACATGACAGTATTGTGCGTATAAAATGGAGAAGGGTGAGAACTGAATATGCCTTCCTGGGAGGAAATGAGAGTGGAATATAAAAATATCAAGCCAAGATAGATAGGACGTAAGCCTTGCTGAATTTAATGGCACTTTCTTCTGCGTATCTGCAAGTACCTTACATCCTCAGCATCATCCTCTCAGCAAAAAGGGAAAAAGAAAACCCATAACGTGTAGAGTCTGCCTATCTACTTTCCTAGCTCTATGGCTGATTTACCTTCCACTTTCCATGAATATCTTTGTGAGAGCAAAGATGGTTTTCCTTTTGAATCTTTTACAGGGAGAAAAAGCCATTCTTAGGCCTCTCTGACAGGATGTTGCCAATGTAGTTGCCTCTATATATGTTTGGGAACAATGAGGGCTCTTCAGGGAGTTCCAGTTATACGGGATTCATAGGACACAGCAAGTGGAGGCTCGAAATTAAGGTGTGAAATGTTCCTAGATGTTATAGAATGTTTGATTCTTCCCAGCTCATTCCCACAATTGTTCCATTCGTCCACACATTCTCTCCCTTATATAGCTGAAAATTAGCTGCAATTCTTGTAGGCTTGCTCATCCCGCCAATACCTCACATGGAATCAAAGGTTTATCTCAGACATCATGGGAAACCATGGGTTATTGTAATTACAGGTAGTTTGTGAAACCAGGATTCAACTCATATAGACTATCATTCAAATCCTGGTGTACCTTGACAATGCTGATTTCATGGCCTTTTCTCCATACCGCGGGAAGGCATTACCAGGGAACAAGCCACAGTTTGTCCCCAAAGAATTATGATGAATCTCATTAAAAGAAAACACAAATATAGATGATTTTGTTTCACATACCATTCAAATTGAATAGGAAGCAAAAGATGCAGACAGCAAGGAAAATTTTGTAATGAAATAATGACGACTTGGGAATAATTGGCGTATTTAATAAGGAATAAATAGCTGTTAAAAAAAGAGACAAAAGAATCAAGCAGCAATTCAAGGCCTGCCCAAGGAGTACTTGAACAGGATGAGATAGTTCAGGCAGTTTTGTAGAGGAGGAGATGGTGCTTGAAAGAAGTAATGATACATGGAAAGGTGCCCGCCTACACTGGCATAGAAGTAGGATGAAATGAGAAACAGAAAGTTTATGGGGGAAACTCCTTAGAAGCTTTTGTGGGCCTCCGGGGCAAGGAAGAGTTAGGAGACTTTCATAAGAGATGGCCAAGAACACTGATTAAACACCTTTTCGCAGGGACAGGAATTTTAAATAATAATCAAGAAATTACTGAGCTGTACAGGTATTCCAGGAATCCTGTATAAAAAGCTTGTCCTCACACCTTGAAGTCACTGTTGACCAGATATACTGGTCAAGATCATTGGGTCGAATGTGTAGTTTCATTTAAGTAAGTAAGTGAGCCGGCATGGCGTAGTGGTTAAGAGCGTTGGACTCTAATCTTGAGAACCGGGTTTGATTCCCCATTCCTCCACTTGAAGCCTGCTGAGTGACCTTGGGCTAGTCATGGTTCTCTCCAAACTCTCTTAGCCCCATCTACCTCACAAGGTGTCTGTTGTGGGGAGAGGAAGGCAATTGTAAGCTGCTTCGAGGCTCCTTAAAATGTATAAAAACCAACTCTTCTTTTTCTAAGCTACTGTCAAATGTGGAAAGGAATTACACAAAATCGCACAAGGTTTGGAAGTAACACATTACAAACAAAGGATGGAACACTGTGGCTGAATGACCCAATAATGGAACACTGTGGCTGAATGACCCAATAATAGACTGTGACAAGTGGGGAATTTGTGAGGATTTGTTGGGGGAAGCCTCTCCCTTACTGCTGATCATCCTCTCCAATCTGTCTCCATTTCCCCTCCTTCCCTCTGCATCACCCCCCTCCACACAGTTTTGCACCTTTTCCTGGTTCCTTCCTTCCCTCCCTCCCTACCACCTACCTGTCTCATTCCATCTGTCATTTCTCTTTCTTTCCTTCTTTCCTTCCTTCCTTTCTTCCCCCTTGCAGCTTTTCTGTTTTTCCTGCTTTCTTGCCTTCCCCCAGTCCCCATTCCCCCCATTGCTTCATTTTTCTTTCAATCCACATTCCCTTCTTTCCCTGTAATTTTGCCTGCCTTCTTTCCCCAATTCATCTCCAGGGTTGAAATGAAGCTGCATTGGCCATTTTGCATTATCAGAGTTGCCTAGGCCATGGGTCGCAAAAGTGCGGCTCCCGAGCCGCATGCGGCTCTTTGAGCCCTTGAGTGCGGCTGTTTCCATGTGCGGGCCTGGTTGAGTAGCGAAAGGGGCGGGGGGCGGGAGAGAGTCTGTGCAGGAAGCACTTGGGTTACGTAGGAGCGACCATGTGCCGTTGCTGCTGCTGGCGGGCCTGCTGTGGGGAGAGAGTCTGCGCAGGAGGAGCTTGAATTACAAAGGAGCGACCACGTGCTGCTGCTGCTGGCTGGCCTGCTGTGGGGATTGGGGGTTTCTTAAGCAGCGGAGGAAGCGGCCGCCGTTTCGATATCTGCACGGTAAGCCCGCCTGCTGCCTCCTGGCTTCTACTGTCAGCTCCTCGAGTCCCTCTTCAGAAAGGCTCAAGAGAAATTCTCATTGCTTTGGGTGTGCTTCGCCCGGACGAGGAATCCCTGCGCGGCGCCTTTCTCGCTTCAGGCCGCCAGCAGCCCGGAGGGGAGGGGGAGGCAGAGAGCGAGCTGCCCCGGTGGCCGCCACCTCCCCTTTCCTTTCCACGCGGGCCTCTCTTTCAGTACGGCTGCTCTCGCCCCCAGGGCTGCAGAGCGGGCCCAAGGCCATGCTCAGGCCGCCCCTGGGAGGGGGAGGGGGCTGGCGCCGTGGCCTTGAGGGAGGGAGGGGCAGTTGGGGGACTCTCCTTTCTCCCCCCCGTGGAAGCCGCCTGGGCGCACGGCCCTGCCTGCCTGCCTGCCCCCCCAGCTGAGGGGGGGCTCCTCCAGCCAAGCCACCTTGCTCGGGCGCCTGCCTGCCTGCCCTGAATCTGGAGCCCGTTGGTCCCAGAATGGTGGGGGGGTGAGCACCTGCCCCTCCCTCTGGCCAGGAGGGAACTGGCATGTCCGTGGCGGGGGGAAGGATGGATGGACTGTGCATCTCCACCTTGTTTGTTTGCATGGAACACACACAGACCGGGGACCTGCTGGCCTCTTCCTTTGTGCCTGGGATCCCTGGACATCTGGACCCTCACTGGGTGATGGTGGGGGGGGGAGGAAACAGTGGGCCTTTTTGTCTGGCAATTGTTAGCCCTCCCCTGGCCTATTACTACAGGTTTCCCCTCTTCCTGCTACTTTGTGCCTCTTTCAAAAGGAATGGGGGGGTTACACTCTCCCCACAGCCATTCACCACCCCACTGTGCAGTAGGTGCTCTACTGGTTTCCACTTCTGCTAAACTTTAATTAACGTTTATTAAGTTAATAAACAGTGTACCTACCTATATAGTTTGAGTTTAAAAAATTTGGCTCTCAAAAGAAATCTCAATCGTTGTACTGTTGATATTTGGCTCTCTTGACTAATGAGTTTGGCGACCCCTGGCCTAGGCAATCCAAAATAGGTGCTGAGATCTCATGAAGAAATCCAGGGAGAATTCAGCATTTTAAAACTTTGTACAATTTTCTCTTCCCCACCATTGTTTTACAATGTAACAGTTTCCTACAAACCTGGGGGCTCCCACAAATTTGTAGAAAAATCTCCCTCCTCTGTACCTGGCCCTAATCTGTGGATTTAACAATCTGCACCTACAACCATATTCAGAATTAAATGTAATGGCTGTGATTAAGCTGTACTGGTGGCATTTACTTCCATGGACAGGGTGACAAATTCTATATTACTAAGGCAGCCATCTTCAATGCCATAGTGTCCAATTGCCAAAGTGGCCATTTTCTCCAGGTGGACTGATCTCTATTGGCTGGAGATCAGTTGTAATAGCAGGAGATCTCCAGCAAGGTTTTGCTCCCTCTCCCATATGCTCCTTTTACTGTTGAACTAGGACAAAGATAATACTTTATATGAGAACAGGGCAGATATGTGAAATGTAGCACATCTGCCATGGTAACATCTAGGCTGGCCTTAAGTAGTTAAGAAAATTGAATAGGATAGACATTCTTGTGTGTGTGTGTGAAGTGCCTTCAAGTCGCAGCCGACTTATGGTGACCCCTTTTTGGGGTTTTCATGGCAAGAGACTAACAGAGGTGGTTTGCCAGTGCCTTCCTCTGCACAGCAACCCTGGACTTCCTTGGTGGTCTCCCATCCAAATACTAACCAGGGCTGACCCTGCTTAGACATTCTTACCAGGCTAAATATAAACTAAAAGATTTGTCAGAGGCTTTGATAATGGGACTACTTTTCATTACCTGAAATGGCTTTGTTTGTTTCAACTCCAAGCAACTGCTTTTCTTACCAGACTGTGAATTACTTTGCCTTTCAGATCAGCACCTGCTGAAAATGAACGCTACAGATAATGTTCACATATTCATAAAAGTGAGTTGTTCTTTTTCAAATTGCTACCCTTTCCCCAAACATTGTCTGTGGTAACATCATATTGTGTGATACTACAAGCTGTAGATGTTCCTACTTTCTAAATGTGGCAATAGTTTGCACTCTATGATCGTTCTTTTACTAGGGATTATCAAAAGAACTTCTGTGGTCTGAAAAGCAAGGAAGTTTATCTATGTGAAGGTTAAATTAGATGAGAACCAGGAGATCCACAATCAGTCCTCCAGTGTGATTTTTAGTACAAAGTAGCAATCATATTGACTCCTGATTTGAACTGAAGAAACAACATGGGGTGGATTATTCATTCATATCCTGCTTTTATCCCAGTGAGACCCAAAGTGGTTTATAATTCAAAAATACAACAGTAATAAACAAAATAGGAGAAAGGAAAATAAAACTCCTTAGCTGGTGCCTTTCTGCCAAAGTTGCAGTGAAATTAGTGCCCAAAGGGAATTCACTTCAACTTATATATCAGGATGTAGGCCTAGACCTTTAAATGCTGTTTGTCAGGTTACTATTTTTTGCACTGATTTAATGGGTTAAATAAGAGGCATTAGAAATCCCTCTACTTTTACAAAATCCAACTTGTCTTCAAGACCTTGGTATTTCGATGTTTTAAAATATTCACATATAATTTACCAAAGCTTGCTTCACTTTCCATTTTGACTTTCAAAATATTAATGCAAGTGTCTCTTTAATATCTACATTATTAATCACTTTCTTGTCAACTTTACTTATTTTTGAGAAATGCAGAAGAAAAGGAGAGACCAGATGGACAGCAGACTGCCACATTTCCCAGGGCATCTAAATATTGGTGTCCCTGAAGGCAAAGCATGCACACATTTTGTGCCCTGAAGTGGTACACCATCTTGAAAGTAACTACAAATAGGTTTCAGATGCCTAAACATACATGGAGAGGCAATGTTTGCACTCATCTCTTTGTTGAGTGTTTAAAAATTAACCCGGACACAATACCCTGAGGTTTTGTGCATGCCTCTGGGTGCTTCCTTCCCCCTAGGTTTTTCACTGTAACATATTGTTAGGGGGCAGGATGTTTAGACTCAGTGCTGGAATATTAACATCCCTGACTCTGTGAGTAGCAAGGAGGCTCTTTTGTCATTTCTTATCTTTAATCTCTCTGCACTGCTGCAGTAAAAAGCCCCGCATCTCTAGATAGATTGACATTGGCCGTTTTTGCTTTGTATTTAGCAGCACGTTCCAGGCTGAAGTGCCCCACATATTTTTTTTGATTTCTTCATGCTGAACCATCATTCCCGATGTCACTGCAAAGCTGGCACATACATGCGTCACATTTCTTAAGAGCCCCGTTAATGCAACCTTTTGTATTTGCTCTGCCCCCTCATCGAAACATTCACTGAAGGAACCATGAAGAATCACAGCGGCTGCTTAGCTATGCAAATGACAATCGCTAACGACTATGCAAACAAATGAACGAAGGAGCAGGGGAGTGGGTGTGTGTGTGGAATTTGTTTGACTTTCTCCTCTTGCATTGGGACCGTGAATAGTCATTTTGAAGATTGGATTTCAAAAAGGAACTTTGAACAAACATCAAAATTGACCCTGCATAAATGGCCATTGTCTCCCCTTGTTTAGCAAGAGGAGGCCCCAGTAGGGTTGCCAAGTGCCAGGTGGTGGTGGGCAAAACCCCGCTAATCTACCTGGCTGCCCGCCAACCAGCTGAGGGTTGGCGGGCAATGCGTGCACACACGTCTGCCCGCAGCGGTACGTCACTTCCAGTTTACAATTGGGAGTTTGAGTGGAAAAGGCCTCTTGTGATGCAGCACTGTTACGGTTGTAAAACGTATCACAAAGGGCAGTTTACCACTCAAATCTGCTTCTGTTTTCTACAGCCCAATCTGACAGTTGAAGATCAGTTGTAGGCTTCTGATCTCCAACGTCTGCAGGAAAAATCAACTAGGTCACTGCTCCCAGTAAAATCACTGCTCCCAGTATGACTTCTGATCTCTAACTTTGCTGTGTTCTGCCCTGATTGAGAGGCAGGTTTTTTTTTCCCTTGGGTGGTGGTCATGGTAGATCAGAATCCTGCTCCTTACTGAGCTGGGAGGGGGATTCTGACCCCCCACCAAATTTTTGCATCCTAGCAGCACAAGGACACAGCATGTCAGAGATTAGACATCTTTCAATTTCCTACATAACTGAGTTCCAGCCTTGCTAGGATGCAGGGATTTTGGGCGGGGGCATACTTCTAGCAGATCTTCTGATCACTGGGACACAGAGTCTCCTGATCTTCTGATTTCCATATTATTTTTCCAGCAATATTGGGGAAGGGAGAAGAATTCTAAACAGAGCTGATCATGGGAATCATCTAGGAATCAGCTTCTGCCCCCCACCCCCACAAAAACCTTTGCTGTAGTGGGACATTAGAACTTCACTCCCAGCTGATCTCTGTGATCACCTATGTACAGGATTCTGATTCCCTCCCCCAAACTTCAGTGAGTCCTAGCAACACTGAGACCCAGTTAAGTTTTGCCAGCAGTATATCAGAAACTGACCCCCAGTTGATGGGGATCAGCTAAGAGTTGCTACCTGATCCCTTGCTGTACTTAGCTTGTTCATGAGAAACAAGCACAAACTGGTTGTGAACACCCAAACAGCTTGTCAATAAATTAGCTGCCTGATCACAACTGGCAAACAAGACATGAGCTGAACTGGTGGGTATTTGAGCATCCCTACTATTCAGGAAACATCAAGTTTGGTCCCAGGTGTGGTTGTTAGATCATTCATCTGCTTAGAATCAGACAAATTATTAGAATGTTACCCAGGGTGGTCTCATTCTTTATCCCAGTTGTATCTTGGATGGCTGTGGGAACTGAGACCTCATGCTCATGTTATATGAGGTACAGTGCTCATTGAGATGGTAAACTTGTACCTGGGCTTGTTACTTGTAGTAACTAGTAAACCTCAAAATCCAGGGGTCCAAGATCCCCTGAAGCAGGTTAGAGTTTGGCTAAGGAATTCAATGGACAATATCTGTCTGTAAAAGGAGGCCCATGGGGTGAGAAGAAGAGGTTTGCTAGTTTGTGGTTAAACTGGCCCATGTTTGGAAATTCATTCTTTTTGGAGACCTCTCTGTATGAAACGTGTGGAAATTTGGAGAACCATCTTGAAGAAATAAATAAGTAGTAGTAGTAAAACTAGTCAAGGTGTTCTTGAGGGTCTCTTTGCTCATAAATTCTCCATGGAGTGAGTTCCAGTTTAAGAAAATGAATTACTAGATCAGAATTACTAAGAGGAACTACTTACTTGAAGCAACTTCCAAGAGAGAAGGAAGATGAAAGTTGTTATGGATTGCTAAATCTAGCTTAAGTCTTTTCTCCATCTATTCACCTGCAAAAGATCCTGTCAAGCAGATGTAGCCAGATCACAAGAAGAGACTGTTCTAGAACACTGTGACTGATCTTTTGACCTTATCATAAAAAACCAATGAGGATATTTTCTTTTAAATTTGAATTATTTGGCCTGCGAAAACTCAGAGCACTCAGTGATGGGATAAGCTCAGAGAAAAAATGTCAATCACCAAGAAATCAGGTACACACAGGGTTGCCAGGTCCCTTTTCACCACTGGCAGGAGGTTTTTGGGGTAGAGCCTGAAGAGGGCAGGGTTTGGGGAGGGACTTCAATGCCATAGAGTCCTATTGCCAAAGCGGCCATTTTCTCCAGGTGAACTGATCTCTATCAGCTATAGATCAGCTGTAATAGCAGGAGATTACCAGGTAGTACCTGGAGGCTGGCAACCCTAGGTACACAGCAGGAGCAAAGCCAGGCACAATGATGGGTTCCTCTTTCTTCCTGGGTATCTCTGAAATAAATCTGACTAAGGTCTCTGCTATTGGAATTTGAACAGCTGGCTGCTTAGGAGACTCTCAGAGACCATACAACCCATCATAGGTGAGATTCTATAACATTTGAATGTTCTTTGCATGCTGTAATTAGAATAATGTGCCAGTTAATGAACCACTTCGATTCATAAATCTTACCAGTGGTGCGCATGGTTTGTCTTGATCCCATTGGAATTCTTGGAGAACCTGGAGTGAATTACTCGGAGGAGTGGGATACAGGTTACATGGCTGCACAGTCCCACAAACTGAAATTAGGTGTTCCTTCAGACTGCAAGTGAGGTTTGTACAAATGAATGCTCTTCATTAAAAAAAAGTCCCTTCATTAAGAAAAATAGATGAAAGGGGGAAAGACTTTAGCCTCATCTAGTTGACATGCTTGTTTTCTGTGTGCAGGAAAAATAGTCTGTACAAAACAGAATTCAAGTCATGTAAGTTCTCAACTGTAGTCTAAAATGGCATAGCCATTAGTGAGATCAAGGCCCCAGTGGCATAGTAACCATGGAGATTCCAATCTATAAGAAACCAAATCATATGGGAGGCAAATTATGTGAAGCAGCTATATATTGTCCAGGTTTACTTTCCTTCCAATGATTGATTAATGATGTATGCAAAGACTAGCAAGATACCATTCAGGTGATGAGAGAATTGGGGTTCCAATTGCAAGAGAAAAATATTTTGAACATGCAGAGATGCTTTTCTATTATTATTTGAAGGCTGATCTTGTTGCTGAATACTGGGTACACTTTCAGATACAGTTTCTCAGCAGGTATGATCTGAAAATCTCCCTTTCAATTGTTTCTCCCTTGCGGGGATCAAACCTAGTTTTTAATTTTTGCATCATTTTCTGCACTCATTATTTTTCTGAAAGATGTACGCAATTTCTGTGTCAATCATGGATCAGTAAATCAGCATGACGCACGTATCATATACATTATATGCGTACATTACAGGGATTGTACAAACAAGTACTGTCACAAATCCACAAAACATACATTCAACAAACGAATAAAGATTTTTCAGCTTGGTATATGGGTGGGCTAAAACTGTTCAAAATGACAATGTACAGAAACAAGAGAAATAAAAAGGGCATTATCTGTCACCCGTTATGACTATATCCTAGGGTGCAGTACCTTGGTTCCAATTAAACCCCAGGTAGGACTGCACAGCCAGGCACTTTTTGCAATGTTTCATATTACCAAAACAAATAAATATGGAATATCAAACAAGGGAAGGTTCCTGACTCATCGGGAGCCTTGTTTGGTATCCCGGGCTGGGGGAAACGAAACTTACCGGCAGGAGAAAAGTTCGGGTCAGCTGGGCGTGACAGCACATGGGCCGGGAGGCTGCCTCGTGCCTGGCCTCGTGTAGGGGCTTCCCTCCCGGCTGGGGCCAATGGGAGTGATTCTCCAGTGGTTTAAATTAACCAATGGGGAGTCAGACCAGGCTGGTGAGGCAGGGTTTGCTTCAGGAGGACAGAGGGAGAAGTTTTCCCTCTGGTCCTCTTCAGAAGCATAAAAAGGGAGGAGAGACGCTGGGGAACCCAGTCCGTTCCTGAATCTTGTCCCATCCCACCCGCCCTATTTTGATTAATTTAGGTATGTTTATCGTCACAACTTGGACGGAAAGCAAGGGGGTTGCAGTTGGTTTTGGGGGGAAAGCTGCTTGCACGCCCCTTTCCTCTGATATGGGGACCCCAATAAGGGGTTTTGAAAAGGAAAAGCTCTGATGGAAGGGTAAAAGCCTTATCCCAAGTGGCGGGGGTATACACCTAATGACTCACATTTGGGTGTACAACCCTAGACCGCCATCCCTTAATACCCACAGCGGGACCACTGTGGGCATGAAGCACGTCCTCCGCATTGGGGTCGGATGACGTCAATAATGCAGCCCCCCATGCTATGCCAAGGCTATTGAACCTGTCACAAAAAAGATCAAGTTGTGGCCGCACTATTTCCAATAAAATTTCCAATAATTAAAGTTCCAATCATTCAGAGAATAATTTTGAGGAAAATGTAATAAAGTTTGAGCATAATTGTTAAATAAAATTGAGTTGTAGCGATAACAACGCTTTATGTGAAGTTTTTGGTTTGATTTGTATCTTAAAGTATATGGATGGATTTGACACGATCTTTTCTTTTTTTTAATCAATGCTTTGATCTTGTCCGGGAAGACTCCAGCAAGTTGTGGAATGAGCCATATGCAGACACTAGGGGGGTCCTCAGCAGGTTGCCTCTGACTGTGCTTTGGGAAGGAACTCAAAAGCAGCTGGAATGGGAAGCCGAAAAGATGGAAGGGGAGTGCCCCAGAGTGCTGACCAGGAGGAATGTTGGCATGAAACAGATGCAACCTGTGGGCAACAAACAAACGAAACCTGCAGATTTTGAAACTGAGGGGCCCATTTGGCTTGTATTTTGGAGAGGAATCAAAGTGAAAGCTATTGGCAAAACATATTCTGTAAGGGAAAGACTTGTGATTTTTCCCCCTGACTGCATAGATCAAAAGGAGAGCAGAAACGCAGGCTATGAAGATTTTTAAAAGTTATATGGCAGAGATGGTGAAAGTTGTACGGCAGAGTCTTATTTGCATGATTCACCTTGTCTTGCTCATAGAATCTGTGCAAGATAGTGTTTTGGTCGCTCCTGTTTATTGTATGGGTCATGCACAAAAGTAATCTATATTTCCTGTCTGGGATGTGTACAGACTATTGCTTTCACAGAATTAGGATGGCTAATTTTTGGGATGGGCACTCTCTTGTTGGTACTGGTACAGCCAAGTGTATACGTGCATGTCTAAGCAGGCAGCAGGTAAAGCTAAATAAACAAGCTGCCTATTTTCTAGTACTGGAAAGTTAGCTGTTCTGTAAAAAAAAGTTTTGCTATCCCATTGCAACCAAAATCTTATCAAGTTCAATATATGTTTCATTGTGTTTATTTTTTTTAAAGCATCTACCAGAATTGGACATTGCGGATGTTTAAGGAGTAAGGTGCACTTTTACTTAGATGGAATCATATATTTTTCCTCTGATGTGATATTGTAATGCCTGCTCTACATGTGCACTGTACCCTCACTCATTGAAGTCCCTCCCCTCCCTAAACTCTGTCCTCCACAGGTACCACCCCCAAAATCTCCAGGTATTTCCCAACTTGAAGCTGGCAAACCTACATGCATATGCATTCTCTGTCGTGGCCCCTCATTATGGAATGGCCTACATCATAGAATCATAGAGTTGGAAGGGACCACCAGGGTCATCTAGTCCAAACCCCTGCACAATGCTGGAAATTCACAACTACCTCCCCCCACACCCCCAGTGACCCCTACTCCACGTCCAGGAGATGGGGTGTGTGTGGAAAACCTCCAGGCTCTTGGGCCAATCTGACCTGGAGGAAAATTGCTTCCTGACCCTAAAGTGGTGATTGGCACTACCCTGGGCATGCAAGAAAGGGCCATGAGAGCCAAACACTGATGCAAACCTTCCTGCCTTCCCTCTCATGATCTGCCTACACTCATAAAATCAGCATTGCTGACATATGGTCATCTAGCCTCTACTTAAAACCCTCCAAAGAAGGAGAGACCACCACTTTCCAAGTTAGCCTGTTCCACTGAAGAACTGCTCTGTTAGAAAGTTCTTCCTAATTTTTTGCTGGAAACTTTTTTGATTTAATTGCAGCCTTTTGGTTCTGCTCTGAGCTTCTGGGGCAACAGAAAACAACTCTGCACCCTCCTCTATATGACAGACCTTCAAATACTTGAAGATGGTTACCATATCACATCTCAGATGTCTCCCCTCCAAGCTAAAAATACCCATCTCCTTCAACCTTTCCTCATAGGACTTGGTCTCCAGACCCCTCACTATCTTTGTTGCTCTCCTTCGGACACATTCCTGAAAATGTCAAGAAGACTTCCACTCTTTTGGCTTTCCTAGGGTACCACCAGGTACTAGCTGGCGATCTCCTGCTATTACAACTGATATCCAGCTGATACAGATCAGTTCACCTGGAGAAAATGGCCACTTTTGCAATTGGACTCTATGAAATTGAAGTCCCTCCCCTCCCCAAACCCCGCCCTTCTCAGGCTCCTCCCCAAAAACCTCCGGCCAGTGGTGAAGAGGGACCTGGCAACCCTAGGCTTTCCACAGACTATTCTAAACTGAATTATTCAGGATGGCTTTTTTACACAAGTAATAGGGCTGTAAAAAGAGCCCCGTGGCACAGAGTGGTAAGCTGCAGTACTGCAGTCCAAGCTCTGCTCCTGACCTGAGTTCGATCCCAATGGAAGTTGGTTTCAGGTAGCCAGCTCAAGGTTGACTCAGCCTTCCGTCCTTCCGAGGTCGGTCAAATAAGTACCCAGCTTGCTGGGGGTAAAGGGAAGATGACTGGGGAAGGCACTGGCAAACCACCCTGCAAACAAAGTCTGCCTAGAAAATGTTGGGATGTGACATCACCCCATGGGTCAGGAATGACCCAGTGCTTGCATAGGGGACATTTACCTTTTAATAGGGCTCTGCAATAATGAAAGGATTCAGAAAGATGCTTTGGTAAAGGGATAGGGACTGTGTCCTATAATAGAGTGTACTGTCTAATGCTGTAAGTATTCACATGCCATGGAATTTCTGTATCGTTTAATGTGCCATGCTTATAAATGCTTATGCTTTGTTTCAGGTTTGTTTCAGCTCTGTAACCTGCCTTGCATCTCAGCGAGAAAGGTGGACTATAAACAACATAAATAAAATAAATGTAAAAATAATGTTGAATGGATTCGTGATGGCTCTTTTAAATTGTCTGAAAAATCACACTTTTTGAAAAAAAACTGTCCACCCTGGTCCACAAGAGAGTTCTGTGTAGTGTACCATGCAGGATGTCAATATAGATGTGGATCTGGATGCATGTCCCCATTTGAGCTGTTCATGGTGCTCATCTGAGCAGGTTTTTTTTTTCCCATGCGGATGTGAGTCTGATGGAGGGCCAGCATTTATTACATGCCCATGACTCCAACTAGATCTGAGCCCACTTTAACAGCCTTGTGTTCGTAAAAGAAAGGAAGGCTACATACACAGTTTAGATGAATCAGTACAACAAGGAGCTTTCCTTAATGCAAGAGGCATCTGGCAGTCTTAACCGTTAAGAGTTGTTTAGGAAGTGACCCCAAGTGAGAATATAAGCAATTTAGTAGTAGCTGCTACTTTGGAATCCTGCTAAATGTTAATAAACAAGGCTCTTCATAGCTATTTCTTTAGAGATTTTTCTTTATAACTGCTTAAAAATTCCAATGTGCTAAACATTTTCTGCCTGAACAGCCGAATGTTACAAAGTGGAAAATATTGTATTGTCTTACGCGCATTCTGTTTGAAATTAAACGCCTTACAGCGGAGTTCTTTTTATGCCGTAATAAAAATTGTGACCATTTCAGATTTGCACCAGTGAAAACAGAGGGGAGGATATAGCTCGGAGTCCTCAGTCCCCTTCCAGCCTATTCTGTCGATTGGAATCACTCTCCTTTCTGTCGCGCCCAGGACTGCCCTGCCTGCCAAGTTACTGATTTTGTGGGTGGAGAGAGATTCGGCCTGTAAAAATGTACTCGGTCCGGCACAGAGTCCATTTCCTGCAGACTGTCGCAACCCTCCCACACACTGAAATCAGCTGTTCCTTGAAGAGTCTTTGGCATGTAAGTACGAATGGTTTCAGGCTTAAACTGTCTCCTTCGCTTCCTTGAGTGGAAAATGTACACTCATCTGGGTTTTTGAAGTGACCAAGAAATAATCTTGAATGAACGCCTGTTTTCTGCTGCAGTCTGTCTCAAGCTGACTCAGGAGGATTTCTTTGGAAATCTGATCTTGGTCGCAGTGTTGCTGTGGGGCTCATTTGGAGGTCTAATTCAGTTATGGGGGGAATTAAGCAGTTCTGAGTATTTTTACCGATGCAAAACTGGGTTAGAGAATGATCAGACTTTGAATTTATAATGGCATTATGAAACCAGCGTTGCAATCTTATGCTCTCTTACTTGGGAGCGAGGCCTACAGAACTCAGTGGAAGATACTCCTGAGTAAAAATGCATAAGATCAGACTTGTATAAAACTCTACAATGTATTCAAAGTGTGTGTTTGGGTCAGCAAATAATAACGTTAAGGAAATCACCATCCTTGCCAAAGTGGAATGCTTTTTAATAATTATTTTGTCTACTTTTATGTAGGAAGCAAACTTGTCATTTAAACAAAGAAACAAAAGCGACTAAGTGAATGGATGTATAAAATTACTGCCTCCAGTGCGTCAGCAGCCCAGTACTAGGCATGTTTACTCAAAAGTAAGATCACTGGGACTTAATCCATAATAAATGGACATAGTCTTAGAGTGCATACTTAGCTTTAACTAAGCTATTGTAAATCAGGCAAGATTAAACCTCTTCTCTTCTTGTGTGTGCGTATGTGCCAAAACTGCCAGAGAATAGGAAAGGTTTTAAATGTCCTGCGGTAGAAATCTCCCCAGTTTCCTGAAGAGGAAGTTTAGCAAAAGAATGTGTAAACATGGACAGTACCATTAGTCACGGTGCAGGGGGAGTATGCCGTGAACTTTCAAACCCTTCTTTATTCAGATGGTTTCCTGCAGTTTCAGTCATGGGTAAAGCCATTAGGGTAAAACAATATCCGAATGATAGTTTAGGTATTCTGTTTGCCGCAGATATTTTTACTAAGACTGCCTGCGTTCTGACAAGTGCGCTCCAAATTTCAAGGGGTTCTAGAAGTTTGGTTGTCTGTAATGTCCAGTATAAGAAGGGACCAGTTCGCCATCGGTCATTTTTTGCAGTTAATGGCCCCTGTGTTTTAGTCTTCAAGTATGCAGCGGTCCAACTACAGTTCTGTACAACTTTCAGCAGGTTAAGCAGAATGCAGTATATCATCCTTCTGTGACAATCGACCAAAGTCTCAACAAACCACCTGGGTTTACTGCCTCTGTGGGGCTGCGGAGGGAGAAGGAGAGCGCATTCTCAATTGCTTGGCAGGTTGGTGGCCTTGTCTTTGGTTTGGTGAGTCACAATCTATGTAGGTATGACGGATACAGGGTTAAACAGTGAAACTTCGTGACTGTCAGCCCATGCCAGGAAGCAGTGGTGGGAGTCTGGAAAGCTGAAAGGGGTTCTTTTTGGAGGGAGAGAGGAGATCTTGAGGCAGCTAGCTCCTTGGAAGGAGAGACTTCTGAGCTCCTGATCTGTGTGGTGGTGTGGAGAGGCTCTGTGAGCATAAGAACATAAGAAAGGCCCTGCTGGATCAGACTAAGGCCCATCAAGTCCAGCAGTCTGCTCACACAGTGGCCAACCAGGTGCCTCCTGGAAGCCCCCAAACAAGACAGCTTTAACTAAACTATTGTAACTAAGCTTTAACTAAGCAATTGTATATGTGAACGGTTGTTCACATACTACCTAAGCTTGTGTCAAAACCGAACCTGAGCAGTGTCAAGGGGAAGATTGTGGCAGTGTGTGAGAGCCCTTTCTTCAGTCACTTGGTGGGAGGTGGCTTCTGAAACAGGGAGACTCCTGACTCGGTGTTTTGGGGAAGAGTGATTTGTTTCCACAGGAGGTGGGCAAATCTAAGGAGTGGGGAAAGTTGTGGATGGACCTCCACTTACCATTATTTTTGTTTGTGCTAGGTTAGTTTGAGTCCTCACTAAGTATTTTGAGTAGGGCTGTTGAAAATTTTTTTTTGGTAAAATTCGGATTCGTCAAAATTTGGCCCTTTTTGATTCGGGCCGTGCCGAAGTCCGAACTCCCCCACTTCGGATCCCCGAAATTTGGGCGAGATCCGGAGTTCGGGGGAATTCGACCTCCCCCACGCGCCTTCACGGGGCTCCCCTGAAGGTGCACGGGGGGGTGGAATAGATCTGTGCCTCCCGGCCGGGAGGCACAGATCTATTTAAAGGGCCCCCCGCGTGCCTTCAGGGAAGCCCCCTGAAGGCGCACGGGGTGGTGGTGGAATAGATCTGTGCCTCCCAGCTGGGAGGCGCAAATCTATTTAAAGGGCCCCCGAGCCTTTATGGAAGTCCCGTGAAGGCGCGGGGGGGACCCCGAATCTGCCGAATTTATTCACCGAACCCCCAAAGTCAGTGAATTCGGCTTCCCCATTTCCCGCCTTTTTTGAGTTCGGTTCGTCCCGAACCGAACAACAGCTGAATCGGGGGAAACCGAATCAAAAGCCCTAATTTTTAGTCTTAAGAACATTTTGAACAACATCTAAGTATATTACTGAGTATTCTGAAGAAACTAAGCTTGAAACTAAGAACTGTGCATTGAAACGAACTAAGATTTTGAACCGCCTGTAACCATTTAAGCTTTGTACCTCTCTGAAAGAATAACCAACAATCTGAAAACGTTTTCTGTAAATAATAAACAACTTTTTATTCAACTTTTAAATTCAGCCCCTAAGCCTTTCTGTTTCTACTGGGGGGAAGATAAGGCTAACTCTCCTCACAAAAGCCAGGGTGACTGTCTGTGGGGTAGAATGAGTATTAAATCCTCCTTTGAGCTACTGATAACAGGGAGAAGTTTGTGAGGGTACATAAAGGAGGGGAAAGTAAAACAGAAAATCCTTCCTTCCTTCCCCGCTCCCTCACAGTAGGCTTGCCCGAGGATACTTTCCGATGTAGGATTATTACAATGATGAGGTGATAATCCAATGTAATTAACTTGCATCTGGGAAATGACAAATTCCTTCCTATTTAGTAAGCACAATACCCACACCTATTCCTCCCACATAAATATCGGCAATGGTAATGATTAATGATGATAATGATAACAATAACAACCCCTCTTTTCAATTCTGTGGGGATCCTTGTTATGTGAATACAGTAGGTGCACCATGGTGATATAGGCCCTCTTACCCATCAAATATATTCAACTCATTGTTATGTATGTGTTTGGTGACTCTCACAGTAACTCAGTCTAGGAATCTGAAATGAAATTGACCAAACCTTTTGCTTTTGGGAAATACAACCCCCCTTCCCCAAAGGAAAGGATCCTAGCTATAGAAAGCTCATCCCTAATGGAGACATACCGTATATAAGCCGAGTTTTTCAGCACATTTTTTATGCTGAAAAAAGCCCCCTCGGCTTATACTCGAGTAAGGGTCCCACTGTCCTGGGTCGGTGGCTGGCACCCCCCCGTTCCGGCTGCACTTACCGGGCAGCAGCTCCACGGGAGGCCCGGATGCGGTGGCTGGGGGCAGGGCCGGCAGGAGGACAATGCCGCCGCCCGGCGAGGAGGGGCGCCTCCCTGCAAAGCCCGCGGAGACGCGGATACCCTGGGAGGAGAGGTGCCCCGCCCCCGGGGACCCGGCAGAACCGCGGAGACTGCGCCGTGGGAGGGGAGGGGTCGCCAGGAGCTACCCAATGCCGGAGATGACGACAACGCCCGGAGCATGTAGGGAAGAGATGGCGCGGCCGGGGCCGACGGGCGGGGGGCAGGGCGGGGCTGTCAAACCAGGGAGCCCTGTGCTGCCTTGACAATGGCTCTGGGCCAGGGCTCTGTCGCTGCTAGAGGCCCCAGTGCAGCCCAGCTGACGGGCGGGTGACCACGGGCAGGGCGGGGGCATGCCCCGTGGCCGCCACAGACGGGGGAAGGAGGGAGAGGGTGGAGTGAGCCAGGGAGGACCTTTAAGGGCTTGGGAGGAGGGGCCACAGGGGCGGATGGGGAAATAAAGGCGGGAAAGAGCGGAGGCCAGGGAGGAGAGCAGCAGCACTGACAGCAGCATCCCAAACCCTGTGCGGTGACAAGAGGGCAAGCTGGCTGCTACCGACGGGGAGGACAGTTCATACTACCCATCGGATTGCTCTGAGGCCAAGGAAGCTCTCCTCAACCTGCCCCAAGTACAGCGGGAGGGGCTAGGGTTGCCAGCCACCAAGGTCACGCCATACACCCAGTACTTAGTCTGCTATATTTATTTACAGTACTTAGTCTACTATATTTGGCAGGCATCGTCAGAGGAGTCACACTGAAGGACAGAGGAGTACTTCAGAGGAGTACTTCAGAGGAGTATCACTGAAGGAGTAACACTGAGTTACTGTCCTTCAGCGTTACTCCTCTGAAGATGCCTGCCACAGCTGCTGGCGAAACGCCAGGAAAGAAAATACCAAAACCACGGTCACACAGCCCGGATAACCTACAAGAACCAATGAACTCTGACCGTGAAAGCCTTCGACAATATTAGTGAAATAAGTATTTGATCCCTTTGCAAAAGATGGCTTAGTACTGTTGTTATTCTGTCTCTCACAGCTACAGTAAACCTACCATTAAAACTATGGACTGGTCATTTCTTCGTCAGAGGGCAAACGGGCAAATTTAGCAGGGGATCAAATACTTTTTCCCCTCACTGTATATCCTGCAACAAGTGAGTGCTGGGATATTGCCCCACATAAGGGACTGGGTTGATTTCCATTCCCCCCCACCCCTACAGTAAATACTGGGGGAATATGGACAGTCAGCCCAGACACAGCCTTCTGAGGCCACCAACGTCAAGGTGCCTGGGCTGCAAGCTGGTGTGGAGAGGCAATACTCCCACATTCAAGGCTTCTGCTTGCAAAGGAAGCCAACCGCACAGTCCTCTCCCAGCTGTAAAGCAACCTTTCCTGTGGTCAAGGTCTCCGTACAAAGTCTTTTTTAAAAAAAATATATTTTTTAATTTTCTTCTAACATATCAACATAAAAACAATATCCAATACTAATAATAATAATAATAAAAGAACATAGATAGGATAAGAACAGGTTAATTAAAATGATATTGGGATTAGTTCCGTTAGCAAAAGTTCATACAATTTATGTTTAGATAAATTGTATGATTTATCTAAAATAAATTTAGATTTAAAATAAATTTAGATTTGGAGGGAGAGGGGGAAGTCATTTTATTGTCAAATTAATGATGTCAAGGTCTCAGTACAAAGTCTGAGGGAAAATGCCAATATGCTGCTTTGGCAAGTGATTTCTCATTATGCCGCACAACAGCCTGGACGGCCAGACATGTCCAGGCAGTCCTTGGCGACGTGAGAAAGGTGCTGGCTCAGTCCTGTTTCTCGGCAGCTGCCCTCTCAGAGAAGTCTTTTTAAATGTCTTTTTCAGAAGGGTCTCGGAAGCAGCCATGGCTTCCTCCATGAGAAGTTTGCTGTCGGACCACGGCCGTTACGTCAAATCTTTCCGCCTGTTCCTCGAGAATTCGACGGAGCATCAGTGTATGCTGGAATTTATCGAGAAGAAACTGCCTGGCATAATATCAAGGTAAAGTCCCCAGAGACTGCGTCCGAAGGACCAACTGTTGATACTCTCTGGCATATATGATGTACGTGTGCATGTAGAACAGTCAGCTTTGTAAGGGCTGTAAGAGTTATAGATTGCCATTTCTTTCTTATTTTTCCTTTCTTCTCCACATCTTTGAGAGCTCTTTTACTTAGAAATTGCACTCAAACCATCCAGAAAAAAAGGTTTTGTTTGTTTGTTTTGACAATGTCAGCCGGGCAGAAGTTAAAGATTTCTTTCATATTTAAATAAAGCTTAAGCTGAAGAAACAGGTGCACATACAAACAGAAACTATGCTTGCAAACTATTCCAGTTTTATACAGAACTTTAAAAAAATTATTGACTTCATCCTCTGCTTGAAACATACGTAATATTCCTGAATATTTATAGGATTCTTTTCCTTTCATGAACAGCAAATGCGATTTAGTTATTAATCTATGTAGGCCAGAGCAACCCATTGGAAAGCAGGGCCTCAGAGACTGAAGGTTAAGCACCAGCTGAACTTTGGGCCTGTCTCTTAGGGCTGCCAGGTCCCTTTTCACCACCAGCGGGAGGTTTTTGGGGTGGAGCCTGAGGAGGGCGGGGTTTGTGAGGAGACTTCAATGCCATAGAGTCCAATTGCCAAAGCAGCCATTTTCTCCAGGTGAACTGATCTCTATTGACTGGAGATCAGTTGTAATAGCAGGAGATCTCCAGCTAGTACCTAGAGGTTGCCAACCCTACTGTCTAAAGATCCAAAAATTGGGCATTGTGAGATGGAAAGTGGGATGTGCATTGATGTAGCAGTTACTTGACTGGTCCATTGGGCAACCCAACAGATTCCACACCCATGATGAAGTGTGTAGAAAAATACATTTTGGTACAATTTTGGCACAGTTGTAAGCATATCGGAACAGAACTGATTCCTGCTTGCTCTGGTCGCTTTGTGATAGCATGCCTGCGCAACTTGTGTCAAGCTAGTGCAGCTTACCAGTTAACAATGCAATCCTATGCAGAGTTTGTCAGATCTACCTATTTATTTCAATGGGCTTGAATGGAGTAGTGTGTACCTGTGTAGGACTGCACTAGGGTTACCAACCCCCAGGTACTAGCTGGCGATCTCCTGCTATTATAACTGATCTCCAGCTGATAGAGATCAGTTCCCCTGAAGAAAATGGCCTCTTCGGCAATTAGACTCTATGGCATTGAAGTCCCTCCCCTCCCCAGACCCCATCCTCCTCAGGCTCCGCCCCAAAAATCTCCAGGTATTTCCCAACCTGGAGATGGCAACCCTAGACTGCACTGTAAGCTTTGAGGCCTACTGAATGTAGGATAACGTGTAGGGTGGCCAGTAGGGTTGCCAGGTCCCTCTTCAGCACCAGTGGGAGGTTTTTGGGGTGGAGCCTGAGGAGGGTGGGGTTTGGGGAGAGGAGGGACTTCAATGCCATAGAGTCCAATGGCCAAAGCAGCCATTTTTTCCAGGTGAACTTGTTGGATGTAAATATACACTCTCCTCTGTGACCAGATTTATTATCACAAAGTAGAGACGACACCAGGTTTAAGAAGCAAAGGGAGAAAAAAGCTTTTTTTTATTTTGCCAGGCAAAAGAGGAAGACATTTCAGCCCTTTTCGGGTTCAAAAGTGAAAGTCTCCTAACAGACTCCGCCTAGTTCTCATATTTATACTTTTCCAGAGTTCTTTGTTCTAAGAGGATTTGAATATCTCCTCCTCTCAAATCCACCCTAACTCTGATCTCATTTTGTGGTCACATGTATATGATCTCATCTGTTATTTGGTGATATTCTGTACCAGATACGAAAAATCACCTGCTTTGTTCAGTTTAAGTTAGACAGGACTATTTTTTTACTGACTTATATAAATAACCACAGCTTACAAATATAATAGAAAAATAACATTTTTCCAATATGCTAGAATTAAATTAATTAAAATCTTACACATCCCACAGTCCCCCCTCATGATCAAAATCAAAATTATTTTGAATCTTGATCATTCTATTATATTAACTTGCAATTTTAAAACAATAATGTAGACACAATGTTTCCCTAGCCACTTTTTCTTAACCCAAAGGACCAAATAATACATCAAAATGGCTTTCTAAAAGAGTCTTAAACATCTACTCTTGTTCTTTAGCTAACAATTGTGCTCTGGTTTCCAAGTTTTTAATCATAAGTCTTGTTGATTTTTGAATAAAAATTAAGTTCTCCTGCAGGTTCGACCAACCACTTCGAGCCTCTTGCACTTGAGCTCTCTCTCCAGTTGCAGTGGCTTTGGCTGCCACGACGTCATCTACTGCCCTTCTGATCTCGGCCTCACACGGTGGTAGCACTTTCTTGCATCTGGATTAATGGACCCAGCCTTCCTTTCCATTTACCTTCACTGCGACATCTGTGGTGAAAAGAATTTGGAACGGACCCGTCTACCTGAGCTGGAGAGTAGTATGCTTTTAAGATTTTACAAACACCCAGTCTCCTATTAAAAAAAGAATGGACAACAGAGTTTAGGGGGAGAGGTTGTACAACACAAGCCAGTTTTTGGGTTTCCTTCAAAGCTGCACTTAAAGTTTTTGTATAGTTTTTCAAATATCTGTTTCCAACCTCTTTATTGGGTGTTCCCTGATTCTAAAAATGCTAAAAGAGACATTCATACAGAGCCTCAAAGGGCAACAACTTGTGTGGCCCCCGGGCTAATATACGGATGCGTGTCAGTGTGATAGGCAATACATCTGACCATTTTAAATTAGTTTTTTTACACAAATTTTAATTAACATTTCTTTTTAGGGTCTGATTCATTTTTTTACTGTCCCTGGTAACTGGGATCGCCAAGCCATGTAAAAACTATATTTTATTTTCATTTTTTTTTAAAACTGTTCTATAACTTCCCTAACAAATAACCCCCTCTGTCTACATATACCCTTTGATATGTTACATGCTTTTGCTATGTGTTTTGTTTTCTGATAGATGCCCTTTCCATTGTATGACTGCAAGAATATTTCTGTTAACCCTGTTCCCCAGATGACTATTTTAGTGTAATTGTGTGAGGATGTGTGTGATGTGTACCCTTAGGCTTTTTTTTTTCCAACCACCCCCCTCTTGTTTCTGTAGTCCCTACTTTTGCCATCCAGTTCCTTTTCTTCTTCAGTGCAGGGCCCTGTAGGTGGTAGTGTAAAAACTGGGGTTAAAGTCATTACCATATCACAGGATGTTGATTTTGCTGTAGTCACTTTTGCCATTTCATCAGCTCTGCAATTTCCTTTGGCCTCCTTGGTATGTCCAGTTTGATGTTATCGTCACCTGTAACTAAATATTGTCCAAAACCTGTAAAATCAATTTTTCCATGCTTTACAGCTCCCCACTAGCTGTCAGGACTCTTTGTTCTTTTCAGATGTATTTATATGCTTGTACAACTCCAAAAGCATCTTTGCTGTCAGTATAAATGTTCACAGTCTTACCTGCTGCTTTAAATAAGGCCTGGTTCAATGCATATAATTCGGCTGCTTGTGCTGAAAATGACGCTGGTAATGGCTTTGCTTCAAGCACTTCGCACTCAGTCACCAGGCTGTATCCACTCTGCCTTTTTCCACTCACCACTCGAGAAGATCCATCAATCCAAATTTCGAGATCTGCGTTGTGGATAGGCTCATCTACCCGTGCCATGGTGCACATATTTACAGTCTGTAGACAGTCAGTTGTTACAGGCAGCAGACTAGCAGGATTTTTGTAAGCCACTTGGCTCCTTTCCGTTATAACAAAATAGTCACTGCATGAGGGCAAAACACTCTGATTGGATGTTCAATAGTCAATTCCTTTGCTTCCTTCACAGCCAGGGCAGTTGCAGCTACTGCCCTCAAGCATGGAGGCCACTCTTGTGCCACTGGATCCAGCTGTTTTGATAAATAAGCTACAGGTCTTTCAGTTAGCCCACAAGTTTGTGTAAGGACCCCCGCCATGCAACCCTCTTTTTGCAGGTCAGGGATACCCAGAGCTGGTGCTGTCATCAAAGCTTGCTTCAGCTCTTTTTACTTATGTGCATTTTCAGGTTCCCACTACAATACTTCTGGTTCCTCATCATGGCATATTTTTATAAAGTCTCTGGTTAGTTTACTATACTCTTTTATCCACTTACGACAAAATTTCAATATTTCCAAGAAGGACCTTAGCTGTTTCTTAGTTTGAGGGAGTGGCATGCGATAAATAGTCTTCCCTGTGTTATTTTGTGTCCCAAATAAATTACTTCCCTTTGGGCTACTTGGAGTTTTTCTTTTGAGACCCTATATTCTTTCTGTCTTAAGAAATTCAGCAATGAGATCGCTCCCTCTAACACCAGCTTCCCTGTTTTTGCAGAGATTATCTGGATTCTTTCACCCCAGGAGAAACAGGTCCTTAGAGTTGGCATCCAGTGGAATGCTAAAAAGGCATTTTTCAAATTTGTCACACTAAACCATACATGGTGTCCTGATGGGGTGTACAGGAAAGTGTGAGGATCTGACACCATTGGATGCCCATGTTGAACAATCTCATTAATTTCCTTTAAATCCTCAACTAATCTTCATCCTCTTCTCTTTCCTTTTCTACCTGGCTTTGGCAATGCCAGAATAGGGATGTTGTCTCCCATTTGTCAGCAACTGCTGTACTACTGGTAATTTTAACCGGCATTTACGCTCCCAGTCAAAGGTTACCTGTATGGGTGAAATGTTCAACTGGCCTGCATTGTCATCTTGCACTTACAGCATTCGTTTACAAATAATATATATACTTTTTTTTTTATTAATGATACCACTTTTATGTTATAACAACATAAAAACAGAAAAACATAAAATAAAAAGACACTGTCCTTCAGTGTTACTCCTTTGAAGATGCCGGCCACAGCCGCTGGCGAAACGTCAGGAAAGAAAATTCCAAGACCACGGTTACACAGCCCAGATAACCTATGAGAACCAATGAACTTTGACCGTGAAAGCCTTTAACAATATCCTGGCTTTAATTTGACTGTGTTTTAAAACACTTAATATATTAACATGATTTCTCCGTCCCTGGAGAAAACAGGCACCTAGCATCACCAATATCCATCTCATTGAATAACCATAACTATCCTCTCTCTTTATAAACCCTTCTGCTTTCCTCTCTTAAAGTCTTTCCCAACCATACATAACACCTTTCCTCAGCCCTCTTAAGCCACAACACTTGCCCCTTCACAACACACTCAAAACATGCTCTAACTTTCTCATAACTTACTTATTCCCTCATATTAATACACATTGCCTTTCCACCTTGTAAGCATTTCCAGTCTGTTTCTTTTCTTATAAAGTTTGATACAGTTCACAAGACTCTGCTTTCCAAATTCCAAACACTCTGACTTGGCCCTCCTCCTGCGTTTAGCAAGAGGGCTGGTTCAGTCAGAGTTAACTTAAAATTCCATTTTTTTTTAAATTTTGTTTCACATTTTAAACTTCAGAGAAAGAAAGGATCTTCTGTTAACAAAACAGTATTGCTGCCTTGATTTACGACCAGTCTGAGAGAGAAAGAACAGAAACACTTTGAAGCGGAGAAAGGAGGGGCATGGGGGATTTTTTTTTCTTCCAGTCTCTTCCTCAGAAAGAAGACAACCAGATTACTTTTCTCCCAGCAAAGAACAGATTTTCAACAGAAAACAACAACAACACACACAACAAAACCAGACTACTCAAACAATTTGATTTCCTTTCGGCAACACAGTTTGAAGGGAGGAGGGAAATTCCTTTTGGCTGACGCCGTCCAGTATCCCAGGCTGGCCCCATAAAAAAATAAACACGTTAACATTTGTCAAATAATTACATAACCCTTTATAAAATACTTCACAGAAAGAGAGGACATATAAGAGAGGACAAATCACGCTGGACAAGACAAAAGACAAAGCTACGTTCCCTTTTCTAGGCATTTACCTCTTCCAGTGCCCTGGAGGCAACTGGAAAAATTCCGGATCAGCACAGGACTTCACAATCCCTGGCTACTGCTTTTCACACTGACAATAAAATACCATTGGCTGAACCCTCTGTTACAGCCCCCGTTACCATTTCAACTCAGTGGCGTCCCACTGAGCCCCTTATCCATGGTGGCGTTGCTTCTGCCTTCTCCTCTTAGAAGGGCTTACCTCTAAGATCTGCCCCACCATTAAGGTCCCGTAATTCCTTTCCGCGGTTCCTTACCTCCAGCCCGTTGCTTCTCCTGGGTCGGTTTAAAAGTGGGACTCTGCAATTGCACTCACCCCCAGATGCTGTGTCTGCCAAGCTTGAGGACCAGCGAAATCGCCGGGTGCACCTGTCCTACAAAACTTCGACACCCGTCATCTGTGAGCAGTTGACAACCAGATGTCCCATTGGGGTGCCATAAATCTGTTGGATGTAAATATACACTCTCCTCTGTGACCAGATTTATTATCACAAAGTAGAGACGACACCAGGTTTAAGAAGCAAAGGGAGAAAAAAGCTTTTTTTTATTTTGCCAGGCAAAAGAGGAAGACATTTCAGCCCTTTTCGGGTTCAAAAGTGAAAGTCTCCTAACAGACTCCGCCTAGTTCTCATATTTATACTTTTCCAGAGTTCTTTGTTCTAAGAGGATTTGAATATCTCCTCCTCTCAAATCCACCCTAACTCTGATCTCATTTTGTGGTCACATGTATATGATCTCATCTGTTATTTGGTGATATCCTGTACCAGATACGAAAAATCACCTGCTTTGTTCAGTTTAAGTTAGACAGGACTATTTTTTTACTGACTTATATAAATAACCACAGCTTACAAATATAATAGAAAAATAACATTTTTCCAATATGCTAGAATTAAATTAATTAAAATCTTACACATCCCACAAACTGATCTCTATCGGCTGGACATCAGTTATAATAGCAGGAGATCTCCAGCTAGTACCTGGAGGTTGGCAACCGTAGTTGCCAGGTCCCTCTTTGCCACCAGTGGGAGGATTTTGGGGCGGAACCTGAGGAGGGTGGGGTTTGGGGAGGGACTTCAATGCCATAGAGCTCCCAACTTGGAGTTCCCAACCGCTAAAGCGGCCATTTTCTCTAGGTGATCTGATCTCTATCGGCTGGAGATCAGTTGTAATAGCAGAAGATCTCCAACTAGTATCTGGAGGTTGGGAACCCTAACAATATGCCTGATTTAGCAGTCCCAGACAAATCCTAAAGTTTAAGAAGGCCCTGGTAGCTGACACTACAGCGTTGATAGCTGTGGTCTCCTTAGCAGGTCATGACCTGTAAGCCTCCTTGAGTCTCAGTGAGAAAGGAGGACTACAAACAAAGTAAGTAAAATAAATCAATGCAGAAATGGTTGCCCTGAGTATAAAAGGGCAATGACTTCATTCTTTCTTTAAATATTCTTTCCTTCTTAGGGAGCATGGACAAACATTTGAATCCATTGTTGCTTTGGAATGCAAAAGGAGGAGAAATGATCATGTTAGAAGTGTGAATAGAAAATTAACCTCAGTAATAGAGCCCATTTTGTGTGTGTTGGGGGGGGAGGGGTTCTGCATACTGCTTTTGCTGATTATCCTAACAGGCATGTCAGCTGCTGCATACATTTGCTGTTTATTATTAACTAGTAAATTGCCCGTCATTATGATGGATGGGGTGTGTATGGAGGGATGATTTGTACACTGCGAGGACTTCTAGGAGGTGCAGTGCAGTTCAGTGGATCCAGCTCACAACGGCAGTTGCATCCACCGGAAGCATCCCTCTCCACATCAGATTTGAAGGGTTGCTTTTACTCATGTAGTGTTTTACTAAAACTTCATTGGTACCCTATAGTAGCGAATGGCAACCATTCACTTATGTGGGAGAACAAGAACATAATTAGTTTAGGGACTAAACCTGTTCCCTGCCCTTGTAGATCCAACTAGTGAGTGGGAGGGCATCTTGGCCATCTTCTGGACATGGAGTGGGGGTCACTGGGGGTGTTGGGGGGAGGTGGTTGTGGGTTTCCTGCATTGTGCAGGAGGTTGGACTAGATGACCCTGGTGGTCCCTTCCAACTCTATGATTCTATGATTCTAACCAAGTCGGCTTCAATCTGCATAGTTCCTCCTATTTGCATAGACCCCTCAGGGTTTTGTTCATAGAGTTAGGCCTTTTATGCAGGGACATTTCCCAACAGTCACCCCCGCTAACTGCTTCGGGTCTTCCTTTTGATTGTGTATGCCTTACCTGCCCTTCGCTCTCCCCACACATTTTGCTCGCATTCTGGCTAAAACAGCATCTGGAAAACATGGGCTAAATGCGCAGGGAGAGTGGGGCGACCTCTGATGGGTGGTAAAGGCATGCATAATCTAAAGGAAGCCCCGAAGCAGTCGGCGAGGGTGACTGTGGGAAAATGTCCCTGCATAAAAGGCCTTAATTACAATGCTGGGAAACCTGATTTTGCTTAAATGTACTTGTTTGCAGGTCATTTTACAAGTTTTCAGTCTTAGTAGAAAGGATATGTGATAGTTTCAAGCAATTAATAACATTGTGTCTTTTTAATGCTCCTTGACTATTCTAAAAGATGTATCTATCCTTCCTTAGTATTGGCAATGGAAGATCTACAATCAATATTCTTAGTGTTGGTGGTGGTGCAGGTGAGTAAGAACCTAAAGACCCACATTTAACTTTTTCCATCATGTTTAAGAAGGCGGGAAAATAAATAGTGACCCAGAAAGTCATGCAACCTAATCCAAAGCAATACTCATTCTGAAACCATTGTGTTAATCATTGGAAGATATTTGGCTTGGAACATCCCAACATTTTGTGACTGGTCCCATCCACCAGGCAGCCATTTTATGGTGGTGCCCACTGTCTTTTCTTAGAATTCCAACAGTGCCCACAGGCTCAACAAGTCTGTGGATCTATGATCTATTGTGTAGCCTGAATGTGAACAAGCAGTCAAAACAGAAAAGGGGGTCATGAACAGCTTAATTAATTGAAGGCCACAATTAACAGTTTCCTAGGTCTGGATATCACCCCCATTGTTCTGCTCCAGTGGAAGCACTATAATGGGTCAGACTCTAGGCCAACAGTTCACACTGTAATGGTTCAGACTCCAGGCCAACAGTTCACTGCTTCAATGGCCCGGGTCCTAAGGTTCTTGGCCCCTGTTGCTAGAGTCCCTGGTTTGAGAGACTTGATGTCTTAAGATGCTGTAAGTTCACTATCATGTAGCTGTTAAAAGAACAGTGAAGTGTGGATATGGATGACTGTCAAGTCTGTAAGGCTCCAATAAACTTACTGTAATTCACTGCATAATCGTCGCCACCGCATAATCGTTGCACCCTGTTTTTTCACTCCAAGATTTGGTTTTTGACCTTTCACCGCGTAATCATTGCAGCAACCCGGGACTCTCCCTGGAGCCTCCGTTGTCCATGGCTGCTCCAGCCTCACCCACACTGCAAACGCATGAGTTCTTACCGTGCCTTTGCCACCCGGCGCAGGGAAGCTGGGCAGCAGAGTGCTGGAGGAGGATGCGGCTCATGGGGACTTGCGAGAGGTGCGCCCTGGGGGGCGGGAGGGGAGCGACACGAGCTGGGACAGTTTAGTAATAAATGATGTTTTAAAAGCATCACATAATGGTTGCATCTGCAGCCATTATGCAGTGAATTACAGTATTCTTCATGAACTCACCTTTTAAAAAACTCAGGTGTTCTGGTAAATACCAGCCTTCATCTAGCTGTCATTATTGGGGGAACAATGATGTGTTCTTGTTGTGGGGAACCCATTAAATGTTGCATGAGCAAAATTAGGGATGCCTACAGTCTGACTGTAAGTGACAATAACGAATGCTGAGAATATGTTATGCCGGATCATCCAGAAATTGTGCCTCGTTTACACACTGTGTCTTATTAATGTTGCTGTAAATCCCCCCAACTACAAACGGCATTAACTGTGCCATAAAACAGCAAATGTGCTATAAACAATCCATTTCCTTGAAAAGTTTAATTGGAAACTTAATGGTGAACACACTGATAGCCTTTTTAAGGTAATTGTATTGGAGAGCTTAAATAATTCCTATAGCTTAAATTGCAAGTTGTTGATAAGGCAGGGTGTTACATATCCAGCTCTAAAATGCCCCAAAGCACTTGTTTGCATATAAACAACGAATGGAACTCAATTAAAGCTGTAGATGAAGCTACAAATCAAAGGGGCTAGTGGGGGGAGGGGCAATTGAAAACTAACATTTTGGGTGGTTTGGCTTCTTTCAAATGGGGTAAAGCATTCACAGCTCAACATATGGAAATGTGAAATTATTATTTTTCTTTTTAATTTGCAGAAGCAGAAGAGGGGCTGTTTGTTGTTATGTTGATTCCTTAAGGAAAGGATACAATTTGTTCAGCATACATGTATCCCACAAAAGGCATCAAAACCTATCCAGTAGTGAATTACCAATTTCACGTCTCCAAATTTTTAGTGTGGCTGGGTTTGAACCAGCAAAATCAACTTGTTTTGATATTTCAGCATGAAAACAACTTCGTCATTATAGCAAAAGACAGCTATTGATGTTCCATTTGAAATTCCGTTTTCGGTCTTGAAAGCATGCACTTATCTTTATGCTGGGTAAAGCCCAGTTGATTTTAATTGGTTTATCTTTTGCTGAACAAACTGCTATTCAGTTCTTCATTATATATTTCCAAAAGGAGTTTTACAGTGCCATCCTATGCAGAGTTATGCTAGTCTAAGTTATTTGACTTCAGTGGGCTTAGACTGGAATAACTGCACAGGATTGCATTGTTAGGCACTAAAAATTCCCTTCTCCACACTTTATTTATACCCTTGGTCCATGTACCAGTAGCTTTTTTTCTTGCTTGCCTTCCTTTCTACTGCCTTTCAATTCAGAACGCCTCTGCTAAACTTATCTTTCTCTCCTGTTGCCATGATAATTTCATTCTCCTTTCCTTGAGTACATTCAGGCACTCATTATCAAGCTTTGCATTGGCACAAAGGATCCAGCCCTTTGCTTTCAAGTTTCTACCTCTTTTCCTTAAAACCATAAGCCCTGTTCAGATATTCAGTTGCCCATATGCTAAGTGGAACAGTGGGGAAAGGTGTCACACTCCTTGTCCTCCACTTCTCTGTGTTCAGTGAAATGCATGTTGCATTCTTGGCTCTGTACACATAATCAGGGCTCACGATTTTTCCAGTTGTCCCAGTTGCATGGAAGAGCATACCCACATGTGCAAACATTCATTTGAAAATGCAGAAGTTGGGGATTCAATCACTGGGCACAATCTTAGTTCTTGCTATACACATTTTGAAGGAAGAAGCCATGATGTATTCATACATTGATTAATCTCCAACAGGATATGGGTCTGCTTTGTATTCAGGTATTGGTACCCAAGTAAAAAATTTCTTGTGAGAGCTACTTTCTGCACCTTCTACCTAGTCATCTCTTAGACTGATACTGTCCTCTTTTATTCTTCATGCCTTAGATACTTTCCCCTTTCATTTGGTCAGAAGCATTCCTCTCATGTTAAATTTCCCCTCAGACTTGCTTCTGGATTATCCTGACCTCACCTTCCACTACCTCCTAACTCCATGCTGATCCCATCCCACCCGTCCTATCCTTACCCCAGTGGCAGTCAGTGAGGCCAAAGACTTTGTTCAGATGTTTCCATATAAACCACCTTTTAGTTTTCTTGCGACCTCTGATGATGGTTGTACTGATGTGATCCTGGTGATGTCCAGAGGCCTTGATGCAACCTACATTTAACTTCCAGAACCAGAAATGAGATAGGCTGTAACAGTTGTCATGTTTACTTTGGTGACATCTGCCATGGGATCACTTTGACATTGCTAAAATACTATCATCCTTTGACTACCTCTTCCCCTTGATGACATGAAGATCCCTCCAACTACCACCTTTCCATTCTTTGCCGTATCACTTTACATCTCGTTATGGGTTTGTTTCATGGGTTGTGCAAGGCACAGCTGTTTAGGAAGTCATTTGATTTTTGAGAACTGCTGCTGATTGTGGGTCTGCAGTTATGGTCAATAGATTTGGTTGACATCACAACTGTTTTTATTGTTTCCCTTTTCATTGGTTTTTAAAGCTTATTATCTTTTGAATGTGTGCCATTCTCAGCATCTTGAAAATGGGAGATCTAAACTTCTTAAATAAAATAAA
The DNA here is from genome assembly GCF_029931775.1 of Euleptes europaea. NCBI lineage: Eukaryota > Metazoa > Chordata > Lepidosauria > Squamata > Sphaerodactylidae > Euleptes > Euleptes europaea. The sequence continues at coordinate 20,670,087 of NC_079326.1, forward strand.
TAAAAACAAATGGGGTAGAAAAATGTGCAAAAGTCTCTCTCTCTTTACTGAAGAAAACATCATGTATCTTTTCTCATATTCAGTTAATCTCTCCATCTGCCAATTCCTCTGTTTGTCTGTAGTGGTTCCAACTGAAAACCCTGATCTAGCCCTTTTCTTACCCCACAGCCATGTTCCCAACAAGGAGAAAGAGATACTATCTCTGGCACAGGAATGCACACAATTTCTTTACAAAAATTACCAACACCCCTCTCTGGCTCACTTTCTCTGGTTTGTGTTCTAGGTGAAATTGACCTTCAGATTCTCGCAAAAGTACAGGCTAAATACCCTGGTGTTATCATTCATAATGATGTGATAGAACCAAGTGTTGAACAAATCACCAACTACAAAGGTATTTTTTATGTTGCATTTTGTTGGCACTTTGGGTTGTTTCTTAAAACACATTTTTTAAAAGCTGAACAAGGGAACAGTTACCATTTTGAGTTTACCCGTACTTGGTGTCACCTTCAGCCATGTACAATGTTCTTACAGCAGTTCACCAGGAACAAACATTTTTTTTCAGTAATATAATGCAGTAGATAATATACTCAGTAGTGTAGTGTCTTCATCGCCTGTTGTGTATTAAGGCTGCCTAGAGAATGCAAGTCAGTTTTCAGGAAAGACTCTTCCCTTTTCTCTGCAGCATCTAACAAAAGTATGGGGGATGAATAATGCTTCACCGTCAAGATCTTTCTAATATTTGAGATGAAGTGACCTTAGTGGTGACAGGGGTTTTGTTTTTTCTTCTCTGCCTTTTCCACTAGCATATGATGCAGTTTATTTATTTAAGTTTTCAGGGTTATTTCGTGAAATGATTCCACCAAATGTTCAGGCACCCCTGTAACTGAGGCATTTTCTACATGGAGACAGGCTGGTATGGTTTCCTCATTCTTGCTGCAGCTGTTGATACAGCAAAATGGCAATGGGACTTCCATATGGCAGGTTTCCCCACAACGGAAATGGAAACCAAAGGGGTTGAGCTAAATGCTATCTAATATAACAACCAAATAAATCTATTTTTATTATATGTTGTGCACAACTGTATTTAAAAACCCAGGGCCACTGAGGAAGGCCTGTAAAAGGCTGAAACGCGTCTGGTCAGATTTTTGTCATTTTTGGTACTAACATCAACTGTTATGTGTTGGTAATATTTGTAACTATGTTCGTGCTTTTTAGGAAGCCTGTATATTAGGCCCTGTGTTTTTAAATACAATTGTGCACATTATATAATAAAATAGATTTATTGGTTGTTAGATAGCATTTAGCTCAACTCCTTTGGTTTCCGCTGAGGATTAAGTTGAGTTTCTTTGTTCCCCTTTTTCTTCAGTTGTTTTTCAGTTAGGTTTCCCCACATTGTCATGCTGCCAGTCCCTTGGCAGTAGTCATCCCATGTCCTCTGAGCCATCAAGTCTTTTTTTTATTGGCAACAGAATATTGTTATATCAATATAACATGTATACCAAGGTCTCTGAATTACCAGCTCTCTCGCTGTCTCTTTTTAAAAGTAAGACTCTAGCCCAGGGGTGTTAAACAGGCTGCCCATGGGCCGGATCCAGCCCCTGGAGGGCTCCCTCCCATGAGCCGAGGCAGCCAGCCCCCACTCCCCCTCCTTTTATGGGTTTCCTGGGGCCATGGTGGCCCCACTCTCCAACCCTGTGACCCTCCCCGTTCCAGGCTGAGCAGGGCCGCTCTGGCCTCGCTCACTCAGCCACCTCGTCCATACTTTCCTCCCCCTCCCTGCCTCCCCCCCATAGCTTTCCGGAGGGGGGAAGCATAGTACTCTTGGCAGCTCTAAGTTTCATGAGCATGGGTCATCGTTGCTGTTAAGGGGAGAGGCAATAAAACTCATGCAGAAGGAAAGATCAGCCCTCAAAAGAAATCAGTTTTTGCGCCCAACAATGAGCAATACCAATGCAGAGAATAATCGTTCTCTGAGTTGTACATACAATTACAGAGGACCTTCTTTAGACTAGTGACTGATTGGCTCCCACTTACTTAGCAAGATGGAGATAAAGCACTTGCCAACAGAGAAAGAGGGTAAAAATGTTTGTGAAATGCCCTCTCCAGTGCTATCATCTTGCGTAGAGAGTCTTATTGTAACTTTTATAAGGGAGTATGTGATGGTGACCATATTCTTTTGAGCATGGAAGAACAAAGAGGGAAAAGGGGTAGCTTGATCACTTGGCATTAACAGCACAGAAGGGGTTTGTTGCTGAAAATGAAAAGAGTAATAGACTAGTAGTGCAAACCTACGAAGAGCTACACCCTTGAAGTGAGTGGGCTTAGGGCTAAAATACATGATAAATGTGACACAATTCAGGTCACAGGTGCCCAACCCAACTTGTAGTCACACATGATTGGGGAAATTCACCACCAAAGAGTTCCATTGCTCTGTTCGACTAGGGAGCACTGCAAAATGGGAGGAGGAGCCTTCAGGCATCCTTCCTGCACCATTTTTGCTAGTGGAAATGGCCATGGAGGGCTACTTACCCCTTCTTCATGGAACTTGTCCAAGGAGCAAACAGCTCCCCCCCCAGGCCATTTACACTGGCAAAAATAGTTCAGGAGGGAAGCCTGAAGTCCCCCTCCTCCCTCTTTGCAGTGCTTCTAAGCCAAACAGAGCAACAGAAAACTTTGAGGTGACCCAACTACAAGTTGGGTCAGGCACAAGTTGTGTTGTGTTACATGTATGATGTCTTTTGGCCCTGAGGTGGGTATAACTCTGCTTGGGACTGTACTATATGGCTCTTTGAAAAGTTTGGTTCAAGTGCACCTTCAGGCTGAGGACTACTTTGACATTCTGAAAAGAAGAGATCACGTTTACATATATAACCTTCTCTCCCCACACACACACATATGCCATATACCAATTATTACGTGATTATGCATGAGCATGCTGGGAAATCATGATTGTCTGTGCACGAAGTGTCACTGGCAGATTTCTATTTTTTAACAGTTATGTGTGTGAGAGAGTGTCATGGGGGCTTTCAAAGCCCCTTTGGCATGCAAACCAGTTTGCCCGATTCCGATGGTTGACATAGAGAAGTTGCGCTGACAGGCATTAGCTTTCTTTCCTGTTCCTCGTCTTCCCGACGTCTCCTCGCAGACGGTCTAGTGATTAAATAGAAGCAGACTGAGCCAGATTATTTTCAGTGGTGATATGGATTATTGCTCAATGATGTCTGAGTTTAAAATAGCAAATTAGATTTGAACTGCGGCCGTAGAGGCCCCAGACTGATAAATGGAAGAGAGCTGAGGGACAGCTGCAGCATTCAGAAGTGGTAGCCCATGTTCAAAAGGGAAATGTTAAGGAAGGAAGATAAGCACAGGTGGAATGTTTCTCATCTGCTCGGGTAGAGATGCATCATAATCGAGAAAAGTAACACTTTGATTTGCTGGGTAAGTCTGAGGCTTTAACAAAGCGCGGCATTCTGTGCGCTCGGTGCATGCAAAGCCTTCATGCTGCTGATGTAATTATGCTCCAGACTGTGGAGTCATTGCTGAAAATAGGATTACAGTAGCAGAGAGTTAGGCCTCCAGCTCTTGATTTCTTTCCAGTGCCAACTTCTCAAGGACTTTCTGGGCAAAAGACAGCCACAGTCTCTTATGTCACCTTTCAGCATCAAGAATTGTCTTGCACCTGGAAATCAGGAAAGGATTGCACAGGGGTGCTACACCTTCCTGTCCTTCAAGGGCCGCATCTCAAAGATGCACTGAAATCAACACCAGTTTAATGAAGAGGTGTAGCAGTAAAATGGGGCACCATCCTCAAGCTAAAAGTGGTCCCTCAAGTCCTTTGAAATGTGGTGTTGGAGGAGTGTTACGGATACTGTGGACAGCCAAAAAAACAAATCAGTGGGTTATAGATCAAATCAAGCCTGAACTACTCCTAGAAGCTAAAATGACTAAACTGAGACTATCATACTTTGGTTACATTATGAGAAGACAAGAGTCACTGAAAAAGACAATCATGCTGGGTAAAGTTGAAGGCAGCAGGAAAAGAGGAAGACCCAACAAGAGATGTATTGACTCTATAAAGGAAGCCACAGCCCTCAATTTGCAATATCTGAGCAAGACTGTTAAGGATAGGATGTTTTGGAGGACATTAATTCATAGGGTCTCCATGAGTCGGAAGTGACTGGATGGCACTTAATACACACAAGTTCTTCACAATCCCAGGGTTTGGCCAGAGGACACATGCTAAGGGAATCTTGTTCAAGCTAAGCAGGTCTGGGGCTGGTCAGTGCTTGGATGATAGACCAATATACAGGAACTAATCCACAACACCCTGAGTTTGGTAAGGGGGAAATAGGCAGGATATAAGTTTATCTAGCAGCCTGAACAGCCCAGAGTAGCCTGAGCTTATCAGTGTTTGGAAGCTAAGCAGAGTCAGCCATGGTTAGTATTTGGATGGGGGACTACTAAGGTAGACCAGGGTTGCTGTGCAGAGGAAAGCAATGGCAAACCACCTCTACACATCTCTTGGCCTGAAAACCCCATGATGGGTCACCATAAGTTGGCTGCAGCTTGATGGCACCACTTCTTCTTCTTCTTCATCATCATCATAATCATCATCATCAATGTTATTTTTACTGTTACTGTTGTTATTATTATTAAGTTTATTTAATTCAGTTATTTAGAACATTTCTATGCTACCTCTCCAGCAAATCTGTTTGAGGTGGCTTACAAAAAAATTGATAACAACACCAAGCAAAATTAACAAAGCGCATTAGCTCAGTATTAGAAAACCCAGCCAAAGCGTAAGTATGGACTAAAACATTTAAGAGTAGAAAAAAGCTAGATCCGAGTCCTGTAGCACCTTAGAGACCAATAAGATTTTCAGGGCATGAGCTTTCGCGAGTCAAAATTCAAAAGCTTGATTAGAGCAGAGGAGAAATGCTTAGGGGCAGATAATTGGCAACTGTGGTGAGATTAAGCTGATTACATTTTGCATTGTATCTCTGCATCCTGACACTTTTCTTTGCAACATCCCTCCCACCTTCAGACTGGGCTCTAAAGACTCAAGGATCTCCATTCCTACTTTTATCTGACGAAGGGAGCGCTGACTCTCTAAAGTTTAGACCCTGAAAATCTGATGTGCTGCTTAGTACCGCAGGTCAACATGGCTGCCCTCTGAAACTAGTTTGAAAAAGAGACTCATAAAACAGGCTACAGCAGACTGTAAAAACCGTTTTGAAGATCAACTGTGAATCAAAAGCCTGGGCAAAAAGGAATGTTTTACCCTCGCTGTCAAAAGAGAATACAGCTGGTGTCAAGCCTCAATGGAAAGGGCATTCTGGTGCCACCACGGAAATTCTCTGTCTCCAGTTAACACTGGCATTATCGTTTAATAACTATATGTATGAAAATACTGTTGGCACCGTCCAGCCAATGTCAAACACTTAAAGGGTGACAAGTGTGTACATTCTTCCCAGTGGGAACCCAATGGGAGTAAGAGTGCAGTCCTTAACAGAGTTACGCCCTTCTAAACCCATTGAAGCCAGTGGACTTAGAAGAGAATAACTCTGTATAGGATTGCACTGTAGCATGGTTAGCAGGCTGGATCTTATGCATAACAGTGCATATTTTAAATGATTCCTCTATTCATTTTAAATCTAAGGAATTTCCCCTAGAAGTCCTAGCAATAAATCTGGACTTCTATCTATTATTTTATTTCATCATTTATTTTGTGCACTTTACCTTTATCTTCCTCCAGGAGGGGCTGTGGCTCAGTGCTTGGCATGCAGAAGGTCCCAGGTTCAATCCCCAGCATCTCCAGTTAAAGGGACTGGGCAAGTAGGGGATGTGAAAGACCTCTGCCTGAGACCCTGGAGAGCTGCTGCTGGTCTGAGCAGACCATACTGACTTCTGAGGGTCTGATTCAGTATAAGGCAGCTTTGTTCATGTGTTCAAGCTCAAAATGGTATACATGGTTCTCCCCTCTTGCATTTGATCATTGCAATAACCCTGTGAGGCATCTCCGGACTAGAGATACCACCTGTATAGAAGCAAGGCAAAGGGTCGAGACATTGGGGTAGGCTAGGATTGGAAACAGATTCCAAAACTGTCACATGCCCAGGGGGAAAGTTCTCCTTTGACAGCCTCGGTTCTAGTTCAGAAGAGTAAATTCACTGAGAAGGGAGGGAGGCAGTTAGCAGCTCAGGATCGCTCCCACCAATGACACAAACGGGTGTTTTTTATTTTGAAAATATATAGCTTTCAGTTGCCATAAAATCTGAAATAGAAATGTATTCCATATTTGGAATTGAGATAAACTGTGCCGCTCTCCTCGTATTTTAGAACGTGTAGCAAAGACATCAAACCTAGAGAACATAAAGTTTACTTGGCACAAGGAGACGTCATTGGAATATGAAAGTCGAATGAAGGCGAGTGCAGATATGAAGAAATGGGGCTTCATCCATATGATTCAGGTAATCCATTGTGAAGGGTTTTAACTTCAGAGTTCTGCCTGGGAAATTAAATGAGGTTTACATGTTGCCTTTTACATGTGACAATAGCATACTGCTGGAATGTCACAGATTTAGGGCACTATCACACAGCCCAAATAATGCACTTTCAATCCACTTTCAATGCACTTTGAAAGTGGATTTTTCTATGTGAACTGGCAAAATCCACTTGCAAACGATTGTTAAGGTGCAGTGAAAGTGGACTGAAAGTGCATTATTTAGGCTATGTGAAAGTGCCCTTTCTCTACCCCCCTTCATACTCCATGGTCTTCATACACATAGGCGCACAGGATAATACTTCATATATCTGAAGAAGCAGAGTCAAGTCCACAAATATTTATGCCAAGTAAGTGGCACTCAGACATCAGAATTAGCCGAGGTTAGTTTAAGGAGTGACTGGATGAACTAATCAGCATTAATGCAGGAGAGGATCAAACCTAACCAGAATCTCCTGGGAAATCCTGGCTCATCTCCTGACAAGAGCAGGACAGCAAAGATTTTTATGTTCTGCAGATGAGACTCTGTGCCTGAAGGGAAGCTCTACTGAATAGGGCTGTTGAAAAAAAAAATCGGTAAAATTCGGATTCAGCAAAATTTGGCCCGTTTTTATCTGGGAAATGCCGAAGTCCGAACTCCCCCGCTGTGGGTCCGTGCAATTAGGCATGAGGTCCGGAGTTCGGGGGAAAATTTGGCTGAATAAAGCCATTAAAATCACAAGCGCACCTTTCCGCGGCTCCGAGGGGGCATTTTTAGGGGTAGAGGTCCCAAACCTTCAGCGTAGCTTCAAAGGACCCTTCTTGCAGTAACCCCTACGTTTTGTAAAGATTGGATCAGTGGGGGCTGAGATATGGGCCCTGAAAGGGGTCCCCCCTCCTTAATGTGCATTTGCAATTAGCAGAGCTTGCCGCCCACTCAAAGCTCCCAGCCCCGACAAACACCTGAGCTGCGGGGAGCAAGGGCGGGGCAGGTGCAAAGAAGTTTGCAAACCATGAAAAGCTACACAACCATGCAAACCATCACATTTGCAACCATGCAAAGCAACACCTGACGCCTGGGAATTTGCAAACCATGGAAAGGGACAGAAGAAGTTTGCAAACCATGCAAAGCAACACAACCATGCAAAGCAACACGTTTGCAACCATGCAAAGCAACACCTGACGCCTGGGAGTTTGCAAACCATGGAAAGGGACAGAGGCATGCTAGCTAAGCATCAGGAGCAGGAGAGGGTGGAATTTCCCCTTTTGCATCGGACTTGGGACCAGACAAATGCATTCATTAAGTCACAATTTGAAAACAATTTTTGAGCAAGCATCAAAATAGACCTGACCGATCTTATGAATGAGGGAAAACCTGAGGACACACAACTGAAGCCCCCCCCCTCAAACCAGGGAGAGAGAGACTCGAGGGGGCACACACACCCCAGACAAAATGGGTGAAATCCCCCTTTGGCTTGACCCCCACCCACAGAAACTGCTCCCTCCCCACACACACACAGACTCTGCTTCCCCCCACACACACACAGGAGAAAAATTATAGATTAAAGCCCCAAAAGGGGTCTTACTGTGGATGTCTTCTGTTCCATTAGGAGGGACTTGGAGGACTGGGTAATCCAATATGGTTCCATTTAAGCACGGGAGGTTTTGCCTTGGATTTGCCGCTGTCGAGATGCACATAGGATCGGCTGATCCCATTCATCCCAATAGGGAAAGGGGGGCATATCTCAACCCCCGCTGATCCAATCTTTACAAAACATGGGGATTCTTTCAAGAAGGCTCTTCTGAAGCTATGCTGAACGTTTGGGGGCTGTACCCCCAAAAATGCGCCCCCTGCAGCCACGGAAATGAGCGAATGTGTGCTGTAAATGGAATAAAACATTAAGGGGGGACCCCTTTCGGGGCCCATATCTCAGCTCCCCCTGATCCAATCTTTACAAAACTTGGGGATTCTTTCAAGAAGGCTCCTCTGAAGCTACGCTGAAGGTTTGGGGGCTGTACCCCCAAAAATGCACCCCCTGCAGCCATGGAAAGGAGCGAATGTGTGCTGTAAATGGAATAAAAATGCACATTAGTGGGAACCCATTTCGGGGCCCATATATCAGCCCCCCCGATCCAATCTTTACAAAACTTGGGGATTCTTGCAAGAAGGCTCCTCTGAAGCTACGCTGAAAGTTTGGGGGCTGTACCCCCAAAAATGCACCCCCTGCAGCCACGGAAAAGGAGCGAATGTGCACAAGCACCCCCCACGGGGATTTCTCTCTCACACAAACAGATCCTCTCTCTTTCTCTCCCCGGCCAGGCCGCACAGCAGCTGGGCTCATGCACTCCATGGCGACTGATTGGCCAGAAGACCCAGCTTGGCCACCAATTGGCCGGGGGAGAATGCTGCTTACTAACTGACGGTTATGCTGCTGCGCCAAACCCCGAATTTGCTGAATTTATTCACCGAACACCCCGAACTCGCTGAATTCGGCTCCCCGTTTTCCCACCTTTTTTAGTTTTGTTCCATCCGAACTAAAAACCTCCGAATCAGGGGAAATTCAGCTGTTTTTCTGTTCAGGACGAGCCGAATCGACAGCCCTACTACTGAAAGAGCTGAGATTAATCCAGGATTCCTACATTAAGAGAGCTACCATAAATTCAGATTCACAAGCTAGGATGCAACTCTGCTTAAGAATCCTGTCTTGTGGCCCTCTAATTAAAAGAGGTGTACATTAAAAAATCAGGGTTTGGGGGATTTGGGTATATTAGAGCTGCAAAATATTGGTATTCTTGAATATTCCTGAATTCCAGTACTGGTATTGTTTTTTTTAGGGGGTTTGGGAATCCAAATATATTCAGCTCCATTATATCCTATGGGGAATATTTCTGGGGGCTTGGGTGGGGCTGGGGGCTGTTTTTAAAGATGGAAATTCCAAATTTGCAGCACAGCTGCGGGTGCCTCTCCTGAGAAGAACTTCCAAGTTCAGTGGACATTGGGTTAGAGAGTCCAGTTTTATGGGCCCCCGAAGAAGGTGCCCCGATCCATCCTCCATTGTTTCCAATGGGGGGAAAACAGCTTTTTTTTCTTCAAGGAAAAAGCAAAGAGGCATGCCAATGAGCAACAACAGGTCAATGCTTCCCATCCCAAGAACCAACACTAGCCCAACTGATCCAAACTAGAACCCAGGAATCCAGCAGAAGCACAAGCTATTGTAGCAAAGCCTATCAGAATGTCAAACCAGAAAATCACAGCACAGAAAAATAAAGCAAGAGGGACTTTTGCAAGCCCAACAGAACCCAGGGCAATGTGCAGATGTCTGGAAGAATCCACGCCCACACTGGCAGTGCAAGCTGAATAGAACCATCGTCAGACCACAGAATTCCAGCATTTTGGTGGGGGAGGTTGTTTTTTTCCCTTTTCACAATCAAGGGCAATCCATAGAAGCCCACCACTGCAATCTTAAGCACAGCCCCCCCCCCACTTTTGTTAGCCCAGCAGAACTGGGGCAATGTGCAGAAGCCCAGCAGGAGCCAGGGCTGCTCTGGCAGTGAAAGCCCAGCAGAACCTATATCAAACCACAGAATCTCTGCAGTGGAAACAAAAGGTAGAGGGGTACTTTTGCATGCCTAGCAGAACCTATTGCAGTGTGCAGATGCCCAGCAGAACCCAGGCCCACTCTGGCATTGAAAACGCAGCAGAACCTATGTCAAGCCACAGAGTGCCAGATTTTCTTATATTTTTGGGGGGGGGACTCCCCGCCTTTTTCACTACCAAGGGCAATCCATAGAAACCCAGCACAGCAATCTTTAGCATGGGGGGTGGGGAACATTTGCTAGCCCAGCAGAACCCATTGCAATGTGCAGAAGCCCTGCTGAACCCAGAATAAAGGCCAACAGAATCTATGTCAAACCAGAGAATCTGCAGAACAAACTGGATGGGGATTTGTAAACCCTGCAGAACCCATTGTGACGTCCAGAAGCCCTGAAGAACCCAGGCAAGCCCAGCAAAAGGAGGGGTTTCCCCTTTCTTACAGGTTGTAGTCGATATTCTCAAAAAGATCCTGAAAAAAACTGATTTTTTTCAGATTTTTTGGGATTGGGATTGCTGACTACCATTGGAGTCTCTTATATTCAGCTGAAAAAATAGCCCCAAAATACTGGTTAGGTATTTTTCAGCTATTTTTTTTAGCTCAGCTTTACTAAATGCACATCCCTACTTACTTACCAGAGTTAATCATGTGGCCAGCATTCAGACATCGCACTGAACTGGAGTTCAGTGCAAACTGCAGTTTATAAACTGTGGGTTAGTTTGACATCTAAATGTAACCTAACAGTGCAATTCTAATGAACTTTCTAAGTTCATTAAAGTCAATGGTCTTAGAAGGGTATAAATCTGTTTGGAATCGCTCTGTAAATCTGTTAGTCTTCCAGGCTATTTTCAGCAGTGCTATTATAAGCCAGTTGTACACTCAACCATGTTCAGCAACCAACAATTCTCTGGGAGTTAGTACAAAAAATAATTATTACTCTATTGCTATCAGAGTTGCCAACCTCCAGGTGGGGTCTGGAAATCTTCCAGAATTCCAACTAATTTCTAGACTATAGAGAAAATGGCGGTTTTGGATGGTGGACTCTATGGCATTATATCTCACTTAGGTCTTTCCCTTCACCAAATCCTGTCCTCCCAGGCTCCACCCCCAAATCTTCAGGAATATCCCAAATCATAGTTGGCAACCCTAGTTGATTATGTGAATTTCTCTGAGAAACATGTCAGTGAACTTGTACCACATAGCCCAAAGTGATATTACCAGGTTTTAAATAAACTCTCCTGATTCTTAGGAAAATGTTTCCTCAAATCACTGGGCCTTGCTATCCTGGAATCTAGTAGGGGGGATGTTAATTTTTAAACCAAATGGATACAATTAAGTGCTAGATCTAACAACAGGAGAGGGGGGGAGCAACCAGGGAAGAGAAAAGGGGGTGAAATGGCTTATCCCTTATATAGGGTTGCAGAACTCTGCTAAACATAACTCTTCCAGAAATAACTCTGTACATTGGGGGGGAAATATTTACTGAAAACTTTTTTATCCCACACTCATAATGAAAGATTCTTAAGGCTGATTTGAGTAAAGGACAACACAAAAAAAGACAATTAAAAACACAATTAACAACTCCAATGAACATTATTTTTAAAAAGTAGCAGCATACCAAAATGCATCTACTGTAGTGAGTGACTCGAAATGATGTTAAGGGCTTTCTATTTTTTCCTCATTATTTAAGAAAACATGTACACAGGCTCTGCTATAGGTAAATTAAAACTGTCATTTGCTAAAAGTTTTTTTAAAAGTTAGTCACATTCAGGTTGTTTTAAAAACTAGAATCAGATTCTTTAACACTAGAATTAAAGTTAATTACCTTAGGAAAGCAAGCTGATAATTGTTTCTATTGATCTCAGTTGCAAATACATTTCTGAGTGTAACGCCTTCCCAATTGGGATGAAATTCTTCCAGAGTGCCCCTTCACCAAAGTGATTCTCTCCCCCAAATTACATTTCAGGGGAAAAAAAAGGAGAATGCATCCCTATTCCATAGGCAACATTCTCACAAGGACAAGATGCTATTCCCTGGGCAAGTAAGAATGAGCCACTACTGATGATTATGTGTATATGTGTATTTGGGTTATTCCCACTCTCATTTGTTTTTTTAAAAACCTGTATTAAGAGGAAAAGTTCACACTGAAATGATTCTTATCCTTCCTAGATGCTGTATTATGTAAAAGACATCTCAGCTACTATTCATTTTTTTCACACTCTTTTGGAACCTGGGGCCAAACTTCTTATTATTCTTGTCTCAGGTAGGTGTTATTGAGTAAATTCAGGGCTCCATTTGGGTCTGTATGAGCTTGTGGCTTTCTGCAAATGTTTCTGCATTCATCACAGGACAGCATTCAGTTCTTCTTTCTTCAACTGAACACATATCACATAATTAGGCAAATATATATGTAGCAAATGAGGTGATTACAAATCAAAGGCATGCCCACACATTACATTTGAAAAACAACAACCCAGTGTAATTGTTTTCAAATCTTCTGTTAATCTCCTCTTACACACTGATCCTATCCCATAGGAGTGGGATAGGACTGATCCTATCGCAGGACTGATCCTATCACAGAAGGCACGTTTAAAGGTAAAGGTCCCCTGTGCAAGCACCGGGCCATTCCTGACCCATGGGGTGACGTCACATCCCGACGTTTCCTAGGCAGACTTTGTTTACTGGGTGGTTTGCCAGTGCCTTCCCCAGTTGTCTTCCCTTTACCCCCGGCAAGCTGGGTACTCATTTTACCAACCTCGGAAGGATGGAAGGCTGAGTCAACCTTGAGCTGGCTACCTTAAACCGACTTCCATCGGGATCGAACTCAGGTTGTGAGCAGAGCTTGGATTGCAGTACTGCAGCTTACCACTCTGCACCATGGGGCTCCTGGAGGCACATTTACTTGGACATAAATTCAGCTGAGGTTAATGGTGTTGACTCCCAAGTAAGTGTGCACAGGGCTGTAGCACCACGAGCAATTTCAGAGGCTAAATAAAGAGCACGAGTTACGTGTCCTGTATTCATACCTATATCTGGGACCTAAAGCAGGCTCATCGCCTGAGTGGTGAGATGTGTATTCCCCTGATGCGGGAGCTACACAAGTCCCCACTTCGGTCATTAATGATAAACATGACTAAAAGGAAGACAACACACTCACCTCTTACACAGCTGTGAATATCATTTGGATCCAAACCCAGTTCATGGAAATACTTAATTTCATTTTAGGATGAATTGTATTCATAACCCTACCTCACTAGCGTGGAGAGCCAGCTTGGTGTAATGGTTAAGAGTCGTGGTTTGGAGCGGCGGACTCTGATCTGGAGAACCAGGTTTGATTCCCCACTCCTCCACATGAGCAGCAGATGCTAATCTGGTGAACTGGGTTGGTTTCCCCATTCCTCCACATGAAGCCAGCTCAGTGACCTTGTCACAGCTCTCTTAGAGCTCTCTCAGCCCCACCTACCTCACAGGGTGTCTGTTGTGGGGAGGGGAAGATGATTGTACGCTGGTTTGATTCTTCCTTAAGTGGTCGAGAAAGTCGGCATATAAAAACCAACTCTTCTTCTACCTTTATTTTATCATGGAACTCATGGTGGTGAATTGGCGGGTGGGAGTTCCAAGAAGGTTTCCCACTAGGCAATAACCAGACCTGGGTCTCTTTAGCTTCAGTATGGCAGGCAGCTTACAGGTGCTCCTAAAGGCTAAGATCCACTATTGGTAACTGTGACACTAGAAGATGGGAACTGCTCATTTAGGAAACCAGATCTCACTGTTTCCGAGCAACTGAAGAGTAGCATGGAGCAGTGATGTCTCTGTACAATAATCTGGTTATGCCGCAATATTAGAACTCAGTCGCTCATTTTCTGTAGCTGTAATTAACTGTGGAAGAGAAAATTTCTGTGAGGGAAGAGAATGATCAGCCCTGGTTCCACAGATGTCTCTTGAATGGGATTTGATAAAAGAAAAACGATTTAGCGATATCAGGTATATCAACTTTGGAAGTGTTCACAAAGCGACGGAACGGCTCTATAAAGTTCCTCAAATAGACCCTTCTATGTTTCGTTAGTTCTGTAGCTTCCTCTTTTAAAAAAAAATTAAATGCACGCAAATGTCAGAACGAATGTTACAAACACGACAGGGACTAGATCTGAAACTGTAACTCATGCATGGAGCCCAATTGTCGTTAATGGACTCATTAATCTGCTGTGCGTTTTCTGAATCGCAGATATTGTAACACCTGACTACATTTGGCATTAAGCTAATAGATACAGCGATGCTCTGTTGTGCTATTTGGCTGGCTCGTTTTCTTTCCTGACTGCCCCGTTTTGCGTAATGTCACAATACCAACTTACATTGGTTATTTGAGACTCAAAAAAAAGGAACCTGTGTGATCATCAGTCTTGGAGAGGAAGTGATATTTATACATTCATTTGGATGCAGTTCCAAGAGAGCAGAGGAAACTGAGCATTACGCACAGCAGGGTTAATGCTTATTGTGAATCTGAAAAGTACAAACCTGCCAAAGTTAAGCACTTTCAAGACCCATTGAGTTTAATGGAAGAGTTAGGCCTCCACTTAAATCTTTGCCATTGAAATCAATGGGACTTTAAAATGCTTAACTCACTCCCCCTCCCCCCAGTGTCCTGAAGAGAAAGAGACAATTTACATCACAAAGAAGAAGCGATGGGCAAACTGTCCCAGCTAGGGTTGCCAACATCCAGGTAGTAGCTGGAGATCTCCTGCTATTACAACTGATCTGTAGCTGATAGAGATCAGTTCGCCTGGAGAAAATGGCTGCTTTGGCAATTGGACTCTATGGCATTGAAGTCCCTCCCCTCCCCAAGCCCCGCCCTCCTCAGGCTCTGCCCCAAAAACCTCCCGTTGGTAGCAAAGAGGGACCTGGCAACCCTACTCCCAGCACTAATTAAAACAAAATATTTTAAAATTAATCTCAAATTCTTCTAAAAATAATCATTTTAATGTAACTCTCCCCCATTCCAAATTGGTTCCTCTCGTGATGTACAATAGTCCCGCCCAGAAAGCTCCCTGTCATGAAGCCCCACTGCAATCCCTTTGTGCAATTTCTCCCTTGACCAAATCGATCTTACTGAGGCCCAGTTTATACATGCTGTCAATGAGATGGTAGCATTCTGAGGGGGTAGACTGGGCAGGGCCACTTCAGAGTGCAGACAGGAAAACAGGCAGTTGAATGCTTTCTCCTGTAAAAATCCCCTTCAACTAAAATAAAACTAAATCAGGGGAAAGGATTCTAACTTGGCCCTTTGCAAACTCTGCTCGTTTTCCACTGACTGGGAATGATTAATATAGGGGCACTATGAAAAATGCAATTGCTCATCTTCAGATGGAAGTGGTCTGGTCTGTTCTAACACTCAGCATTCTTTCACCTCATCCTTCTGAACGTCAAGGCCAGGCCTGAGATTACTGGGGCAGGGGAGAAGGTTCATGTCAATCGTAGGCCTCATGACTGAAAACTGGACACTGAACATGCTCATGGCAGTGTTCATTGGTGCCAGGGAGACTTATATATCCAGGCCTCAAATGCAGTTGCAAGCTTCAGCTGGGTAACATTGAGAAAAGAGGGTTACAGTGCAGGCCACAGGGTTGTTGGGGGTGGAGCCTGAGGAGGGCGGGACTTCAATGCCATAGAGTCCAATTGCCAAAGCGGCCATTTTCTCCTGGCGAACTGATCTCTATCGGCTGGAGATAAGTTGTAATAGCAGGAGATCTCCAGCTAGTACCTGGAGGTTGGCGACCCTAGCTGGGAGAGTTTGCCCATCACTTCTTCTTTGTGATGTAAATTGTCTCTTTCTCTTCAGGACACTGGCTGGGGGGAGGCTACAACTTGTATCCCATTTGGGAACATGGAAACTGTAAATTTGTCTGTGCAACCTTTTTTCAATGGATATCCTGATGTTGGAATAGATAAGCTAAAAATACACATGGTTGCTATTTTGTCCCTAAAAGGGTGATGCTTAAAAGTCTAAAGAAAATTTTTGGAAGCTACAGAAGCTTATATTGAAATGAGTACATTTTGACATCAATATATAAACGGGACTGAGGAAGAATTGAAACGATCGTATCCCTTTCTACCCTTCTTCACTTGAAGACATCGACCTCAGATTGATTGTTACTGTACCAGGACTGAGAAATACTTTGTTATACATATGCAATTGGCTTGATATCACGTTGTTATATACCCAGGACTGAGAAATACTTTGTTGTATATATGCAATTGGCTTGGTAGCACGTTGTTACATTCAATATACTATTGTCATTACACATTGTTATCAGCCTCTTTCTGTACTAACCTCCAGGTAATAGCAGAAGATCTTCTGCTATTACAACTGACCTCCAGCCGATGGAGATCAGTTCACCTGGAGAAAATGGACTCTGTGGCATTGAAGTCCCTCCCCTCCCTAAACCCTGCCCTTTTCAGGCTCCTCCCCAAAAACCTCCTGCCGATGGCAAAGAGGGACCTGGCAACCCTATGTGTGACGCATTGGCTGGGATCAGGGGAAATTCCCTTAGTAGGCCTGCAGCCCCAAGAGGAATGATAAAGAAGAAAGAAGAAGAAAGCAGAAATGAAAGATGAGCTGTTTGGATAAGGAAGAGAGACTATTGAGGAAAGTACAGGGTTAAGGGGGGAAACTGCCGAACGAATAAAAACAGCTACACCACAGTAAATAGGAAGGAAAAGGAGAAGCAATGTTTTGAAATAATCTTCCCCCTTAGGAAATAAATAAAGGCCAGGTTCACAATCCATCACAACACCCCCTGTGGCACTTCTGTAACCACGACTATTCTTTTCAGTGGAGCTTGTCCAGGTGGGAGTTCCCGGTGGATGGGGCTCAGTGTAATTTCCTCCACAGAAATAATAGGATGCGTTAATAAAACGCTGTGAGAGGATGCTAAAAAGGCCAAAACGGATATGCGGTGCGGCCCACTGTCTGGAGGCTTCGGTTCCTCCCACCCTTGGCTTGTCGACAAGATCAGGGCATCTAGGAAGAGTTATGCAGTGTTGTTTTTAAGATAATCGCCTCCTCCATTCGCACATAGACTCCTCCGTTCGGTTCACAACAAAGTCTTGAAAAACAAAAGTAGCGCCATTTGTTGCATCTACAGGGAGCGATTATAATAATGCGCCAGGCAGGTAGTGTATAATTGCTTCAGTTCAGAAATGGCGTCGAGTCGCAGAACACCGAGGCCAGCACATTTTCGGCAATTAGTGTTCTGCATTCATTTTCCACCAGGTGGAGAGGGGTGGGGGGAGAATACACACATTTGTTGTGCTGCATTGATTTTAAACCGCTGGAGTGTTTATGGTTCCGAAGGAAAGCGTTTAAAGATATAGTGCTTTCCAAAAAGGCAGGCAAAGGGCTTTATTAGCAATGGAGATTTGCAGTCATACCTCTCAGCAAGCCCTCATTAGACCTGAATTTATCGCTTTCCTACCCGATGGGGCTGGTGGCTTTGGCCTTTTACAAATGATTCACATCTGAAATGCTGAGTCATGCCACTGAGGGTACCAAATAAATGGATTAGCCTGGTTTCACTTCCCACTGCTTCTGCTAATATATTTTTCTCGACTGGGTTTTATCAGTGTACCTTAGATTAGTAGATCTTTACAAGGATATCTCCCTTGTCACTGTGGGATGCAATCTGACTGGCCGAAGGTTGCAAAATGTTCCCTGTACTGTGAGACAGCCCTTATTTCAGAACTTCATAGATGCACAGACTGGAACGGGTACTCCTTATCAGAGAACTACGTTGTTTCATAAAACTTTGCAGAATAGTAATGGCTTCGGTTTGCTTCTGCCTGTCCTGTTCTAAATCAGTATAATTGTTTGTTTCTGGGATGGTGTTTTATTGCCCCTCAGCCTTCATGTTAAGCATTTATGTACTTTAAAAATGTATATCCATTGGACACAATTTGGCAAGAGTCAGTAGTCTCGCTACTTAAAGCAGGGGTGGGGAACCTTTTTTCCACCAAGGACCATTTGAATATTTATAACATCATTCTCGGGCCATACAAAATTATCAACTTAAAAATTAGCCGAACAAGCCCCAAGCAGGCAGCTGACCCAGATGACCCCCCCAAGTGGGCAAGCAAGCAGGCATCCAACTGATGGTGCACTCACCCACCTGGTGGCACAGGATGGTCTGTTGCACCAGCCGGGCATAGCATCCAGCAGCACACCAGAGTTGCTCCTGCTCTGCATGGTTGGAGCTGGATTCTACAGCCGGCTCCTGCTACCTCTG
Source organism: Euleptes europaea (assembly GCF_029931775.1). Classification (NCBI taxonomy): domain Eukaryota; kingdom Metazoa; phylum Chordata; class Lepidosauria; order Squamata; family Sphaerodactylidae; genus Euleptes; species Euleptes europaea. Next base: position 20,688,440 of record NC_079326.1, read on the forward strand.
CCTGCAGGGATGAAATGAGGACACACTGGCTAAGAACTCCCCCCCGCGCATGTGCATTCTGGCCCTGCCCCCTTTAACCCCTCTATTGTCGCCACTTCCGCCCCCAGCCCTCTTGTAGTACAGAGGGAATACGTTTCTCCACGGCCCGGGTGGGAAAGCGTTAACACAGTTAATTGGGCTGTCCTAGCAGCTCCATAGTTAACGACTCTTCTGCAAGGGGGGAAAAGGTTCCCTTTCTCGGCAAAACAAACTCACATCCACCTTGAATAAAGGGTATTCCTGTCTGCAGGAAGGGGCGTATCGCCAGTCTTAAATCCTTCTGAGCTAGAGATCTGCCAGGACCCATGAAGGGCCAGACCAAATGATTTCGTGGGCTTTAAACAGCCCCAGGGCCTGACATTCCCCACCCCTGACTTAAAGGATCTAATTACTTGAGCTGTAATCCTATGCACATGAGCTGGAAGAAGGTGTCAAACAGTGTTGAGTGGAGTGCTAGGAAAACCTATGGAACGAAGTGAGACTTGGTGGAGGAAAGTGGCATCAAGTCACAGCTAACTTATGGCAACCCTGTAAGGTTTTCAAAGCAAGAGACATTAAGAAGTGGTTTACCATTGACTGTCTCTGCATACTTCCTTGGTGGTCTCCCATACAAGTACGAACCAGGGCTGACCCTGCTTAGCTTCCGAGGTCTGACGAGATCAGGCTAGCCTGGGCCATCCAGGTAAGGGCAAGTGAGACTTACTTACTGGTAAACGTTAAAATGATTGAGCTGAATGCCTCATTTTTTGCTTTAATGGGATTTAGCCGTAAGTCCATTAGATACAACAACTTGTGCACATGATCTCTGCCATTGGATCAGATGGGTAAGACCTACACCTATATTAATTCTTTACACCAGTTGTTTGTGCTTTATAATTTCTTAATTGCCCCCGCCCTTGGCATTATATAAACTAGTTTTAAAAATTAAACTAGGGTCCAGTGGCACCTTCATTTTAAAAGTGAATTTATATTGCAATGATGTTGGAATCCAATTACAAGTAGCCTGCACAAAGACCTTTGTCTTCATTAATGGCAGGAGATTGTGGTTCACAAACTGTGCCTTATGATCCAAAAGTGAGTCACAACTTTCTTGCAGGTGGGTCATGAGGCTCACACTCTGGGACCGGAAGAGGAGGCTCTGGGATTCCCATACCAGTAGTGAGAGAAGTTAGGGTGGAACTCCTTTTTTCCTTCACTCCCTCTTTTTTTCCTTTACTCTGCAACCCCATTCTCAGGTATTTGGCTAATTCCCCACTACTGACAGCATGGGAGGTGATGGTCATAGCTGTCCTTTGCCTCCTGAAACAACACTGCTCAAAGTGTGAGGGGCTGCAGTGGTAGATCCCAAAGGCCATGTAAGTGTAGAAGTTTGTCCCGCTTCGGAAAGTTTAAGAACCACTTCCTGATAGTATGTGTATAGCCATAGTTTGTCAGTCTCTGGCAGCGCTTGATTTAGTATGCACCACTAAATAAGGTGCAAGGGTGTTTTTTGCCATCAGATCACAACTGATTTATGGTGACTCCATAGGGTTTTCAAGGCAAGAGGTGTTCTGAGGGGGGTTGTGCTTGCCTGCCTCTGCATGGCAACCCTGGATTTCCTTGGCCTCCCCTCCAAGTAATAACCAGGGCTGACTCTGCTTAGCTTCCAAGATGTGATGAGATAAGGCATCAGATATCCTAAAAAAAAAACCCTAGAAATCACTGTATTACCATTTTGGGGGTAACACTGAGGGGTCGGTAAACCTTGATATATCTTATGGCCCCAATGTGTTTTCATCCATCCCCAGCCTCTGGAAGTTTATTTAAATAAATTCAGGATTAACTGGTTAGTAACCTCTCCCTGCCTTCCACCCATTTTTTAATTTTACTTTTTAACCCGTAAGACTCAGAGTAGTTTCCTAATATTTAAAAAGTAGGAAAGAAACACAAGGTTTTGAATTCAGTAATGTAGTTAAAATATTTCCATGTTTATTTCCAGTCACCTATTATTTGTCAAAATAATGTATCAGAAAGATGATGGCTTAGGCCTTGGCAAAAGACGTAAGCTCCAAGAATGAAGAAGCAACTTCATCCCTCACCGTCTTGAATGACCTCACCCCTGCTCTCATTTTCTTATTGGACACATGATAGACATTAGTAAGAGGTCCCTTCCCTAAATACACGACTGGTGATATCTTGATGTGACATCGGGGAAGAGGCACATGATAAAGACTTGTTGTTGACATAATTACTAATCCTGGAATAATATGTCCTGCACTTACTTCAACTTCTGATTTGATTGCGAGCAAATCAAAAGCTGAAGAGAGTTAAAATGAGGACAGGGAACTCTGGTAAAAATCAAAGGCCCTTGACTGCAGTTGAGATGAAACAAGTGGTGCTTTTCGCAAAAGTTTTTGGACCCCCATGAAAAATGGCGTATGTTCGGTTTTTTGGGTGGGGATGGGGACAAACAAGTATTTGTCCATGGCTTGAGATCAGGAAAAGAAACACATCCGCACCTGCCTAAGGTAAGTAGAGGGCCCCCCTAGATTCCCAGACTGTGGATGTTCCATAGCATGCACTCATAGGTCATTTATGTATGGGAGTTTTACTTGAGGTTCATTGCTGGCTAGACCCACACTTTCCAGTTGGGAATCTCTGCACCAGCAGCCTCCAAGCTCAAATCAAGTCCCGCCCCTTTAAATGCTGCTTTGTAATTGGCTTACTTTGCAGTGTTCACTGTGAGAGAAGATTCCCCACCCAAAAACCCAATTGCTGCATAAAAAAGCATTTCAAGAACAAAAAACAGAGTAATCTGAAAGAAAGTGTGTGTGTGGGGGGGTCCAAGCCTAGGTTTTAAAAAGGCTTTCTTTTGTTAGCTCCTTGTCTAAGGCCATTTTTGCATGGTAATTAGGAAAGTGTTCCAGGCTGAATTGCCCCGCATATTTTTTAAAATTTTGCATGCTGAACTGTCATTCCGGAAGTGACTGCGAAGCCGGCGCATATCTGCTTCACATTACTAAGGAGCCCATTTAACGTGACCTTTGGTGTTTGCCCCGAATAATCCCCCTCAAGGAACAATGCAAATCAATGGAGGCGTGTTAGCTATGCATATGCTAATGTCTATGCAAACAGAAACAAAGGAGCAGGTGAGTGTGGGGGAGTGGAACTTCTCCTTTTGCGTCGGGGACTGTGAAAAGGCATTTTTAAAGTCGCATTTTGAAAAAAGAGCTTTGAGCGAGCGTCAAAATTGACCCTGCAAAAATGGCCTAAAAGTTCTGATTGTCTAATAGAGTGTGGTGTTGGCGACATGTGGGAGCAGTGTGAGTGCCAAAAAACTCGCAGGGTTTGAGTAGCAAACCTGTCTCAGGATTTGGAACTTCGGTTTTTCAAGCAGTATCATGAAACGTTGTCAAAAGACACAAACTGTCCTTTAAAACTTTGTACTGTGATTTATTTTCCAGGAACCAGTGGCTGGGCAAGATTGTGGAAGAAATATGGTCCTCGTTTACCTCTTAATGATCTTTGCTTATACGTTTCATCTACGGATATTGAAGAGGTACTTGATGCCGCTGGACTGAAGTATCAGTCGTATGACCTTCCATCTAATATGGACATAACAGATTGTTTCACTGAAGGGAACGAAAAGGGGGAGCTGATGCTTGACTTTTTGACAGAAACTTGTAATTTCAGTCAAACTGCCCCACTTGACCTAAAAAAGGAACTTATGGAAGACCTGAAAAATCTTGAATGCAGTAAAAATATAGGTGGAAGATATTTTTTCAATAACAACCTGAGTGCAATAGTGGTTGAATCCTCAATATGAGTCAAATGGATACTTCGGGGATAACAAATGGAATAGTTTATTACTGTTCAATATTTTAGTAGCAATGGAATGTTTTAAAAACTTTAACCTTTTATTAATTCTGTGTCTGTGGATGAATCAAAGTGTAACGAAATTAGGAAATAATCGTCTGTGGTTGTACAGTAGCTGCTTAACAATATTGTTATGAATGCATATTAAAATCTGTTAATAGATTAATACATAATCTGCTGAGTTGCATACCATTATCTTTGTATGTAGTCCGCTTCCATGTGATGGGATCATTAATCAAAACTCGAAAAATGAAAATCACAGGTCTACATTCCTCTGATTGATGGGAAAGGTATTGTAACGACCTTGAAAGGATCACCCTTTATGATGAAAATATATAAAACATGAAAGGCAATTCAAAATAATGCCTTTCAGTTGCTTTCATGGCCATTATGCCAAGTATTACAAAACTTTAAAAAGCAAGTTCTATTCCCACCTTTTAGTTTTATTTCATTTTTGCTTCAGGTCAACTGTTTGCATGGCATGGCCAGGAAACTATTTGCTTGGAAGGAGAATACAACTTTCCTTACGAGTGGAAGAGTCATGTTTAGTAAACGGAAGTGAGGGGTAGTCATGTCCATTTACAATATTAACTCAAATACAAGACTAGGTCCCCCTCCCAAGGCATGCCATAAAAAGAGGGGGTTGCCTTGCATTTGCATACGAGTTTCAGTTATGTCCAATAATTTTGTGTGTGTATAACATTTTTAAGGGGGTTGTCTTACAATCAGGATAGTCTTCCCTTTGAGTAAATGTGTTAAGTATTCTGGTGAAAGTAGAAATGTCCAAATAAAGAAGGATCCCAGTCAAAGTCATTTTACATTTTGTGGCAGTTTAAGCAATTAATAAAATTGGGAATGTCACAGGGTTGATGAGACAGTGGGCGTATGCATATAAACCCACTGTGCATAATATGTAATTTAACAGATGGAGTAAAAGATGGCGATCACTTGATGTATCCATTTCATGCATATGGCCAGTGTCCTATCACATAGCATATTGCCAATGGTGTGAACTAGCCCAAAAAGGTGCCTCAAAATCTTTGATCTCTCATGGAGATTTCAGTGGGGGCACAGAACTCATGCATGAGATGCCATCAGAGTTGAGTCCTATAAATAGGGTTGCCAACCTCCAGGTACTAGCTGAAGTTCTGCTGCTGTTATAACTGATCTCCAGCAGATAGAGATCAGTTCACCTGCAGAAAATGGCCGCTTTGGCAATTGGACTCTATGGCATTGAAGTCCCTCCCCTCCCCACACCCCGCCCTCCTCAGGCTGCCAGAGATTTGTGGAGCAATAGAATCCAGTTACATTTCTGTATCATTAGGGGGGAGGGTGTTAGGAAAGCTAAAACTTAGTATGAGCTTAGGCTAGCGAGAAATGCTAAACCCAACAAAAAAAGGCTTCTTTCCCTATGTACAGAGTAAGAATAAGAACAAGGACATGATAAGCCCACTGTGAATGAAATTGTAATAGGGGATGGAGAGAGGACACAACTGCTCAATTCTTACTTTTCCTCAGTATTTTCTTGCGAGGGAAACGGTGCTCAACATGGCATAAACAGAATACATGATGAGCGAAGAGAGTTGCAGCCTAGGATTGGCATTGGGGTAGTGCACAAACACCTAGTTTCTTTAAATAAAACGAAGTCCTCAGGGCCATATGAACTGCATACAATGGTACTTTAAGAATTTGCAGATGTTATTTCTGAACCTATGTCCATTATTTTTGAGAATTCTTGGAGAACAGGTGAGGTGCCAGAAGATTGGAGGAGGACAAATGTCCCCATCTTCAAGAAGGGGGAAAAGGAAGACCCAAGTAACTACCATCCCATCAGGTTGACTTCTGTACTGGGAAAAGTTTTTGAACAAATCATCAAATAGTCAATCCTTGAGCATTTAGAAAGGATGGCTCTGATAACTAAGAGCCAGCACGGGGTTCTCAAGAACAAGTCATGTCAGACTAATCTTATCTCCTTTTTGAGAAAGTTACTACCTTGCTGGATCAGGGAAATGCAGTAGACATAGTTTATCTAGATTTCAGTAAGGCTTTTGATAAGGTTCCCCATAATATTCTTGTTGACAAATTGGGAGCATGTGCTCTAGATCCTGTTTTTGTTAGATGGATCTGTAACTGATTGATAGATCACACCCAAAGAATGCTTGTTAATGGTCACTCATCCACTTGGAGAGGAATGAGTAATGGAGTGCCTCAGGGATCTGTTCTGGGCCCTGTGTTGTTCAAAATCTTTATAAATGATTTGGATGAAGGAATAGAGGAGATGCTTAATAAATATGCAGATGATACTAAATTGGGATGGGTAGCAAATATGGTAGAAGACAGAGCCAGGATACAGGATGATTTTGACAGGATGGAGAATTGGGCTAATACCAATAAAATGCATTTTAACAGAGACAAATGTAAAGTTCTGCATTTAGGTAGGAAAAATCAAATGCATAATAATAGGATGGGGGAGACTTGTCTTAGCAGTAGTGTGTGTGAAAAGGATCTTGGGGTCTTAGTAGACCAAACACTGAACATGAGTCAGCAGTGTGATGTGGTAGCTAAAAAGGCAAATGTGATCTTGGGCTGTATCAACAGAAGTATAATATCCAGATCACGCAAAGTGATGGTTATCATTTTTCTCTGCTCTGGTTAGACCTCACCTAGAGTTTTGTGTTCAGTTTTGGGCACCACAATTTAAGATGGATGTAGACAAGATGGAATGTGTCCAGAGGAGGGCAACCAAGATGGTGAGGGGTCTGGAGACCAAGTCCTATGAGGAAAGGCTGAAGGAGCCGGGTATGTTTAGCTTGAAGAGGAGAAGACTGAGAGGGGGTATGATAACCATCTTCAAGTACTTGAAGGGCTGTCATATAGAGGAGGGTGCCGAGTTGTTTTCTGTTGCCCCAGAAGGTCAGACCAGAACCAATGGGTTGAAATTAAATCAAAAGAGTTTTGGTCTAGACATTAGGAAGAATTTTCTAACAGTTAGAGAGGTTCCTCCGTGGAACAGGCTTCCTCGGGAGGTGGTAAACACTCCTTCCCTGGAGGTTTTTAAGCAGAGGCTAGATGGCCATCTGTCAGCAATGCTGATTCTATTACCTTAGGCAGATCATGAGAGGGAAAGCATCTTGGCCACTGGGGGTATGGGGGGGAGGCAGGTGTGAATTTCCTGCATTGTGAAGGGGGTTGGACTAGATGACCCTGGTGGTCTCTTCCAACTCTATGATTTTATGACCATGGGAACATGGATGGAGGAGGGGGGAGGAGGGTTGCCACTGGCGGGAGGTTTTTGGGGCGGAGCCTGAGGAGGCTGGGGTTTGGGGAGGGGAGGGAAATCAATGCCATAGAGTCCAATTTTAAAAGTGGCCATTTCCTCCAGGTGAACTGTTCTCGATCAGCTGGAGATCAGTTTGTAATAGCAGGAGATCTCCAGCTAGTACCTGGAGGTTGAGAAAACCAGTACAGGAGCAATGCTGCTAACAATGCCAATATATTATAGCTACATATACACTTTACAGTATGTGGTAATGAAACCACCAACAACATATACATTCAGTACAACAGTGGATGTACAAAATTTCCACAGCTCATTTGAATTCCATCTGGTAAGTATCAAATAAGTCCTTTGAAGTAATTATCTTAGTCTTTTCTCAAAACAGATGCTGCAAGATGAACAGTCAAGGAGAATACGATCGTTTCGGAGCACAAGGGCTCAGTTCTTCATCAGTTCTTCAAAAGATGCAATGCATGCAATCCTATATCAACATCCATATCAGGTTTCAAAGAATAACCTTTTCCAGAGTAAAGTGCATAATACTTCCCCAGAGGGGTAAGATGCTGAGTTCCTTCCACTCCTGGAGGTTGGCAACCCTGGGGGGGAGGGGAAGAGCCTTTCAACAGGTACAAAGTCTTTCACTGCTGCTGCTGAAGGAGAGCTTGGCCCCTATAAATCCAGGATTTACATGCCAGCATATCTCATTTTACAAATTAAGCACTGACTGTAACTGTACCAAAGAAACTCTTGGAACTGAGGGTGGTCACCTGGCTGCTATCTCTCTATCCACCCTAATCCTGTGCCCACTTGGAGACTATAAGAGCAGTAAAAAGCAGAAACCCTCCCCCCCCCCATTTCAGTGTCTCCTAGCCTCATCTGGAACATGATCAAGATTTGCATGTTTTATTCTGCCAACAGCCTAAACTCCTTCCAAAGGGGATTTTTAAATAGGATGATGTTTCTTCTCCATAGTCACCTGATTGACTAACGCAGGATAGTTAAAGCTATGGCTCATCTACTCCATTCCTCAAAATGAAACATACGTTGCTCAGATCAGCGTGCAGCAAAAGGATGTGATTTAAGATGATCCCTCGGCAATGACATTCACAGTTTTTGCACAGGCAAAATGGCATTAGTGCTTTGTGTCAGTTTCCCAAATGTCGGCAGGAGCAGATTAATGTATGTGCTAACGGTGTGCACTTTCCTCAGCCTTTTTATTTTGCTTGTTTTTGCATCGAACATATTTGTATTATTGTTGTGGTGTCCTTCATGAACACAATCCAGAATTTTAGGGCTACAATAAAAATAAGCTCTATTTAATAGGCATCACTGTCCTTTCTGCTGTATTACAGAGTGATGGATATAACCAACTATAACCTTTCGGCACACATTTATCAGTTGGGATTTTTTTTTAGAGATAGCTGAAGGTTATTAACTGTTTCTTATTCCAGTGATGGGGAATAAAGGAAGGAGTCTCAGCGCTTCTGTTTTTACCCCCCTTCAATTCTTTTGCCAAAGATATTGACATCAGTAGTTAACACATTTATTTTGCTTTATGATTTTTGTGGTTACCGACGGGACTGTGTAGATAAACTGAAAGTAATTGAGTTTTGAGTGAATTCAATACCCCTACAGAATGAGATTAGCTATTGTGAGGCCTTTTGCCTGTAAAGTACTCATGGCAAAAGGGAAAAGGAAGGATATATATATATATCTGCCTTAGGATATACATTGTGCTACCTTGGGGCATATACCTTGGGGTGTCCATTGTGATACTCACTGGTTCCGAGTGAATGTAATCTGTATCTGTTGGAGTAAAGGTGGCTCATAGGGTTGCCAACCTCCAGGTACTAGCTGGAGATCTCCTGCTATTACAACTGATCTCCAGTTGATAGATATCAGTTCACCTGGAGAAAATGGCCACTTTGGTAATTCGACTCTATGGCATTGAATTCCGTCCCCAAACCCTGTCCTCCTTAGGCTCTTCCCCAAAAACCTCCTGCCAGTGGCGAAGAGGGACTTGGCAACCCTAGTGGCTCAGCATACCAGGACACTGGAGAGGCACAGTTTCCCTTTGCTTTAGATCTAGTGTATATGTTATCTTCCCACTGAAGGATGCCTCTCCTTGTCTAAGCTGGGAGTCCTCATTCTCTTCCTGTCCCTTTGTGTCCTTTCCCTTTCCCTTGTGGTCTTGCAACAGGCAGGACATCTCTGTGGATGTCTGCTGTGAGAGGCCACGATGGTGGGTTTCCATATGCCTGACCAGATCAGACTTGCATTCACCCAATGCTATGGAAACTAGCCCGTTATTTTAGGGGAAAGAATTCTTTAGATTAGGCTTCTATCTCCTGTCAACTAAATGGATGTGAACCTACTTCAATAAAAGTAAGTTTTATTTTTTTCTAATATATTTGCCTCATGCATATTCGCTGTGTGTCATCCCATGTTTTTGCAAACTGTGCAACTTCGTTATAGTAACTAATAAATATCCCCAGTGGTATCCAACTGCAAATGGGGGAGGGGGGAGAGATGGGGATCTTTATCTGGGGTACACAACAGTTGTACACAACAAAGTACGAAGAAAGATTGGTCAGGGCCTCATTGCAAGGATTATTATAAAATAATATGTTAATATATAACTGGTAAAAGTCGGGTGTGATGTGACAAAATTACGAAGACCTGAAATATGATTATGTTTATTCGTTGTGCATGTTAAAATGTTAACAGCAGTGACTTTTGAACACTGGGTTAGATCCCATGGGAAATCTCTGGCAATGGGGGTTTCATTCAGCAGAGTTGGAGTTACCATTAGGGAACAGGGGCCTCCAGAAACAGCACGGGGGAGGGGACATCTGCAAAGGGAGGGGAGAAAATTCCTTGGAATCCAACCCACTTTCTCTGGTTTTTTGACTGCTTTGGATGTCAGCTGTTAGACGTCTTGGGAACTCCAGGTCCTCTTGTGGGTTAGTAACTGGTTAAACAAGGGGAAGTAGAAGGTTGGTGGAAATGGACAGTTCCCACAATAAAGAGCAATAAACAGTGGTCCCACAGAGATCTCTGTTAGGATCAGTGCTGCTTAATCTGTTCATAAATGATCTGGAATTGGTTAAGCTGTATTCTGGTCAAATCTGTAGATGACACCAAATTTTTCATGATGGTGAAAACCAAAGCAGATTGTGAAGAAATATGAGAAAATCTTTCAATTAGTTGAGCGGGCAACAATGTGGCCTGTGAATGTAAGGGGATATACACTGGGACAAAATGCAAAACTTAGTTATACTGATAGGGCCTGAACTGATTTCATCTCTGGAGTGGGAGAAAAGTGGGATAAATATTTACATAAATATATAAGATATTAATACCATGTTCATTAGCAATCACCAACTATGCCACCATTGCTACCCCCACTCTCAGTGGGTTCCGGTTGTGTGGTGTAGTGGTTAAGAGCGGTGGTTTGGAGCGGTGGATTCTGATCTGGAGAACAGGGTTGGTTCCCCACTCCTCCACATGAGCGGTGGACGCTAATCTGGTGAACTGAATTTGTTCCCCACTCCTACATCCAAGCCGGCTGGGTGACCTTGGGCCAGTCACACTCTCTCAGCCCCACCCACCTCACAGGGTGTCTGTTGTTGGGAGGGGAAGGGAAGGTGATTGTAAGCCGGTTTGAGTCTCCCTTAAGAGGTAGAGAAAGTCGGCAAATAAAAACCAACTCTTCTTCTTCTTTCCACATCAGCTCCATTTGTTTGAAAGTCCTGTGCACAAGATTCTGCTCTAAGTCTGTCACCCTAAATGCATTGTCGTATTTATCATTATGCAGTATAAATTATTACACAAGCAAATTGGACAAATTAACTGACATCCCCAATGTGATCACCACTTAATTTTTAACACCTGTTTCACCCTGGCAGGATATGATTTTGTTTTTTCTTAGGACTAAAATATATTATCAAGCTGTAGGACAAAGTCTTCCTTTTAATAAAAGTACAAATGTTCAAATGAAAAGGATTAATATCTCATTTTACATCTTCATTTGCCTGATGTACCAAAATTATCTTAAATATCTGTTATGGATGGAATGGCTTTCCACCAATTTGAGGCATCTTCTCCTTTTTATCCCCCCAGTCTAGAGACTGTTAACATAAATTGTAGCATAAATCTTTGCCTTGTAGAGTAGCAGAAGGCGCATATAAAAACCCATATCTTTACTGCACATATTTCCCATTAACCATAATCTATTAGTAATTGAAGTTCATTACAAATTCTTGTAGGCTTTATTGCTATCATGCTGCATGACATACTGAACCTGGCTTGCATAACAAGAAGTCCTTGCTGGGAAATATCCTATTAACAATGACAGTGCATTTGTCATTGTGATAATAAACCCAAGAGCTGCCTGTAGATTATAAATTATTGTGGTGCCATTTGCAACGCTGTAGTTTAAAGTTTTGTCAGCCCTTCCATTTTCAGGTCCTGGTTTTTCAGCAAGTTATAACTCAACCATAAAAAATCCACGGCCTGCTGAAATTTGGCTTACAAGGTCTTGGCCCAAGTGGGTTTTTTTTTTAAGGCAAGAATTCAATGAAAGCTTGGGTTCATTCCCAGTTAAATTATACAAAAAGAAGCCTGGTAATTTAATTGGAGGTTGTTTCCTTTGTACAAACCTCCTGGTTCATTCTGTTTACAGAGTAACTGAGAGCTAGTGGCTAAGGGCCAGCGCAGACGTAATTCTCTGTCTGTTAACCATTGTTAAGTAGAGAGCCAGCATGGTGTCTTGGTTAAAAGCGGCAGCCTCTAATCTGAAGAAATGGGTTCGATTCCTCACATAAAAGCCTGCTGGGTGACCTCGGGCCAATCACAATTCTTTCTGAACTCTCTCAGCCCACGCAGAGAAAGGCAATGGCAAGCCCCCTCTGAACATCTCTTGCCTTGAAAACCCTTATGGGGTTACCATAAATCAGCTGTGACTTGATGGTGCCCCTCCACACACACACATGTAGACAGTGGAAAGCAAGATTATGCACCCCTTCCCTCAGCTTGATCCCGTGCCTGTGCAAATTCATCAATAGCCTTAACTTCTATTAAGGGGCTTTGCCTACTTTGCACTGCCCTAGTAGCCTTCTAGTGACCCAGTACCCTTACTACCCAGGTTTGACAACTAGGGTTGCCAGATGCCTGCTAATGATGGGCAATTGCCCCCGCCCCAATTAACATGCCTGCCCACTGCCCCTCAGCTGGCCGGAAGGGAAAGCAAGCCAGCTAAAGGGGGATGACATTGATCCACACACATGCATAGCGGCGCACAGCACAATAATGTCCCTTCTGGGTTAAACCTGGAAGCGATGGGGATGCTCTAGCACATCTCTAAAAAAAAAAAAAAAACTTATATGAAGCCATACTAGATAGATAGATAGATAGATAGATAGATAGATAGATAGACAGACAGACAGACAGACAGACAGACAGACAGACAGGCAGGCAGGCAGGCAGGCAGGCAGGCAGGCAGGCAGGCAGGCAGACAGACAGACAGACAGACAGGTTATTTACGGCCCTTGGCCAGATAAAACAAAATACATGGACTAAAATAGTCTTACAGACAAAGGTTTACAGCCCGAGTCTTAAATCACTTAAAAAAAAAAAAAAAAAAAACATCCAAGTTACATCTGCCATTTGGGCTAAGAGACTACTCTATGGCAACGAATTTTCATTGCTGACGTACAAAATTTTGCTACCTGAGAGGTGATTGAAGGATTATCTCCTTGTAGGAGCTTTTTGATCTTTTCACTTTCCCTGTAGGGTCCCATTCTCAGTATGAGGGGCTCAATAAACTTAGAATGAGGTACTGTGTAAAAGTTACAGTTCAAGAGAACATGTTCAGTGGTTCTAAATCCCCAGATTTACAGGGGCAGAGTTTCTCCGCTCTGGGTATCTTCTTAAATTTCCCCGCTAACATAGCAGAGGGTAAGGCTGTGCACCTAGCCAAGGTAAAACCCCTCCTATATTTGTTTATCTCTAAGTAACGGAGATAGGCTGCTGATGCAAGGATAAATTTGGAGTGGGAGGGAGCCATAAATAGAGGCATTCTTGCTAAATCTGCTTGTAGGGGCCATACTAGTAACCATACTAGCCATGCACCTGTTACAGCCAGGTGACCATCTTGCCTCCTTCAGATAAGGGTGTTAAATTCACCGTCTCATTTTCATTTCTCTTTTTTTCTTCTTCTAATATTTTTGTTTTGTTTTTTTAATAAACCACAAAACCACCTTGTGAGAAAAGAGGATTGGGTTTGTGGTTCTAGATGATTTCTACAAACTGTACAAGTGAATTTATTTAATGAAATTGATAAGCCAAATCTACAAAAACTGGGTTCTGGGAATACTGGATCTATGTAAACAGTTTTCACAAAACATGATTTCAGATCCTATGAAAACCTGCAACAAAAAGGTGCAAAGCAGCTGAATTTATTTATATTTTCCTTCATTGTGTGCCAGCCAGATCAACCCTGATCAGCCACAGTGAAGATTTTTCTTTCTCTAGTCCCATTGATATTTTATTGATATTTTATTTTTTAAAAGCATTGACCATTTGAATTGTCATAGTCATTTGGATTGTTTTGCCATTCTACCCGAGCCTCTAAAAAGCCAAAAATGAATATTTTCGAGTCACCTACCTTGTCTCATTTAATTTTTCAGTACAGAAAGAAGGAAGTGTTATAAGGAATATCCTGGCCAGCTGCGGCTAAGCTATTTCTTGAGGTTATGTCTATAAAGTGCATTCAGTCTTAAAATCCAACAGATGTTTTCACCAGTTTCATAATATATTTTGCAGCACGTAATATAAGAATCTTGACTATAGGTAGCATTTCTCATCTCCAATTGTCCCCAAACGTCTTACAGTCTTTAAATGTGAAAACTACTTCACCTACCACTGAGGTGCTGCAATCTCCGGGGTGAAATCTAACAGCTGTTTAATGGCCCCGACACCATTATCTAACAATTTATGGCAGGCAGGAAGTGGGATGGAATACTGTAGCTGAAACTGTGAAAATTTAGTAAAAGAGAACTTAATTAGTTTGAGAGTTTAGCCCAGGCCTTTTAGAGCTAATAATATGGGGAAAGAAAACATAAACAGCAATTTTTTTCAGTCGTGAGTAATCAGTGTTGTAATGGAGAACCCCTTCTAAAGTAACTTGGTGAGATCAAATGCTTGTATGGTGCAGGATAACAGAAGATGGGATCAAATAGTATGGAGAAAGTGCTAAACCAGCATGGTGTAGTGGTTAGGAGCGGTGGGCTCTAATCTGGAGAAAAGGGTTTGGTTCCTCACTCCTCCACATGAAGCCAGCTGGGTGACCTTTGGCTAGTCACAGCTCTTAGGACTAGGGCTGTTAAAAATTTTTTGTTAAAGTTCAGCTTCGGCAAAATTCGGCCCTTTTAAATTCGGGACGTGCTGAAGTCCGAACTCCCCCACTTCGGATCCACGAAATTCGGCACGAGATCCGGAGTTCGGGGAAAACTTCGGCTAAGTTCCCCCCCTCCGTGCCTTCACAGGGCTTCCATGAAGTCGCGCAGGGGGCTCTTTAAACAGATCTGCGCCTTTCAGCTGGGAGGCGCAGATCTGTTTAAAGAGCCCCCCGCGTGACTTCATGGAAGCCCCGTGAAGGTGCGCGGGGGGGGAACAGATCTGTGCCTTCCAGCTGGGAGGCGCAGATCTGTTTAAAGAGCCCCCCACGCGCCTTCATGGAAGCTCCGTGAAGGCGCGCAGGGGGGGGGGAATGAAAAAAGGCGGGAACGCTGAATTCGGGGCATCGTTTCCCCGCCTTTTTTCAGTTTGGTTCCATCCGAATTGAAAACTGCCGAATTGCGGAAAATTCGGCTACCTCACAGGGTGTCTGTTGTGGGGAGAGGAAGGGAAGGAGATTGTAAGCTGGTTTGATTCTTCCCTAAGTGGTAGAGAAAGTCGGCATATAAAAACCAACTACTACTCCTCTTCCTCTTCCTCTTCTTCTTCTTCTTAACACAGCTTCTCCCCATAGCTATTTCTGAACAAAAAAAGATCAAAACATAGGGAAATTTGTTACAGATTTGCTACATCACATATAATATATCCCAGGTAAGTACATGGGGAAAGGCATAGAATCCAATAACTTCTGCAATTATTCCAACCTGGACATAGACGAACCTCATTCAGATTTTATCATCTGATGCTGACAGTTTCAAATATATAAGTTTCAAATATATAGGTTCAAGGGGTCCAGTTTTATTAGCCCCTGAACAAGGTGCCCCCAGTAATCCCACTTGTCTCAACTGTTTTATATAGGGAAAAATTCCATGCTTTCTCCAGGGCAAAGAGGTCGGTAGCCAAACACACAAAAGCAAGCAACCACTAGCCTAAAACCTTCCAGTGCAAACACAACCAAGCCCAACAGAACCAATGTCAGACCAGAGAATCCTAGCAGAATCACAGGCCAGTATGGCGAGCCCAACAGAACCAATGTCAAACCAGAGAATTCCAGGCAAACCAACTTAAGCAAGGAATACTGTTGAAAGAACAACAGAACCAATTTCAACCCACAGAATTCAAGCCAAACCAACCTGGCAAGCCAATACCAAGACCCAGCAAAAAGACACTTATGCAGACACACTGTAAAAATGAAGGAAATGTTAGCCTTAAAATGATGACCCTGCATATTTCCATGTATTCCTGAATATTTCTAGAATTTTGGGGACCCATTTACCAGTATCCCAAGAAATCCTAAATACCATCCAGACAACAAATTTTACCCAAAAATATTAATAAAGTATTTTTATATATATTTGGACCAGAACTATGTGGCCCTTAAAACACTAGGTAAAACATCACAAAATACTGTATCGCCTTAACCCAAAGTGAGAAATATTCATGAGTCATTATAAATAGTTAATGAGTCATGATAAATAAAGAGAGCCAGCGTGATTAAGAGTGGCAGACTCTAATCTGGAGAAGCAGGTTTGATTCCCCGCTCCTCCACATGAAACCAGCTGGGTGACCTTGGGCTAGTCACAGTGCTCTCTCAGAACTCTCTCAGCCCTACCTGCCTCACAAGGTGTCTGTTGTGGGGGGACGGGAAGGCGATTGTAAGCCACTTTGAAACTCCTTTTGGTAGAGAAAAGCGGAGTATGAAAACCTTCTCTTCTTTCTCAGCATTGGATGGACTGTAGCTGAAGGGATGAACTGCTGGTGAGAGGAGAAAGGAGGGAAGATTTCTGACAATCAGTTCCTTCCCCTGACAGATCACTGGATCCAACCTATTTTGCCAGCCAAGAAAATCATACTAGTGAATGAAACATTGTTAGTTGCGTGGTAGAGATCAAGAGCAAATCAAAAATAACCCAAGTGACCATCACCCACAAACATGGTAAAGAGACCTTATAGACTGTAGGGAATACACATGTTATAATTCATTTAACTTTGTCTTTCATTAGATATCAGAGGGGTACATAATGTCGCTCCTGAGACATTGTATCTGAAAGTTAAAAGACCGGCCGTAATGATCCAATTAAGAAAAATCTTCTTGATTGATTTTATGTGTCTAATTCTGAAGAGCCAGCAGCACAGTAACAGCTTTCATTTCACTGAAGCAAGCGTGCAGACATATAGGGAGAATTGCATTAGATTCCAAGGCCAAATTCTAATGGGTAAGGCCAAGACAAAACCCTATACTGGTGCCACAACATTCCACCTTTACATTAACTTTGAATGATTATGTTCCTTCTAACAAGGAGCAAAATCATTTGACATTGGTTCTTTGAAATCCTAAACCAATTTACATGCTAAACCAGATAATGCTGTTGCAGTCGTCTTGCTTGCGGGCTTCCTAGAGGCACCTGGTTGGCCACTGTGTGAACAGACTGCTGGACTTGTTGGGCCTTGGTCTGATCCAGCATGGCTTTTCTTACGAATGTTCTTATGATTAAGTTATTCTCCTACAGATATTAAAGAATCAATAGTTGCTATTTCTTAAAACAAAAAAGGAAACCAGGAAATATTTTCAGATATTGCATTTTTCATGAAGCAGAAGTTACATAGTGGAATAGTTATATTACTGTTTCTATAGCTATCTGTCTATCATTTAGGTTTTAGAAATGATACTTTCCAATTCTAATAATATTAATGCCCCACTTTTCATACCAAATAATGGATCTTGTGGTGTTTATAACTACACTGAATAAAAATGCAATATTGACTTCTCAATGAAGTAGGCCCTTAAAACCTTTCTGTGTTGTTGCACCTATGGACCCAGATTTAATTAGGGCCATTGGGTGCAATGAGCACAGGAAGCTGCCTCATAATGAGCAACACTATTGGTTGGACTGGACCATAACGGTTTACTTGAATTAGCTGTAGCTGTGGCTCTACAAGCCCTCGATGGCCCAGGCCACCCTGATCTTGTCAGATCTCAGAAGGTAATCAAGGTCAGCCCTGGTTAGTATTTTGATGGGAGACCACCAAGGAATTCCAGGGTTGTGCCACAGAGGCAAGCAATGGCAAAACCACCTCTGTTAGTTTCTTACCTTGAAAACCCTACGGGATCACATTAAATCATCTGTGGCTTGATGGCACTTTACACATACACTACAAGAGCTCAAGCCAAGGTCTTTCTCAGCTCAGTTATTTTGGGTCATTTTAGTTGGAGATGCTAGGGACCTTCTGCATGCAGCATATGTGTTCTGCCACTAAGGGAATGGAAATTTCTATCGGCAATAGTTAACTTTAACAGACTGTTAATTTTTTTTCCTCTTGCACCAATCATGCTAATTTAGAACACGCTAGGGTTTGTCACAATGTGATGGCTATCTTCTAGAAAAGCCCTGGAAAAGCATGCATTCCAGTCTAGGGTTGCCAGCTCCGGGTTGGGAAATTCATGAAGATTTTTGGGGCAGAGCCTGAGGAGGGCTGGGTTTGGGAAGGGGAAGAACTTCAATGCCATAGAGTCCAATTGCCAAAGTGGTATCCTAGCTAGGAACCAGTAAACTGTATATTCCAGGAAATTAGCCTGTTCAGGAATTAGGATCAGTACCTACCTAATAGGAGGTTGTACCAAACCATAGGCTGCAGGCCATTGATCATACACTGAGAATACATGGAATTGAAGAGGAACTGATGAAGATATAAGAACAGAAAAGGCTGTCTTCCTCTTCAACCTGACACATGAAGAAAGCAAGGAATGTTGTTCCTGTAAAAAAAGATATTTTTTTTGAAAAAATTGAAAGGGTTTGTGGATAAGCATCATTTTTTGTCACATAATTCATTCATGTAGGGCTGTCAATTCGGTTCGGCCCGAACTGAAAATCAGCCGAATTTCCCCTGATTCGGTGGTTTTTAGTTCGGGAGGAACCGAACTCAAAACTGGCGGGCAACCGGGGGGGCCGAATTCAGCGAGTTCGGGAGTTCGCGAATAAATTTGGCAAATTCGGCCGTCAGTAAGCAGCATAACCGTCAGTAAGCAGCATTCTCCTCCCCCGGCCAATCGGTGGCCAAGCTGGGTCTTCTTCTGGCCAATCAGTCAGGATTGAGTACTGGAGGAATCAGCTGATGTGCGGCCCAGCCAGGGAGAGAGAGAGAGAGAGAGTGAAATCCTCGTGTGTGTGTGGGGGGGTGCTTGTGCACATTCGCTCCTTTCTGTGGCTGCAGGGGGCGTATTTTTTGGGGTACAGACACAAAACTTTCACTGGAGCTTCAGATGAAGCTTCTTAAGATACCCCCCAAGTTTTGTAAACATTGCGTCAGGGGGTCCCGAGATATGGGCTCCCCCCTTTTTTCTTTCCATGGCTGCAGGGGGCGCATTTTTGGGGGTACAAATCCCAAACTTTGAGCGGAGTTTCAGACCAGTGTTCTTAAGATACCCCCCAAGTTTTGTAAACATTGGGTCAGGGGGTCTCGAGATATGGGCTCTCCCCCTTTTCCCTCCCCCCCTTTTCCATTTATGTGGCTGCAAGGGGCGCTTTTTTGGGGATATAGCCCCCAAACCTTTAGCATAGCTTCAGTCAATTATTCTTAAGATACTACCCAAGTTTTGTAAAGATGGGTTCAGTGGGGGCAGAAATATCGCCTCCCCCCTTTTCTCTTTCCATGACTGCAGGGGGCGCATTTTTGGGGGTGCAGATCCCAAACTTTGAGTGGAGTTTCAGACCAGTGTTGTTAAGATACCCCCCAAGTTTTGTGAACATTGGGTCAGGGGGTCCCGAGATATGGGCTTTCCCCTTTCCCCTTTCCCCTTTCCCCTTTTGGGATGAATGGATCAGCCGATCCTGTGCATCTTCTCCAGAGAAAACCTCCCGTGCCTAATTGGAATCATCTTGGATTACAAGTCCTCTTCAGCCCCTCTTGATGGAACAGAAGACAGCCACAGTAAGACCCCTTTGGGGGCTTTAATCTATAATTTTTCTCCTGTGTATGTGTGTGTGTGTGGGGGAAAGCAGAGTCTGTGTGTGTGTGGGGAGGGAGCAGTTTCTGTGGGTGGGGGGGAAGCCAAAGGGGGCTTTCGTCGGTTCTGCCTGGGGTGTGTGTTCCCCCTCGAGTCTCTCGCTCCCTGGTTTGAGGGGGGAGGTTTCAGTTGTGTGTCTTCTGGTTTTTCCCTGTTGCAAAGGTGTTGTTTTACAAGTTGAGTTGCTTTGCAAACTGTTGTCGGGGCTGGGAGCTTTGTGCATGGGCAGCAAGCTCTGCTGAGAGATGCACATTAAGGGTGGGGGGGACCCCTTTCAGGGCCCATATCTCAGCCCCCCCTGACCCAATCTTTACAAAACTTGGGGAGTCTTTCAATATACGTCCTTTGAAGCTCTGCTGAAAGTTTGGGACCTCTAAGCCCAAAAATCCCCCCCCCGAGCCGCGGAAAGGCACGATTGTGTTTTTAATGGCTTTATTCGGCCGAATTTTTTTCCAAACTTTGAATTCCCGCCGAATTGAACGGATCCAAGGTGGGGGAGTTCGGACTTCGGCACGTACCGAACCCACAAGGGCCAAATTCGGCCGAATCTGAACTGTACCGAATTTGTTTTTTTTGACAGCCCTACATTCATGTACAGCTCTAAAATGCATTCTTCACTTTATGTTTCAGATTTAGAAAGCCAGGAATTAAGCTACATTTGCTGCCACTGTGGTGGTCAAGTTATATATGCTCTGGTAGGCCTGATGCTTTATGTCGTTCATCAAAAGAAATAAATGTAGTTCATCTTGCTCTACATTGAAATAGTCTGAAATACTACTTAACTGTTAATAAGTGAAAGCTGAATGATTTATGACCACACCGAATGTCTAGCCAAGAGCAGCACTGACCAACTCCACTTCATAAGAAGTAGTTTTAACTAAAGTCTTTCCCTCTCTTTTTGTTTTATGGTCTGCTTCTGGCCTGAGGACTGTTTAAAAAAAGGTAAAGGTCCCCTGTGGAAGCACTGGGTCATTCCTGACCCATGAGGTGATGTCACATCCCGACGTTTCCTAGGCAGACTTTGTTTATGCGGAGGTTTGCCAGTGCCTTCCCCAGTCATCTTTCCTTTACCCCCAGCAAGCTGGGTACTCATTTTACCAAAGTGTATAGCTTTGGTTGTAAGCTGCCTTGAGTTACCCTCTGGAGAGGCAGCACATAACTTTTCTAATTAAATAAATAAGGCTGAAATTCTCATTTATGCTTTTATCACTTTTAAGGTTAGCCCTTTCATACCAGGGTGTCTTGGAAAGCTGCTGGAGAGCTTTGGGAAGAGAATGCATCAGACTGCCTTCCCAGAGACTTGTGTCACAAGAAGCACATCATGCTAGTACTGTAGAACCCTCACTGATTCTCAGCTTCTTTCCATGCACAAGTGAAAGTAAGCCTTTCATTGAAATGGGGCAACAAATGTACCCACATCAGGATGAAGGATGCAACTACACTGGTGATGGTTGACCCCAGCTTATTATCCTGTGAGTATACCACAGAGCTGAAGAAATCCACTAGCCATGAGCCTAGTCACAACATATTGTCACTGTATATTCTAATTCTCAACCCAGCCAATTCTGAGGATACCTAAATCCAGACGTTGGGGCCATGAACAGACAAGATGGATCTTTCTACAAACTAGGGTTGCCAACTTCCAGGTACTAGCTGGAGATCTCCTGCTACTACAACTGATCTCCAGCCAATAGAGATCAGTTCACCTGGAGAAAATGGCTGCTTTGGCAATTGGACTCTATGGCATTGAAATCCCTTCCTTCCCCAAACCCTGCCTTCCTCAGGCTCTGCCCCAAAAATCTCCAGGTATTTCCCAACCCGGAGCTGGCAACCCTACTACAAACTGGAAAATGCCCCAGATTTGCAGAAAATTAAAAAATTACACTGAGGGTTTTTTTTTAAAAAAAAAACTCAGCATGATAAAATGAATACCTGTAGCTTTAAGAAATGGATGCCCCCAGTTGCTGTTGCTAGGCAACCACAACAACCTTTCAAGCATTCCAGGCTTGGATTCTGTGAGTAAAAGACAGAAGAAGGAGGGGAGAACCTTTCCAGGGCTGCAAGTCTTTTCTTTACTCTCATCCCAAATTTTCCAGAGGACTTTATGATTATGTACAAAATGCACTTCCTTAAGCACGTAGCTGAAGATGAGGTTACATTCCAGCTTGTATACTGTCACACGTGTATGATTAAACTGTTACTCCCATCTACCCAGGCACAGAGCTGGGAGAAGGAGAACCTGGGGCACGGGAAGAGAGGGAGGGGGTGTGCTGTGTGCACATGCACATACGCTGGAGCCAGGCGCTGGTGGCCTCAGGGGCAGTTGTCACGACACCGCAACATGCTCGCCCACCCCCTCTAATCGCACGCAGCTGCTGCAGGTGCGGCATGAGTGACGAGGAAGGCCGGGCAGCTACATGCTGGGCAGTGGTGTGCTCAACAACTGGGCTGCGGGCGGGCAGTTGTGCCAGTGCCGCAGCGGGGATGCTCCTCTTCTCCATGCCTGTGCTGGCACCGCCTCATTGTGCCTGGGGCACTTGCCTGCCCCAGAGATCCAGCCCTGCTTTTGCCTTGAATGGCCGCATAGGCGTGGTTTTCTGATTTGCAGGTTTTACTGTTGCTATTTTTCAGAAAACAGCACGACAGTACAACTCAATAGTCTTTATACCATACATACACACACACACAAAAACAACACTTATATTTCATTTAAACGTGGCATTGAGTGAAGTAGCAGACTATTGACAGTGCAATCCCATGCAGTTACTCCAGTCTAAATCCAGTGAAATCAATTGATGTTGGAATAACACTGCATAGGATTATACCCTTTCTCTAAGAGAAAAGAAGTCTGATTGCAAGGAGAAACGTCAAAAAAGAAATCTCCACAATGGTCAAGTGGAATAAAGCTTTTCTGTGGGAACAGACGTAGCTTGCATGCAAAGAGGAAGCATGTGGGGCTCAGGGGGGAGGGAATCCACCCTGCCAAAGTTTAAAAGAAAATAAAAGTATCATCAGGCACTTATGAACACTCATGTCTTTTCATTGCTAGTGCAACTGCAAATGCTGATTGTACATATTCCGTCATAGCTGAGTAGCACGGAGTTCCTATAGAAGTGGAGTACAAGGGCCTATTAACATGAATGGGAGGGGGGGATACAGCACAGAGGCTTGATGTTCACACAGTCCGCCACTTACTACCAAGATAAGTGCTCCACCAAGATAAGTAGTCCTTCTTATTTAGCACAAGTCAAGTTTGATAGTTAGGTTTGCCAACCTCCAGGTACTAGCTGGAGATCTCCTGCTATTACAACTGATCTCCAGCCGATAGAGATCAGTTCACCGGGAGCAAAATGGCCACTTTGGCAATTGGATTCTATGACATTGAAGTCGCTCCCCTCCCCAAACCCCACCCTCCTCAGGCTCCGCCCCCAAACCTCCCACCGGTGACAAAGAGGGACCTGACAACCTTATTGATAATGCCATTTTTAGGCCGCACTGCACAATGTGCCTTTTTTTGGGGGGGGGGTGTAACTATTGCTGTCGATATATTTTCCCTACCCACTGCAATTCTGAAAACTCTGACTTGATAAACAGATGCTTGGAGGGGGAGGCTGTAGCTGGTTAACGTAAATGACCAAGGGTTTCCTTTAAAATGCAGATAAGGCACACCCAAAAGTCACACTGGGCTTTGAACACACCACAAATGGAAATCGTTGTTTCTGGTGGTTTCCGCACTGACAGTGACTTCCATAAATACCGCAGCCCGAACACAAATTTGCCTGCACGTTGTTAAGCGGAAACCCCCATTCAGGAGAGAATTAAACACTGTGGGAACAAAACAAAGGGACACAGATGCCGTAGCTAACTATTCAAATGGCTTATTGATGTGTGAGGTCATTCATCATAGAACATTTTAGGTTTCCAGGCCAACTAGCATAAAACGTCCACATCGAACCCATGACAATCTATCACAATCCCATCTGCACACACCAACCCTTCCAATATTTGCTAATTACCCCACTGTGCATCGTTGAACCAGATACAGCCCTCCTGAAAAATCTATAAATATACTGAAGTACTCTAACAGTGCATTCCTAGGGAGAATTACTCCAGTCTAAGCCCATTCATTTCAATGGGCTTAGACTAGAGTAACTCTCCTTAGGAATGCACTGTAAAAGTAGAATGTGTTAACAAATAAAATATCAGGTTGTGAAGAGAGAGAAGATCTCAGCACATGAACCTCAGAGGTCGGTAGCTCTGAGTTAGAAGCATTCCTCGTTCTGTGGAAGTGTTTCCAGAATTAATCAATGTATTTTAAAGCTTGTGGTTTCTTTTTCTTCAAAAGAAAATCAGTGCTCCTGTGATTATCACAGTGATTGTGAAATGATATTGTCTGATCATGTCTGCATGGTGTTTTGGGTTTCACTGAAAAATTACTAGGAATGTCCCTGGACAACATACAAAGCATAAAACAAACAAATAGGTAAGTAAAAATGGCTTATTCGAATATCCCTTATAAAACCTATATATGGCGACTTACCCTTATTTAATTGTTGAGGCACCAGAAAGATCAATAGATTTACAGTGCAATCCTATGCAGAGTTACTCCAACCCCATTTGCAGCATCATCCTAAACACAGCATCATCCTAAACACAGGTACATCCTTTTAAGCTGGTGGCTTTCCAGTAATTTGTTCCCAGTATCTGGCTAGGGAGCATTTGACTATTATAAAGGAATCTCCTAGTTCAACTTCCAGCCTTTCCTACAGAACCCATGTGGATTTTCTTTTCAAATATGACATTTTTGACAAGTTGTCTTCTGCAGGAATCAACCCAAGAGAAATTCTAGGAATTATTTACTTAGAAGAACAAGAACAAGAGTTGGTTTTTATATGCCGACTTTCTCTACCCCTTAAGGAAGAATCAAACCGGCTTACAATCACCTTCCCTTCCCCTCCCCACAACAGTCACCCTGTGAGGTAGGTGAGGCTGAGAAAGTGTGACTAGCCCAAGGTCACCCAGCTGGTTTCACGTGTAGGAGTTTGGAAACAAATCCAGTTCACCAGAGTAGCCTCTGCCGCTCATGCGGAGGAGTGGGGAATCAAACCTGGTTCTCCAGATCAGAGTCCACCTCTCCAAACCACCTCTCCAAACCACTACACCACTCTGGCTTATTGCTAACTTGTTTGACTAGGGCTCCTCTTGGTCACACCACAGTGTTCTTTCCAAAGGAAGGCGCTGTACTCTCTTTACTCTCTCCACTGTTGGGTTCTGCATATTGGTGGTAGAGGCCTGACGTGGTTGTGGCAATGTGTGCTGATTGGCTATTTCCATCCGCCTGTCAGTGAGCACTATCAGCATGCTGTTCTGTGATTGGAGGATTGCAGCGGGATTGCCACAGGCTCTGGTGCAATTGCTATGCTATTTGAACCTTGGAGTGGGGACTTCTACACAGTTACTTTTTACTGAGTGAAGGACACCCGCTAGAGGTACCAACATCAGGGTCTGCCCAAACAGTGTCACCATCATTATCTTTTCATCCTAGCTCTTTTCATCCTAGCAACTACTGTGTCCTTTCAATGAAAAAAGCAACTGGTTACAGCATGTCCCATTGTGCATTGCTGAATCAAAATACTACAAAACTTCTGTATAGCTGCCATAAAGCACATTGATGAAAAATGCTGTATAGTATCTGGGTAGGGTTGCCAACCTCCAGGTACTAGCTGGAGATCTCCTGCTATTACAACTGATCTCCAGCCAACAAAGATCAGTTCACCTGGAGAAAAGGGCCACTTTGGCAATTGGACTCTATGGCATTGGAAACCCTCCCCTCCCCAAACCCTGCCCTCCTCAGGCTCCACCCCAAATACCTCCCGCCGGTGGCAAAGAGGGACCTGGCAACCCTACATCTGGGGCCTTCTGAATATGAAGCAGGAAAGTAAAATAAGTCAACAGACTTTTTGCTCTTCCTCTCTCTTTATCCAAATTTCTGTTTAGTATCAGGATCAGACTGGGAGAATCAGATTGCTGAAAAATGAGAGTAGAAAATACCACTGTGATGGTTGGCTCTCATACATCATACTGTCGGATTTTTTTACAAGAGTTGTAAAATACTAAACAGATTCAGCGATATGGGGTAACAATTAATTTTTGATCCATTTCAAGATTCAAAGCGATCAGTGTATTCTGTAAAATAAATTTTGGTCTACCATTTTACCCCTTTAATTAAGACTGAAAAAGGACACCCATAACATGGTAAACACCTTCTGTGACTATGGTTTTGCTAATGGAGGTTCTCTTATGGCCCAGCTGCTATAAGCCATATGGCTAGTTTTTAAAATGTTACACTGTTGTGTATTTAAAACTGCATCAAGGTTCAAAGTAAATGGCATAGGAATGCAGGACACAAGGAGTTAACTTTGTTCGGCAGACAATCTGTTATGGGAGGCAATTCTCGTTTTGGCCCCGCTGAACTTGTTTCAGTTGCCTTATTTGCTATATGCAGAACAGCCAAAACAAGTCCATACAAGCTAAACAGCTGAGAACAGATGAAAATAGAGCTAATAATACAGCCATTAGGAAGGGAGCCAAAGCAGAAATTGCAGATGTCCAGTTCAAAAGCAAAAAAGTTAAGACAATGTGGAAAAGATAAATGGAGAAACACAGAATGGGTATTGGGGTCTTATGAAACAAGTTGAGGCTGATCTTGTTCTGATACAATGTGCTCCAATTTCAGTGGAAAGGGGGATCCTATAAAGCAATGAAGATGATAAACACGCCAACTTTGGGTGTCTGATATTTTGTGAATGCAACTATGGTTGCCAACCTCCAGGTAATTCAATACAATACAATACACCACCAGATACATCCATCAAGCTATTCAGCTTACCGTAGACTCAAAATAAAGCGCCCGGCTTCTCGATTAGTTTCTCAAGCCTTGAAAAACCAACTTAGCTCTTCTGAGCATGTATTTTTGAACATTGACTGATGTGAACTGGGCGACTTGAGAAACTAATTGAGGCTGATGAAGCCTTAGGTGAAACGCAATGAATACCATGGATCTGAGTTCCTTCCTCTGATCTGGTTCTGAACAATTTGGATTCAGTTGTGGTCCCCACCGGACATTTGGCATTACGCTTTTAAGGGAATATCAAGAAACAGATGAAGCCGGGCGCTTTATTTTGAGTCTACGGACACTATTAGTATCAGTAAGCTGAATAGCTTGATGGAGGTATCTGGTGGTGACTATTTGTTGTAAATATTGTATATAGTACACTTTTGTTGTTCAGCAATATAGAATAGAAATTTTATTACAGTCAATGACAAGCACAAATAAAATAGGTAAGTTACCAATTTACAGTGGTCTAAAAAAACATCTGAATAAAACATGCTGGTTCATTTGTTGTTCAGCACCATTGTTTATGTATATAGTCCTTGTCTGTGGATTGTTGTTGAATATTGAATATACTTGATACTGTTTGATTAATATTGAGCCTATTGTTGTAATTTGTATTGAACCTCCAGTTAATAGCAGAAGATCTCCTGCTATTACAACTGATCTCCAGCCGATAGAGTTCAGTCCACCTGGAGAAAATGGCCGGTTTGGCAATTGGACTCTATGGCATTGAAGTCCCTCCCCAAACCCCTCCCTCCTCAGGCTCCGCCCCAAAAACCTCCCACCGATGGCAGAGGGACCTGGCAACCCTAATGATTGGGTCGCGTCATTAAATGATGTGGAGGGGGAACAATGCTTCTCATAAGGCTGTGTGGAAAAGTGCCTGCATGAAATAACCCTGGTAACACAAATTTAAAGCAATACCAAACGGTAAAGCAATACCGTTTTCTCCAGGTGAACTCATTTCTATCAGCTAGAGATCAGTAGTTGTAATAGCAGGAGACCTCCAGCCATCACCTGGAGGTTGGCAATCCTAAGCTTGAGGAGGGAAGGAACCTCCGCCAAGTATAATGCCATAGATTCCACTCTCCAAAGCAGCAATTTTCTCCAGGGGAAGTGATGATCTCTGTTGTCTAAAATTCAGTTGTACCTCCAGGAGATCTCCAGGCCCTACCTGGAGGTTGGCAACCCTTAATGTAGTGCAGCAATGTGTGCACTCTTTCAGGCAGTTCCTATTGCTACAATCTTTACAAGTTCAGCTCAAAGACAAGCTTTGATGAGGTAAGCATTTTGTTATTTAATTATTAGGGTTGCCAACATCCAGGTACTAGCTGGCGATCTCCTGCTATTACAACTGATCTCCAGCCGATAGAGATCAGTCCACCTGGAGAAAATGGCCTCTTTGGTCATTGGACTCTATGGCATTGAGGTCCCTCCCCTCCTCAAACCCTGCCCTCCTCAGGCTCCACCCAAAAATCCTCCCGCCGATGGCAAAGAGGGCCCTGGCAACCCTATTAATTATTGTTTATTAGAAGCTCTATGTCAAGATTAAAATTATTTTAAAAACGTTAAAACCACACAGTGGCATTTCCTAAGGTTGATATCTGTCACCACATGCCAAACACATTTCGGCCTATATGGCCTTCCTCAGTGGTCTGTTACAAACCCATATAAAACATGCACACATATTACAAATGTATTTACATATACAGGCAATATAAAACAGACCAGGCATGTAATAGATTGTATATATTACCAATTACACCAGAGGGGGTGAACCTTTTTTCCACCAAGGGCCATTTGGATATTTATAACATCATTCATGGGGCATACAAAATTATCAACTTAACTCACCCCCATGCATTCTGGCCCTGCCCCCTTTAACCTCTCCATTGCCGCCACTTCTGCCCCCAGCTCTCTTGTAGTACAGAGGGAATACGTTTCTCCACGGCCCAGGTGGGAAAGGGTTAACACAGTTTCTTGGGCAGTCCTAGCAGCTCCATAGCTAATGACTTTTCTGCAAGGGGGGGAAAGGTTCCTTTTCTCAGCAAAACAAACTCACATCTGCCTTGAATAGAGGCTACTCCTGTCCACAGGAGGGGGCGGATCACCAGTCTTAGATCCTTCGGCGCTAGAGATCTACCAGGACCCATGAAGGGCCAGATAAAATGATTTCGCAGGCCTTAAATGGCCACCGGGCCTGAAGTTCCCCACCCCTGAATTACACCAACATCTGGTAGGATTGTTTTAAGTTTTTATGCTGGGCTGGATATGTCTCCCATATAAGCTATGTGAAAGTATCAACCTACTCAAACAAGTCTTCAAGTTTATATATATAAAAAATTCCTGGTTAAGCACGGGGCTATCTCAGATTCTTTGTGCGGTCCCAACAACGGAACGGTAACTACTTTTTTGTAATGCTCAGTCACCCTTTCATCCGGCTGTCAGCGAATAACTCTGGGAATAAATTGGCTTTGTGGTAGCTGTGTGGATTTGTTCTATGTGAAGCAGTTCCTTTCTCAGGCAACCAGTGCAGATTCTGAGCTTGTGAAAATATGTGGAATAATGGTCTGTGTTTTGTTTTTAAGTCTAAAGATGAAGGGCAATTGCAAAGAAAGACGAACGAGTGCTCTAGTTTAATAACAAGGTTTATGTAAAATACTCGGTAGTCTTGGCATCTTTCGTTCCAACAGTCTCTCTCTAATATAAACCACTATGGAAAATAAGGTTAAGCTAAGCTTTGGATATATTGACTAGAAGGCTTTATCTGAACTTCTGTTTCATTCTGATTTCTCAGGTGAATTCCATAAAGTCCCTGGAGTGCCCAAGGCTTTTTTTTTTTTAATCTTATTTCTTAATTTCTGAATCATTATGATTTCCCTCAATACTCCCCTTGCCCCTAGGGAAATCCTCTCTAAGCTTGTTTCTGGCATCTGCCTTCCTTAATTCCTTGTGTACACTAAGGCAGAGAATTTATTTAACATTTTAGAAATGTCCATTTCTTAAATGATTTTTTTTGCTCGCCTTCTTTTGTCTTAGCTAGTAGAAAGCCAGGGACATTTTTTTTTTTTACTTGTTAAAGGGACAGTTTCACCTAAATGTCATTTTTCCAGAATGCTGTTTAGACTTCTAGTGTCACCAGGAACTGTAAAGGATGTATTAGCAATAAACTTAAAAGATGTCGAATTAGTTTAAAAGGTTTTTACTACGGGGGATTCAAATCAGGGGTCGCAACTGATCAGGAAAAAAAAAACACAACTTGACCTGCCTCGTGCTTTTTTTTTTCTTCTAGAAAAAGGAGACAACTCCTGAAATAGTAAAGTAAACTCAAGGCACACTATGAGCAGTCTTCTAGGATGAAAAGCAATCTTGGTGTTTTTGTTTCAGATTGGTTCTAGAACACCAGCTGATAATCACAGTTCTGGGTGCCCTGTAATGGTTTGACTAGGTCCTTCCTGACTAGGGTCGCCAGGTCCCTCTTCACCACCAACGGGAGGTTTTTGGGGTGGAGCCCGAGGGGGGTGGGGATTGGGGAGGGGAGGGACCTCAATGCCATAGAGTCCAATAGCCAAAGCAGCCATTTTCTCCAGGTGAATTGATCTCTATCGGCTGGAGATCAGTTGTAATAGCAGGAAATCTCCAGCTAGTACCTGGAGGTTGGCAACTAGGGAGAGTATTTAGAGAAAATATGTCTAAAATTACAGTAATTTGCCTTTCTTATAGAGCACCAATATAGCACCATGACCCTGCAGAATGGCTAATTTTTGATAAGCTTTCTTTCTGTGCCTTGCCAAGAGTCTGGGGTATCTTTCCTCCTCATTCCAGGAAAAGCATCAGCTATTTAATTTCTGCAAAGCACAGAAGCAGAGCCTTTTTTTTTTTTTTTTTTTAAAGAGCGCAACATTGTGATTTTCTGCTGTCTGTGTTTTCACATTTGTCCCTTTGGATGTTTCCATAGTCGTGGTTCTGGTGATGGTTCCTGGGTCCCTTATCAGAAGAAGGTAAAAGGGAGGAAGGAGAGCAAAGGGACAAGAAGATAAGAATGTAAAAAACAGAACGAAATTATCTTAAGGATGTAGAAAATAGACTAAAAATACATTGGTACCCTGCCTGTTATGTCCTGCTTATCACAGTCAAGACACCAAAGCCCTCTGCTCGTTCTTTCCTCATTTGTGACAAAACAAATGGAAGGAAGACAGAGCAGGAAGTTCACACAGCTAAGCTCTCGATTGACTTCATCCAACATAATGCTTTTTAATCACTCTTTGGACAAAAGATTTAGTCCTAATCCTCCTTTTGCTCAATTTGCTGTTCCCCATTTATATGAGATCTTGTATTTGTTTAATTCCCCCTGTATACACCCCCCCCAAAATGGGTTTGCCTAAGAACCAAATTGCAAATATCTTCAGACAAATGAATTTCAAGGACTACAGCCTTTCAGAGTTCTCTCTCATAAGGTTTCTTCTCGGAGCACAGCAGCCAAAACACATCGAATTCTGCTTTTTGTTGTTTCTTTTCCAAGGTGTAATCTTGCATTCTCTTGCTGTGCTCCTATTGCCTTAGCCGCACTGAAGTGCTGTTATTGTGCCTTTTGCTAACAAAAAAGCCTATGATAATTAAAGCTAGTTTGAATGAGAATGAAGTCTGCCAGCCTTTTCAATTATCCTTTAAATATACACAATAAATGTGCCTTTTGCCATAAACCGCAGTCTACGCTTGTCTCAAATCCACAGCCCTTACAGTTGCCTGGCGGTTTGAGGGCTGTGTTTCCTATATTCTAGATTGCAGAGGTGCATCTATTAACCAGTTTTTTAAAAATGGGATCATGTAGTATGTGTGTGTGTGAAGTGCCGTCAAGTCGCAGCCAACTTATGGCGACCCCTTTTGGGGTTTTCATGGCAAGAGACTAACAGAGGTGGTTTGCCAGTGCCTTCCTCTGCACAGCAACCCTGCTAATCCTTGGTGGTCTCCCATCCAAATACTAACCAGGGCTGACCCTGCTTAGCTTCTGAAATCTGACAAGATCAGGCTAGCCTGGGCCATCCAGGTCAGGACCATGTAGTATAGGCAGGCCCTAAGAACTGTGGTCAGCATATTCCAGTTAAGCCTTACTGTCTGCATCACAGCCTTTGGACTATAACAGAAACATAATGCCTAGACAAATTTTCCTATCATACACAAGAAATTAATTGTAAAATTACTGAATAGTCATCAATATTTGGTTGTTGGAAGTGTGAGACTTTGGATGTAATGCTCCTGGTTGTTCACTGTTTCTGCCTTGTCGTGTATTCCTGGTTCTGCATACTGTTTGTAAACTACCATGGAAACACTTTTGTTGAAAGGTGGACTAGAAATGCCATATGTCAATAAACATCAATCCAATTGTTAAGCAGCCAGAGAAGTCTCTGAGATCATAGACTCCTCCGATCTATACTCCCTCCCAGAATTAATTCCATACCTACCAGATTTACCATGGCTCACCTACACATTTGCAGTGGTTGTGATGTTCCCTTTTGTTTGAAACTCAGGAATACTTCGGATAGAGCTGCCAATTCCGTGATGAGAAATTCTTGGAGATTTGGGGGTGGAGCCTGGGGAGTGCCAGGACCTCAGCCAGGTATAACACCGTAGAGTCCACCCTGCAAAAAAGCATTTCCCCCCCACCCGCAGGGGAATTGATTTCTGTAGTGTGGAGATTTCTGTAATTCCAGGAGATCTCCAGGCTCCACATGAGACAGGTGTGTTTAAAGTAACTTCCATTTATTAATAAGAAGATACAGGCATAGGGGCAGCTGGTGTCAGGACAAGGCAGCGTATGCAGTCCACAATTCTAACTAAGGAACAGAACTAAAGAGCAGGGACTCCACCCATGAGTCTAAACACACAAATCTTAGAGAGGGGAACAGACTAGTCCATTGCAATATATACAATAAATACACCACAGCAATGTTGACTAGTTGGTATCTAAGGAGGGTTCTGGTGGAGACCATACTGGTTTCAGACCCCAATTAGCTAAAATGTCAGATAATGGCAGATGTAATACTTGGTTGATCCAAGGAGGGAAAATGCATGCTCCAGCTATCGTTGTGAGATTCAGATTCAGATAGTTTATTTGGGGCCCTTGGCCAGATAAAACAAGATACATGGACTAAAATGGTTTTACTGACAAAGATTTACAGTCCGAGTCTTAGGTCATTTAATAAATAAATAACATCCGAGTTACATCTGCCATTTGGACTAAGAGACTACTCTGTGGCCACGAATTGTCATTGCAGCCATACAAAATTTTGCTACCTGAGAGGTGATTGAGGGATTATCTCCTTGTAGGAGCTTTTCTATCTTTTCTCTTTCCCTGATGGGTCCCATTCTCAGTATGAGGGGCTCAATAAACTTAGAACGGGGTATAGCGTAATTAGCTATAGTTGTGTAGTTAGGTAATTTTAGACAAATGGTCCCCCGTTCATATAAGTGATATACACTTCAAGTGTGAAACTATTGCCTGCCAGCCATGACAGCATCACTATCCAGATGGTAGGGCTGTAGAAAGGGAATACACAGGCCAGGTTTAACCATGGCTAAGCAGCTGGGAATGTTATGTTCTGCACTGGCCTTTTGTGTGGATTCTGATGTGCTTTTGCGGCCCTGCCTGTGGGGTTTCCTAAGGACGACTGGTCTGATCTTTTAAGCAGGCAGCACCCCATGTTCAATAGGAAAGATAAAACTATTTCCTAGGTAGAGCAGAATTCTTATTTGTGTATTTATATCCCTGGACAGAGATTGGTCTTTAGGACAGATGCTGCCACAGCAAGGCTACTCTGATGAGCCTCTGGTGAAAGAGGTCAGAGAGATGGGTTTGTGGAGAAAAGAGACTTTAAAATTCTGCATTTTGTGTATTTCTTTTACCACTGCAAAGAAATCAGAAGCTACATAATTATATTTATAGTACATTTTTTCTTATATGCTTTTGAGTACTCCAGTAATTTTGTATTTTTTAAAGTCCAGTTTGTGACTCTGGAAAGGAAGTGCACTTCACTCAGGACTTTGAGAGAGACTATATATACACTTTTAATCATCTGGTGTGATCTAACATAGCATTCTTTCACATGTACCTCCTGTGACATGCCAGGAATGGAAGCATCCACCAAGCACACACAAACACCTGCGAGTTAACTGATTCAGTCCATCCATGCTGGTCGGTCTCAGGGACTGGAAACATATGCGCTTGCTTCCAACAGCTGTTTCTCACTCCCAGAAGGACCCTTCTGCTGGAAGAGGATGGCTGTGATTTCTGCCGCCTTGACCCTCCCACTACAGAATCTCCCCCCTGTTTCTAGTAATATTCCTGGAGGTGAACACATAACGCATAAAGCTGCTTTATACTGAATCAGACCTTTGGTCCATCAAAGCCAGTACGGTCTACTCAGACCAGCAGCAGCTCTCCAGGGTCTCAAGCAGGTGGGTCACATCACCCACCTGCCTAGTCTCTTTAACTGGAGATGCCAGGGTTTGAACCTGGAACCGTCTGCATCCCAATCAGATGCTCTACCACACTGAGCCACAGCCCCTGTCTGTGTTTTGTTTGCATTTCCTTTGGCCTGGGCAACAAGCCTTGTTTGGGGGCATTTCATTTCTGGATTATTTTAAAGTTTGTTTGTTTGTGTGTCCAGTGATCTAAAAGAAAACGCAAACCAATAACAAAGCTTTTGGTGGAGTCTTTGAATTTATTGTGCTGCTTTTAGGATAGTTAGGGCCACAGTTCTGTATATGCTTACTTTGGAGTTAATCCCACTGAAATCCATAGGACATATGTCTGAGTAGAATTGTGATATTAGAATAGTAACAGTACAATCCTGTGCAAAATTAGTCTAAACTCATTTAAACCAGTGGGTTTAGATTGGAATAAGTCTGTTCCCCCTGGTGGCAGTATTTCAGGTGTGAAGGTGGGCTTCTGCGGGAGAGGGAGGAGGAAAAGTCCCATTCCACCAAGTCTGCTCTATTTGCGGTTCTGGTTGGAGCCAGGCCAAGATCCATTGGTGCCCCTAGGAATGAACATGTTTTGCCTTAATCATTAGGGTTGCCAGGTCCTTCTTCGCCACCAGTGTGAGGTTTTTGGGGGCGGAGCCTGATGAGGGCGGGGCTTGGGGAGGGGAGGGACTTCAGTGCCATAGAGCCCAATTGCCAAAGCAGCCATTTTCTCCAGGTGAACTGATCTCTATCGGCTGGAGATCAATTGTAATAGCAGGAGATCTCCTGCTACTACCTGGAGGTTGGCAACCCTATTAATCATCCAGGCAGAGATAGTTCTTTCATCCATTAAGCCTTATATTTGTCTTATGATGGTCCAGCAGACATTTTCTTTTCCTTAGAAACTTACCGTTTTGGTTTTCATAACAGGATTTTAACAGCACATCTCATTTTCATTATTGGCACCTTCTGTACATATGACTTCAATTCTGATTTCCAATTTAAGATTGTGAAAACTATCAAAATACTGTGTAGGCACATTAGTCCCTTATAGTAAAAAAAAATAGCTTCATTAATATATAAATGAAAAATAATCTAGGGAATTCTATGAAGTATAATCTCTTAATTAACCCATTTCGAGAAATGGGATGACTATTAAAGAGTCCAATGCTGCATAACGCTTGATAATTCAAGGATAACGCACAAAATCTATGCACTTCACTTCCCCATTTGAACTAGCTCAGGAAATGCCCTTAATCCATGTGAAGGAGGCAAGGCCAGAGAAGTAGATTCAAATTGTATCTAGATTAATTTGGAAAACCAGAACATGGTCTTCTCTAAATAACAGACAGAGAGCCCCAGGCACCTTAGATGTTCAAAAATTAAACTTACAACTGGCTTACATCTGGCAATGATCCTGTGCACAAAATCCATTTGGCTGGCCAGATGGCCTGAGACTTGAAGCTTTTTAATCTCACACACAAAGCACTTTGGGCTGAGGGGGGAAATAAATAAATATAGCTCTGTGACAAAAAGCCCTCCTTATTGGTTTTGGAGCTCTAGGTGCTAGAAAAAATGTGGGCAAAAATAATGTTGTTTTCACCACTTATTTTCCAAGCATGGCACGGCTCTGTCGTTGTCCTCTCTCCGGCGTATTTATCACCGTCGAAAGGCAAGATTACTTATCAGAGAAGCAACACACAAGAGAACTGCGTTACTTGCGTACCTCTCCCCATTTGGAAGCTGCAAACGCTTTACGTGTTCATCTTCCTGGGACTCTCAATGTGCTGCAGTCAAATTAAGCCTTCCCTTCCCCTGCTCAGTGATCCCACTTGTGATGGGGGTGCAATAAATTCAGGGCAGGATTGCTGACTGGCCAGTAAAAACTGATTTATAGAGGGTAGGTCCATCAGTCTGATCGCTTCCAGACAAGATACCTCTAAAGGTCAGCTGATGTTCTGTGGGCCTTCTAGGGGATCTGATTGATGTCTGTGGAAATAAGGTGCTTTACCATTAGGGTTCCCAGTTCCCTCTTCACCACCGGAGGGAGATTTTTGGGGTGGAGCCTGAGGAGGGCGGGGTATAGGGAAGGGAAGGACTTCAATGCCTTAGAGTCCAATTGCCAATGTGGCCATTTTCTCCAGGTGAACTGATCAGCTAGAGATCAGTTGTAATAGTGGGAGATCTCCAGCTAGTACCTGGAGGTTGACAACCCTATTTACCCGATCATCCTTTGGTCTGTCCCAACACAGCTCTTGAACACATGAACCCATGAAGCTGCCTTATACTGATCCAGACCCTTGGTCCGTCAAAGTCAGTATTGTCTACTCAGACCGGCAGCGGCTCTCCAAGGTCTCAGGCAGATGTCTTTCACATCACCTACTGCCTAGTCCCTTTAACGGGCATGGCTTCCTTCCATCTCAAGCTATATACCCATACACAGAAATCAGAGGTTGATGGCAGACAGATAATAAGACAAGCTGCTGAAATTTCATCAGTCCTTTTTTCATGGCGATGGTCTTAACAGATTATAAAAAATGTTACTCTCTGATCACAGATGTTATTCATGATCAACAATAGACTTTCAGTGCAATTCTTTATGGCTGGAATCACTCTTCACAGGATTGCCCTACGTGTCTGATTTTCACGTGAATGTTGCCAGTTAAAGCTCTGATCAGAAATATCTCATCAAGAGTCTAAGAAAGATGTCTAGATTTAATGGTATTTGTAATGTACTTAGTTGGTGCAAGGACTATGCTGCACTATTAAACTATTGAACTGCTGAACTCAGCTGTGCTGAACTGTGTTGAGCTTGAGGCTATGCTCCAGGCTCCGTCGTTTGTTTCTCCTACTGGATGGTGGACTTTGGCCGCCCAACCACGGACTAGGGGGGGTGGCTCCAGGTGGCCGGGTACTGAATATAAGTTGGGGTGTTTTGCAGTTAAGTTAGTTCTCTCTTCCCTGTTAACTGAATAAAGCGGTTGCTGTTGCAACTCTCTCTCTGGCTCGTGCGTAACCTCAGCATACATAATAGTATCCTTGAAACGGCAGTGTTTTTTTTTTTTTTAAGGAGTCAACGTTTTCTGTTTCTAAAACACAAAAAAATTGTGTGTGTGGACAAACCAGTTCACCTACTTATGGGCCAACCCTGTGAGCAACTGTACCTGCCTTCTCTAGTCTTTTGTAATGCCTGCCAATTCTACCTTTTTAATAAGTGCCAATAAATATTCAAAGCCACAGTGCCATCCTAAGTGGAGTTACGCCCTTCTAAAACCTTTGGTTTCAATGGGCTTAGAAAGGTATGACTCTTGTTTAGGATTGCACTCTTACATCACCCTAGCCAGCATTTTACTGACATGTCTGCAAATATTTAGAAACGTTCGGAATATATCCCTCCCTAACCTTCCTTTCTTTAGGCTAGGTATAACCAGCACTTCCATTCTTTCTTTACGTTATTTTCTTTGCTGGACCTTCCGTTGGTTTCTAGATCTCCTCTGTGCATATTTACAACTAGTCTTGATCTGTGAGGCACAGAATTGAAGATAGCATTCCAAACCAGGACTAAAGATGATACCAAATTTTACCTGCTTGTTCAGTTGAGGTATCTTTATTTCAATTTGTGAGAAATAAATTCATGATTAACCCATGCTGGCTAAACCATTCTGCTAAGCGTTTCCCAAGAAATAGTCAGCTCACAATTTTGGTGGGGAACCCTTGCAGAATAGTTTAGCCAGTGTGTGGTGATTCACAGTCTTGAGACATGTGGCGCGAGCATTCACAAATTTGTTTGGCACACCAAAATTGTCTAGAAAACTGGAAGACTGCCCAACCCCCTATGCTTTCTTCTAGACACTCTATGAATCCAGTTCTCTGCCTCCTTTTTTTGCAGTAAGTCACATGCAGGATTTTGTTCTAAGCCCAACCAAAATGAGTAAAGGTTGCAGTACACAGTGGATTGTGCCAAGTGCAGTTAATTGTATTAGCATTCTATTTTCTCCACGGATGGCACAGTGCCAAATCAATTTGGGCCCATTTGTTTGTGATCCAGTAAACAAGATTATCCATTAATTTGCCCTACAATGTCTAAAATGTTGGCATGGACTTAATATATGCTCGTAATATAGTCTGCTGGGTTTACAGCGCTGGGAAAACTTTTGTCAGAATTTTAAATGCATTGATTTGAAATCTTTGGAATATATTTTAAGCCATCGTCTTATTTTTATGATGGCAGTACTGGACTACCTCTCAAATTGGTAGCTGAGGGGCAAGCAGATGTTTCAACAGGCAGTCGAGTGGCTCAGTATGCATCTGAAGGACGAGTTTACTTAGGAGTAAAGCCAGAGTCAGTAGCACCACAGATCAGATGGGAGCTAGTGTGACTCTTTGTGGAATTCGATCTCTGCTAGGCTGGAAGGTGCAGTACTACCCTCTGTCCATCTGCTGTGGAGGCGCTGTCATGCAGGTTAGCAGTTCTCTCTGAGTGTTAGCTACTGCGGTAATAAAATGCTTAACGCAGCTGAAGCCCCACTACCACTGCCTCTCTTTCAAGACACCCAGGGCTTTACACTACTTAGAACAAACCCCTTAGCCAGTGTTTGGTGGTGGTGGTAAACCCATTGGATTTTCAAGGCAAGAGAGGTTAAGAGGTGGTTTGCGAATGCCTGTGTCGTGAGTCAGCCTGAGAGTTACTCTTCAGAAGAAGAGGAGGTGGCAGAACAAGCCCTCACTCCCTCTGAAGAGTTAACACCGGAAAGCAAGACGGGCCCTCTGAGCCAGAAGACTGGCCGTCTGAAACAAGAGAAAAGGAACAGGAAAGAGAAAGCCTTTCACCTTCAGGGTCTCCTCCACCAGTGAAGAGAAGAAGAGTAAAAGGTAGAATGGCACTGCAGCAAAGGAGAAAGTTGGCCCGGCTTTTGGACAAAATACGTAAGTTGGCGCAGGAGGAATCAGAATCTGAAGCCGAGAGCTGACCTGAAACAACTGGAGAGTCACAAAGACAATATAAGCAAGACTGACCGTTAAGTGCCTCGTGGGAGCAAATGTTATAGCATGCCGGCTGTCTCTGACAACCTCGTCTGAGATTTATCTCTTCTAACCCTTATCTTGAGAAGCTTCATTTGGAGTCCTGTTTGTCGTGTTGTTGAACTTCGAAGAAAGCCATGGCCTGCAGCCAAGACCTTAAGGGAGATGAGCTCGTGTCTGTATGTGACCTTGTTCCTGAATGGTAAGTGTACTGTTTCTGTGCTTATTGAGGAGCTGCGTGTCAGGCTCTGCTTCCTTCAGCATTGATACATTGCTGTGTGGAAAGCAGAGACTCAGACCTGCCTGTACGCAACAGCGTGGCTCTGCGTTGCGACTCTGGAATTCCTTGGTGGTCTGTCAACCAAATGCTAAGCAAGGATGACCTACAGACGAGATTGGGCTAGCCTGTACTTTAGCAGCTGCAAATAGATATCTGTGAAAATACATCCCCTGGAAGTGGCGCTAGGCCATTGCTTTGGATATTAAACACCTCTATAGGTACATAGTTTGACACATAAACAGCTCATTCCTGAAAGCTGCTGCGGCTGGGAACAGTGTGGCCGTGGCACTGTCACAGCACCTCCAATGAGGTTGCATGGCTGCTGCAGGGTTAAAAAGGGGGTTTTATTTTTTAAAACCCAAAAATGAGGGGAAAGGCCCCATAGCAAACAGCGATGCAGTGCCACCAAAAAGGTGGCGCGGCAACGCCGTTGCATTAGGGGGTGTTCCCAGGCCGAAAGGGGTTAGGACGCTACCTAACGGCAGCTCTGCCCCCAGAATGCCCCGGGACCAGCTCCTGGGACACTGGCGCAGGGACCTGCACAGGGAGAATGCCGGTGAGAGGCTGCGATGGCATCCAGGGGCCATGCTGCTGCTGCAGTCCAGGGGGTAAGGGGTAAGAGCCCCTATGTCGGCGCCCATGCTAGTTTGCATGGTGTAAGCGGCACAGGCACTGGCATAGGGGTCCTGCTGCCTCCTAGGACCATTCAGCTCCCCCTGCAGGAATGCACTGTTAATCCCCTTCATTCTTTAGACAAACTTCCTAAATAGACCATTCACATTCCCATTTAACAGACAAAGACTTTGATAGAGGATGAGAAGGATATTCAATGAGACTATATCTGAGAATATTTTACACATAAAGATTGAGAGAAAGAGAACGAGAGGGATATCAAGGGTAATTTGATCCCAGATTCAAATTTGGTATGCTGTCTGCTAAGCCAAACTGGCTGTTAATCCCTATTTCACTGGTATAAAAAAAAACAGTATCCACAAAGAAATACAGAATTCCAATCTAAGTAGGTATAAGACAGTCAAAACTATAACCATTGTTCAAAGCTGAGCAAGTTCTATTCGTTGCGTTTCAATTAACTCATTCCGTTAGTTTCAGATTTAAGGACATGGTTAAAAAAGCAATCCTAAGGAGGTGTACTCAGAATCCTACTTGGGTCTGTTTACTTGGACATACCCCCAGGAAAGGACCTTGGGCAAGTTACAGCTCTGTTAGAGCTATCTCAGCCCCACCTACCCCAGAGGGTGTCTGTTGTGGGGCAGGGAAGGGAAGGTGATTGTAAGCTGGTTTGATTCTTCCTTAAGTGGTAGAGAAAGTCAGTATATAAAAACCAACTCTTCTTCTCCTTCTCCTTCTCCTTCTCCTTCTGGTTGCACAGTAATTCTCCCACTGAAATCAATGGGACCTGCAATGCACTCCTAAATAGAGTTACTCGAGTTACTCTCTTTAGAATAACACTGTTCGTTAAAAATGATAACTTTGGCTGGATTGTGTCCAACATCACATAAACCAGAATTATTAACGTGTATACTATACATATTTTATTTTGACTGAAAATACTGGTTTTTTTCATCTAGGTTTTCAAAACAGAGCACCATAGTATGTATTTTTCCCAGCACATTTCAACATAACCAGTGCCATACTGTCGTTCTGCAAATGCCACCAAAATTAAAACATGACAACAAACAAAAAACACAGATGTTAAAAATCATCTCTGCCTTTTTATATTAGTTCTGACAATTATGCAGTTTAGAGTACCAACATGCTCATTTGGGAGTCTTGGATCACTCAAAATAAACTTGAGCCAAATGAGGTTCTGGTTGATCAGAGAATCAGTCAGTTGTATTAAAAGTCTGTGGGTTGTGTTGTCCTCAGCCTTTTGAAACACCATCTGGATATTCAGAGCTGTTGGAATACAGATGGTTTGAAAGCTACCTGGAACTTTTCTCGCTATGATCTGGAACACTAGCAATATGCAACAATGTGAACACTTGCATTTTCTAATTCTGCTTGGCCCTGTAACTCTCTTTGCATATTCACAGTATTCAGTGAATACTCTCTCTCTCCCTCTCTCTCTCCCTCTCTCTCTCCCTCTCTCTCTCTCTCTCTCTGTGTGTGTGTGTGTGTGTGTGTGTGTACACAAACACAAGTAATTTCAACTTTGGGGATCCAGCATCAGCATCTTAAGGCTGAAAGAACTGTTATGACAGTACAACCTATGTACAAGAAAGTGGATCACACGGATTTCAGATGTCTATGGTGCCCCCACCACTAGTTCAAGAGGTAAGGGCATTGTCTTCACATACTCAGAGAACGCTATTTTTACACTAGGGGATTTAAACCCCACGATGTATTTTTTTTAAGTTTTCTGATTTATCTGCAAATCTGGGGAGTACCCCAAGTTTGCAGAAGAATCTGTTAATGTTGGTATTGTCCTGACCTGCAGATTCAGGTATCTGCAGAGGAGGGTCACATGTTGCTATTAGATATATAGATTTTGCCCCATAGACAGCCAACAAAATTGCATACTTTTCTTTTGCCCCTTCAATTTTATTAACTTTATTAGATAGTAAGGCAGTCTTTCTGCATAACAGTCACAAGAGGCTGGTTGACTAACATCAAATTCTTCTCTATGGCCCAGTGCAGCCATTCCTGTAGTGACCCAGCAGTAATAAAGTGAGGCAAGGCAAGGCATGACATGCTATCAAAGTGTTCTCACAGCAGCAAGTGACTCCCATCCCTCATTGCCAAATTTTGCCTAGTGGATCAACAACAGAACACCCATCTTCCTTAACTTAATGGTCTGTTTGCTAACACCGATACTTCAGGATCGGTAACTTGGCTTGAAAAAGGAAATATAACAATATTTAACTGTTCCATGTTTACCAGGTCTCAGCACTTCTACAGGTTAGTATCTGGGAAGTGACATCATGTCCCTCCCACTCTCCAGCTTTCACTGAGACCTTCTGGGTTATCCTTTTAAAGAGACAGTACACAAGATCCCCAAGATTACAGGCACGAGAGGTTAATGAGACACGTGGCCTGCCCGGCTTCTCATTACCCCTGGAATAACTTGAGCTCAGGGAATGTTGTGCCCCAGTCAACCCCTCTCAAGCAGTAGGGGTGCCAGCCTCCAGGTGTGACGTGGGGATCCCCCAGAATTACATCTCATCTCCAGACGACAGAGATCAGTTCCCCTGGAGAACATGGATGCTTTGGAGGGTGAGCTGTATGGCATTATACCCCACTGAGGTCCCTGTCCTCCTCAGGCTCCATCCCCAAATATCCAGGAATTTCCCAACCTGCATCTTGCAACCCTACCCCCATCCCCACTGGTGGCCAGGGTGGACCTGGCAATCCTATTCAACAGTCCTGGAAGGCATGTGTGTGTGTGTGTGTGTGTGTGTGTGCATGAGAGAGAACTGCTACTTGCCTGTTCATGCTGCTGCACTTTAAATGTTGCTCTTTATAGGAAACAATCATGAACCCCATTGTAGTACATGAAAGAGGAGACTAACACAGCTGCCCCTCTGGTATGTGTTTAGGGTTGCCAGGTCCTCCCTCTCCACTGGCAGGAGATTTTTAGGGGCAGGGGTTTGAGTGGTAAGGCATCCCGTCGTGATGCAGTGCTTCCAGGAGTAAACCCGGCCGTGACGAAAGCATGTTGCACGTGGCTGTTCATGTGCGCGGCCGCCACTCCGAGCAGCCTGCTGGATTCCAGCAGCCTGGCAACCCTGTACGTGTCAGTAGTGGACAATCTGGGGAATTTTTTTTCTCCTGGAGCACTGTTATTTACCACATTGATGGAGTAAGCGGCTTTTGTTGATTAAGCTCTCTGAATCCCATCGGCCCTTTAAATCCTATCTTAAGGATCATCTTTTGAGATGTGCTTTTAATGTTCTTTAACACTGTTTTGCAACATTTCATGTTGTTCATCTTAATATGTCCTGCAAGTCCACCCCCACCCCCCAATCTAAGGCTATAGCCCAGGGGTGGGGAACCTCAGGCCCGGGGGCCATATAAGGCCCACAAAATCATTTGGCCTGGCCCTTCATGGGTCCTGGCAGATCTCTAGCTCAGAAGGATGCTGCCCTGCCTGAATATCTTGGGCCCAGCTGGGGACGGCGGAGCTCAAAAGCAAGTCGCTCTATGTGGCAGACACTTGGAGCCGTCTCCTGTCGTGCCTCTTGGGTAAATGTTTGACCAAATATAGCAGGCTAATTTTTAAGTTGATAATTTTGTATGGCCCACGGATGATGTTATAAATATCCAAATGGCCCTTTGCAGAAAAAAGGTTCCCCACCCCTGCTATAGCCTTATGCATACTTCCTTCTTGGTAAGCCCTAGAGAACACAGTAGGCCTTGCCTCAGCCTGCACAATTGTGATCAGCCTGTTCAATTCATTACAAGTGCACTTCAGGTTTACAGTAAACTGTTATCTTCTTGTCATCTTTTCTTATCATCTTTTCTTCAGGTGATTCCTGGAAACTATACAGGTAGATATATTACAATTGTGATTCAAAACGACAAGTTAAACAGCAAGATAGATATTTCAGCTATGCTCTTGTTTTCATTTCTTATTACCCCTGAAACCTCTAGACCCCAAATCTAATTGCTCTCTCTCCCTGTAGTTCAAAACATTTCTTTTAACTCTTAATGTTCTGTATTCCTGTTCCAGGAACAGTCACTCTCACAGAAATAAGTGACAGATAATCTGCTACAGCCCACCCTCCCCAATAAGTAACACATGCCTTTCATCCATGCTTAAGACCCAGGCATCAATGCTAAGATCTGCTAACTACTGATATGATTATAGCCAAGAG
Source organism: Euleptes europaea (assembly GCF_029931775.1). NCBI lineage: Eukaryota > Metazoa > Chordata > Lepidosauria > Squamata > Sphaerodactylidae > Euleptes > Euleptes europaea. The sequence continues at coordinate 20,732,570 of NC_079326.1, forward strand.
ATTCAAATCTTGTCTTATGATTTGCCCAGCAGCTGAGGATTTCAAATGCTGAGGGTTTGGATATCACCCTCAAAATTACTTGGACTAATCCCGATGAACGGTTTTGTGACTTCAGTATTCGTAACAAACCTGTATTTGGTTTGCTAAAGCACAGCATGCACATAATACCTTGAGCAAAAGAAAAAAAAATCTACAAGGTGTGATATAAACATGGAGCTTCAAGGGGAAAAAAGCATTTTGAATCACATCTTCAGTGTCTGAAATGGCGTTTCCAGATGGTTAAATTTTTAAGTGGCTAGCTGGTTTGTTTCAAATACCACACAATTATGGGTGTCTGTGGTCTTACACAAAATGTGATGTCAAAATCCTCAATAGTAGTAAGTATTACGTATCCAGAGAGATTTAAAATATTGCCATATATTTTTGCCATATATAGCGACCAGCTACAAACAGAATTTTAAAAATGTATTTTTGACAGATGGTGTAGCATAGTTGAAATCTCACCCCTGCCATGGTCTCTTTTAACAGTCTAAACTGAGAGAAAGGGCATCTTGGCCATCTTCTGGGCATGGAGTAGGGGTCACTGGGGATGTTGGGGGAGGTGTCTATGAGAATCATAGAGAATCATGTCTCCTGTCTAACCTCAGATTTTTTTATTTACTTTACTTTATTTATACCTTGCCTTTCTCCCCAATGGGGACCCAAAGCAGCTCACATAATTCTCCTCTATTTTATCGTCACAACAACCCTGTGAGGTAGTTTAGGTTGAAAGTGTGTAACTGGCCCAAGGTCACTCAGCAAACTTCCATGGTGGAATGGGGATCCAAACCTGGGTTTCCCAGATACTAGTCCAACACTCTAACCACTATGCCACACTGGCTCTCAAATGGTGAAGGCACCTGAAGATGGCCATAATGATCAAGTAGGATCATGTGGGAGCAGACAGGCCTTAAGGTATGCTGGCCTCAAGTCATTCCAGACTTTAAAAGGTCAACACCAGCACCTTGAATTGTAGATGGAGCGGTATGGTTCCTATGACCCACTTCAGTCAATATCTTGGTTGCAGCATTCTGCACCAATTCACACACTTCAAGGACAGCCCCATGTACAGCACATTGCAGTAGCCTGACACAGAGGTTACCAGGACATACTCTACCCAACTGAATATAACCATATATCTGATGAAGTGGATTTTGAAAGGATATCCAAATAAGATTAAAAACCAGCAAGAGCTTCCTACAATGAATAATTCTACACTTTGTTTTTAAATGGTTGGGTGAATCTTAAGTAAGCCATACACAGGATCCAGTCTCGTTTAAATGGATTCTGAAAAGGAAGCTGGGTTTCATTTATGCCGTCTGACTTTTTTTGTAAACAGATAGAAAGATTGGGTAGCGAGCTGGAAGCTCAGCTTGCTTATCCAAATATGGATCAGATAGTACAAACTTCTCACCAAGTGCTTTTTACCAAATTCATCTAGTGGTGAATGTGTGCCAAACTGTTTCCTTCCTATAATAATACATATTTCTTTGGTGCAATTCATATTCTGCCGTCATACAAGACCACTCATTTTTTGGTAAGTGTTCCATTATTCTCTTACACATTCTGTTGCTAACATTTGACATTATTGTATTATTTGTGTGCATATAGCCCAGTGGATATTTTGGCACAGATTTTGACTTTGATTCAATACATGTAAGATTGGAATATTTGATGCAGACTGACTCATGCACACACGGAAATATTGTCAGTGATTGCAAGATCAAAGACAGGACAACAGCTGGCTCTAGAACAAAGATGACAGTGTGTAACTGGCCCAAGGTCACTCGGCAAGCTTCCATGGTGGAATGGGGATCCAAACCTGCGTTTCCCAGATCCTAGTCCAAAACTCTAAGGATCCCCTCAGTAAGATGTCTGATAGACCCTTGGACAATTAGTTGTTTCATTATTCTGGTCTGAAGCAAAATATCGTCCATCAGAATCAACAAATGTTCTATGTCATTGATTTGTTCATTTTCAATCCTGGTTAGACATGACACATTTATTTCATTATCTCCTTGCACACAACATTTCCACATCAATTGATGCTTTGCCACCATAATTGTATTAATTCTCTTCCCCAAAAAAAGTTAATTGGAAGCTATTTGATATGTTCCTAATCCAGGAACAGAATAGGTGTCTTTCCTATAGGGATCTACAAACTGATAGTCTCTATTTCAAAGTGCTAAATGGAAGCAATGCCACTGAAATTCAGGGGAATTTTTGATGGAGCAGATTGAGTACAGCCACTTATACATACTTGTGAATCTAGCAGATAGGGATGATGATTTTCATCACCTCTATTTTGATCTATAGAGTGATGGGTTGGATGGGCTAGATCCAACCAGGTCTTCTGCTGGTGAAAAAGGGAGGAGGGATTCCCCTTTGACCACCAAAAAAGGTCCTGCTGGGAATCCTGGGACCTCCAGAAACAAAAGACATGTGGGACCAGACTGTAGGAAGAAGAAAAACTGGGAAACGTTGAGTGGAAAAGTTGGCTGGGTCATAGAATCAGAGTTGGAAGGGACAACCAGGGTAATCTAATCCAACCCCCTGCACAATGCAGGACATTCCAAACTATCTCCCCCACATACCCCCAGTGACCCATACTCCATGCCCAGAAGATGGCCAAGGTGCCCTCCCTCTCATGATCTGCCTAAGGTCATAGAATCAGCATTGCTGACAGATGGCCATCTAGCCTCTTCTTAAAAACCTCCAGGGAAGGAGAGCTTACCACCTCCCGAGGAAGCCTGTTCCACTGAGGAACCACTCTAACTGTTAGAAAATTCTTCCTAATGTCTAGACAGAAACTCTTTTGATTTAATTTCAAGCCGTTAGTTCTGGTCCAACCTTCTGGGGCAACAGAATTCATGTTGACTTAAATAGCAGAGGTAAAGCTTTAAGAAATGTTAATACAAAGGAAACATTCTCAAGAGAGTGCCTTCCATTAAATGGGGTGGATTTAAATTATAAGCTTCTGAATCAGAGATTTGCATGTTGTTTTCCTGAATCATCTTTAATTTTTTTGGTTGTTGTTATGGCTCAGATATCTCAAATGAAAGTGTTTACCTTTCTTTGTTCCATTTTCCCTTTTAAAGGAATTTTAATTCCTTTCTGTGCTCACTATAAAGAATTGTGCTTAAGTACAACCATCTGCTATGGCCTCATAACACAGTGGCAAGGACCACTGAGCAGGTTGATTTCACAAATGTTGCAATGGAAAATAAAAGCATGGGTAATATGTGTAAGCAAAGCATTCTGTAAATATTATTTTGCTTGGCTTTGCTTGAGCATTGGAAAGCGATGCCCAAAGCATCTGGAATTGACAAGACATTGGGAAAGTTAACCATCAGTCTGTTCCAGCAAGCCAGGTTAGCCTTAAATATTTTTCTACTTAAAGCAAAGGAAATTTCCACCTATCCTTTAGACTGGAGCAATTTTGCTTTGCATAGAAATGGTGGGTGAAAGCAGGGAAACAGTAGCCCTTCTGGAATCTGCTGCCCAAAGCAGCTGCCCTACATTACCTCTGGGGTCTCCAATCATGTTTAGCCTGTGACCACTTGAGAAATTTTGCTGCCTATAGAGGCAGTCACAAAATGGTTGCCATGGGATGGTGGGGCCAATCAAAAAATGATGGATGATTGTTTCTGAATGAATGCTCCCTGCAGGAACAAAGGTGATATCTCCTGGATTTTTCTGAAGCACCTCCTGTGGTGGAAGAAAGCCAGAACGGGCTTTTTGCTTTGAGGAAGAGATTCTTTGGGGAAGAAGCAAATGGGCACTGAGAAACATGGTGCCCAAAGGTGCCATGCGTGGAATCACTGTATTACCTTATAGTAAGGTTTTCACCTGCCAATAAACAATATGTATAAGCTGTAAATTGTTTTCTGCTAAATTGAGGCTTCAGTGAACCTTTCAGTTATGGAATAGTTAAGAGTTCTTTATCCTTTCGGGAGAGGGAGAATGAAACTGTTTCAAAAAGTTATTTTGCCTCTTTCTTTCTTTGTTTAACTAGTTCGTTGTGGTCTAGTGGTGTATCCTGTGCTATGCAAGTGGGCTGTCTCATTGCTGGCTGTGGCAATGTGCCAGAAGAGGAAGAAAAAGAAGAGGAAGAAGAAGATCAAGAAGAAGAGTTGGTGTTTATATGCCAACTTTTTCTACCACTTAAGGAAGAATCAAACTGGCTTACAATCACCTACCCTTCCCCTTCCCACAACAGACACCCTGTGAGGTAGGCGAGGCTGAGAGAGTGCGATTAGCCCAAGGTCACCCAGCTGGCTTCATGTGGAGGAGTGGAGAAACAAATCTAGCTCACCAGATTAGCCTCCGCTGCTCACATGGAGAAGTGGGGAATCAAACCTGGTGCTCCAGATCAGAGTCCACCGCTCCAAACCACCGCTCTTAACCACTACACCATGCTGGCGCTCCTGCAATGGAAATCTTGTGCCCAAGCACTGGATTCTGGAGCACAGCCAATATTGCTGTAGAGGAAAGACCTTGAATGAGCGGACCATAGGAGTGCACATAAATATTCATACCTTCTGCTCTTTAATATGTACAGCAACTGGCACACGAGGTGTTCATTTTCAGCACTTGGCATCCACCGAGGAGATTTAGAGCCTCTCTTTTGAAAATACATTTCCATTGATGTGCTGATAAGCCCGCGTATTTGAGGCATGTTATCAAGGTTAATTAGAAAAATTATCTCATTGAAACAACAGAAAGATCAGGTATGTCAAATCTCTTTTCCTGAAACATACTAATCTTCCCTGGCTCTGTTTCAAGTGTGACTGTGATCCATCAAAGTCATTTCCGTAGCCTTCCTCAGACAGAATCAGAAGTTTAGCCAAGCTTGGCAATCTTCACATTTTGTCTGCTTATTAAAGCAAACAGGGATTTAAGAAAGTCCCAACAGCACTATGAAATTATTCTTCACGATACTGGGAATGGGAGGAATAAGAATGAGTAGTGCATGTCACTTGGTAAACCTGTACTAGTGGTAAATAGCAGATTACTGTTAATTACCTGGTTGCTATAAGCAAACATTGCAATAATTACAATGGCCATGATCCAACCACACACAATCACTTCTGAGTCCCATTTTATTTATTTATTTATTGCATTTATAGCCCACCCTCATTCTCAGCAATCTGGGCTCAGAGCAGGTCACAACATCAAAATTCAGAAAAAAACATCAGATAATACAAACTTTAATACTCCAACCAATACAATAAATACAATAAAGCAAGATTTGTTGACTTGAACCTATTTTGTGTATTTTATGGACTTAGGCTACTTTCTTTCATAAGCTTTATATTGTCTGTAGCACTCAGCGGTAAGAAAGAACATGTGAAATAAATATGATTGGACAAGATTTTAAGAATGGCATTGGGACTCATGATCATATTGTATTTTTCTTTGTATATATACTGACTTGCCTAAGCAAAAAGCTTTGTATGGTGACTACCCAGAAAAGACCTGTAGTTTACTCATGCGACTGGCAGAACCTATCCTGTATCAGGAACATGGGGAAAAAGGTCCAAAGAGGAAATTGTTTAAGCCGGTTACATGTCTTGACAATAGATTTTCTTTACTGCTGCTGTAACTCAGTGTTCTGTTTCATCATTGGTGGGACTGAAAGCAACCATAACCCCATGAAAAAATACATTTGTTGATGAGTTAAAGTGCTCCCCAGCAGTGTTGAGTCAATAGAAGAGCGAAGCATGTGCCTTAATTCTCTTCCACTGAAATTACAGGTACTTAAAAGTATGTACCTGTGGATGGACTGTGAAGTAGCATTGGGCACAGTCAAGAAGGAGTTTTAATGGAGGGCCACCATGACAAGAGTATATAGGGTGTGTGGCATGTCAAACTTCCTAAAATGGCTGGATGCCAAGTGACAAACACTGCTTATCCATTTCCCTTTTTTCTCTGCACTTGGCAACTTGAGAGTGCCAGATGGATCACTCAGATGTCTGGATTTGACTGATGGATTGCCAGTTGTTAACCCTTAACCTAAGCACTCTGTGCCCCAGGGTTCCTTAGAGCACATTACAGTGATGTTTGGACATATCTGAACATTTGGTAAAAGGCAGAACTGCTGTAAGAGCAGAGCTGTTGCAAGATGAGACACGGATTTATCATGTAGGTTGGACCTATTTAGCTTGTTACATTGACTCTAAGAACTGCTCCGACATGGAACTCTTCAGGTACCACTACATGACTATGGCAGTCAGAACTGTGTACAGAAAACCTATTCTAATTGCATGACTGACAATCATATGACTACTTCACTGAAAAAATGGGAAGGGCTACATGACTTAAAACTAAGTCTGGCTAGGACCAAGTCTTTCTAAGATATGTGTAAGACTAAGGGTGTGCACCAATTTTTTATTCTGTATTTTTCGGGTTTATTAGACCCAGAATATTTTTAAAACCTCCCCAAAAGCCAGCTACTTAATTTGGCTTTTCCTGGATTTTTTGAAAAATTCAGGTTAATAAACCCAAATCCGAAAAATATGGTGCAGAGCTGAAGGCCGTGCTAGGAGTGGAAAAAAATGGGGGGGGGGAATGGTGGCAGGACCATAGCGGCCCCAAATAATGCTGAATAAATTTGGCAATATTTGGGGTCCGCTTTTTAGCCCCCATTTATTGTTGCCATTTTTAATGGTAAAAATTGGCATATTGATATGTACACCCCTATATAAGACTCCTGAACTGCTCGGCCACTCTCCCAATTTTCCCCAGTCTTTAATTGTTAAACCTTAGCATTATTTCAGAAGTCTACGGGTATTTATCTAAGCCCCTTTGACATAGATTAGCTACCCTTTAATGGGTTCTTTACAAGTCTGTTGGGTAGTGGGTTCCCTCACCTTTTCGATGTATGATTATGAGTGATGTGGAGGTTGTCATCCACATTAGTGATTAACAAGCAGGTTCTTCTGCTTTAATTGATGAGAACAAGGATGGGATAAATTTTAATCTAAACTTTTCCCATATAAAAATGCTGCTAACCTTTCTAGCGTTCTTGACCTTACCTGGTAGGCTCTGAGACCAAAAGTAAAATTATCTAGCTGCCCTTCCCACCATATGCAAGTGTTGTCCTTCTGACTTCCATGCAGAAAGAGAGGATTTGCACTTCCTATCTCTTTCAAGAGAAATCAAGTGAGGATTGTGTCTGTAGTTTTTGTTTTCTCCCAAACCGGCCTCATCAATGGATCTTGTCCTCTATGTGATCTCTGCCTATTGAAGCACAGTGCCTCGCAGATGCCAGGGAAGTGAACTCCGAAGTGCCATCCTGAGATCAAAAAGCAACAAAACTGTCATCTGCTGAAATCTATTTTTATATTTTGCTAGAGGGAGTCGTCATAAATAAAGAGGGAGGAAAAATTACTTCAGTGGCCTCTTCTCCCCCACCCCTATCATTCCCTCTCGGATGTCACCTGTCCTGTTGCAGGGATACTACAGGAGCAGAAGTGAAAACAAATTACATTACTCTATGATGCATGGAATGAAAAGGCCATTTGAGCCCAGAGTTTCCACTAAAACGGCCCGTTTGCAAGAAGGAAGGGAGAAAAAAATCAGCAATGTCACTGCTGCTGAGGGTAACATAAAGAAAATAAATTGTAGGTATCTTTCATACCGATATGCTGCATTTGGAAGCAAAATGTGTCCTTTGTATTCACGCTGATTTCTGGGCCAGGGAGGATATCCATCTATCATTTCTCCAATATCTAAGCTCCCCAGAATCTTTCGTGTTTTCATCCTCTCAGGCAATCGTTCTGGGACATAGGGAATACTATTATCTCCATCACACCAGTGGAGAAGTGAGACTTAGCAAGAGATCAGCTAATTTCCCCAAGGCTATACAGTGGATATTCCTGCCCTTTTTATGGCTTGGACATACGAGTGCCACAACAGCTCGAGCAAAGCACACCTTCAGCTTATTTAACCTTCTGTCCCTGTCTTCATCATGGAATTGAGTACTGTGGTTGCTTTCTTGGGAGATTGGCCTTGCCCTGCTGAGATCCTAGTTCTATGCTCCCTCCTCGATAGTTTGACAAGATACTTTTGGGAGGGCAGTTTCCAAAGTTGTTTGCAGTGCTGCACAAGAGGCTATGGTTAGACTTTCACCCTCCACCCCCCAAAATGTCACATGTTCTACAGCACCCACACAAACACTTTCTCTCCAAAGACTTATCTCAGAATTGTGATATTCACGTATGTAAAAAGCTGTTTCCTCTTGGTCACATTCCAATGTGACCGAATGCTGGAACCCTTCACATTTATTATAATGGGATCAGAATTAGTGATAAGCTCGGTTTTCATGGCGACTTTTTAAACATGAAATATGCGGGGGTGGGGGTAGGCTTTGTACGTTTTCTTTATGCCTGTGGCTATTATTTGCCTGATCTGCTGATTCTTTAGCTCTGTTTTGTTTATTTAAGACGTCTTCACGGCATGCTTCCAAGTCAATCAGATAAGATGGAGAACATTATGACATAGTGGACCCATGCAGCTAATTGGATTTGGTTAGATGATTCAGTGAAGGCAAACAAAGACATCTCATTGTCATCACTTGATGGGGGCGGGGGGCGGGGAAGAATGCATCTTCGCTGGTCATACAGCTATTTCAGTGTCCTATGTCTAGCCATGCTGTGCTGGTGGTTTTATCTCCCACCAGCTGACACAGCTGGTCTATTGCATGTTTAGTTAGGAATAAGGAATTCAAAGGATGTGTCCTTGTGTCCTGTCCAATTTGCCCATTAAGCTCTTCCTTCCAGGTCCTGCTTTCTGTGCCCCCACTTGCAGAGGTGAATTGGGTCATAACTATAGACAGGGTTATCTCTGTGGTGATGCCTCCACTTTGGAATAGCCTCCTCCTTGTCCCCCTCCTTGTACGATGCCTACCTTATTGTCATTTAAGCGCCAGGCCAATACATTTCTATCCCCTCAGGCTTTTACGTGGAGTTTTATTCCATCTTTCAGCTGTCTTGTTTTTATGATTTTGGTTCACATTTTCTTCCCCTTGATATTTTATAGCTTGTTTTGATGTGAAAGGTGCTGATAGTCACCCATCCTTCCTGTGTTCCCCCTCCACTCAGCAGTCCTTTTCTGACAAAATCACTCTTCCTGCCTCTTCTGTCAATCTGGCTGCATATAGTCTATCACAGGCCCTATTTTCCATTTTAAGACTACAGTTGCACTCTTGGGTCTTTATCACCATATTCCCAAACAACTTATTCCCTCCACACACCTAGCCTGATGAAGAGTTCTAGAGAACTCAACAGCTTACACACTATTTTATGGTACCCACACTTTTGTGGTATTGTGGTTGGTCCTAAGAAAAGGTATTACATGCCAGACTTGTTTTTGGATGAGGTCTATAGTGATCTGAATTTGCAATGTTCCATCCAGTCTTGTAGCATCTCTTTGAGGTTGCTTCAGCAATAGTGGTTTGAAGAGACTGATAGTTGGCAGTTTCCTCAAGGTCAACCAAAAAGGATTTGAACCCAACACTCTGCTCATTATGCTCAGGTTTCCAAGGAGTCTTCCTAGAGCTGCCATAACAGTGGCCAAATTAGTGTTGTCTGATTTAAGTGCCAACCTGGTTGAGAAAGGAGTTCTCCTCATCAATGGGCTGCAATGCACCTTCCTTCTCTGTCTCAGTGATCCATACTAAGCCCTTCTCATTGACCTCACAGAAGACGAGGGAATAAATTTTCCTCATGTGCTATAAACACTGCTTCCTAAAGTGTGTGCTCAAAAACTAATTTGCAGTAAGAGACTCTCTTTTCATTCAAAATGTGTTTGTTTTGTAATGCGATGATTTTCATTGTCCCTGAAGAGCAGTTAACAAGATGTCAATTAATCATGCAAATGAGAGGGAACAGATATCAAGCTGATTATGCTACTTGGAGCTAAATTATGTGACTACCAGATGTTCATTGTTTCCATAAGGCATGCCTCTTTTAAGACTACACAACCTGTGACTGCATAATGTGCCCCATGGAAAGGAGCACACATGCATGGATCCCTTTGGAGGGAGGAGTGACATAATAAGACAAGATACTTCTTTCTCTCAGCTGTGTTCCCTGTCAATTTTCATAGTGGTGGGAACTCTCCGCCTCAAACTGTATCCTGAGCCAAGTTGTGTAAGTTGTTTCACAGAATGGAGAAGTTGGATGGGAAGGGGCTTTGGCTCAGTTTGCAGAGCATCTGCTTGGCATGCAGAAGGTCCCAGGGTCAATCCCCAGCATCTCCAATTGAAAGGGACTAGGCAAGAAGGTGATGTGAAGGACCTCTGCCTGAGACCCTGGAGAGCCGCTGCCGGTCTGAGTAGACAATACTGACTTTGATAGACCAAGGGCAGCTTCATATGTTCCTGTGTTATGTTCATATGGTTCTTGGACCTGGATCTCATTCTATAGGGACTTTCTATGGTAAATAGAAAGGGACCACAGCTCACTGGACCACTCATGCCTTTGCATGCAGAAGCTCCTGGGTACAATCCATGGCACCTCCACTGAAACACTTTCAGGTGACCAGGCTAGTAAAGATTCTTAGCTGGGACCTGTTAGCAAGGCAGACATGATTGGACATGGTGTGAAGCATTTTCGTATGTTTTAAGAAAGAAACTACTACAAGCAGTAGAAGCCAGTGGGGAGCCAATGTGGTGTAGTGGTTAAGAGCAGCGGAGTCTGATCTGGAAAACCAGGTTTGATTCCCCACTCCTCCACATGAGCGGCGGAGGCTAATCTGGTGAACTGGATTTGTTTCCCCACTCCTACACACGAAGCCAGCTGGGTGACCTTGGGCAAGTTACAGCTCGGTTGGAGCTCTCTCAGCCCCACCTACCTCACAGGATGTCTGTTGTGGGGAGGGGAAGTAAAGGTGATTATAAGCTGGTTTGATTCTCCCTTAAATGGTAGAGAAAGTCGGCATATAAAAACCAACTACTACTACTACTACTACTACTACTACTCCCCCTCCTCCTCCTCCTCCTTCTTCTTCTGTTAAAAAAAGGGGGTGCCAGTAGTCACATATAAGATTGCAGTGATTTCCACCAATTTCCCCTTTAGGATTTATGAGAGACCCCCCCCCCCCGAGGGTACCGGTGAGTACCATCTCTCTGTCTCTCACACAGACAAAAGCCCTGTCTGCAAGTAACTAGACTACTGGTCTGATTTCAAGGGGAATCTCTTATGCTCAAATCTTGCCTATAAATCTTGGGTTTTTAGTAGCTGAAATATTTGCCCTTTGTCAATAATGTATAATGAAGCTAGGCCCAGTTAAAAGACTTAACATGGATAGAAGAATCCTATTGAAATTTATGATAGTGATCTAATTATCCTGTTACTATCTATGCTAATCAGCAGCAATTCTACCATGTCCCAAGCCAGGTCCCTACCACCTGAATGGAGATGCCAGAGATTGTCAGGGAACATCTAGAAACATCTGTGTTTCCATTGACACGAACTACAATCCTATGCAGAGTCACTCTGGTCCAAGTGCATTAATTTCAACAGGCTTAGACTGGAGTAACTCTGCATAGGATTGCACTTTAACTCATAGCCTTTCCTCATGTTCTCACCTCATCAAAGTCCTCCCTTACAGGCATCGGGGCATAATAGGGGTATACAACTTTTCAGGAAGAGACCAATTTTTCCTTCACACTATTTTATGAAACTTAAGCATTTATGGTTGGATCCTATGACTCCTTTCTATTAAGTCGTGCCCTTCTTCCTTCCACACTGAATAAACTTTTCGCCTTCAGGGTAAGCCTTTCTTTATCAGAAAAAGCCATTACCACAGGAGGAAGCCTTTTTTTTCCCCTTTGAAGGAAGACTTAGCAGAAAACAGACATAGGGTCCAATTTAATAGGATCTGGTGGGTGAGCCGGTGCACATTGTTGTGCCACCAAAAATTAGTGGTCATGCAATGCTAGCTTATATCGCTGCAGGGTTTCCTCAGCTTGGTTTGCTGTTGGGCCATTTCAGCTTCCCAGTTTGACCCAGCAGAGGTCAGATATGAGTTATCAAGGGTAAGAGGAACACTGTTACCTGTGAGCACGTTACTAAATAATTTTGGGGGCAATGTTAATGGCACAGGAATTTTTGAATGTTCATGCTGCTATACGACAATCTTGTGAAATTATTGATTTTACTGATGCAGAACTGCGGGTGAATAGTGACTACTTCCCTCGGGCCATACTACTGAATGAGCCGAACAAAGATTTGAACACCAGTTTGTTAAATCCAAGGAGAACATTACCCACTATAGATCACTCTGGTTCTCAAGAGGCAGGCAATTTTGCCTGCTGGGAAATATTTATATTCGTTTGATTTTCAAAGTTGGTATTTTCTTGAACATGTTCATTGATTCCTTCTCTCTTTCGCAGGAGCTCTGTTTGGTAAGTGTTAGAAGGCTATAAAAGTGTTTGGGGAGTTTCACATTTTTTGCTGTTATTATTAAAGCTCAAAACTGCTTTAATTGATGTTGTGTGGACTTCTCGTTTTCCATTCCCCGATGACTGTCTTAATTTATTCCCCGTCATTCCTAGTGATAACTTCATGTTTTATGTCGTACAGGTTTTTCTGAGATACTTGAAAGCCCCTTTGTTCATACTGCCTCACAGTTCACATTACCCCAGATCAAGCAAGTGGGAGCAGGACATTTCCCCATTACTGCAGAGCATATTTGGAACTGAAGGAACCCCAGTTAACTCTGCTTAGCATCAGGTGGCACATTTATAGAGTGGACTATGGATTTTGGATGAACTGGAACGGATTCAGTTACAGCCCTGCCAATGTTTTTCAGACTTTCACTCAGTCCTGCTCTAAACTCGTTTTAATTCCTCTGGTTTTTTGTGAACAAATGTAGCATTACATAGACATATTGGTGATCACAAAATATGAAAAGGCCTTATTATGGAAACTAATGAAAGCAATTTAGTGGATGTTAGAAAAGAGAACTAATTATATACAGAATTATGGTGTGGCAGTGAACAGAACTGCTGTGTTGACTTCTTCCTTACTCATCATGTAGTATGTTTCTCCTCTCCCTCTCTACGTCATTGGCTTCAACTTTTACATGACGTCATGACATCCGGTAGGTGTTTTTACACATGAGGGAGAAGACGGTCATAACTTGAGATAGGGATGCCATGTTTAGCAGCATCCGCCATGCTAAACATGCAAGTGTTCATTTTCCAACCCTCTTTTCTCATGCAGCTTCATTTTTATGAACAGAATTCACAGTGGGTAGCCGTGTTAGTCTGTCTGCAGTATGAACAGAGTGTTTGTTACAGACAGAAGTCAGAGTCATTGGGTTGGATCCAGCAATCTGTAGATGGATGGATCACAAACCCTTCCCACATCCCTTTCCCTTCCCCCTCTAGCAGTCTTTATTCCCAGGGTCATGGGACCCATTTGAACTAATAGTCATGTGGTTCAGGAAGCTCTTCTGTCAGTGGACTGTGCTGATGGAAGAGGCAGGAAGGGTGATTTCATTTTGTTCCCACTCCCCACTGCAGCCTCCTAATCCATGTGGCTATTAGTTCATATGGATCCCATGACCCTAGGCATAAATTTTTCCAGGGTCAGAAAATACTGCTTGGGAGAGACAAATGTGGAAACATTCTGCAACTGTTAGCATCTTCTTCTTAGGACTACACATTAAAGACAAAAACAAAACCCCTCCAGCTGCTCCTATAAGCAACTTCAGAAGGGCACAGTTTGACATGAAGAGGTTCGGGCAGAGGTGAGCTCAACTCAACTCTTCCCCCACCTGGTTAAAGTCAGTAAATTTAATCTAATAGATATGAGATTTGTACTTCTCCCCAGCAACTACTAAGTGGTAGTGACTGTGGGGAAAAAACAGGTACAGTATCTGTTAAACGGACAAGTTGTAGGATAGGAGAAGCACATATGATCCAATTTGCTGGTCACACAGTTGTCTATTATCAAAGCAGAATGGCAGTCTTGGGGCGAAAATTCATGGTCGCTTTAGCCTCCTTTATTCCCTGTTTCAGCCAGGATTCATCCGAATGTATATTCTATCCTGGCTGAAACAGGGAATAAAGGAGGCTAAAGTGACCGTGCATTTTCGCCCTTGATGTCTTTAAACTCTTTCCTTTAAATTAGCTAAAGTGTGCATTGTTTACCCTTGCAGATTTTTTTTATCACACAAAGATTAGCTTACAGCTTTGTGGGAAATTTCCTAGTATCCAGGCCATTTACTGTCATTTTATATCTTGGCCAGATCCTTAAAGGATAACATAGGCTGCCTGACATGATGAATTGAAATGCATTTTATCATATTTTAATAGTATTTTCTCCCTCTGAGATAGGATCCATGGTTAATGACATTATTATTATTATTTTTAAAAGTGTACAAATAGTTTACCTATTGTTTCAGGTGATTAAATGATTTATCTATTAAATTGTTTTAATTTACAAATTGTAACATTCAATAAACAGGTTCAAAACACTGCTTTGATTGAGGTACAATAAAATTTACTTCTGGTTACTTTCTTGAGCATATGGCAAGAAAGACAGAATATATACTCACAATCCTTTTAACATCTGCGCTGGCCATTTTTGAAGTATTATCTTATCACATCGGGCACACACCATCTTCATGTTCAAACCAGGGACCATCACTGTTTGAAACCATCCTTCCATGACCTCCCCCATGAAAACCAACATTTTAGTTTTCCATTAGGAGTGTTTCATTTGAGGAGACTTTAATAAATCTCCACCCCTCCATGAAAACAGAAATAATGTGAGCTCTTTGTCGGCCCGCGTGGGACACCCTTGAACTGCTCCTAAGAAAACAGAATTTGCTGTTACGTGCTGTACCAGTGTAGGAACTGTCAGTCCTGAACAGTACTGGCCTCTTCTAACCTGGAATTGGGATCTGATAACTCTCTTGCTGGGGTGTTTAGCTTGGAGAGAAGGTGGTGAAAGGGAGACATGATAGAGGTCTATAAAATTATGCAAGGTATGGAGAGAGTGGACAGGGAGAAGCTTTTCTCCCTCTCTCATAATACTAGAATACGGGGTCATCTGCTGAAGCTGGAGGGTGACAGATTCAAAACAGATAAAAGGAAGTATTTCTTCACACAATGCATAGTTAAGTGGTGGAACTCCCTGCCCCTGGTGATGGCTGCCAACTTGGAAGGCTTTCAGAGGGGAACGGACATGTTCATGGAGGATAGGGCTATTCACGGCTAGCAGTCAAAATGGATACTAGTCATGATGCATATCTATTATCTCCAGGATCACAGGAGCATGCCTATTATATTAAGTGTGGTGGAACACAGGCAGGTTGGTGCTGTGGGCTTCCTAGAGGCACCTGGTTGGCCACTGTATGAACACACTGCTGGACTTGTTGGGCCTTGGTCTGATCCAGCAGGGCTTTTCTTATGTTTTTATGACACCACCCATTATTTAAGGATCCTCCTATCACATCGTAAGTCAGCTGGAACTTCTGGTGTAACACTCACATTTAGAGAACCAAATATTGTTTCTGCATAGTGTTTTGATTGAGGTACAATAAAATTTACTGCAATCCTAAGCAGAGTTGAGTGATGAGTGATGAATGACACTTCATCCATATATGTACTTCAATTTGTGAATGTTGAGTTTACACTCAGTGAATACTAACATATTAAGTTCAAACTGACTTTATTGTTTGTCTGGTCAACAGAAAATGCTAGGCATCCCTCTTCTCAATTCCTTCTAGTTTCCAGGTTAAAGAAAAGGGCAATAAAGCAATTAGTATTGGTAATGGAGGCAACCTAAGAAGATAAAGGCAAGAGGATGCTGGCCTGGGCATGTAGGCATTGATAGCCAAATGGTTTTAAGCTTTCCTTTTCCTGCCTTACTGTATTTTGAAAAGGGAATTGGTCAGGAGAAGAAAGGTGACCTTTAAGAAGGAGGCAGCCATTCTCTGGAAGCCATTCTTGGAGACACAGGCATATTCTAGGACAGGGGTGGGGAACCTTTTTCCTGCTAAGGGCCATTTGCGCATTTACAACATTATTCGGGGGCCATAACCAGGTGTAGATCTCCCGGGGGGGGGAGACTACGGTTTCCAGGTCTCCAGCCACCACCTTGAGGTTGGCAACCCCAGGGAAGACCACACAGAGAAGGCCTGGAGGGCGCCCCTGCTCCCTCGTCCTCCCCCGCTCCCAGGCGGGAAGGCAGCCAGCGGTAGGCCTGAGCAAATGAGGCGCCAGGAGGCAGCCGATCCACAGGGAAGGAAGGGAGGAAGGAAAGAAAACAGAGAAAGAGGAAAAGGGAGGGAGGGGAAAAGAGAGAGAAAGGGAGAAAGAAATGGAGGGAGGGGGAGAAAGAAAGAAAAGGATGGAGGGAGACAGACAAAGAGACAGAAAAAGAGGGAGAGAAAGGAGAGTGACAGAAAAAGAAGAAAAGCCTTCCCCCCCACACACACACACCTGTGCAAGCCGGCCCCAAGCGACCAGGCCCCAACCTCCACGCCTCCCCCCCCACACTCGGCCCCAGAGCTCCCGAGGGCCGCAGAAAATGTCCTTGGGGGCCGCATACGGCCCCCGGGCCTGAGGTTCCCCATCCCTGTTCTAGGAAGACTTGAAGAGACATGCATTAGAGAAGACACAGGCCAGATGGCGAGCAAGGTAAATCTGAAATACACTGAACATGAACGTCAAATCTGCAAACATTAAGATATTTCTGCCTAACTCTTTAACATCATAGAGATAAGTTGTTGATTTAGGGGGAAAGGATATGTGTTTGATTTTTTCCTTTATTCAGATGTTGTAGCCTTTTGCTGTTTAGCTATATGCTTATACTTGTATTCATAGATTGATTATGTTCTTGTACTTGTCTTTTTCTCTGAAATGGGGGTTGTTTGGTCTCTGCAATCATGAAAAAAGCCTCCTGCTTTAAGTTCACACTCATCAAAATGTACAGGCGAAACAGGGAGATCCTAGCTAACTGAGAATTATCTCTAAAAAATGAGATTACAAGGATTTCCTTCCTACCTCCAAATTGGCTGAATTAAGGAAGGAATTCTGAATCGGAATAGAGAGTCTGACCACTGGGCGTCAGACTGCAAGTTTGTTAATGGATGGCTGGTGGCAGCAGAGAGTAAACCTTATATGTGAAAGGGAATGAGTGAATAAGTTCGGAGAAGCCAACTCCTCAGTGTGGCCTAGCAGTTTGAGGCCTGAGCGAGCTGAGTAAATCCCTATTCCCTATAGCAAAAACAAAGGCCTGAGGGGTTGTTTTTCCAAATGCCCTTCTAATGCCATGGACTTCATTGTGCAGTTAACTATATCCCATGACCATCTTTCCTTTCAAAAAACCATTTGAAGTAGTTTATTATATATTATTGTATTACTTTAATGTAAAGGATCCTAAATATCACTGGACTGTGGCTCTGGCTCAGTGGTAGAGCATCTGCTTGGCATGTAGAAGGTCCCAGGTTCAATCCCTGGCATCTCCAGTTAAAGGGACCAGGCAGTAGGTGATGTGAAAGACCCCTGCTGGAGACCCCGGTGAGCCGCTGCTGGTTTGAGTAGACAATACTGACTTCGATGGACCAAGGGTCTGATTCAGTATAAGGCAGCTTCATAAGTTTATACACACACACACACACACACACACACACACACACACATATTAATTAATTTACATACCCCTCTCCCCCCAGTCATATATATATATATATATATATATATATAATATATATATATATATATGACTGGGGGGAGGGGGTATGTAAATTAAATTCATATGTGCATTACAATGTGTCAGATTTTAATCCACATTTAAAAGGTGTGGTCTAGGTTAACTGTGAGTAAATGCTGTTTAAACAATGGGATTTACACATGGCTGTCGGAGCACTGGACTGCAGCACATTTAGGCAATGTATTGAACAGTAAGTTCCACTAGACGATTAGACTGTACAGCAAGTTAATTTGTCTAAGTGTTTCCTAAGAACGCTAAGCAGCCACCTCTCAACTTTAACGCTGTGTAAAAAGTCAAAAATGAAGCTACTTGCTGGAAATCCTGTAGCACACAGTGCTATTATGCACTCTTTATTTAGAAAAATGAATGACTCCTCACTGAGTCACTGCTAGTACCTTTATTTTGGTAATTAAAATAGGACCTAAT